>NC_037339.1:22139979-22783937 GCF_002263795.3 Bos taurus
TGAGAAAGTGAAACAGACTTACAGAGAACGAACTTATGGTTGCAGGGGAAAGGATGGGGGGATGGACACGCTGCTATACTTAAAATGGATAATCAACAAGGACCTATTGCAGAGCACAGGGAACTCTGCGCAGTGTTCTGTGTCAGCCTGGACGGGAGGGGAGTTGGGGGAGAGTGGCTGCATGTACATGTGTGGCTGGATCACTTCTCTGTGCACCTAAAAGTATCACAACGTTATTAATCAGCTCTACTCCAATATAAAATAAAAACTTAAAATATACATATGGAGTTTATACATATGATTCTATTTGAGATGAGGTTTCCCCTGCTGAAAGGAACCTTTGAAAATGGCTGGGCTGGCTGTCCTCTAGGGCATCTCTGGCTCAAATCGCCCACTACTCTCTGCATCCTCGTTTCTGGAATTCCTGAGTACCATGCAGAGGGGCGGTGGGCTGCTCTTGCTGGTCTAAAATCCCCAGGTGGAACCATTTCAGCCTTTCCAGCCAAATACCGCAAAATGTTTGAGTGGCTTGAGCCTTGTGCAAAGGGATTGACCCTCGCTGAACTGAACTGCTCAGGTCAGGAACCCTAGGTCCTCCCCACCCACGAGAAGGAATCAAGCTGTCTAAAATTGTGAGATCCAGTCGCCCGCCAGGTTAGAGACGAAGGTGCCAGCACTCCTTGCTACCCTGCAGAGAAGACCTGGATCCCAGCATCCTCCATGGCCTTGGGAGCCGCTGTTTCGTGCAGCATCAGATTTTCCCCGCTGAAAGTGTCAAAGTTGGGGGTGGCAGCAAGAGGGTGTCATAGGCACCCGTCTGTCACAGCCAGAAGCTGGTGAGAGCTGAGCTGTGACAGTTTTTTTTTTTTTTCACAAACCCCCAAGAGCGCTGCTGGCAGCATTTCAAGCCTTCTCTGATCGTCCTGGCTGCAGGGTTTCCTTACATCTGCCTCCCCACAGGAACTGGGGGCTGCTGGAGAAGCCTGGCATTCTCTTAGCAACTCCTGTTCCCACTCAGTGACAGAAAGAGGCTTCAGTGTGGATAAGGGTGGAAAGAGAAAGCTCTTCGGCGCTGCGTCAGAATCCTATCAGACGTCATAGGCCCTACAGTAATGCTGGGCTCACAAGAGCCCTGAGGGTGGGCATGGTTATTCCTGCGTTACAGATGGGGAAACTGAGTCTTGAAATGAAGACTTAAATCATCAAGACCACATAGCTTCAAGGCAGGACAACTAGATTACTCACTGAGGTCTTTACTCATTGATTTGTGGATTATTCTTTGCTCTCTAGTGCCCCAGGAGGGCAGATATTTTCATTTGTCCTGGCCCGACATGTTGTTAGATGCTGGATAAATATTTGATGCACGAAAGAATGAATGAAGACGGTGAATGGGTCTCACTGATGAGCAATGTAAAAGCCATAAGGAGGAGTTTTAATCTAAGGGACAGTAGCCACAGTCGGATTCTGGAAAAAGAAATAACTCCCTAGCTCTGATGTACATGGGCAGACACTGTGCTGGGTGCTTTCTATAGATACGTTTATCTCTGTGGATCCTCCCTACTGCCATTGTCGTCATGTTTTACAGATGAAGAAAGCGAGACATGAAGAAGTTAAGGGTTGTGTCCAAGTGCAGGGGCTTTGGATTGACACCTAGATCAGTCTGAGCCTCGGTGAGGACTCTTGATGTCTGTAGGATGTGTTGGGGAAGGAAGTTAGAGACTGGAAGCTGGTGGAAAAGCAGAGAAGGGGTGTGTGAGATGAAGGAGGTGACATGTGACGCTGTGGAACACTCTTACGCCATCCACTGTCACCCCACCACTGAGCCATCCCGTCTCCCTGTGATCAGGCCACAGATCTGGGGAGGACCATGTGGGCTTATTGCCAGTCACTGGAAAGGAGGTTGGGGCCAGTCTAGGAGTGGCTGGAGGACAACTCTGCTGGGGGGAAAAAAACGTGTTCAGGACTTTTTAAAAATGTGATTTTAATCAGATTAGCAGCGTCGTCTGTTGTAATCGCAAACAAACCTGTACTTGTTTATGGTTCCAGCTTATTCTCAAGGTCCTTGCTGGCAGCCCTCAGATCTGAGGGATCCGTCTGGTCAATCTTAGGGAGCTCTTTGAGGGACAAAGACGTTGTCGACTGGAAAGAGAGAACTCTTAGGAACCCAGAGAAACCTGGGCTGACATCCTGATTCTGCAGACGTCACCCTTCTGAGTCCGAATCTTGAGGGCTCTGATGATTAACCCCTTTCTCCCAGGGTGCTGTAAGGGTTAAAGGAGGTGATTTATACAAAGCATCTAGTGTCTTACTTGGCACCAAGGAGGTACTACCTGGATGTTCGTGTCCTCGACTTTTTGTCTTTTTTTTTTTTTGAGTTATTTGTAGACTGGTCAGCAGGAAGGTAGGAACATGTGGAGGACAAGAGCTGGAAGTAGATGGACACCTAGGAAACACTGAGAAATAGGGCTATAGGTGACCCTCACTCGTGCTACTTGGTTATACAAGCACACACTTAAAACCGGTACATGATGATAAAACGGTTTATAGGATGCTATTTCTCCAAGGAATTCAAAGCACCTTTACGCATGTGATCTCCACAGTCCCAGCAGACTCCCTCAGCAGGTGCTGTCATGTCCGTTTTCAAGAGGGGACAGGAATCCTGGAAGCACCAAAGACCCATCTGGTCCTCATATTTACTCCGCTCTGCACTCAGCCCTGTCTTGAGGGCCACCCACCCAGCAAGGGCTGGCAGGAAAGTGGTAATGCCTTCAGAGTGCCCTCGTGTACCCAAATCCTCGTCATCTTAAGCACCTTAATAAAGCCATGCTTTCTTATGGGGAAAGTAGAGCTTTCCAGGAAAGTTTTCTTCAGGTTATTGGAAATTACTGGAACAGCAACTTCGTCTTATTAGCCTTCTCTGATAAAGCCTATGAGGGGATTTGTTTCATTCCAGAGATTTAGGGGGCAAGTTGAGACATGACCGGTCAGTGTTAGCAGTTTTTGACTAATCTGCAGAATCAAAATTATCTTGAACCATTGATTTTTTTCTTTTCCCACTTCTTTTTTTTTTTCTTTCCATTTTCTGGGGGCAGATTGTTGATCCGGGACCATTAAAAAGGGACAGCTCTTGGGAGTGAGTTTGATTACGAAGAGGCACAGAGTTCAGAGCACAGACTTTTTCCAAACTGCAACTTTAGGTAGACTTCGTGTGCTAAGTGATAAAGATGACTATCGGTTTGTCTTAACATTGACCCTAACTGTAGACAAATCCATCAGGAGGCCTCAGTATATCTTCTACTCAGGCTGTTGGATGAGGATCAGCCCTGTGTGCGGAGGTGTGTTTGGCTTGACTTCATCAGCCTATGTCCTAAAAACCAGAGGTGACAACCATAGGAAGTGGATACTGATATGTGATTCCTATTGCATTGGACCGGCCACACTTCCTGCAGCCATTCAAGTCCTTCACCCTAAACTGAAATGTTCAGCAAGCAGTTAAATAATCAATCATATCATGGAGTTTTAAATTCATTCCCTCAAAAAGCATTCCAATATCAGGTGCTGAAGATTTCCCAGGTGACTTAGTGACAAAGAATCCGCCTGCCAATGCAGGAGACACGGGTTGGATCCCTGGGTCAGGAAGATCTCCTGGAGGAGGGCATGGCCACCCACTCCAGTATTCTTGCCTGGGAAATCCCATGGACAGAGTAGCCTGGTGGGCTACAGTCCACGGGGGTCACAAAAAAGTTGGACACGACTTAGCGACTAAAAGACAAGAACAACAACCAGGCACTGTAAGAGATGCACATGGTATAAGGATGAGGGCAGCACAGAGCAGATTCGCAGATTCGCAGATTTTCTCTTAGTCCTCAGAGCAATCTTAATGTGGATAAACATACATTGCTCCCACTTTGTAGGCGAGGTGACTGAAGCTCTGGGAGATGACTAACGTTCACTCAAAATCTCACATAGAGGCAACAGACAGAAACCAAACTCATGTCTTCTGAAAACCAATCATTCTAACAACTAATGTTATTTAACATTTGCTATGTGCAGAGTTGCTTTATATGTACGGTATTGCTTCTAACTCTTTAAAACAATCCTAGGAAGCAGGTGCTCTTTTTATGATGCCCAATTCACAGAAAAAAATCCTATTTGCTCAAACAGAGGCACAGAAAGTTAAGTGACTTATCAGAGGAAGGAAGAGATGGAGCCAGGATCACACCCAGCCAGCCTGGCTGAGTCTTTGCTCACAGTCCACTCTGCTGCCAGTTACAGAGGGGACCCCGTAGCCCTCTGTGAGTGGGGGGTGCCTTTGAGTTTCCTCTTGGGAGGAATGAATTGGATGTTACGTTCTGAGTCTCTCCGTTCCAGCATTTAATGGGAATCTGACACGTTCCAGGGGCACTTTTGGCCTGTCCACAGAAGTGGTCCTTTTCAGGCTGTGATCAGTGGCTAGGCTGTGGGAGACAGCTGACCCCGAGAGGGAGGGGTGTGAACTGGTTTGGTCAGAACTGCCTGGCCCAACGGAAGCCTCATGCTGTAGACTCAGTTTTCTTATGAATATTCAGTCCCAGGGCTCTCCCCACACTGGGACTGTCCGCTCTGCCCGGAGCCCCTGCCGGCTCCTGATGACCTTGAGCATAGGCTATTTAGGGGTTTGGAGAAGCCCTTTCTGGAAGAACAACTTTGGGGATTTCTCTTGTGTGTGATCCTGTAGGGAGGCCCCCAGGGGAGGTTGCTGCTGGCTAGGGGAGGACGAGAGAGGGCAGGTGGGCATATGGGTGAGGGATGTCTGTGTCCCTCTCTGAGTGAGTAACTCAGTTTACTTAATGATGCCACAATTAGGCCATTTTTTTTTCTGGTTTTATTCAAAGAAAGATATTATTTTGGGGGCTTGGGGAAAAGGCAGGAAGATGCAGAGGGCTTATTTATCTGAAGCTAAAGGAGAAGCTTTAATGTTTTGAATTTATTAGACCCAGGCTATAGGATTGATGGGGTTTCCCTGGTGGCTCAGGTGGTAAAGAATCCGCCTGCAATGTGGGAAACCTGGGTTCAATCCCTGGGTTGGGAAGATCCCCTGGAGAAGGGAAAGGCTACCCACTCCAGTATTCTGGCCTGGAGAATTCCATTGACTGTACAGTCCATGCAGTTGCAAAGGGTCGGACACGACTGAGCAACTGTTACCCCACATGTTGATTTGCCTTGGCCAAGATAATCAAGCACTGCAGACTGGGAGGCTTAGCCAGCAGAACCATAGTTTCTCCTAATTCTGGAGGCTAGGATTCCAAGAGCAAGCTGTTGATGGGGTGGTTTCTCCTGAGACCTTTCTCCTTGATGTGCAGACAGCTGTCTTCTCCCTGCATTTTTAAACGGCCTTCCCTCTCTTTGTATTTATGTTCAATTTTTCTCTTTTTAAAAGGACATCAGTATTATTGGATTAAGACTTGCCCTTACAACCTCATTTTACCTTAATTTCTACTTTTTAGGCTTTAAAAAGAAAATGACATCTTACTGTGCTCTGATGTTAGTATTTTGGGTACAGTTTCTCTTCTGTTCACCCAACTTTCTATAATGTAGTTATATCTTTAACCACCCCCCCACCCCCCCACCAATTACTTCCTTAAAGGCCCTACCCGTCAATATAGGCACATTGTGAGGTCCTGGGGATTAGGAATTCAATAGGTGAATTTTGGGGGAATACGATTCAGCCCAGAGCTGTCCCTGGTGGTTCTGATGGTAAAGAACCCACCAGCCAATGCAGGAGATGTGGATTAGATGTGGATTCGATCCCTGGGTTGGGAAGATCCCCTGGAGGAGGACATGGGAACCCACTCCAGTATTCTTGCCTGGGAAATCCCATGGACAGAGGAACCTGGAGGGCTACAGTCTGTGGGGTTGCACAGAGTTGGATGTGCGACTAAAGAACAACAATTCAGCCCAGAGCAATAGTGGAGCAGCGGGTTTCCCTGCCAAGGAGCAGCTTTAGTTTCTCTGAGTCCTAATGAAATGAGAGAATGACAGGCAGTGGGCATGGCTGACTGACAGGTGGGGAGGTCAGCTCAAACCCCTTCCCAGCTCTGGCCACCTGAACAGAGGCTGCCCAGCTAAGACTTCAGAATCGATGGCCGGATCCAAATCGTCCTTGGCTTCTCTGATGTATACTGCTGGGTGCCACCTGCCTTCATCCTGCCCCAGAGCCAAGTGTGACAGTGGGCACGGGGCTGGCCCTGGGAGCTGGTGCTGAGACCATGGAGCCCCACTCCCGTCTCCACACTGAGGCTGGTGCAGGGCTGGGCCAACGCAGCCTTTGTTTAGGCTCAAGGGGATTGTTGGTTCCCTGGGCAAAGATGGGGCAGAAACAGGGAAAGTTCCCTTTCCTCACTTGATGGGGCAAGAGCTGGCAGAACACACTGTCCCTGGGGAAGGAGTGGAGGATCCGGGGCAGAGGTGGATAGAGGTGCCAAGTCAGTGGGAGGGAAGCGTGAGCTGACCAGCCAGGGGAGAGGGGGAGAGGCAGGAGCCACTCCAGCCTTGGCCACCGACCATCAAGATGGGGATGGCTGTCAAGTGGCCTTTTCTAGCCTTTGTTCTGTAAAGAACTGGAGCGCTTGTCACATGGGGCACAGCACTGGCGCCTATGACACAACTTAGGAGACACCGGAGACTCTCGACAGGTTTGGTTTCCAAAATGAAGACAGGTTTGGTTTCCAAAATGAAGACAGCCTTGGTTTTGAGCAATGCTTTTAAGACTTGCTCATGAACTTGATGCTTCAGGCTGGACTTTTCTTATTACCTCATCCTTTATCTATTTCCAATTTATTTAAAACACACACACACACACACACACATATATATCAGATCAGATCAGTCGCTCAGTCGTGTCCAACTCTTTGCGACTCCATGAATCGCAGCACACCAGGCCTCCCTGTCCATCACCAACTCCTGGAGTTCACTGAGACTCACGTCCATCGAGTCAGTGATGCCACCCAGCCATCTCATCCTCTGTCATCCCCTTCTCCTCCTGCCCCCAATCCCTCCCAGCATCAGAGTCTTTTCCAATGAGTCAACTCCATATATATATATATATATATATATATATATATATATATATGAGTCCATGTATATATAGGGCCCAATATAGATAATGATAACAATAAGTAGATATTTGGATTGTTTTTTCTGATTATAAAAATACATATTGTAAAAAATGTGAAATGTATATATACTCAAAGTCTAGAGGAGAGAATTTAAAATCACTCATGAAGTCAGAGATAATAATTTTAAAGAGTTGGCATTTAGTTTGCTAGTGTTATCCTTTTGCGTTTACATAATACATATATGTACAAATACATATAAATAAATACATACCATATATAAGTATATAAGGTTGTTATATAATTATTTTTACAAAAGGAGACATTCAGTACATACTTTTCAGTTGATATATATTGAACATTGCTGACAAGTTTGTATATCATGGTCTTTAAATAGCTTTTTAGTCATCCATTGAATGGATTTACCACAATCTATTTAATTCTCTATTGTAGGAGAATTTGTTTCCTCTTTTATAAACAAGACAACATCTCTGTAGAAATCTTCTGCTTTGTAACAGATGCAAACCTCAGCTTGGACTCCTTTGATTTTCTGAATCGTGTCTGGGAAGGAATGTGATTGGGGGGCTTAGCTGGCTGATGGAAATCAGGGTGGGATCCTGGAGCTTATGGCTTCATGTGGCTATGTCCCAAATTGATTCAGGTTTATTCAGGATGAATCGACACAGTGTCCAGAGGATAAAGTGTCAGGCTGTACCTGGGGAATTGTGCAAAAGTCTAATGTTATGTATAACAATGGAAATGGCAAATGGGAACTTGTTTATAGAAGGCCTCAGAGTGTGGGGTTCTTTAAGAGATCCCTCCAGGCAGTTATAAGTTTATAGAGTGAGGCTGCTCCTTTGACCATAGAAAGTGTGGACTTGAATTTTTTTTGCTCTTAATGGGCCAAAACATGGGAGAAGGAATGCCATGGGGCTTAAGTTTAGTGACTTTCTGTAAAAGAAGTCCAGATGGCAGATTAGGTGGCTCCATCTCCATCAGATGCCTAGATTCTCCCTTGTCCATTAATTAGTGTCTGGCTGCCATCTTGAAGATTACATCATGGTCCTGAATGGCAATTGGAGCTCCAACCATTACATCTTTATTTTAGGCAGGGCTAATATTTACTAAGAAGTTATAGGGGTGACCAACTCGTTGTTAAAATATCCACGTATTTCTGAATGAATGGGCAAATACCTACTGCCTCTTGGTATCTCTGGACTGTCCCCCAAATCCAGCAACTAAAGAGTTAATACAAGTTGCAGGAGTATCCTGTAGGACTCTGCTCGGGCTAAGGTTGACGTCCATTGGAATGGTTGAACATGTTCAAAAGGACCCCCAATTCTAGGAGGGGAGAGGCAAGCAAAACGGCTCACTTCCCAGGTAAGCTGGCTTCCTTTACACAGTGTTTCTCACAAGCCCTGGGCATCAACTTCCACTTACAGCTCATTGGCTACCTCTTCCTGCAGTGCAGGCTGGGAAATGTAGTTCTTCAGTTGTCAAGATGTCATCCTTCCAACAGTATAAAGTTCTCTTTCTAAGGAAGCACGAGAGTTGATTAGGAAACCCTACTCAGAACAACAAAGTCTCTGATGGGCACAGTGGAGAAGGCTCACTCTTTTTATACCTTAGCGTGAATCATGTCCCAAATCAAGTCAGCAACATTTTAGAGGCAGATAATTCTTCTCCACTATCATTACTGTCGCTTTGTGTGTTTGTCTGTGTGTGTATATGAATATGTGAGATGTGGGGAGGAAAGGGATGAAAGATAAGAGGAGGAGGGCTTATGCAGCTGGGATGTTGGATCTCCAGGAAGAAAAAAAAAGGAACAGCTTTTGTAGCTGTTTCCGTTTGTCAGGGAAAAACATGACTCTTTCCTCTGCCTAGACCAACTGTCTGAGAAAACCCCTCCTACAGTTTTTGAAAACAAAAACAAATAAATAAAACAAAAACAAACCTCCCCCCAAGGCTGGTGGGAGTGTAAATTAGACGACAATTAGGCAGTGTTCAGCAAAACAAAAAATTCACACCCCATTTGACCCAGCAAATTCACTTCCTGGAATCTCATCTAAGAAATATTCATCTGTTTGTAAGAAGATGTCTGGACAAAGATGTTGATTGTTCTTGCACATCTATCAATAGGGGATTTGTTAAACCAAGTTAGGGTATATCTGTTCTGAAGGATTAAAAAAAGAAGTAGACATACCATCATAGAAAAATCTCCATAATATGTTTGGAGAGGAATAAACAAGCTGCATAACAATTTGAATGCAAGTCTAGCATGATAATACTTTTGGGAAAAAAATGTATACATACCTGTCTGTGTAAAAGGGAACGGAGGGAGGGATTCTAAGTTGACAGTTAAGAGGGGGTGAGGAGTGAGTGTTGAGGAACTTTTATGTTTTGTTCCATCGGTAGACAAACCTCAGAGATACTTTGGGTTGGGTTCCAAACCACCACAATAAAGCTAATAATTATATCACAATAGAGATAAAGCTAGTCACACAGCTTTTTGATTTCCCGGTGTGTATAAAAGTTATCATCACACTATACTGTAGTCTATTAAGTGTGCAATAGCATTATGTCTCCACAATGTGCCTACCTTAATTAAAAGTGTGCTTCATTGCTAAAAAATGCTGACCATCATCTGAGCCTTTTGGGAGTTGTACTCTTTTCGCAATAGTAACATCAAAGATTACCGACTGCAGATCATTGTAACAAATACAATAAGATTGAAAACGTTTGAAATATCGCAAGAAGTACCAAAATGTGACCCAGAGACATAAAATGAGCAAACACTGTTGGAAAAAGTTGGTGCCGACAGACACAGTGTGGCTGAAACAGAATCACAGAGAGTCGGCTGGCTGCTTCCCTAACCTGTAGGTAGCCTGAGGGGAAGGCTCAGAGACCCAGGAAGAAGGGAGCCGGCTGGGAACTCTACTGCAGCCCCTCCAGCCACACTGGCCCCGGGGCCCTTTTTTTCTAAAGCATCAGGCTCCGTCTTTGGCTTGTTGTTTCCTCTGACTGAACATCTTTCTCTCAGCTCCTTAGGTCTTTACTCCATGGTTCCAGGGAAGCCTTCTGTGTCACCCTCTAAAATGACACCAGTTCCTTGTGCCCCTTAGCACTTGGCGCTGGTCAACATAGGAAATGCTTTACTTCTTCCTCTGGGCTCCGGAGCACTGAGGCACGGGCACTGGACCATTCACTGGGGCAGAAGCACTGGGTGATGCCCTGAGGCATGAGCTCCAGGGCTGAGGTGGCTCGTGTTCCCTGCTCTGTCCCTGGCACCACGTGAGTCTTGCCGCATGAGTAGGACTTCCGGTTGCCGCTGGTTGATGGACTGAGAGGGCAGGTGGGAAGAGTAGCCTGGGAAGGGTGGGGTACAGAGTGGAGAGCCTTGTTTTAGGGACCGCAGAGCAGAGCTGAAGAGGGTGGGAGGAACCCTCTACACACGTGTTCTAAATATGTTTTCACTGCAGGCCCGTGGCCCCTGGCCCTCCCCCAGGCCCTACCCTGCTGGGTGGATAGTGGGTGGCCCGGCTTCCCTCTCTGTGTGGGAAAGGGCCGGGCGAGTAGTGGGAGCCACAGAGCCCTCGAGAAGGGCGTGGGTGCCAGGCCAGCTCCCCACAGCCTGTCCCCCAGGGTCCATGGAAGGCCAGGCACACAGCGAGCTCTCTGTCACTCAGCGTGTGGGCTAAGCGTTGTCCCCTCTGGCCTCTGGTGGGAGAGGGTAATTGGCATTTCCTGCTCCCTCACAGCCCTTGGCTCTCCGGGGTCCTGCTCCGGTCTCTGACCCCCGAGACAGGGATATCCTTTCCCATCAGGGCTCCAGAGACCCTCTGGCTTCGGGTCACCACATGTTCCCTTGTCTTCTGTAACTGCTGCTGGGCTCCCTTTCCTGGCCCCAGGGTGTCTGGTCCCTTAGAAAATCCCCCAAAGCCACCCTTTGTCTGTCACTCAGCCAGGCCCTGAGCGTATTACCTCTCCCAACCCTCGGACTCCCTTGTGAGGCTGATTTCCCCTTTTGACAGGTTGATAGGAACGGTTTTCATCATTTCTGGAGACTTCTTCCAGTGCAAGGCAATGTCCCAAGCACTTCATCTTTGGAATGGATTCTGTTCTTGTTCCTGAGTGCTCGCTGCTCCTCCCAAGGGGACAGTCATGTTCCCCACCCTGAGAATGACTTGCAGGCCCGGGTCAGTCAATGAGGCGGGATTGGAAGCAACAGACTTCAGCATCGGAGTTCCCTGAGCCATTGTCATCGCGTTCTGCTTCTCTTCCCTCCGAGCCAGCCCCGCCGGGCCCAGAAAGGGGTGGGTCCAGGTCGTGTCTGGTTCCCAGAATAAAGACACGCGGCCAAACCACAAAGAACATGTAACAGGAACAAGAAATCGACCTTTGTTGTTGTAAGCCGCTGAGATTTCGGGTTGTTTGCAGCATAATCTAGTGAAAGCTGGTGGTTACGCCATGCATCACCACATTTAATCCAAAGACTAGCCCTGGGGGGTAGGTATTCATATACCCATTTTCATCATTAATACTCTAACCCCTCGAAATCCTACAGAAGTAGTCTGAACGGCTCTGACTCCAAACCGAGTCAACTTTAAAGAAACATTGGACGAGAGCCAAACTAATTAAAAGGGAATTTTTTTCTTGTTCCTTTAGGAAAAAACTGGAAAGGGGTCCACGTGAAACTCTTAATTGAATTCCTTCTCCTTCCTGCCCTCTATCCCCCCACTCCCAGCTGCTCCCCAGCCTGTCACGGGTTCCTCAGATTCTCTCCCACCTTTCTTCTCCTCTGCTCTCCTCTCTCCCTGCCAAAGCAGGCTAATTTTTTTCCCCCATTAGAAAAAGATATCGGAAACCCCGCTGTGTGAGGAACGCCAAATCTCTGCTTTTTCAGGATGGATCCTTTTTGCATACCCTGGAGATGATTGATTAAGAAGCCTTCCTTCCACCCCCATTGGCCCAACTCCATCATCCAGGAGAGATTGGATGACTCACTTAGCTTCAGCCTCAGAGAATGAGCCTCTTTTTCTTGCAAAAAGGAGAAAGAAAGTGGAAAACTAGCACAATTCTCTTGGATGGGCAGGGGGAGGGGCAAAAGCTGTGGTCATACGAAGCTAATAATATTCATTAATAATAATATTGCGTTCTTAATAATAGTAGTAACAGCATTACATATTTATTAAGAGTTTACTACATCCCCAAACCTGTGCTAACCATTTTACGTATACTCATCTCATTCATTCTGTATTGTAACGCTGTGAAGGTCATGGAACCCTCGCTTTATGGAAGAAAACTGAAGCCTAGAGCAGTTGAGAAACTTGCTCAAGGACTTAAGCCAAAAAGTGAAAGAATGGAGGTTCAGAACCGGTTCTGAATCTATAGTCTTTTATCGATCCCGGTGCCATGCTGGGTGGATGTGGCTCATTGCTTACAGACCTCAGAGCTGCTGGATCCTGGACATGCGCCCAGCCCCGAGCACCCCGGAGGTCCTGCAGCCCTGTCCCTACCTCCTTCAGCAGCTTCATCTTCATCTTCCTCATCTTCATTTTCCCTGTCTCAGCCCTCACTGCATCTCTCCAGTTTCTCTGCCTCCCGGGGACACAGCCCAGGCCCTAGATGGAGTGCGTGCTCAGTAAATATTTGTTTAATGAATGGCTGATTGATGTTTATTTATTCAGTTTACATGAAGTGGATGGTTTGGTTGCTTTTACTGTTTGGTGAAGGTTCCAGGCCACATCTGGATTTGATAATCTGTCGTCTGTGGCCCAAGAGCCCCTTGATGAGCAACGTCTTCCTTCCTGCCCGGGACTCGACTTTTTCATATTTGCCACATGACATGTTTCACTTTTGCCACTTCCAGAGCAGACTAATTTTTTTTTTCCATTAAAAGAAAGTCTTGAAGATCCCTTGTCTGAAGGACTTGATCATTTTTTTGTTTGTTTGTTTTCAGGACGGACTCCGTCCACACATTCAGAAATGACTTGTCAAAGAGCTCTCTGCTCATAGCCCATGACCCAGAGTCCAGCCCCTGTCTTCTCACATGAATGATGGGAAGAGTTCATGGGCCAGGGTATGACTGACTGGCATCCCAGATTTGTCATGGAACATTTTTTCCAGACCTCAGACATCCATGGCAGCAACAGGGATATTGTATTCATGAAGGGATAAAAGAAAATTCTTTCACAGCTTGCAGCCAAAGCAAAAGAGCCAAATTACCAAAAGAAATGGCACATTGGAGGCCTCACCTGAGGGCTTTTCAGATTTCCAGTGCAAGGGAAAAAAAAGCAGGTAGGCATACAGTAAGCCCCCTACATGAGAACAACTTCCCTTCCGAGAGTGGGTTCATAAGTCCAATTTGTTTGAAAGTCCGACCAAGTTAGCGTAGGTACCCAACTAACACAATCGGCTATATAGTACTATGCTGGAATAGGTGTATAATACTTTTCACACAAATAATACATACATAAAAAATACAAATAATAAAGAAAACATTTTTAATCTTACAGTACAGTACCTTGAAAACTACAGTGAGTGCATGCTGCTCAGTCGCTTCAGTAGTGTCTGACTCTTTGCGACCCCATGAACTGTAGCCTGCCAGGCTCCTCTGTCCATAGGGTTCTCCAGGCAAGAATACTGGAGTGGGTTGCCATGCCCTCCTCCAGGGGACCTTCCCGACCCCAGGGATCGAACCTGTGTCTCCTGTACTGCAGGAGGATTCTTTACCACTGAGCCATCAAGGAAGCCAGAATCACCAAGACGGCTGGTTAAAACAGATTGCAGGACCCCATCCCTAGGGTTTCTGACTCAGTCATTCTGGGCAGGGGCCAAGGATGTACATGTGCAACAGGTTCCAGGTGAGGTTGATGCTCCAGGGAGCACACATTGGAAATCACTGCCAAGTGTGTACTCTTATTCTATCCTTGCAAGGACTTGAAGCCCATGAAGGTGAAGCATCTAATTCAAGGTGACATCACCAGTAACCTGCAGAGTGGGGAATCTAGCCCACTCCCAGCTCTTTCTAGAGCCAGTTCTCTTTTCCATGGCCCTTCCATCTTCCCATCACACTTATTTGCCCTGGGAACCTTGCCCCAAGACAAACCAACACACCACAAAAACAAAATTCCAAACACTTAAAGGGCCTGTTCCTTGGGGAGCCCACTGCTATTTTATTTCTGTGATAGTGAGAAGCTTGAGAGATTTAGAGGTACAACAAGCAAGTAACAATCCGTGACCACAAATCAAATGCATGACGGAGTCGAGGCTTGAGAGTGCGATTTCTGCCTGGTGGGAGGTCCCAAGGCCACAGCGTATTTTAATCCATGTGCAGAATGATCAGGATGTAGTTCTGAATCAGTCTTTGCAGGGTGGTGGCACGGCAGCCTTCCATATTGTTTCAGCACTCCAGTAACCATCCCTCAGCATGGCAGGAAATAGATGCACAGTTCTTGCTCTGAGTGGCCTCGAGTATGGCCTTATATGAAGCCTTGGCATCCTAGAAACTTGCTTACAAGCTGCTGAATTTGTAAATTTGCCAGCAACTGGGAATCTCCAGCTCTAACCCAATGGACCAACAGTGAGAGATGTGGAAAGTGGACTTTGGGGTAACTTCACAAGGCTGAGCGAACAGCGTGCCCCAGTTGGCCTTGCAGATGGTTTCTACACGATGCAGACATCATACTGAGAAAGGTCTATGGGCACACAAGCATCTTTTGAGGTCACTGTGGAACCCATGGTCACCTACCCTGTCAGTCACATCACCTTCCATTTCTGGAGCAAAGGTTGTTACATCAGCACTCTGCTGCTTTTGACCCAGCATCCTGCATGAGGACCGGGGATGGGCACCCCCACTCAAAGATGCTCTGACTACCTTTATTTACCAAAAAAGATGAAAATATTTCTAGTGCGCAAGAGGTCTTCTTACCTAGAGACAACAACAACAAGCTATCAGAGGGGTTTGATTCACTTTTTTAAGTGATCAAGGGAGTTTTATGGTGTTTCTTGATTTCCTTTGTGAAGATGTTCTTCTCAAAAAATGACAATAAGAGTATAAATGATAATGACCAAAAAGACAAGCTAAACTCTAAGAAGGAACAAAACTAGCATCCTGGTTGGACATTAAAAATAATCCTGAAACATACTCAAATCTTTCAAAGCTTATAGACTGCATAAAATCTTGAAGAACTCTTGGGAGAAACTTCTCCAAATAGGTTTACGAGCTCTGCTGAGCTGAGTGATGGGAAGATGTAGACAGAGATACATGTTTTTTTTCAATGGGAGGAGAAAAGTGTACCACTATTCTGGGTTCCAGTAGAAACCCTTTTCCTTAGTTGGAAGTTACCATTTTCCCTGGGCCTCTGGGGCCTTCTTTTCCTTGAGCTTTCTCTGGGGTGAACCCTGACAATTCAGAAATACTGGCTTTTGCTTTTGAAAAGCCAGTAATGAGTAATAAATAAGGAGATGGACAAAGTCACGTGTGTAGATTCAGCACATCTCTTTCATGAGGCATGTGAAAAGGACCAGGAGTTGCATCACTATCCACTTAGACAATCGTGAGTTCACAGCACGCCCCACTGTCGTTGCCCCAGACAAGCACTGTCCAGTTGCTAGTTTATTTTCTTGAGCATCGAAATTTTTCTCTTGGTCTTATTGGCTGGGTATCTTTCTAAGAGACCATGTTACTGGTCTGCCTTTTGTTTCTGTTCCTTGTGTGTGTATGCTAAGTTGCTTCAGTTGTGCCCACCAGGCTATTCTGTCCATGGGATTCTCCAGGCAAGAATACTGGAGTGGGTTGCCATGCCCTCCCTCCTCCAGGGATCAAACTAGCATCTCTTCAGTCTCCTGCATTGGCAGGTGGGTTCTTTACCACTAGCACCACTTGGGAAGCCCTTATGTTCCTTATGAGCAGAAATTATTTATAGTTCAGGGGTTATCCACAAAAGCCCTGGCTTGTTCATCTTTGCTGGTTGGTTTGACTTTGGCCTAGTCTACTGCTGTGAATTTTTCCTAAAGGAAGGAACCTCTTACCAGTCTTCCGTGTTCCTATGTGGGAGGGTATAAGGATGTGGAGGTGATAAGGTGATTTCAGGACTAGGATTTATTTGCCGACTCATTCGATGATTCGTCACCCAATACAATGTGAGTCAGGCAACACTTAACCGCTCTAGAAGAAGAAACTCAAGAGCCTCATTGTTGTTGAGGGCTAGCAATTCTAAAGATGATTTTACTTAGGAATTTGAGGGGGGAAAACTCTTTGATTTTCTGTCCTTAAATGTCTGTGGTCCATCAGATGGTTACAGAGTGGAGCAGAGCTGAGTGTCCGCCATCACTATTTATTCGCCTGGAGCCGGGACCCCTAGCAGTGGTCTTGGAGGTGGCTGGCCTTCATTTCTGAGCCAAGAATGAAGAGTAGGTGTGGCAGACCTGCCCTGAGGGCCAGGAGTTGAGAAGGCGGCCATCATGTCTTCCCGAGTCTTCCTGGTCAGTTGCTTTCCCTACGCTTCCTCGGAGGCCGTGGTTTCCTGACCCTCCCTCCACTTGTTTGCCAACTCAGGATTTTCAGCCTTCAGCGGCTCAAGCCTGAGTTTTAACAGCAGCTCTCTGAGTTGCTTCTTCCCTAGCGTTGTTCTTCCTTCCTTGACAGTGATGGTCATGTAAAGCCATTTTCTGACTTCATATATGTTCCCCGTAGACGCTTGTGCTGTGTGACAATCCTCTTCAGAGTGGTTTCTAAAGAGCGTGTGAGTTCATCTTTAGAATGGGAGTTATTCATACAGCAGGCGCCCAGGGACAGGGAAGGGGAGGATTCTCTCCAAGTCTTACAGTCCGTGGAAGATGAGCGATCTGAATTCAAATGACTCGACTGAGAATCTCATAATTTCTGACCATAAATAGCCTGTGGAAAGCCTTTATTTTACAGATAAGGGCACAGAAGTCCGGAGAGAGAAATTGATTTGCCTGGTACCATATAGCCTGTGGGTGACCAGCGCTGGGGGTGTAAGCTGGCTTTTCTCATCCCAGGTGGCAGTTCTTCCTGCCCCCTCCCTATCTAATTTTCTTTTTTCTAATTTTCCTTTGGTCCCTGGGGTACTTTCATTTCAGTGGAATAATTTCTTAACTACTGTGGCCTACCAATTTGGGAGGAATGAAAAACACCAGCATGAACATCAGTGGTGGAAGGGTTTTCAAAAAATATAAAACATAATGACATGTCCTGAAATATTCTTAACTTTTCACTTCCCATCCCTCTGCTATGCAAAGCTTATTAAAGACTTAAACATTTCAAAAGAAGTACTTAGCTTTTTACCATGGAAACTATTTGGGAGTTCCAAAACTGTGATTGTTTTTAACTTCAAAGAGTATTGTAAATCAGACAAAAAGTGTTTTACCTGTTCTCAAGTTAGAGGGAATAAAAAGGATGAAAGAAAATGTGTGTTGAGGGTTGGTTACTCTAAACTAGGCAACAAGAAGTTCAGGGTCAGTTGTGTTTCTTCATTGTGAAAGAGCGAGTCTGAACCTTGAGCCCAGATTACAGATGAACCTTGGCCCCTGATCTTAATAACTAATTTCTCCTAAGTTAACTTTCCCTCCATTTATTCCTCTAGTACTAGCAGAGCATTTTTTAACATACAGATTATGCAGGGATTTCTCTAGGTGGATAGGGACATTCTAGCTCAACATTCAGAGAAAAGCTCAGGTTTAATTTGATCCCTGGTTTCATTAATTTCCCATAACACTCACAATTTTATGAATTCACCTGACTAGTGATAAGTTTATTTCTGATCAGTTTTTCCTTTCTTAACATAAAACTTAATAGGGATGTTAAATTATAAGTCATGCTTTGTAGTTAGGGTTGTCAAATAATGCATGAGATATATTTATACTTAAAAATTATTTATTGTTGACATGAAATTCAAACTTAACTGATTATCTTGTATTCTAATGTGCTAAATCTGGTAATCTTATTTGAACTATGTAATAGATACCCTCCTGAAATTTTGCATTTGGATAAAGTTTTTTTTTTTCTTCTAAATAAAATCAGACATTTAAGTATTTTAGGGAGCTAAATGTCTATTTTTTGATAAAGACATGCATAATAAATCTGGACTTTTATATATCTGGCTTGCTTTCAGTGTGATATATCCATATGTGTTTTATAAATTCAGTTTTTAAAATGTCTATTTTGTATATCAACCACTGCTCACTCTCCCTCCTCCAAGCGCACATTATATACTATCTCGTCATTTATAGACTCCAGGCCACAGTTCAGAAGTATATCAGTTTCCACTCATTTAGATGCCTACACTTCATGGTTTTTGAGATCTGTTTCAGGAAAAAGACTAGCCTGTTTTGAATGCTGTGAGATTTTTTTTAGCTCTGAGCCATTAACCCAAAAGAGTTCCACCAAGGACTTTGGTATCCACAGTGAAAGTGAAAGTCACTCAGCCATGTCTGACTCCTTGTGACCCCGTGGACTATACAGTCCATGGAATTCTCCAGGCCAGAATACTGGCGTGGGTAGCCTTTCCCTTCTCCAGGGGATCTTCCCAACCCAAGGATTGAACTCAGATCTCCCGCATTGCAGGTGGATTCTTTACCAGCTGAGCCACAGGGGAAGCCCAAGAATACTGGAGTGGGTAGCCTATTCCTTCTCCAGCAGATCTTCCTGACCCAGGAATCGAACTGGGGTCTCCTGCGTTGCAGCTGGATTCTTTACCAACTGAACTATCAGGGAAGTCCTATCCACAGTAACAACATTTATTAAATGCTTACTGTATACTGTATATATGTGCTTTCTGTATGCATTGTTTCATTCAGTTTAAACGACCCTACGAACTAGGGACTGTTAGCATTAATATCTCCATTTTACAGATGAGGAATCAAAAGTACCAATAATTTGCCTCTGGTTTCACAACCAATAAGCTAAAGTGCTAGGATTCAGACCCAGATCTCATGCTTTTAACTCTTACCCTAAACAGAACATTTCCCACTGGAGGACACAGTGGTTGCGAGGCCTGTTGTGGGCCTTGTGAAATATGGAAGTGCAGAGACTTACTGAGAAAAGGGCGGATCTAGGACAGTTTGTTGTGCTCCACTGGCCAAGTCTGGTTCCGTAGCAGCTGACGAAGAGTGGAGATGGTTGTCTCTGCTCTCTTAGGAGGTGGGTTTGCAATCCAAAGCCCAGAATTTGAAGGCTTATCACAAAGAAAATCACCAAGTATTTACAAACGCTTTGAAATTAGAGTGTCTGTTACTTTCAAGTATGTGGTCATAGAACCAGCAGAAGAACTTGTATCGAGTGCTGAGCCCACTCTCAGAGATTCCGATGAAGTTCTAATATGGTGGTTCTGCATATCTGAAAACTCAACTTGCTGCCTGATATTTGCAGCAACCTCCTAGGAACCAGGCGTTCCAAGTGGGTGCCAATGGGTGCACACCTTGAGAAGCCCTGCTTGAGCTGGTGAGTTCCCAGAGGGCAGGACTGTGTCTCACCTATCTTTGCATCCTCAAACCTAAAATAGAGCCAGATTCGAATCCCCTATTGGCTGAGATAGTATCACAGGGAATGCCGAAAGGGAGCGGTTTCCGTTGACATTTCAGGCTGCTGAAAGCAACCAGTTATAATTCTAATCATAATGGAAGAACTTTCTTCCAGCTTTTATAAGTGCAAAGTGTTGACTTTGATCTCCAGGGTCTACATTTCTAAGGGGTGGGGGGGGGGCAGATGGTGGGGGCGAGCATATATTTATGAACAGCAAAATCCTTATTATGCTTTATCAGTGAAGTCAGAGCACACGCGTCTTTGTATGTGAATATGCATCCATGTCTTCGTCCCTTCCACAGCTGACACTGGGGATTAGACTCAAGCTTTAAGCTTGTAAAAAGCCTTTGAGGGAAACCCTTAATGAGGAACTGATCCTTTTCAACTCGAGTCTAATTACTTTTACAGCAACGTTTCTATTTTGGATGCTTCCCATGAATAAAGTCTCTTTTATGCCACTGATGCCAGGCTTGCCCCTCAGTTTCAGCAGAAAGAACACCCAACACATGGCCTGACTGAGAGACCCCAATGAGAAAGCCAGTGACTCTTTTCTGCTTGAGCAGCTGGCTGGATTTCAAAGACCACCAGGAAAGAAAAACTTGGATTCCATGTTTATAAGCCCTTGAGAATGTTTCTATCTTTTCTTTGTTGTTTAGCCATGTGCCTCGTCTTCTCATGGCAGGTGACAGGCATCCTGGGTCATGAGGCTTTTAGAATGATCTCTTATGGGGCCAAAGAAGATTGGAGGGGTTATTCTGGTCATTTCAGCCACATGGATACTTGCTTTTTCAGTGTTCAGTATTTAATGGAAGTCATATGGGGGCTTCCCTGGTGGCTCAGCAGTAAAGGATCTGCCCACAATGCAGGAGACTTGGGTTCGATCCCTGGGTGGGGAAGATCCCCTGGAGAACGAAATGGTAACCCACTCCAGTATTGTTGCCCAGGGACAGAGGAACCTGGCAGGCTACAGTGTATGTAAAAAGACTAAAAAGCCTCCAGGTTGTTATAGGGGAAGTTAGATCTGACTTTGTCTCTACCAACACACCCTGGCAACACAGTTCCAACTAATTTATTTTTTCCCACAAAGTTCATTTTTGCCTAGAGATAGCAAGGTTAAGTGAGAAGTGTACTAGATTAGCAATTAGGAGGCTTTCACTAATTTACCAAGCTCACCTGAGCTTCGTAATGAACAAACCTCCATGACTTACAAAATTTCAATGAATGTGAGGTGTTGTAATCATGGCATGAGTGACAGAGTGTAGGCTGAGGTGTGGATAGATGTCACAGGGATGAATTCCTGTATCCTGGGAAAAACCTGCCCCCTGCAATCCCACCAAGCCCCTGGGGTAGACAGGAATGTTGCCTTGACCACACTTTGTTTGGGGTTCTGGAGAAAACATGGCCAGAACCCTTCAGCTAGTAAGGTGAGTGAGGGCAGGGAGCACAGGCTTGAGCTCAGATGGGGGCCCCAATAAAACAGACCCCAGATCTGCCGTGTGTGGCCATGTGACAGTGGGTGAGTCAGTGACTCTCTCTGAATTCCTATTTCCTCATCTGCAAGTGCCATGTTCCAGGGCACCTGGTGCTAGGAAGCACCTTGCCCATTGCAGGTGCTTACCAAGTCAGGTTGTTATGAATTACTAGCTGTGGTTCTTGGGGTTGGGCTTTGTCTTGGGGTTCCAGCTGCCACAGTCTTTGTCCAGGAATTCCAGCCATTGTTTAGTTAAATTCAGTCAAGCTCTTTTTAATGCCCTATCCCTTAGCTCTTCCAAACTGTAAAGGTGGTCCACTGGGACACTGAGATCTTTCTCCCATTCTTAGCATCAGGATTGTTCTCATCTGTATTGTTGAATAGTTATTAAGGTGGTTGAAGAAAAATGAGAGAAAGGCCAAAAAGAGCATTAAGACCTTAAAAGTTAATCAGTTAGTCTGGTGTCAGACTGCCCAAATGTTGATACCATCAGTTACTTACTGGATGACCCTAGGCAAGTTACACAACCTCTTTAAGATGTACTCATTCATAAAATGGACATAATAATGTTTATAGAGTGTGGGAGATGTTCACAGTGATAAGAATTAAATGAAAACATATGTACAAAGTGCTTAGCATAGTGCTTGAAATATAGCTACTCTTTGATAAATGTGGTCCTCCATGAGAAAAGGATTAAAAACCTAAAAGCTTCTCAAAGACTATCTTCAAGTATATTATACAGCATGTAGAGAATGATAGAAAATAAGGCACAATCATGACAAGGACGATTTAGGTCATCATTAAGAATAGCATGATGCTAAGGGTGATTAAACACTTGGGTATAATTTCTTTCCTTTGATTTTTAAGAAAACTTTTCATTTTGTATTAGAGTATCTTGATAAAAGTGAAAGTGGAGAGTGAAAAAGTTGGCTTAAAGCTCAACATTCAGAAAACGAAGATCATGGCATCCGGTCCCACCACTTCATGGGAAATAGATGGGGAAACAGTGGAAACAGTGGCAGACTTTATTTTTCTGGGCTCCAAAATCACTACAGATGGTGACTGCAGCCATGAAATTAAAAGACGCTTACTCCTTGGAAGGAAAGTTATGACCAACCTAGATAGCATATTCAAAAGCAGAGACATTACTTTGCCAACAAAGGTTCGTCTAGTCAAGGCTGTGGTTTTTCCTGTGGTCATGTATGGATGTGAGAGTTGGACTGTGAAGAAGGCTGAGCACCAAAGATTTGATGCTTTTGAACTGTGGTGTTGGAGAAGACTCTTGAGAGTCCCTTGGACTGTAAGGAGATCCAACCAGTCCATTCTGAGGGAGATCAGCCCTGGGATTTCTTTGGAAGGAATGATGCTAAAGCTGAAACTCCAGTACTTTGGCCACCTCATGCGAAGAGTTGACTCAATGGAAAAGACTCTGATGCTGGGAGGGATTGGGGGCAGGAGGAGAAGGGGATGACAGAGGATGAGATGGATGGATGGCATCGCTGACTTGATGAACGTGAGTCTGAGTGAACTCCGGGAGTTGGTGATGGACAGGGAGGCCTGGCTTGCTGCGATTCATGGGGTCGCAAAGAGTTGGACACGGCTGAGCGACTGATCTGATCTGATCTGATAGCCAGTTAACAATGGGATAGTTTCAGGTGAACAGCAGAAGGACTCAGCCGCACATATGTATGTATCTGGTTTTCCCTCAAACTCCCCTCCCGACACTGGGATAGAATTTTATCCTTCTTAGAGTTCTCTCCTTCTGGTTCTTAGCTCTCCCGGAGCTGCATATTAATAGAATAGCAACCAAAACAAAGGGTTTAAAAATATAGTTAGAAACATTTGCTTCAAATACAACTCCTAGCAAGTAAAATTACAGTCAATAATACTGTAATCATAGAATTTAAAAGTTCTCCTGTGGCTCAAACCAGCTTCTAAAGATCTCACAGGGAATGGCTGGAATGAGGCTGAGGATTTAGCATCAGCAGTTGGCATCCAAGACAAAACATGCCTGCTGTAGGTGTACAGCAGTATAAGCCAAGAAGAACAGTCAGACTAGAGAGGGGATGTCAAGTAGGCAGGGAAGATGGGAACACTGGTTATCTATCTAGTGATTTGTGGAGAGTGTACTGGGCTCCTTATATTGATTGTTCTTTTATTGTTCATAATAAATATATTATTCCCAGGAAAATAGAGCTTAGAAACTAAGTTAAGTAACTTACCCCAGTTACAGAGTTACATAAAGGTGGAAGCAGTGTTCACATCCACATCCTTATGTCCTGGGTGTTTCCTGATGCCGTGTGGCCACGCACATATGGTGTGTGTCTATATTGCTATGAGGGCTTTCGCAGGTGGCAGAGAGGTAAAGATTCCACCTACCAGTGCTGGAGTTGCAAGAGAATCGGCTTTGATCCCTGGGTTGGGAAGATCCTGCATGCCTCAGAGCAACTGAGCCCCTGTACCAAAACTACTGAGCCTGTGCCCTAGAGCCGGGGAACCACAACCACTGAAGCCCCACATGCTCTAGAGCCCATCTTCACAAGAAGAGAAGCCACAGCAGTGAGACTGCCCGAGCACATCAGCTAGAGAGTAGCCCCCGCTCACTGCAACTAGAGGAAAGCTGCAAGCAGCAACGAAGACCTAGAACAGCCATAAATAAAAAAAATTTACCCACAAAATCTCTGATAGCAGGATCATCCCAACATTTCTCTTATATTGTCTTAGGCCAGCTTTGTAACTCTTTTTGTCATCACCCGTGAGGTCGCCTGAGTTACCTACTGGCTAATTTTAAACATGGACTGTGAGGGACTTCCCTGGTAGTCCAGTGGTTAAGACTCTGTGTTTCCAGTGCAGGGGGCTTTGGATTGATCCTTGGTCAGGGAATTAAGATCCCACTTGTTGTGGGGCGTGGCCAGATCCACCACCATCACCATTACTAACAGCAACAAAAACCTGATTGTGAGTTTCTCCTGACTGGAGAATAAGGTGAAGCAGTAGACGATGAGGTTGGGGCAAAGGTGGGGTGGGGAGAGGTGAGAGGAGGCCGTTAGGAGTGGAGGCAGGAAGAAATGTGGGGCTTCAGACAATTGAGTTCTTCAGATTTGGGGTGAAAAAGTCACTCTCAGTCTGGGCAAGGAGCATTTTCTGTGGAGGGTTGAGGGTGCTAGGGTACAGTCTCTGGGTTACTGATTATAGCCAGCGTTCTGAGCTCCTGACCTCTCTCCTGCTTCCTGTTGATTGAGGAGAACTGTAGCTCAGCTGTCTGGTCAACCAGCCTCATGGGGTCTGGGAGGACACAGCTTCAGCTGGGGAGAGTGGGTGACCTGTGTGGGAACTGACAGCACCTTTGATTTATCTGTTCCATTCAGTGCTGAATGAGAACAAGCCAGGTGCAAGTGGGAGGTGCTTCCCCGGTCTCAGGGTGATTGGAGTGCGGGAGGAGCAGATAATAAATCTTGCGTTTGAGCAAGAGCAAGAGCACCTGTGTTGGGCTCACAGGCCCCTGTGTGCAGTTGTGCTGGTGTCTAGACTAGAAAAGCAGGGAGAGATGCTAGCGAGGTTCGGGGTAGGGAGGATGCTTCTAGGTGAGGAGGTATGGTACCCCTCTTCCCTGGTGGGTGGGTATGCTTTAGGGGCAGCTGGCAGTGTGCCTCTAGAGGTTACAGTCTTTGATCTGCTGCCTTATTGCTGCAACTGCCTCCATGGATTCTGTTCAGAGAAAATTACCATGTTAATATCTCAACCAGTGGTTCTCCAACTTGAGCCTGCAGCAGAAATGCCTGGAGGGGTTGCTCACACACAGATTCCTGGGCCTCACCCCCAGACTTCGTGATTTAGTGGGTCTAGGGTAGGGCGGGCAATGGCACCCCACTCCAGTACTCTTGCCTAGAAAATCCCATGGATGGAGGATCCTGGTGGGCTATACAGTCCATGGGGTCACACAGAGCTGGACACGACTGAGTGACTTCACTTTCGCTTTTAACTTTCATGCACTGGAAAAGGAAATGGCAACCCACTCCAGTGTTCTTGCCTGGAGAATCCCGGGGACCGGGGAGCCTGGTGGGCTGCCATCTATGGGGTCGCACAGAGTCGGACACGACTGAAATGACTTAGCAGCAGCAGCAGCAGCAGCAGGGTAGGGCCTGAGAATTTGTACGTCTAACAAGGTCCCAGATGCTGTTGCTCCTGCAGGTCTATTGACCACATATTGAGGATGACTGTTTTAGACCTGGCTTTCTCAGTTGTCCAGGGAGAAGGCTGGGGTGTTCTTGGGGCAAAAAGACATTGAACCTGGTGGGAGAGCCAGAGGATAAATCCTATTAAAGGACCCAAAGTAAACTCACTGAGGGGTTCAGGGAAATTGGGGAAATGGTAAGATTTTAGGCCTGCAACTTGCATGGGGAAGAATATATGACCTTTGTTCCGTTCAGTTCAGTTGCTCAGTCATGTCCGAGCATCCCTATCCATCACCAACTGCTGGAGTCTACCCAAACCCATGTCCACTGAGTTGGTGATGCCATCCAACCGTCTCATGCTCTGTCATCCCCTTCTCCTCCTGCCCTCAATCTTTCCCAGCATCAGGGTCTTTTCAAATGAGTCAGCTCTTCGCATCAGGTGACCAAAGTATTGGAGTTTCAGCTTCAACATCAGTTCTTCCAATGAATATTCAGGACTGATCTCCTTTAGGATGGACTGGTTGGATCTCCTTGCAGTCCAAGCGACCCTCAAGAGTCTTCTCCAACACCACACTTCAAAAGCATTCAATTCTTAGGCGCTCAGCTTTCTTCATAGTCCAGCTCTCACATCCATACATGACCACTGGAAAAACCATAGCCTTGACTAGATGGACCTTTGTTGACAAAGTAATATCTTTGCTTTTTAATATACTGTCTAGGTTGGTCATAACTTTCCTTCCAAGGAGTAAGCGTCTTTTAATTTCATGGCTGCAATCACCATCTGCAGTGATTTTGGAGCCCCCTAAAATAAAGTCAGCCACTGTTTCCACTGTTTCCCCATCTATTTGCCATGAAGTGATGGGACCGGATACCATGATCTTAGTTTTCTGAATGTTGAGCTTTAAGCCAACTTTTTCACTCTCCTCTTTCACTTTCATCAAGAAGCTCTTTAGTTCCTCTTCACTTTCTGCCATAAGAGTGGTGTCATCTGCATATCTGAGGTTATTGATATTTCTCCCAGCAATCTTGATTCCAGCGTTTCTCATTATGTACTCTGCATATAAGTTAAATAAGCAGGGTGACAATATACAGCCTTGATGTACTCCTTTTCCTATTTGGAACCAGTCTGTTTTTCCATGTCCAGTTCTAACTGTTGCTTCCTGACCTGCATATAAGTTTCTCAAGAGGCAGGTCAGGTGGTCTGATATTCCCACCTACCTCAGAATTTTCCATAGTTTATTGTGATCCACACAGTCAAAGGCTTTGGCATAGTCAATAAAGCAGAAATAGATGTTTTTCTGAAACTCTCTTGTTTTTTTGATGATTCACATTTGTTAGCTTGTCTTACTATAGTGTCCTGCCTTCTTGTATGCTATCACACGGTGATTTCTTTGCTGCATGTTATGTGGAGAGGTTTCTCCTGATTTCTGGGAGAGACCTCACTAAGAAAAGAGAGGAAGGCAAAGAAATATGCGCCTACTGCACTGAGACAATACAAGTGTTTTTAGAAAAGGAGGGGTTGTTTGTAGAGCATTCACTAGACGCTGGGCCCTGGGATATTAATACTTTACATACATCACCTCCTGCACTTTGTCTGTATTATTTTTCACTTTATAAACAAAGAGACTGAGGCTCAGTAGCATTAAGAAAAGCTCCGCGAATCATGAAGCTAGTAATGGGCAGAGCAGGACTTAAAAATATGTATCATTCTTATTCCAATTCTGTGTTCTTTTGATTTATTGTTGTAAATTCAGAGATCTTTATAAAAATGTGCAGTTTTAATTTATACTTTTAAAATTAATTTTAATTGGAGGGCAATTGCTTTACAATGTTGTGTTAGTTTTTACTGTACAGCAAAGTGAACCAGCTATACATATACGTGTATTCCCTCTTTTTAAAAAGTTTCCTTCCCATTTAGGTCACCATCGAACAATGAGCTATGCAGCAGGTCTCATTAGTTCCCTGTTCTACAGGTAGTATCATTAGTGTATGTATGTCCATCCCAGTCTCCCAGTTCCTCCCACCTCATCCCTGCCTTCCCCTCTTGGTGTCCATATGTTTGTTCTCTAAGTCTGCATCTCTCTTTTTGTTTTGCAGTTAAGATCATCTATAGTGCAGTGTCTAAAATGAAATATTACTTCTTAGCTTAAAAACAAGATTAAATATTCAGGACGAAGAAGACTCAGACAGGAAGGAGTGCAGATTATAGATGAAGAGATAAAGAAAGCGAAACACATAGAATCAGGACATCTAGAGTTATGTACATTGATCCAATCGGTTATTCTAAAGCTTCTTCCCCCCGCTGCTCACCTCCCTGGCTCTCCTCAGATAGGTAAGAGTTCAGAAAAACTGAAGTAAGATGCAGCGGGCAGATTCCCCAATCTTATATGCCAAGTGTTTAGAGCAGTGCCTGGCACGTAGGCAATGCTCAAAAACTGTTAGCTGTCTTTCTCCTCCTCCTCTTCGGCTGCATCATCATTACGTGCCTGCAGGTGTGCAGGCATGCAGGTGTGCCCACCTGCAAGGACTGTGAGGTTGGGAATTAGGTGGGCACCACAGCAGTGGGTGGTATCAAAGAGGAAAAGATGTATCACAAAGAGTGGATTGCTTTAGTTACGGATGCTGCTGCTCACTCCTGTATTCTTGGGCTTCCCTTGTGACCCAGCTGGTAAGGAATCCACCTGCAATGCAGACCTGGGTTCAATTCCTGGGTTGGGAAGATCCCCTGGAGAAGAGAATGGCTACCCACTGCAGTATTCTGGCCTGGAGAATTCCATGGACTGTATAGTCCATGGGGTCACAAAGAGTTGGATACGACTGAGTGACTTTCACTTTCACTTTCCTGAAAATTCTGGGCTCTGATTTAGAAGGCAAATATGATTTTGCTGAAGAATGGGAACTGAAGGAATTTGAGAGGGGGCGTGGAGACAAGGAGAGGAGGTCTCTAAGAGAAAAAAGTGGATCAATCAGTGAGAATGACTGTCAGGAAGGTAATTTGAAATTTGGGTTCATCTTGCTGAAATACAAACTGCCTGATGAGAAAACTCTCCCTCTATCCAACAGAAACCCCATGTGGTATGTGCGTGTTGGGTACTTAGGTAGTTCTTGAAAAGGTAGGCTTGGCAGGAAAGCTAGATGAAGAGAAAGCTGCTAAGTGAGCAAGAACCCAGGTGAGGCATGCGGGTATAAACTGGGGAGAAAACACACCTGTGGACTTTTCAAAGCGTAAGTTTAGAAGGTAACAGAGAGCGCAAGGGCATGCATACTCAGTTGCTGTCATGTCCGAGTCTTTGTGACCCCATGGACTGTAGCCCGCCAGACTCCTCTGTCCATGGGATTCTCCAGGCAAGAATACTGGAGTGGATTGCCATTTCTTCCTCCAGGGGATCTTCCCAACCCAAGGATCGAACCTATGTCTCCTGCGCCTCCTGCATTGGCAGGTGGATTCTTGACCGCTGAGCCACCTCGGAAGCTCAAAGGAGACCGCAGGACCTTTGTGCAAAGAAAGGGAGCCCTGGGAGATCCCGGCATAGAAGAGGTGGCAGGCTGGGGAGATGGAAAGAATTAGGATAGAAACAGTTGTGGCTGCACATGTGGGGATACCCAGGAGAGGAGCAGCCTGGGCGGCAGGAGGGGGCCCATCCCACAGCCAAAACCAGGCTGTTTCTAATTGATTTCCACATGGCAGAAGGGAGAAATGCTGGGTGGGCGGCTGGACTCCTCTTTTTAAGAGGCCTGCAGGAGCCGAGGACAGAGAACTGAGCACCGGGAAGCTGCCGAGGACATAAACAACTGGCCAGATGTTTTGGAGACGACCCGGGTGGCAGCTGGAACACATGCCAGTTATCAAGACCCATGAGTCAGCCGGAGCCAGCCGGGGGCGTGGCGCTGCTGGTTATGACCTCCTGGGCCCTCCGTGCCCTGGGCGCCGATGTGCATGGGACCGCGACACAGGCCAGGGATGCAAGTGAAAGCGATGCTCGATTCTGTAGAGCTAAGTGGGAGCCTGCTAACAAAAACAGGAGCCCAGCTGAGAGGTGAGAAAAGGAGGCTGCAGGAACCAGTCGGAGCCCCAGGCTCGATGTTCCGTGCTGTGATGGATGAATCGCGGGCGCAGGGGCGTAGCCATCCGAGGACGTCCTGTTCCTGTTGGCTCTGAGGGCAGGGAGGCATTAACAGCCTGGTGATGTGGCCTTGGTTTAACTCTTTTGTAAGATTGGCCTTTGCAGCCGGTTTCAGCATTCTGTGCCCACGGGGCATGCAGTTCTTGGCACTAGTCACAAGGTCCTCCCCACTGACAGACCCTCCTTGGGATTCTTGTACCCCAAGGGAATTCTCCATGGCAGTTTTTCGGCCTTGAGATCTGCCTATCTCTGAGGACAGTTGCTGGGAAAGAACTGAGCTGCATCCTGGAGCCAGGCTGGGAATTACACACCTTCTGTCCAGCGGAGGCAGGTTTGAGGCCCCCTTTGGCTATTGCTATGGCTGTAGCCAACCTCCACAGAAGGAACTTCCTTTCCCTGCTCCCAAGGTTGAGCTCAGGAACTGTCTTAATACAAATAAACATGGAGGGAAGGAAAAAAGAGCCCAGCAAGTTAACAGACAAAAATTCAGCTGACGAGACTCAAGACTAGCAGACACTTGGGTGGTGCGAGACTCCTGGGATCACCTGTCGGTTCAGTCATCATAGAGCGTGTTTCTAGAAGAGGCATTAGTAATGGAAGAAGAGGGAATGAGAGAGGGAAAAGTAAAAGCCGGCAGAGGGGAGGGCTGCTGAGATGGAGAGAGAGAGACAAGAGGCGCAATCGGATGGCTGGAGGCCAGGAGAAGACGGCTCCTGACTCCAGCAAGCTCGGGACCGCATGGTGACAAGGAGCCCGCTGTCCCAGGACCACGCTTTGCGGGGACACGACACCAGGAGGCCAAGCAGACCGTGGTTAGGGCCGAGCATGGAGGGTGCTGTGTGGAAGCAGATTATTAATAGGGACCCAGAGCACTTGCTGGGGAGCTGAGGGAGAGGTGTTGGGAACTGGAAAAGAAGCAGGGGACAGAGGGCTTGGCACAGCCACTGGGACATTTCAGAAGAGCCTGCAGAGTGCTTGCTGAGATCAAACTTCCAGGTCCCCATCTAAACTTTCTCAGAGTGATTAGAAAATCTGGCTTGGGTGGCCTTTGCCTTAAGAGAAACTGCCTTGGCAATTTCTTGCTCTCCCTCTCTCTTTTTTTTTTCCTCCTCATTTTGTTTTCTCACCTGAGAAACTGCTTTGCCAGCCAGTCTGGTACTATCTGGGTCCTTCAGCTCTATAGTGTGTTGGTCATTCAGTCACGTCCGACTCTTTGCGACCCCATGGACATAGCCTGCCAGCTCCTCTGTCCATGGGATTCTTAGGGCAAGAATACTGGAGAGGGTTGCTGCTCCCTTCTCCAGGGGATCTTCCTGACCCAGGGATTGAACCCATGTCTCCTGCATTGTGGGCAGATTCTTTACTGTCTGAGCCACTAGGGAAGCCCTCAGCTCTGTAGAAGGTTCCCTTTTGAGTGACTGCCAGTGTCTGGTGAACATGCTCCGTGACTGGGAATTGTGAGTGTCCTGCTGCCCTCCCCTGCCACCAATGGGCTCAGCAATGACCCCTCTCATCTGTATTGGGGATTTCTCCCAAATCCTTGAATAGCATTGAGATCAGGAAATTGTCAATGACTTTGGGTCAGTCTATCAGTTTAAGGCAAAGGTTTTGGGTTAGCTATTTTTGTGGGTTGGAGGGGGAGCCAAGGATGGGGATCTCGTAGACTCATTGGATGAACTCCATTTATGTTCCTTTTACTTTCTCCCCAACAACATGCTTGTCCTACAAATACACCCAGAGCAACAGCTCAGGCTTCTCAGGGCTACTGAGGTGAAAACAGCCTCAGAAGCTCCCTTCTTCTTTCTGCAGCAGGGCTTCCAGGAAGCGTTCAGGGAGCTTAACATCTAGTACTGGACCATAGGGCATTTTCCTGAATAATCATAGCATAAAATAGAATGTGATAAGTACACTAAGAGGCGTCTAGATTTAAAAGCCTCAGGAGTTCAAAGGAGGAGAGATTTACTACGCACGTTGGGATTGTATTCAAGTACAGGTTGTACCGGGAGAAGATAAATAACCTATCCACATCATAGTAATATAATAAATAAAATATTATTGACATGGCTGGAAAGACAGCTAATACCTTTTGGGCGTTGCGAAAAAGTCTGATGTTCATGAATAACCATGGGTTCGTAGAATCACAGAATCTAGAATGTGAGCCGCCCTGCAAGTGAGCTTGGAAGACATCCAGTTCAACCCCCTCATTTTGCAAATTTACAAACAGATGTCCACATAGGTTAGGTCAATTGGCCAAATCATAGAGATGGCTCGTGGCCAAGGCCGGGGCTGCTTGCTCACTGCTCACAACAGAGTGGTGGCTGCAGCCACTCTCCTGCCTCCGCTTGGCAGCAGGGGGCTTTCTGTTCCCACCCCAGCCTTCTTACCACCATAGCTTTTTGTCTCCTTTTTTACAGAGGACTCAGGTGTCCTGGGAACAGCCCAGAGCAAGAAAAACAGAGATGGAGGTCTGGAATATGTGTTGATTTTATTTATTTTTATTTTCTTTATATTTCCTTGGCAGTGCCACATGGCATGTAGGATCCTAGTTCCCCAACCAGGGATTGAACCCACACCCCTAGCATTGGAAGTGTGGAGACTTAACCCACTGTACTGCCAGTGCTATTAGTCACTCAGTCATGTCTGACTCTGCGACCCCATGGATTGTAGCCCACCAGGCTCCTCTGTCTATGGTATTTCCCAGGTAAGAATATTGAAGTGGGTTGCCATTTCCTACTCCAGGGGATCTTCCCGACCCAGGGTTCGAATCTAGGTCTCCTGCATTGCAGGTGGATTCTTTACTGTCTGAGCCACCAGGAAGCCCTGGACTGACAGTTCAGTTCAGTTCAGTTGCTCAGTCGTGTCTGACTCTTTGCGACCCAATGGACTGCAGCACGCCAGGCCTCCCTGTCCATCACCAACTCCTGGAGTTTACCCAAACTCATGTCCATTGAGTCAGTGATGCCATCCAACCATCTCATCCTCTGTTATCCCCTTCTCCTCCTGCCCTCAATCTTTTCCAGCATCCGGGTCTTTTCAAATGAGTCAGGTCTTCACATCAGGTGGCCAAAGGATTGAAGTTTCAGCTTCAACATCAGTCCTTCCAGTGAACACTCAGGACTGATCTCCTTTAGGATGGACTGGTTGGATCTCCTTGCAGTCCAAGGGACTCTCAAGAGTCTTCTCCAACACCACAGTTCAAAAGCATCAATTCTTCGGCACTCAGCTTTCTTTACAGTCCAACTCTCACATCCATACATGACTACTGGAAAAACCATAGCCTTGACTAGATGGACCTTTGTTGGCAAAGTAATGTCTCTGCTTTTGCATATGCTGTCTAGGTTGGTCATAACTTCCCTTTCACTGTACCTGGTGTGTATCCCACCTTGTCAGGGATCCGATCCCCGACCAGCAGCCACGTGTCCACCATGCATGTGACCCAAGAAGGGAGAGTTAGCCAATCAGATTTGTCCATTCTCTGTCAGTCCTTACCTCTCTGTTGAGCAGTCTGACCATTAGTCCCTCTAGCTGCTGGTCAGTCTCTCCTTCCATCTGTCCTCCTCTCTGTCCTTCTCTTTCACTCTTTTGAAAATTACTTATTTATTATGTCGCATAGCACAGGGGATCTTTGCTCCCTGACAGAGGATGGAACCTTCACCCCCCGAGTGGAAGTTTGGAGTCTTAACCATTGGACTGCCAGGGAAGTTCCCCCTTCTCTCTCACGCTTAATGACTGTATAATTTCCCTCCCATCACATTTTTCCTCTTTTCTGAATTGAATTTCCAGTGTTTGCTGCCGCTGCTGCTAAGTCACTTCAGTCGTGTCCGACTCTGTGCGACCCCAGAGACGGCAGCCCACCAGGCTCCCCTGTCCCTGGGATTCTCCAGGCAAGAACACTGGAGTGGGTTGCCATTTCCTTCTCCAGTGCATCTGCTAACCAAAGTCAGCCACAGCCCAACACTGCATCCTGACTTCCTTATAGTCTGTCCAAGCTTCTGGCTCCGTCTTGCTGCAGACATGTGCTCCCATCCCCTCTGCACTGCGGCCAGTCCTTCTCGTCTTCCCTCTGCTGGATGGTGGATTGTTGCCTTGGTCATGTGTCTCCTCTGGATCAGTTGTCACTGGCCATCCTCATTTGCTGTTGAAATCTGAGTTGTGAGGGTTGAGTGACTCCACTCAGTCACTGAATGTGAACCCTGTTTCGTAAACTTCTCCCTCTCCTCTGAGGCCAACAGTGAGGGATAAGCCCCTGAGTCCATTGGGTGGGGAATATTTCGATCGCTGGGTCAGGAAGATCCCCAGGAGAAGGAAATGGCAACCCACTCTAGTATTCTTGCCTGGAAAACCCAATGGACAGAGCAGCCAGGTGGGCTACAGTCCATGGGGTTGCAAAGAGTTGGACGTGACTTAGCACTCACACACGCAATAAAGTAACACCATGGGTCGAAAAAGAGTTGGACACAACCGAGCGACTGAGCAATAACAACAACAGAGTGACACCACTAGCATCCTCATCGTTTATAGAATTTTCTGCCAGGCACGCTCCAGGAGCACTTCGCGTGCTTGCCCTCATGTATTCCTAACAAGAGCTAGAGAACTGTAAGTACCATTAAGGTCCTTTTTACAGATAAGGAAACTGAGCCTCCGGGAGTTTGAGAAACTCATCCAGGCTCACAGAGCTAGAAAGTGAAAGAGCTTTCCAGTGCAAGCCTGTCTCATGCCAAATCTAGTGTGAATTGTGGCAGAAGGGTGGACTGATCTCCCTAATGTCTTATTTAATCAACATGGTGGTGGTGCAGTTGCTATGTCTGGCTCTTGTGTGATACCATGGGACTGTAGCCCGCCAGGCTCCTCTATCCATGGGCTTCTCCAGCCTAGTATACTGGAGTGGGTTGCCATTTCCTTCTCCAGGGGATCTTCCCGACCCAGGGATCGAAGCTGGGTCTCCTGCATTGCAGGCCAATTCTTAACCGACTGAGCTATGCGCAGTGTGTATATAAACTCCTGATATTCTGAAGGCGGAGATTTGGGACTGTACTTTGGAGTTTCACTTCTAAAATCCCTGCTCAGCTTATTGCCTCTGTCTCACTCCTGACTAGCTTCACTTTGGGTTGTGACACCCCAATCCTTGCTCACAGGTAACAAACTCCTCTAGCACATTCTTGTCCAAAAGGAGTAGCACGTGCTCTTTAGCTGGCCGCTATCGTAATGTCCAGGTAGCAGAGCATCGTGCTGCTTATCCCCGTCATGTTGCAGTGCTGTGTGAATACAGGATGTCACCCCCTGGTTCCGGAATCTGTGAGGGCACACTGTCAGCTCAGTCTCTGCTTGGATCCAGTGGCCTTATGAGGAAGCCCAGATGAAGCTGTTTTCAGTCTGAAGTGACTGGCCTGAGGGCTGAGAGCTGAGCGCTTGGCTGCCTTTGCAGGTGCCAAGCAGGAACTACTTTGTGGCTTATCAGTGTTGCTGCTGATCTGTTGATCCATCAGTAGTAGCTGGGCTGTAACTTCCCAACTTCTTTCCCTGGGTCATCCTTAAGCTTCTCTAACCTTTGAACCATGAATATGAAGAAGGGCCTTGGGTTTTGCAGGACAATCGTATGAGTGCTCAAGGTTTCTCTTGCAGCCATCTTGTTTCTAATATATATGCCCCCTGTCCTCTGTCCATCCCTTGGTCAACTCGATGGTATTACCCACAGCTGGTAGTACTCATTTTCTCTTCTTCCAGATTTGCCTTCCAAAAGATATTATTAATTGCCCTGCTTCTAAAGCCTATGTCCTACTTTTTGATTCCTGGCATCTAAATTGCCATTAAAACATCTCTTGTAATCATTCCCTGTGACAATAAAGACCGGGTTCCTGCAGCATAATTCCACTGCCTGAATTTTTCCCCCTTACATCTCATTCAGATGAGGAATAGTCCCCTCATGCTCCTAGAATCTGCCTTCCTGTTCTCAGGGGCTGACAGCATGGGTCCCCTCTGCCCTTCTTGGCCCCGCTTGCCTTTTGGAATGGCCTGGGCTCACAAGTGCTTGCAAGGCATCTTTGGACATTCTAGTTTGCCTCTGTCTCATTCTCTTTCTGCTTTCTTCTTCTCCACTCTGGCACCTCCAGTTTTCACTCTGGCTTTTTCTTGCTCCCTCCAAACTCTACCTGTACAGAACTATCTTCATCTTTCAGCTTATCCTTGGGACTGGCAACATAGTGCTCTTCCTTTCTTTTGAGGCTGCCTCCAAAATTTTCATTAGGTGACCCCGTGTCCTCGCCTCCTCTTCACCTCTGGTCATGGTGGGGGGCCTCACTCACATCTGTTTCTCAGCCTTACATGAAAGCAGCTGTCCTGCCCGTCACGCTTTCCTTCAGCATGCATCATGTAGCTTCTATATGCCATGCTGTGTGGTTGCAGAGATGGATCACGTAGTCTTAGGAATTTAAAAAATTTAAATAACCGTTTTTAGAGCAATTTTAGTCTTACTGCAAAATTGAGCGTGAAGTACACAGATTTCCAGTACCTCCCCCACACCCCCACACATGCAGAGCCTCCCCCGCTATCAACATCCCCCACCAGAGTGGTACTGTTGTTACAGCAGCTGAACCTACATGGCATGCAGGGCATGTGCATCCTCTGTCATGTCTGAATCTTTGTGACCCCATGGACTGCAGTCTTCCAGGCTCCTCTGCCCATTGGATTTTCCAGGCAAGAATACTGGAGTGGGTTGCATTTCCTGCTTTAGGGTGTCTTCCCAACCCAGAGGTTGAACCTACATCTCTGGTGTTTGCTGCATTGTAGGTAGATCCTGTACCACTGAGCCACTTGGGAAGCCGAACCTACTTGGACATACCATTATTACCAAAGTTCATATTTGACATTCGGGTTCACTCTTGGTGTTGTATGTTCTATGGGTTTGGACAAACAAACATATGATATGTGGGCTTCCCAGGTAAAGAACCTGCCTGCCAATGCAGGCGACTTAAGAGACTTGGGTTCTATTCCTGGGTAGGGAAGAGCCCCTGGAGGAGGGCAAGATAACCCACTCCAGTATTCTTGCCTGGAGAATCTCATAGACAGAAGAGCCTGGCGGGCTATGGTCTGTGGTGTCCCAAAGAATCGGACACGACTGAAGCGACTTGGCATGCACGCTCAATGACGTGTATCCACCATTGCTGTCATACAAAACAGTTTCACTGCCTTAAAAACCTTCTGTATCTTAGGAATTTTAAAGCCTAATAAGAGAGACTGGAACATAATAATTACCATACAATTTAAATAGTGGTGAAGTAGAGTTAAGAACAGAAGGCCATTGGAACGTGAACATGGGAGCAGCTAATACTCCTTAGTGAACCCATGGACATTTGGAGCCAGGAAAAACATTTGAATTTTATATATTTGCAAAGGATAAGGGTAGCGTGAGGCATGTGAGGCCAAGGGGCAACTTGAACAGGGCCACGCAGGCCTGAGTACCTGGGCACGTTTGAAGGAATGCATGAGGAGCCTGGTGTGCTGCCGCCCAAGGGGTCTCAAAGAGTCAGACACGACTTAGCAACTGAACAATGATGTGAGTATATTGACGGCGATCAAGAGCGAGACTGCTGCAATCTCATGAATGGAAATCCGAGTATGACCTCTGCATGGTCCTTGCTGTGTGATCTTAGCTAAGTTACCGAACCTCTGTAAGCCTCAGTCTCCTTATCTGCAAAATGGGGATGATGATAATACTTGCTTGCAGAGATGCTCTGAGGGTTAAATGGTGGTTTAGTCACTCAGTCGTGTCCAACTCTTTGTGACCCCATGGACAGTAGCCAGCCAGATTCCTCTGTCCATGGCATTTTCCAGGCAAGAATACTGGAGTGGGTTGCCATTTCCTTGTTAAATGGATGCACTTAATTAGCTCAGTGTCTGGCCTGTGGCTTGAGGACCCAAATGTCAGCAGGTGAGGTAGAAGCAGAGAGGACTCTGGGAACAGGACTCCAACGGCAGATTGAAAGGGCCCTGAAACCATATTAAGGACTTTGGACTCTTGTCCTCTAAGTCTGTGATGTTCAGTCTTGAGGGTACATATGAGTCACCTGAGGATTTGTTAAAGTGCAGGTTTCTTAGTTTTTCCCCTCAGAAATTCTGTTTCCATTGGTCTGGGTCATGCCCAGGAATTTGCATGCTTAGTGGCTCTGATGTGAGTGGTTCACATCACATGTTGGACTGGGTCACCGGGAGACCTTGTGTGTGCTAAGTCAGTCGTGTCAGACTCTGTGCAACCTCATGGACTGTGGCCCACCAGGCTCCTCTGTCCATGGAACTTTCCAGGCAAGAACACTGGAGTGGGCTGCCATGCCCTCCACTAGTGGATCTTGCTGACCCGGGGATGGAACTTGCGTCTCTTACGTCTCCTGCATCGGCAGGAGGGTTATCACTGGCGCCACCTGGGAAGCCCTCTTGTCATAGTTCTGCTAAAGGAAATCCAGAGTTCACAGATTCAGAGGCTGCAGAGAGAGGTCTGGGACTTTCAGCTGGGCGGCAGACCGCTCAGTGGAGCCAGAGCCAAACCCCGGGCAGGCTTCTGGATTCCAAGTCTGGGCTCCTTCTTCTTTCCTCAAACGCTGTCCACACAGGGCTAAACAGAAGCTCATCCAAAATCCTGGCTCCTCTGGTTCAGGGTCCTGCTTGAATAGCTTGTGTGCCCAGCAGGCTGGGATTCTGTGAGGGGACCATGCTGTCGACATCTGTGCCCTGGACACCTCTGGTCAGCACGGCCCTTCTGGGCACCACTTTCCTTCTGCCCAGTCCTCCCCTACCTCGAACACTTTATGGATTATAAGTAAAAATACACGCTGGAGAAGAGAATGGCAACCCACTCCAGTATTCTTGCCTGGAGAATCCCATGGACAGAGGAGCCTGGCAGGCTACAGTCCATGGGGTTGCAAAAGAGATAGACATGATTTAACCTCTAAAACAACAATAGCAGATATTCCATCACATGTATATATTCATCATATATACATATCACATCTCTGTAGTAGAAAAATTTTGGTAGCATAAATTTCAAGTATATAAAAGGCTATATGATAGCCTTTCAATATATTCTTTCTTTCTGCTTATAATAGAAATGTTAGTTTCAGGTACTGGACCGAGAACTTTGTCTGGAACAACAGAAGTAAAATGGATCTTGTTTTCTGTGGAATTGCTAAAAGACACATAACATCTTTAACAGTATTGCTACTGCATGAAACTGGATGTCAGGATTGGACTGATTAAAAAAAGAAAAGAGTAAAAATGTTTATGAGTCTCCAGGTCCTGGAATCTGACTTTTCGGAGCTGCCTGAGCACAGATTTTCAGAATGGGAGACAAGGCACCCCTTTTGGGGGAGCACACGGCAGCCCCAGGTGAGCCTTGCCAGACTCTCCCTTCTGGGTGTTAGGGACACCCTCCTCTGCTTGGCCTCTGGTGAAGATTGTGTCTTATTTCCTTGTGTCCTTCCAGCCCTGTCTGGTTCCTGTGCCTGGGAGAAATTGTCCCCACCTCTAATATGAGGGGCTCCATGCTGTTCGTTAGCCAGGACTAGTTCTCTGAACTACCCAGCTTCATTAGCACTGGGTTTACGAAGATAACCCTCTCCCTTCCTCCCTTTTTCTGAAAGAGGATTTAGAGGGCTAATTGAGGTTCGTAGGCCCCTGGTTGTAGAGAACTGTTGGTAAATCCTGCCTTAGGAGTCCCTACTCTGATTTCCAGTTTATTTTTAAATCCCCTGGACCAAGCCAGCCCTTCCTCACTTTTAAATAGAAAGCTTTGAATGCTCGAGTAAGCAGGACCACTCTTTCTGACTTTTTGGCTCCTCTCGGCTGAGATTATTTGTGAGCAGATTTGTTGATCTGGCTGTTGCTCCCTCTCCACCCCCACGCCCCAAAAGTGCCTTTAAAGGGGAGTGAAATCCCACGTTAAGTGGGCATCATGGAGCGGAGAAAGGACCAGCTGCATTGGCCCTGAGTCCGAAACAGAGCTTGTAAATAAAGTGCTGGAGCAACTGGGAAGGCCATGGTGTCAGGGAGCCCTTGACACTGACAGGGGCCCTTGCAGGGGCTGGTCACCCCAGCCAGGCTTTAAGCTTTCTGGATGCTCCGGGCTTTGGAAAAATGACACATCAGGTTTCCCAATGCCATCCGGGCAATGAAAGCCCAGGCCCAGCTGTGTCTGCAGCTATTCAAAAGGTTGTGGGGCAGCCGGGGGCCCTGAGGGTTGTGGTCCTCTCCGTTAACTCTGGTTATGGCCGGACCCTCTTAGGAGCTGTGACTCTCCCACACTTCACTCCCTGCTGCCACCGCTTTCTGGCTCTTAGGCTGATGTTAAGTAAAAGCAGCCTGGTGCTTTATATACATTATCTCAAATCATGAGCGGCTAGGGAGCTGGCCTTCACCCCCATTTTACCTCCGAAAGCTAAATGATTGACATAGGGCAATTGCGCAGCTGGGGTTCACCCCCAGGCTGGCACGAGTCCCGCCCTGGTGACCCTTCACCCCGGGTCCCGCGTCGTGTTGCCGCCCCTGGAATGAGAGTCAGGTCATTACCCCCAGTGACAAGGAGGTTGCTTAGTTACCGAAACCAATTGAAAAGCGTGAACTGTGGCTTGACTCAGGATAAATCGGTCCCAGGCCTGGCCATGGACAGTTCCGGACATTCCCAGAACTCAGGGAATTACTTGGAAAGGAGGCGGTGAGAGGGAATCAGAGCCAGCAGAGAGATAAAGTGCTGGGACTATATGTTGACAAGAGCTCGTCTTAGCTTAAATGTGTAGGTTTTAAATTACACTTATCTGGTGATTTCCACTTGGGCGGCGGCTGTGGCCTGAGGTTTCAGCCCCAGCTTCCCCAGCTGTTCACAGGACAGGAGCAACAGCCCTCCAGGGTGTCCTCCCGGGGGCCAGGCAGCTGGGACTCAGGTAAACTTGTCTTCCACGGCCAGCAAGCGGGATTTGTAGTCACTGTTATTCTTATCAGAGGTTAAGCGGTTCGGACTCACATCTTGATGGGCGACTTTAGCTGCGATTCCAAAACACCAGTGTGCCATCCGCCTCAGTTTTTTAGGACACGCTCCACGCCATCCACACACGGGAGTGATGAAGCCGTGGACAATGATTAGAGCTACAGTTTCCAAACCTGGGGTGCAGCAGGATGCCTGGGAGAATATGCAACAAACAGAAACAAACAGCCCCCGCCCTCCCCCCGCTGGCGATCAACAGACAGTCTCAAGGCTTGCCAGGCCCAGAGATGGATTTGGTAGGGAAATTATATATTGAAAACCTCACCCAGGCACTCATTCTGGGTGATGACCCGGTTTGCCAGGTTTGCCAAATCTCGAATGAGCTGTCTTGGACAAAGAAATTCTAGCGTTTGATTTCCCAGCTTTTAAAAAATTTCCCAGTTTTAACCTACTGTATAGCACAGGGGACTCTGCTCAGTGTTAAGTGGCAGCCTGGATAGGAAAGGAGTCTGGGGGAGAATGGATACAGGTATGTGTATGGCCGAGTCTCTTCACTGTTCACATGAGACTGTCACAATATATTGTTAACTGAGTATGCTGCTAAGTCTCTTCAGTCGGGTCCGACTCCGTGCGACCCCATAGACAGCAGCCCACCAGGCTTCCCCGTCCCTGGGATTCTCCAGGCAAGAACACTGGAGTGGGTTGCCACTGCCTTCTCCAATGCATGAAAGTGAAAAGTGAAAGTGAAGTTGCTCAGTCGTGTCCGACCCTCAGCGACCCCATGGACTGCAGCCTTCCAGGCTCCTCCGTCCATGGGATTTTCCAGGCAAGAGTACTGGAGTGGGGTGTCATTGCCTTCTCCGTTAACTGAGTATACACCAATATAAAATAAAAAAGTTAAAAAAAATCTGTTAATGATGCAAAAAAAAAGTTACCCAACTTTGAAATGAAAAGGTTGTATTACCCAGTTTCTTAGGGTCAAGGTAATATAGCAAAACAGCATCATATTCTGGTTGGAACCTTGGAGAGAACCTTGGCGTAATCCTGTTATCTTGTGGGTTGGAGGTTCTCAGTGGCAACAATAAAGAGCCTGTGGTGGGACTTCCCTGGTGGTCCAGTGGTTAAGAATTCACCTTCCAATGCAGAGGATTCGAGTTCAGTCCCTGGCTGGGGAACTAAGATCCCGTATACTGCAGAGCAACTAAGGCCTGTGCTCCGCAACAAGAAGCCCACACACCGCAGTGAAGACCCACCGCGGTCAAATAAATAAATGAATAGCCCATGGGAACATGGGTGAATGACCTCAATTTTTGGTACTCTCCATCTACAAAATGCAGGGCTTGTTCTGTGCGAAGGGCCTAAAAGTCTTTGATGAGCATCGTCACTTTCTGGAATATCCTTCCATGGCCAGTGATTTAAATCATATTAGCAAATATTTACTGAACCCTTGCTATGCACCCAGGAAGTGGTATTCTTTGAAAAGTTAGTTCTGGAGTTTAAAAAAGAGTTGGGGAGTGGGGAGGGGACAGACGCTAGTGAAAAGAGAAAGACAGAGTTCAGTGACTAAGACTTTGTGACCCTAATAGTGCCCCTGCTTTCTCATTTTGAGCCATTTTGTGTGATTAAAGCGCAGGTTAGAGTGAGACCACTGACAGAGAGCCACAAACAAATATAACCTGCTGGATGGGAACTGTGCTACTCAGCCCTTTGGATAACAAATATTGCCAGGCGATAAAAAGCCCTAATGCATCTGGTGCTAAAATGCTGCTTCAGGAAAAATGTGCTCCCAGAAAGGAAATGCTGGCGATTTGACTGACGGCAACAGCTGGAGGCCCCTCTATTCATCCAGATAGGAAGCAGGAAAACATAAAAAAAAAAAAAAAAAAAAAGTCGTATGGAGGGAACTGGTGCGAGCCATGTCTCTCCAATGTTCTTGTTGCCCAGGGTTTAGGAAGGTGCTGATGACGTTGCCTGTCAGTGGCCTGAGGGGCTCAGGGTCTGGGGACTCACGGTGCTGAAAGCCTTGGTCCACCTGGCGGTCCCCAGGGCCATACTTTCAGTGGAGGAGGCAGCAGTCCAGGGTGGGGGCTTTCAAATGGCTTTTAAAGGTAGAGGAGGGGAGAGGGAGAGAGGAGGAATGTGGTCACTGGCAGCATCTCCTTAAATCAGAGGTGTGCTGCTCTTACCTTTGGTATAATTGGGGCTCCACCTGGGATGCTGGGACAGTTTAGCCAGTTGGCAACCTCACCAGCTGCTTTGGGGGCATTAGTCACCCATTTGGCAAAGCCAAGTGGGGCAGAGACTGAGCGTGCAGTCTGCCTGGTTTGTTTGGGACAAGTAACTAAGAAGTGTTTGGGATGAATTTGTGGGGTAATGTGATCAGATTTCCTGGACCAGAGAACTGGGCAGGTGGTACGTTTGTTATCGCACACCTTCCCCCACAACCCGTGGCTGTCCTGTCCCCTGGGTGTGGCGGGGTGAGGAATGAGGGTGGGGACCGCAGCGGGCAAACCTTTGATTTTCACTACAGCTCTCTGGGCCAGCTCCTATTAATACATCTTTTAGAGGAGGAAACAGAGGGTCCCAGAGTTCTAGGATCTTGTCTGAGACCAGGGAGACAAAGGAAAATGCTGGGGCGACATCGAGTGTTGTGCTCTTAAGTCATCTCCTGGAGCTGACTCCAAGCACACCCGGAAGTAGCCTAGTCCTGGAAGTAACTAGAACCTTCTCTGGGGACCATGCGAATTAGGAGTCTAGGCGGGGGAGCTGACCTGGCCAGGGCCTCTGAGAAGGAGGCAGGGGTGGGAGTTGGCCTTGGGTCTCAGGAGAACTGTGATACAATCCACAAGTCTTTACTAGCTTCAGCTCACAAGCACCAGGGCGCTGGGGATCAAGGTCAGAATGGGTTCTGTTTAAGCTCAGATCAGCTGCAGCCTCCTGCATCCTCACCACTCAACCGGGGTTAGAAATGCTGAGCAGTGCCCTAGGCAGTGGGGCTTCCCAGGTGGCACTACTGGTAAAGAACCCATCTGCCAATTCAGGAGAGGCAAGAGACACAGGTTCCCTCCCTGGGTCGGGAAGATCCCCTGGAGTAGAAAGTAACAATACTCCAGTATTCTTGCCTGGAAAATTCCATGGGCAGAGGAGCCTGGAGGGCTACAGTCCATGGGGCCACAAAGAGTCAGACACGACTGAGTGACTAACACACAAGCTACGTCTCAGAAGGGAGTCTTACTATGAACCCTAGACACATTCTTTACTTCTGTAGAGCTGCTGAAAACTTGAGGTGGTTTTCTTATGTTTAATACTATTTGTATGTTACTTGTCTAAGGTCTTAAAAAGTCGATAGACTACGTCTATCTGTTCCCATCTTCTCTGTTTTTGTGGCAGGATCTCAGGTGGCGTCTCCCTCTGGTCTCTCTTGGGACATAGCCCCCCAGTAAGACATGTGACTTGACACACCCACAGCCTCACCACAGACAGATGTTTAGAATTCCTCCGTCCACTGGGAGTCAGGCAGAGAGAGCCTCAAGCAAGAAAGGCAGACACTGGGCACTTTTGAACTCATCTTGGTATTAGAGGAGCATTACATGGGGAAGGATTTGTGGAGACGGCAGCCAGCAATTGTAGCTGACTCAGGAGAGAGCCGTCTTGGGAGAGAGACCGTGGCTGCAGAGTGAGAGCGGCAGAACGCACGCTTAGGGAGATATCCAGCTGTCCAGTCCCGCGTGTATGCCAGGTGTCACCGTATGCAGAGTAAAACCATCTACAAAAGGGGGTGGATCAGAGCCACGGTTCTGCCTTCTTCCAGGTAGAGAGAGGCAGGGCAGGTTGGGTTTTTCTGCCCAGGGCTGGCATGTAGCCCTGGTACATAGGGGTGCATAGCCTGGTTGCCTATGGCTGGTGCCCATGATGACTGGCTGGTACTTTGAATGTCACCTCTCGTCACGTCCTCTGTGATACTGATTAGTGGAGGCTCAATAGATTCTATGGAATCCACAGACCTCCATCTTTCTTCCTGTCCTCATACTCAATCGCTCTGTCATGTCTGACTCTTTGTGACCCCGTGGACTGTAGCCCACCAGGCTCCTCTGTCCATGGGATTCTCTAGGCAAGAATACTGGAGCCAGTTGCCATTTCCCTCTCCAGGGGATCTTCCTGACCCAGGGATCTAACCTGAATCTCCTGCATTGCAGGTGGATTCTTTATTTTTCCTTTTAATTGGAGGCTAATTACTTTACAATATTGTATTGTTTTTTGCCATACATTGACATGAATCAGCCATGGGTGTACATGTGTCCCCCATCCTGAACCTCCCTCCCACTTCCCTCCCCATTCCATCCCTCCAGGTCATCCCAGTGCACTGGCCCTGAGTGCCTTGCCTCATGCAGCGAACCTGGATGGGCGATCTATTTCACATATGGTAACATACATGTTTCAATGCTATTCTCTCAAATCATCCCACCCTCGCCTTCTCCCACAGAATCCAAAATTCTGTTCTTTATATCTGTGTCTCTTTTGCTGTCTTGCACATAGGGTCATTGTTACCATCTTTCTAAATTCCATATATATGCATTAATATACTGTATTGGTGTTTTTCTTCCTGACTTACTTCATTCTGTATAATAGGTTCCAGTTTCATCCACCTCATTAGGACTGATTCAAATGTATTCTTTTTAATGGCTGAGTAATACTCCATTGTGTATATGTACCACAGCTTTCTTATCCATTCGTCTGCTGATGGACATCTAGGTTGCTTCCATGTCCTAGCTATTGTAAACAGTGCTGTGATGAACACTGGAGTACACGTGTCTCTTTCAGTTCTGGTTTCCTTGTTGTATATGCCCAGCAGTGGGATTGCTGATGGATTCTTTACCATCTGAGCCACCAGGGGAAGCCCTGTTCCTGTCCTCAGTAGTGGCTTTAAGGAAATGGTAGCAAGGGCCATTTGGAGATGAAGCAAGCTTGATAAATTAGTCTCAGTCTCATTCTTCACTTGGATAATTATTTCTTCTTGGCTTAAATGTGAGTTCTTTAGAGAGGCCCTCCATGACCCCTAGTCTAGGCTCCCTCCTGCATGTGCCCATAGCTTGCAGTATTCCATGTGTTACATCATTCCTTGTACGCCATCATTCTCACTTGTTTTAGGGAATGTTTATCCTCTGTAAGGTGCATAAGGGCAGGACCTCATAGATCTTGTTCACTCCCTATGCCAGAGGCTAGCATCAGATGGGTTCAGGTGATATTTGTTGAATAAATGAAATGAATCAGTGTTGAATGTTTTCTAGATGGCAGGTATGATACCATCCTCCAGGGAGTCATTCTACAGATTAGACAGTAGGACCATCAGCTGGACACAGATGCTGTGGAATTAGGGTGTTTCTGGAAGTACAGTGAGAGGGGAGATGTGCTTACTGCCCTGAGTTTGTGGGGCTGGGTGGTGGTGTCTTTGGTGAGGATTTGGAGGAAGACTTCATTGGGAAAGCAAGTCTGAAAGTGGGAACCAAGAGTCTGTCGAGTTGGGGAAAAGCCTTCCCAAAAGAGAAACCTGCAGGTACAAGTTCAGGGGGTATTGGCCAGAGGTGGCATATCTGGAAATGATACACATTCAAAGTGACAAGATAGAGCATTGGGGGAGAAATAATAGAACATCAGAGCAGAGAGGTAAGCAGAGTTTTCTAAGGCATGCTACAGAGCCTGGGCTTCTATACAATGGGGCACTTTTACAGGATGTTAACAAGGGCCTTTAAATTTTTTTTTTCCCCCAAAACATAGTATTCATGGTTATGTATGGAGAATGGGTTGAAAACTGGAAGATTCTGGAAGTAGGGCTATTTTCTAGAGGGCAGGGCCTCCCTTCTAGTAACATTCAAGGTGAAAGGGAGAGAAATAGTTAACAGACGCCACCGTGTTTCCCTGGAGAGGAACGGTGTGTATGTCCTGACAGACCGGCAGGCAGTGAGTTGCGATTCAAGATTAATATTTGACCTCTTTGTACCTCAGTAACTGCATCTATAACGTGTACAGGGACTGGACTCAAAGATCTATGTGTCTCTGACCATGAATATCCTGTAATTCTATGCAATCATAAACTGATAAGATAATGTAGGAAATAGTAGTATATTACTATTAGTAATAGTTCTGTGGGAACACAAATTAGAAAGAAATCAATACAAATACTAGCTTAGCAGTAACATTTGTGAAAAGGTGTAGGACTTTTATGGGACTGCAGGTCAGCATGGCCAGTGGCTTCCCCAGTGGCTCAGCAGTAAAGAATCCACCTGCGATGCAGGAGACCCAGTTTGATCCCTGGGTTGGGAAGATCCCCTGGAGGAAGGCATGGCAACCCACTCCAGTATTCTTTTCCAGACAATCCCACGGACAGAGGAGCCTGGCGGGGCTACAGCCCATGGGGTTGCAAAGAGTCAGACGTGACTGAGTGACTAAGCACAGCATGAAGGGACTTAGCACGGCACAGCACAATCTATGGTCCTTGTATAGAGCCTGGCACAGGCCCTTGATCAGCAAGTGTTCAGTAAATGAGTGAATGGAGAAGGTGGCATTGAATGAGCCATGAGCGCCTTTTCATCCTTGATATTCAAATTAATATCTCCACCCTCCAGCACTTTTGTTTATACAGCACTCATGACATTAGATTTTAATTTGTTCTTTCAGGATCTCCTTTTCTAGCTAGACTATCAGCTTGACAAAGCCAGGGACTGTATTTAACTGTGTCTTCAGTGTTCAGTTCACTTCCTGGCATATAGCAGGCACTCAGTGAGTAGGGAGTCATGTAACTTATTATGCAAACCAGGACTCTTTGAGAGGAAGGGGGGCTGACAGATACGAGCTGATACCACAGCACCCACCGGCTCTGTGTGGGGCAAACCAGGATGTATGGGTCCCCAGAGCAGTCGGCGCTTGCTGAATGTTGCAGAGTGAATGAGTTCCTGGAACCAGCAGAGGCAGGTAGCGCAAATGCCTTCCTTCTATTGAGATTAAAAACTGCTCCCTGGGAATTCCACCCGCTGGGCTCAGTTCTGTTTGACTAGACACACAGAAAGCATCTAGGCTTTCGTGTGGCATTTAAATGTTTTGAATTCATCTCCTGCTTCCCTTGGGCTGAATTTTCTCTTTTTCAGCCCAAACAGTCTCATTTTTTCTTTAACCATTCCCTGATTTGCCTGGAGGTGAGCCATGCTACATTCCGGGTTCTTTGGTTCTGGAAGGGCTTCCGTTTGACAAGGTCAGTTTCGGTGTCGTAGGCCTTGACCCTCAGTCACCGCACGTCCCCATCCTCCTGTGTTCGTCCACTCGCACATGTCTTCTCCTGTTTTTCCTTCACACCTCAAGTCCCTGGACTCCTACCTGTTCCTTGCCCATGCGACTTTGGTAGGGTCTCTGTGCATGCAGGCTTACTTGCTCAGTCGTGTCCGACCCTTTGTGAAACCATGGACTGTAGCCCGCCAGGCTTCTCTGTCCTGGGATTGTCCAGGCAAGAATACTGGAGTAGGTTGCTCTTTCCTTCTCCAGGGGATCTTCCCGACCCAGGAATGGAACCCATGTCTCCTGTGTCTGCTGCACTGCAGGTGAATTCTTTACCTGCTGAGCCACTTGGGAAGCCCCTGGCAGAGTCTCTAGAATCAGTATTTTGTTTTTAAGGACATTTATTCATTTATTTTTGGCTGTGGTGGGTCTTCTTTGCTGTGTTCGGGCTTCCTCCAGTTATGACAAGTGGGGGCTACTCTTCCTTGTGGTGTGAGAGCTTCTCATTGTGATGGTTTCTCTCATTGTGGAGCATAGTTTCTGGGCACACTGGCTCAGTAGTTGTGGTGCACGGGTTTCGTCGTCCCACAGCATGTGGGATCTTCCCAGACCAGGTATCAAACCCATGTCCCCTGCATTGGCAGGTGGATTCTTAACCACTAGACCACCAGGGAAGTCCCAGGAACCAGTTTTGACCATGGGCAAAAGGGATTTAGTAAATTCTGAGCCAATGTACTGCATGCCATCCTCATATAAGCCTTGCTGCTGATCCAGCCCTGCGCTGGTGACCTGATTCCCAACCATCCGTGCACTCTGGCTTCCCTCTAAAATGCAAGTCCCTGGGGCCCCAGTTCTGGTGACAGGCTTCAGTCCTAGTTCCTTGTCCTGACTGCTCGTTGGACAGCTACTGAGGGCTCTTCTTGTCCTTACTTGTCTGTCTCTCTCCCGGCCGAGGGGTAAGGACTTAGCCCGCAGGATCCAGCCAGGTAAATGTCCAAGCCCTGGGGCATTTGCTGTAACAGGCTATGGCTCCCAGTGCCTGACTGAAAGACCGGAGCTTGGCTCCTCGCCATTGGGTCTGGGTTGGGGGTTCTGCCCCCAACTGGACTGGGAGGACCTCCCTGTCTGTATCTGTAAATAACCTTGCTCTACTAGAACATTCCCTGGAGGCGGCACTGATCACCTTCTTTCGTCTTTTCTTTTCCTCATTTGTTTTCCTATTTGCCTCCTTTTTGGGCTTCCCTTGTGGCTCAGCTGGTAAAGAATCTGCCTGCAATGAGGGAGACCTGGGTTTGATCCCTGGGTTGGGAAGATCCCCTGGAGAAGGAAAAGGCTACCACTTCAATATTCTGGCCTGAAGAATTCCATGGACTATCATGGGGTTGCAAACAGTCGGACATGACTGAGCAACTTTCACTTCGTTTCACTTCGCTTTGCCCCCTTTTCACTTTCTTTTTTCTCTAGATGTAATTAATTAGCTCAAAGAATGCAGATAGCTCTATTTTCCTGTGGCTGCTAGTTTTTGTAGAGAAAAGAAGGAGAAGGAAACTCTCAAAGATTCTAAATCCCTTGGAGCGAGGAGCTGGGCTGAGTCCTTTTACTTACTGCTTCTTCAGTTCAGTTCAGTTTAGTCAATCTTGTCCGACTCTTTGCTACCCCATGGACCGCAGCACGCCAGGCTTCCCTGTCCATCACCAGTTCCCGGAGCTTGCTCAAACTCATGTCCATCGGGTCAGTGATGCCATCCAACCACCTCGTCCTCTGTCGTCTCCTTCTCCTCCTGCCTTCAATCTTTCCCAGCATCAGGGTCTTTTCTAAGGAGTCAGTTCTTCACATCAGGTGGCCAAAGTATTGGAGTTTCAGCTTCAGCATCAGTCCTTCCAATGAATATTCAGGGTCGATTTCCTTTAGGATGGACTGGTTTGATCTCCTTGCAGTCCAAGGGACTCTCAAGAGTCTTCTCCAACACCACAGTTCAAAAGCATCAATTCTTTGGTGCTCAGCTTTCTTTATAAATTTCTTCAGCACTCGGCTTTCTTTCAGCTTTCTTTATTGCATCTTATTTCCCACATAATCTCCTGTGCTTGCAACTCAGGAATCTATTCAACTGACCCATCACTTCAAAATACAACTGGGAGATACTAAATCTTGATGCTCCCACCCCCCTAGTGGAAAATGCTCCACAGAAATGTACAGCATTATTACAAATTTCTAGGAAGCCCTGAAGAGGGAACTGACCTTTTCAAGTGAAGTCACATTATACCCTTGAGTTACATGTTCCCTACATTCTGGAATAAATTCAAGCCTCTGAAAGGTTAATCATCTGAGCTGGAGAGGGAATTCTTTTCAGGATAGGATGATGTTCTTTCTTATCTCTTCCTAATACCAGGTTCCAGGTCCAGCTGCATTTTTTCAGGGAGAGAAATAGAAATGGCATCAGTAAAACAACATACTACTTTTAACTCCAAAACAGGACTCCTTGCTCTGCCTTCTAGGCAGGGAACCTTGGGAAAGCCATTTCACCTCTCTGGGTCCTGCGTTCTCATTTCTAAAATGAAGGTTGGAGGCCAGGCATCTTCAGAAGTCCCCTGTTGCTCTAGCATTTTATGATTTAACATGGACATTGAGAAGTAGCTGCTGTGTTGGGCTTGGAGTGGAAGCAGATGTAACTTTCTCTGGGACTGTGTGTGATTTGCTCTGATAGGGGATGGGAAGCTCCATTCTAAAGACAGTCAGGATCCCACTGGGATTCTGGAGTCCTGGAATTTCACAGAGTCTCAGTGGCTGGAGAAGCTGCTGAGATACTGCAGTGTTTCAGAGCTCCTGGGACCAAGGCGGAGATCTGGGTGCGGCTACTTCCTCAAAGGGTGACACTGGACGTGTTACTTAGCCAGTCTGAAAGCCTCATGTATCAGATGTGGGTCATAAAGTACCCACTCTGATGGGCCGTTGGGGGATTAAAGGAGACGCTTCAGTAGTTCTTGGGAGATGGTCTAAGGTCGATAAATGATGTCACAGTTCTTCATCTGTGATGGATGGTCCCGCAAAGGGCGGCATGGATCATCTCAAAGGTGATGATCCATCCAGCTCCCCATGGCTGTGACTTTTATGGCTTTGTGGAAAACGTATGGGCAGTTGATCTCCAGGATGTTTGGTTAACTGGAGTTTGGGGAATGAGGCCAATGTTCACAAGCCCTCTCAGCCTATGATAACTGGCAAATGCTATTTTTAGATTTGCTGACATAACGGAGCCTTTTTCTTCTCCTTGTCTCTCGCAGGCATTCTCATTCTGCAATCACACTTATATCTTTCTGGGAGTTTGGAAAATGCAAGGGTGTATTTTGTGACATCCGCTGCTAGAGGCCAAAGAGATGGAGCTAATGACTTCTCAGAAACGTGCTGCCTGAGAAAAAATAGTTCCTTTAGTGAATCTGTGATGATCACAAAGGAAAACATAGGATCTGGGCATGGCCGGGAAGGAAGTGCTGGCTCTGGGCTATGTCTGGCCTCGTTCACACCCCGGCTCTGGGTCCAAAGTCCACAAGCCCAAGGCTCTTTGCTGGATCGCTGGCAGAGATGGTCTTACAATTGTGCACATGCACAATTCTTTTAGGTGCCCTGGCCTGGACTCTGACCGCCCTGAGATGTCACCAGAGACCTTTGTGGCTTTCTCTCCCGTCTGTGACGTGTCTCTGTGACTCGGCTTCACACGGCAGGGCTGGGGCGGGAAAGCTGGTGAAAGGTGGCTTGAGTGTGTGGATGGCGTGGCAGGGCTTGGGAGGTCTCTTAGCAGAAGAAATAAATGACTTTGATGACGCATACTGAAACTCAGCACACAGTAACTATTAAGGGGCTCTTCACATTTCCATGCGATTGCCGGTCTTCAACCTGTTGAATCAAAAAGTCTGACTTGTAGGGTAAAATCAAAGCTGAAGATTAAAAATTAATATGATTTTTAAAAATGAAAGTAAGGCATAGTAAATTGTTGAGACAAAAGGCCCATTCAAAGGCCGTCTGCATTTAATAATAAATAACAGGATCTGTAAACCCAACTGGATGACCTGTTAACTGCACATAAAAGGAAACTGAAGTCAATGCAAATGTAAAATAAGCCCTGCACGTGGTTTGCTTAATTCAGGACACTGCATTTTCAAAATGCCCACCACTACCTCCCACTGGCCCCTTGCATTTTTGTCTTGACCAGCAATGCCAACCATCTTGAGTGGAAAAACAATGAGTGGCTTCTTTTGTAGGTGTAGGGCCTTCTGTCGATTCTGGACTTATCACCATATCTGTAAGACAGCATCATCAGACACTGGGTTGAGACTGCTGATTAGTAAGATCAATGATATGATTAAAGGCATGTAGATGAGTAATACTAAAAAAACTCAGTTATTCATCTTGAGACCATGTAATCAAGGTACGATTAAAATAGAAGTTGAGAACCAAAATTAAAGAAGCCCAAATGAATCACATTTGACCCACAACTCCTACAACTGACATTTTATGTCTTAAGTCTCCAAGAGCAATTGAATGTCACCTCCCTAGGGTGGCCTGCTTAGATCCATCCCACACCCTCCAATTCCTGCCCCACCTGGACCCCTGGAGTGTATTCAGTGGTCAAGCAGGGGTTCTTCCTGCTCATCTCTGCCACCTCCAGTGTACCAGGGCTTGTGCCTTGCACTGATTCTGTTCTGATCATGGTGATCTACTCATCTCTCCAATATGGCTCCAAAGCTCCTTTCTCTGTCACAGCTGTCCATCACAGGCAACGCTGAGTCTTTTCTCTTACGTGGATTACCTTCTTGGGGGTTGAACCCTAATTTGCATTGGCCTCTGGCACATGGGATCCTCTCTAGCTTGGTGACTGTTCACCTGTTTGGCAATATCCCAACCTCTTAGCCTCTGAGTCCTCCTTGGGTGCATCGAGTTTCGGTCCTGCTTTGCTCAGACATTCCTGTCCTAGCCTTCTCGCCTCTCTCCTTCACATGTTGCTGTCTCTGTGCGCTCCTGATGTGCGCTGATGCCCTCTCATCCCTGACTCTTCTCACAGGATGCTGCCCTGGAATTGCTGCAGGCTCCCTGGGATCCCTGGCTGTGTCGTGGAAAAGACACTTAGGCTGGAGACTGAGACTCTAGTCCAGACTTTCTGCTTCCTGATTATGTCATCTTAAGTCATGTGACCTCTCTGAGTTTCTGTTTCTTCATTGGTAAAACCAAGAAGATGATAGTGATGACGATATTACTTACCTGGCTTACCTTAAAAGTGCTGACTGGGACAATGATGTTGCACCTATTTAGGGGGGTTTATTTGCTATCTATCTCTTCTTGGGTGAAGTGACCATTCAAATCTTTCACCCATTAAAAAAAAAAAGTGAAAGTGAAAACACAACAGATTGTTGGACTTCTCTGGTGGTCCAGTGGTTAAGAATCTGCCTGCCAATGCAGGGGAGATGGATTCAACCCCTGGTCCAGGAAGACTCCATATACTGAGGGGCAACTAAGCCTGTGTGTGATAACTGCTGACACCCGCACACTCCAGAGCCTGTGTTCTGCGACAAGAGAAGCCACTACAACGGGAGGCCTGCTGACCACAACTAGAGAGTAGCCCCTACTTGCTGGAAGTAGAGAAAGCCCTCAGGCAGCAACAAAGACCAGGCACAATCAAAAAATAAAACACATACCTTTAAAAAATGATTGTTTGTTTTCCTTGATTGAGTTTTGAAAGTTCTTTATATATACTCATGACACAAGACCTTTATCAGATACGTGCTTTACAAAACTCTCTGCCCAACTGTGCTTGCCTTTTCATTCTCTTAATAGTATCTTTAGAAGAGCAGAAGATTTTAGTTTTGCAAAACTTCAGTATATTATTTTATAAATATAATTATTTTTCTTTTTATGTCCCATCAAAGAAACCTTTACAATCTAAGATTGCAAATATGTTTTGCAACTATGTTTTCTTCCAGAAGCTTTATCATTTTTGTCTTTGTATTTAAGTTTGTAATTTATTTTGAATACATATTTGTGTGTCTATCTATCTATCTATCTATCTCCTGTGAGGTCAGGGTTGACGTTCATCATTAGTCATTAAGGAAGTAACCACAATGAGATATCACTGCATACTTAAAAGAATAGATAAAATTAAAAAGACTGGCCATACGAACTGTTGAAGAGTTGGAGGAATTGGAAATTCGTACCCTCCTGGTGGGAATGTAAAATGGTGTGACCACTTTGGTAAACAGTTTGATAGTTTTTTAAGACGTTTTTTATAAAAGTTCACTCACCATATGATATAGCTGTTCCAGTGCTAGGCATTCACCCCAAAGAACTGAAAGCATGTATCCCTATAATATCTGGAGGAGGGCACGGCAACCCACTCCAATATTCTTGCCTGGAGAATCCCCACGGACAAAGGAGCCTGGCGGGCTACAGTCCATAGGGTCGCACAGATTCCGACATGACTGAAGCAAATAAGCACACACATATCTATGTATCCTTATAAGGACTTGCCTGTGAAGGGATCACTGCTCTATTTGTATAGCCCCAAACCAGAAACAACTGTAGGAGAATGAATAAGTTGTGGCATATCCATAAAATGGAATACTAGTAAACAACGATATGGATGAATCTCAAAGTAATTATGGTGACTGAAAAGAGACAGACTAGTACCGTGTATGTCCATTTATATACAATTCTAGAAAGTGCGGACTAATCGAGAGTAACAGAAAGGAGATCCATGGTTGCCTGGAGATGGAAGTGAGCTCGCATGGAGTGATTCTGAAGGGGCATGATGAAATTGTGCGGGGTGACAGAGATATTCATAGCCTGCATGTGGTGATTTTTCACAGGGTATCCATGTATCAAATGTACAAAGTCATGCACTTAAGCATGTTCAGTTTATTGTGTATCAGCTATACCTCCCTGAAGCTATTAAGTGAGGGGATGTGAAATAAATATCCACTAGTGTAAAAAAAAAAAAAAATGATTACAAGTCTCCAGTACGGTAATGCCGAGGACACTGCATTGGTAGCTGTAATCTGCTCTAGAAAGGTGTGTTGTCATTATTCTCTCTACCACATAGACTAGGAAATTTTCCTATAAAAGAATTAGACCAGTTTCTGGTGGGGGCCTCATACTCTAGTTTTCCCAACTCCACCCAGTGGAAAATGTCAAATTGAGATTATAACACCCATTACTGGAAAAAGACCTGACTGCATACTAAGACATTCAGACTTTTGAAGGATTTCTTTTAAGGCTTGACCATATCCCAGCCCGGGCTTCTCTGGTGGCAGGTAAAGAATCTGCCTGCCAAAGCAGTAGACACCGGTTCGATCCCTAGTCTGGGAAGATCCCTTGGAGAAGGAAATGGCATTCCAGTGTTCTTGCCTGAAAATCCTCAGAGACAGAGGAGCCTGGTGGGCTACAATCCATGGGGTTGCAAAGAGATGGACACGACTTAGTGACTGAACAACAGCAACAACAATATCCCAGCCCACTTACCCTGTCCCTTTATCCCAATAAACAATAAAGCAGTAGCTTCCAAGGCTTTCCTGTATGTAGAAGGGAAGTTCTCAATCCCGCCATATACAGAATTTACTAAGAAGATTGTGGGAAATGCTGATGTCTGGCTCTGTACCTGGACATTCTGATTCCCTTGGTTTTTAGTTTTAACTTCTCTAGGTAATTCTAAAGTACTGCTCAGGTGGGGAAATTCCAAGATGGAGCCTCCATCATTACCTGCCCGACTCCTGTGACCATGTCACCTCCCAGTTCATTCTGTGCACTTCTTTCTGTTCAAACAGTGTTAGGAGCAATTATGACCATAATCACCAATGGACATGCAAATAGTTCTTGGCTTTTTCTCAAAGAGTGTCCATGAGCACTTTCTCATTGTGTCTCATAGATAACTTGAGAAATAGATAGGAAATGATGCTACTATTTATCTCTTTTGCTGTCATTTTCATAAGTGTAACAAATGGTCATTTGAGAATTTTTTTTTTTTTTGGATCATGCCACATGGCATGTGGGATCTTCCCTGACCAGGGGTCGAACCCATGCCCCCGCAGTGAAAGTGTAGTGTCTGAACCCCTGGATCACCAAGGAAGTCCTAAGAGTATTTTAAAGAACAAATATGGAAAACTACAGAGAGAAAATAAATCACCTGTTATCTAATCTCTCAGAGAAAACCAGGGTTAATATTTGGGTTCTTTTAAAGCAATTATAGTATATGCGTTTAACTTTTTTTCAAACAAGATCAGTACAAGCTGTATCCGTGTTTTGTAACCTTCTCTTTTTACTTCATACATTTTAATTACCCATTGGGTAGTCTGGGCTTTCTACTAACTAGGCTACATTTCCCAGTCTGCCTTGAAGTTAGGTGTGGGTATAATTGACACCATTTCCAGGCCTTACCTATATGAACCTGCCTATCCACTCTTTCCCTGATCCCTTCCTCTGTCTGCAAACTGCATATAAATATCAGGACAACTTGGCAATGAAAATCAAATACTGAAGATGGCAGAGCCTTCACCAGTCTTCTCCTTGAAAGACTGAGTGGCACAGAGCCTCTGTTTCATCATTTTGAACTTTCCATGTTAGAAAAAATTAGTATTGGGTCAAGCCACTCATATTCTGGGATTTGTCTGTTAGGGTAGCTAGTGTTGTGTGTGCATGCTCAGTTGCTCAGTCGTGTCAGACTCTTTGCAGCCCTGAGGACTATAGCTGGCCAGGCTCCTCTGTCCATGGGATTCTCCAGGCAAGAATACTGGAGTGGGTTGCCATTTCCTCTTTCAAGGGATCTTCCCGACCCAGGGATCAAACCCTCATCTCTTACATTTCCTGCATTGGCAGACAGATTCTTTAGCATTAGCGCCACCTGGGAAGTCCAAGGCAACTAATGTTACCTTAACAAATATATCCGCCCTTCAAGTCGGGCTCAAATCCCTACTTTTCTATCTTCCTTTATTGCTCCAGGCAGAAGTAATGCCTCCTTCCCTTTAGTTATTATAGCACAGAGATCTTAATTTCATTTTTATTTCATAGTGCCCATGCCAACCTACCTCAACTTCCTGCCCACCGGCCTCCTAAAACGGTGCCTGTTCTGTCTTCCAGGCGCTTCCACGGAGACTAAAGGAAAGGAAACGCCTCTCCTCACACCTTAGGCCTGTCACCTCCCCCTGGAACCCATCTCTCTCTTGCTGCCTCGGGGTTTTTCTTCTCCTGTCTGTCCACCCCCTTGCCTTTGAGTTCAGATTTTCCCTCAACTGGCTGTGCAGGATTTGACAACGTACGTTGCTCGTTATTTCATGGAACTCTGATCTCTAGCTTCTGTAGCTGCAGCAGTTACGATGGGCCGGATTATGTGGCAGGAATCCAGTTTTCCCTGAGTCTCAGTGGTTCACAGTGGCAGAGACTTCCTTCTCCCTCGCGCTCTGTGTCCATTGTAGGTTGGCTGCACTTCTGCTCTGTGTCCGGAAGCTGGGCTGATGAAGGGAACTCTGGGGACTTTGTGGCAGAAGGAAATAAAAGGATCATGGAGAAACACATCCGGGCTCTTCGAGTTTCCATCTGGAAGTGACATGGGTCATTTCTGCTCACATTTCACTGTCCAAAGCATGCAGCATGGCTCAGCACCTCCTGCTCTCAGAAGCCTTCCTTGAGGGCACTTTACCTCACCCAGACTGGCCCAGGTGCGCTGTTGGATGTTTCAGAGTCACCCCATACTTCCTTTACCAGGGTCCTTAATAGGCGTGCGCAGTCACTCAGTCTTGTCTGACTCTGACTCTGGACTATAGCTGATTAAGCTCCTCTGTCCGTGGAATTCTCCAGACAAGAATACTGGGGTGGGGAACCGTTTCCTCCTCCAGGGGATCTTCCCAACCCAGGGATTAAATCCATGCCTCTGGAGTCTCCTGTGTTTCAGGCAATTTTTTTTTTTTTTTTTTACCACTGAGCTACCGGGAAGCCCTATAGTCCTGAAAATACTTAATTGGAATCAGTTTTAAACTTCTCTACTTCTCCAGTTAGGTGGTGGTGTTACGGGCATAATTGTGTCTTGCTCCCCAAATTCATACGCTGACGTCTAGCCCCTAGTACCTCAGAATGTAACATGCTTGTACCATTGCCTTCTCCGGAGGTCTTCAAAGCGGTGGTTAAGTTAAAACAAAGTTGTTAGCGGGGAGCCCTGATTCAGTCTGACTGGCATCCTTATAAGAAGAGGAAGAGACACCGGGGATGTGGGTGAATGGAGGAAAGAACACATGAGCACAGGGTGAGGAGATGGCCATCTGCACGTTGAGCATCGAGGCCTTGGAAGAAATCAGATCTTCCAACCTCCTTGATCTTCAAGGTCCAGCCTCCGGAACTGTCAGAAAATAAATTTCTGTTCTTTAGGCCGCACAGCGTGTGGTATTTTGTTCCGGCGGCCCTAGCAAACAAGCTCGGTAAGTGGTTTGAGGACAAGTTCATGTGTTCTTCTTGGTGTCCTTATCATTTATTCCAAAGCCTATCCCATACTAGAGGCCAAAGACATGTTTATGAGCTCAGCCGGTTAATAATTTGATTAATAAGTGGATAAATAAGGTTGATAGTGAGAAATAAATCAGTTTTGAGTGTTATTTTGATATAGTAAATTTGAATCCAGCTAACTTGTAGCCAGGAGCCCTGTTATGAACAAACTTGCAAGTCACAGATGTGCAGGAAAAACTGGTTGGCTGGCGAATAATAGGGTCGTATCATAACAGTGTTTTGTATTTATAGACACTTTTCTCTCAAGAAACTAAAAAAGGCTCCAGCTTCTGTTCAGACATCCCTCTGGGAGCAGTGGACCGAAGCACTAGGAACTGGGTCTTGCAGGGAAGGAACCTGGGGGGTGGCTGGTGGTCAGGTGGTCTGTCCCGAGTGGCCAGGGTGGAGGGGAGGGCTGCGTTCCCACCGGGTAGCTGAGCGCCCAGTCCTGCAGCAGGTCCCCGGGGTGGTCTGTGCAAAGGTCTGAGGAGATGACTCAGCCATACTGGCTCCTAAATGGCTGTCACACCTGGAGTTCACCTCCTGGATGTCAATGAAGGGAAAGAAACAGCAGATTTGAAGGGAAAAGAGAGACGACCCCATCAGAGTTTTATATGACTGACAGCAAGCATCTGGGTAAAAAGTGGATGCGGGGTCAAGGAGACACCCAGATGTTTTCTAACCACAAACGTGACAATATCTGGAAACATCTGGACGGTAAGTGGAAAGGCTTGTGTTGTTCCACTCATGTGGCCCATTTGGGCAAGCCCCCAGCCAGGAATGGGCTGAGTCAGAAGCGAGCCTCCCCCGCAGGGTTACACTGGGTCGGAGGAAGCTGGATCTGGCTGGAGTTGAGGTTGAACAGGCATGTGTGTACACACACACACACACACACACACACAGAGGCACATGAACACACACATGGTCAGAAGCTGCCTGCATGGATCTGGGGTTAGTGCATACCGGGGTTTCGCAAGGTGAAGGCTCCCCAAGGACTGAGAATGACAGCAGCCTGCCAAGACCCCCTGGCACTGGGGGCATGGAGCCAGCCCACGCCTGTGTGTGGAAATGCTAACCCGCTCCAGTGTTCTTGCCTGGGACATCCCCTGGACAGAGGAGCCTGGCGGGCTACAGTCCATGGGTTCACAAAGAGTCAGACGTGTCTGAGCGACCAAACAACAGACAACAGCTGGTCGCTAGCCAGAGGAGGCAGTCAGATAATGTGCTCAGAGAAAGCACACATCCTGGTGGTCAAAGTGCGTGGTGTTGGTGGGACTCCAAAGACGAGGTTAAGTGTCCCTTCTTACGAGCAGATGTTACCTATGCTGAGCGAAGAGGATTCCTTGGGAAACAGGGCTTGTGGGTCATAGCCGACTTGTCCCACTTCGAATCCCTGGGCCCCTCAGACTTGAGAGGGTCCTGAGATCAGATGAAATGGGGCCATCCATTCATTCATTTTTCATTCACTTGCCAGTAGGTATCAAATGCCCATGATACACAGATCAACAACTATACTAGTTAGTAGGGACTAATCATCTGTAGCCCGCCAGGCTCCTCTGTCTGTGAGATTCTCCAGGCAAGAATACTGGAGTGGGTAACCATTCCCTTCTCCAGGGGATCTTCCCAATCCAAGGATCGAACCCGCAATCAAACCTGTGTCTCCTGCATTGCAGGCAGATTCTTTACCATCTGAGCCACCAGGGAAGCCCAAATAGCAAACATCTGGCCTAGGGGAGGATGCAGAGAAAAGAAACAGGCTGTTGTAATACAGCGGAATAGGTGTTCTGATGGGGCAGGCGTGCTGGACAGGGCGAGCTCCTCTGGGCCTGCTGCCTCCACGCTTCCTGAAGGAAGTGATTTCCACATTAAGATCTGAAGGCTGAGTGGAACTGAGCCAGGAGAAGGGAGGGCTGAGGAGGTTACCGGAAGAGGGAACAATGGTGGTGCCGAGGCTCAGAAGAGGAGGAGCCAGTGGTTTAGATAGGCTGAAAAATTTGGTGGGAGAAACCAGGCAGGAAAAGTCAGCATAGCCGGATCCTAAAGAGGCTTTTTTCCTCCTGGTGGTGAGGTGGGACCGCTGGGGCTGGATATATGGGCTCAAGCGCAGAACGCAGAGCAGGGTGGGAGGCAAGGATCTGGGAATCCCTGGTGTATGGACAGTGAAAGTGAAAGTCCCTCAGTCGTGTCCGACTCTGTGACCCCATGGGCTATGCAGTCCATGGAATTCTCCAGGCCACAATACTGGAGTGGGTAGCCTTTCCCTTCTCCAGGGGATCTTCCCAACCCAGGGATCGAACGCAGGCCTCCCTCATTGAAGGCAGATTTTTTACCAGCTGAGCCACCAGGAAAGCCCAGGAGTGGGTAGTCTATCCCTTCTCTAGTGGATCTTCCCAAAGCAAGGTCTCCTGCATTGCAGGCGGATTCTCTACCAACTGAGCTATCAGGGATATCAATATCAATCTAAAGCCTGAGAGAGTGAAACCCTTCCCAGAGAGTGTCGGGGCTGAGAGGGAGAGCCCAGGACAGAATCCTGAGAAACTTAACATTTAAGGGGTAGGCAGGGTTACAGGGGCCCTAAGGTAGCCAGAGAGCTGGGAGGAAAACCAAGAGCCATGGCAGTAAGGTTCCCAAAGGCAGAGCAGGTTAGAAGAACAAGGTCGTGGTTAACACTGTGAAAGGGGCTGACAAATCAAGTCAAAGAATAACTTAAAAAAAAAAAAAAAAAAAAGCCTACTTAGCAACAGGGGGAAGGTTAGTGAGCTCGGCGAGATCAGATGTGGGCAGTGAGTAGGAGGTGAGAAAAGAGTGTTGCACGCTTTTTGTAGAACCCTAGCCATGATGGCCGGAGAAGGCAATGGTACCCCACTCCAGTACTTTTGCCTGGAAAATCCCATGGACGGAGGAGCCTGGTAGGCTGTAGTCCGTGGGGTCGCTGAGAGTCGGACACGACTGAGCGACTTCACTTTCACTTTTCACTTTCATGCAATGGAGAAGGAAATGGCAGCCCACTCCAGTGTTCTTGCTTGGAGAATCCTAGGGATGGGGAAGCCTGGTGGGCTGCCGTCTATGGGGCCGCACAGAGTCGGACATGAGTGATGCGACTTAGCAGCAGCAGCAGCCATGATGGCAAGAGAGAGTGTGGTCTGAACCTGGAGGACTTTGGTGGGAGGGACTTTTAAAGGTGGAAGAGCCCAGAGGACATTTGAACGTTACTGAGTGCCTTGGAGAGGTGGAAAAACACTGTAGCCTGGATCGGGTATGGTCCAGCATGTAAGGGGTGGAAGGGGTGTGTGACGACAGGGCAAGCCTGGGGCCAGACCACATGGATTTAGTCCTGCCTCTTGCATATCCAGGGCCTTCCCTGGTGGCTCAGCTGGTAAAGAATCTGCCTGCAATGTGGGAGACCCGGGTTTGATCCCTGGATTGGGAAGATCCCCTGAAGAAGGGAATGGCAACCCACTCCAGTATTCATGCCTTGAGAATTCCATGGACAGAGGAGCCTGATGGGCTGCAGTTCAGGGGGTCGAAAAGAGTCAGACATGACTGAGCAACAAATACTTCTTCTTCTTGGGTGTCCTGTCCCTGTGACCTTCAGGAACTCACTTAGGCTCTCTAAGTGTCAATTTCTTCATCTGCAAGAAGAGGACCTACCTCCTAAGGCTATTGGAAAACCGAATTCAATGATGTCCATAAGGGGGTTAGCACAGGGCCTGCCGAATCCTCATCACCATCTGGCTGCCAGCGTAGCTGCCTCAGAAGGATGGATGCTTGTCAGGACTTATCCATCCAGGTGGTAGGGGTCTCCTCCAGTGCCCACGTCTCCCTTGGATGGAGCGAGGGCTCCTCCTCTGCACTCTTGCTGGGCTCTTTCCCTGGGCCAGGAGCCATACACAGCTCACGTGGGTCTCTGTGGTCTCCAGATTGCACTTACTGCATGTGAACCTCTGACGGGGGAAGAGTGCCTGGGGACACACCCACCGGAGGCAGCATTGACGTCTGGGTGACACCGGGGGAGACCACAGGTTCGTGCCTCTGTGCCGGGAAGCCCAGCTGCCTCTTTCTCTGCCTGCAGAAATATTGTTAAAGGGAATGCAGACTGAGCTCCTGGGACACTGTCAGGTACTTCTGACATGGTTGCTCTGTTTTCTGAACATTACCACAAGGTACAGAGCGGGGCAGCAAGAAGGGAGTAGCCCGAGGGAAGCATCTTCTAAACCACGCTCTGAGCTTGCTGTCTCTTGCTCTCTGCCCCCGATTTCCTCCCAGCAAAGACTGTATCGGGCTTTTCCTCTCCCGTGAGGAGACTGAGAGCTTTATTCCCACTGGAATCAGATGGGGCCCCACAGATGGAGCCAGGAGCTGGGTGGATAATCTAGTGCCTGCAGAGGAAGATGAGGTTTGAGGTCACACAGTGAGTGACCTAGAGGCCAGGACACGACTTCAAGTTCAGGACTGCTGGTCCAGTGCTGTGCTCATAGATGGTGAGGATTTCAATAATCCATCTATCTCCCTTCAACCTGCTTGATTGTTGCTGATTTATTCATCCAGCATGCATCACGGAGTTCCTTTTTTTTTTTTTTTTAGAGGATTTCCGAGGACTCATGGGCAGTCCTTTCTAGACCCTGGGAATTTATCAGCAAAACAGAAAAAGAATCCCTGCTCTTGTGGGGCTCACAGTCCAGCCCACCTTGGTGATAGTGTGGGTTCAGTTCCAGACCACAGCAAGAAAGCAAATATCATGTGAAAGCGAGTCACACAAATGTTTTGCTTTCCCAGTGCATATAAAAGTTATGCTTACCCTATACTGTAATCTATTAAGTGTACTGTAGCATTATGTCTAAAAAAAGCAATGTATATAACTTCATTCAAAAAGAGTGCTGTCAGAAAAGTGGTGTCAAAAGACTTGTTCAACACGGGGTTTCAATTTGTTAAAAAGAAAACGATAATATCTGCAAAGTGCAACAGAACAAGGTATGCTGATAAACAAACAAGTGTAAATACATCCTCCACAATGTCTTTCCAGGGAATCTTTTCTCAACAGAATGCCTTTTGAATTATTAAAATCCGTGTTCATCCAATGTATGTACCTCTCAATACAATGTTTTTCGGTCAATGTTTATATAGAAAGCGTGTCTCTTTACGACCCCCACACTCCACACAACATTTAAACAAAGCAATTAGCAGGAAGAGTCTTGCATTACATTCTAAATACAATTCATAGAATTGTTTTAAAGGCACATTAAATGTCAACTTGGGGTGTGGGCCTTGGTAGTTAGAGCTGAGAGAAACCACAAGACATCAATCAAGCAACTCTTTGTTACAAACCTATTAATTTTTTGGTGGTCAGGAATCAATGCTTGAAGCATTTCACATCCTAACATGATGTTGTATTACTTAGGCGTGCATACATAGGTGTTGTCTACTATACTAGTTACCTTTTAGGACATTGGTTAGAGTTTTGGTTTTTTTTTTAATGTGGATCATTTTTTAAAGTCTTTATTGAATTTGTTTCAGTATTTCTTCTGTTTTATGTTTTAGATTTTTGGTTGTGAGTCACATGAGATCTTAGTTCCCCAACCAGGGATCGAACCCACACATTTTGCATTGGAAGGAGAAATCATACCCGCTGGACTGCCAGGGAAGTCACTTGGTTGGAGTTTTGGGTTGATGCATTTGAAAGTCATGGGAAGGAGCCTCCAGGTCAGCACTGGTTCTCTTGCTGATGTAGAGCGTGTGGTAGAAAGGTAAACGATGGTATACCAGGACCACATTTGTGTGCGTTCTCAGAGTGGTGTCTGGTTGGGACTCTGGTTGAGGTTTCAACATCCCCCGCGGTGACAGATCCCTTCCATGGGGGAGCTAGAGCAGAGACTGGTCCTTGACTCCAGGACATCTCGGTGGGTGTCCTGGCTATGAATATGACTTCTACTAGGAAGCTTGACTCACTAACGATGACCATGGCTACTTGCAAAATAACTTCGATTGGAAGAACAGAATAACGCCCCCGTCAAGTTCCGTGCTGTTCTCGTGCCAGGAGAGGCGGCCCAATTTCATGAGCTTTTTTTTTTTTTTTAATTTTCTTTGAATGGTAACTCTGGAATGGTAGGAAGTCTCCCACAAAGGATTTCCTTTGGTCATTGTTGTTTTTCCCTTAGGAAAAAAAAACGTGGTCGCGGAGGGCCAAGCATCTCTCTCCCTTTGTGACTTCTGTGATTCAGAGTTTAAAAGGCCAGTGACAGGATCTGGGTCACAGACTTGGTTTCCTTCTTGTGTGAGGCACGGTGTTTCACAGGCCTGGCCCTTTAAACACGGGGACTAGAGCCTCAGATTCTGTCCTAATTTTAGATTTGGTCACACGGGTGACGAGTGTTTTCCTTGAGGTTGGAATCTGTACTAAGGGAAGTACCAAGTATTGGAATAACCAAATCTTAAATTTTAGCTTTGCAAAGAGTGGAAAGGTCCCTTAGTCCCCCTTCCTCAGTGAGAACCCCACCCCAACCCCACAGCCTTCCTCCCTGTGACAGCTGGTTGAGACTGTGTGTGCTCTGAACACATCTCACTGTGGGTGAGTGTGTTTGGCTTTCCAAGAGAAATAGAACCAACAGAGTGTGTACACATGTAAAAGGAGGTTTACTTTTAGGAACTGGCTCCTGTGGTGATTTTGTTGTTCAGTTGCTAAATCTGACTCTTTGTGACCCCGTGGACTGCAGCAAGCTAGGCTTCCCTGTCCTTCACTATCTCACGGAGTTTGCTCAAAATCACATCCCTCGAGTTGGTGATGCCATCCAACCATCTCATCCTCTGTTGCCCCCTTCTCCTCCTGCCTTCAATCTTTCCCAGCATCAGGGTCTTTTCCAATGAGCCAGCTCTTCACATCAGGTGGCCAAAGTCTTGTGATGCTGGAGGCTGACACGTCTCAAATCTGCAGGGTGGGCTGGCAAGTTTGGAAGATCCAGTGCTCTGGTCTGAATATTTGTTCCCCTGCTCCCCCACCAATTCATATGTTGAAATCCTAATGCCCACTGGGGTGGTGGTAGGAGGTGGAGCTTCCGGGAGTGATTAGGCCTTGAAGGCAGAGCCCTCGTGAATGAGATGGATGCCCTTAGGAAGAGGCTCTCGGTCCCTCCCTCACCCCGTCTGCCTGTGGGGATACAATGGGAAGTGTGCACCCCAAAAGAGAACCCTCACCTGACCGCTCTGGCACTCTGATCTTGGACTTCCAGCTCCAGAACTGTGAGAAATAAATTTCTATTGTTTATAGGTCTGTGGTATTTTGTAATGGCGGCCTGAATGGACTAAGACACCCAGGAAGAGCCGAGGCTGCAGTTCAAGTCTCCTGGTAGAACTCCCACTTGCTCAGGGGGATGCTGGAGAAGGAAATGGCTACCTGCTCCGGTATTCTTGCCTGGGAGATCCCATGGACAGGGGAGCCTCTGGGGCTGCAGTCCATGGGGTCACAAGAGTTGGGCGTGACTTAGCGACTGAACAACAACAATGATGGGGGAGGTCAGACTTGTGGTCTGTTCAGGCCTTCAGCTGATTGGATGCGGCTCACTCAAATTATGAGGGACAATCTGCTTTACCCAAAGATCACCAATTTCAATTTATATCTCATCCCAAAACACCTTGCCAGAAACATCCAGATTAATGTTTGATTAAATATCTGGGTACCAGCCCAGGCGGATCAACACATAAAATTAACCATTGCAGTGGGGTGTGGCATCTGGAATATTATATATACTTGTGAATGTGTAGCAATTAAATACACACACGCACACACAAATGAATTGAACCCCTCTTTTGAAGAAGGAAAGGAAGGAAGCTTCCCTGGTGGTCCAGTGGTTAAGAATCTGTCTTGCAGTGTAGGGGATGTGTGTTCCATCCCTGGTTGGGGAATTAAGATGCCACATGCCAGTCAAACGCCTCAACCAAGACCTGGTGCAGCCAAATAAAATAATCAAATTAATATTTAAAAAGAAAGGAATTTAATTTTTTAAAGGAAAGAAGAAGAAAAGAAAGAACCAGCATTGGGTGGAGAGAGTACCTCCTTGTTTCTTTCTGCCTAGGAAAAGCGGCTGGCAAAGGATATGACACCTGGTCTTCGATGACTAAGAGCGACCTTGACTTCAGAGCTTTTAAACGTTGATGTTAGCCAGCGGCAGAACTTCCTGTCTGCCTGGATTTGCGTAGGACCTGAGAAAGGCAATTGGCTGATGTGTGTGTATGAGAAGTGGACACACACACATATGTGTGAGGCAGTGTAACAGAAAGGTTAGGAGGTGCAGGGACTATGGGGACCCACTGCAGAGTTAGCATCCCAGCTCTGCTGCTGACTGTGTAACTGCAGGCAAGCTACTTAAGCTCTCTGTGCTTCGTTCTCTCATCTACAAAACAGGGAAATAACAGATCCCATACTTCATAGGTTGTGGGGATTAAATGAGGTAGTAGCTGTGAAGTGCTTACAAAATTGCCTGGCACATAAGCACAGAAGTCCTAGAAATTATCTCTCTCTCTGTCATCATCATGAAGTATTCAATAAGTGTCACTTGTTCATATATCAATTTGGTTATTCGTAAGCAGGCAACCTACGCTACAGGAAAATAAATGGGAAATTTATTTCCAAACTCTACTATCACAGAGCCCGTGCCTGGACACTGCTTCATAAGAAGATGTGTGCTTTTTGGTACTTCATTAATAAGATTCCACTGGATAAGGTCCAGATTGTATCTGCTTTAAATTAATTTTATTTTTTAGTAAACAGTGTTATAGCAAGATGCTGACATGGTGGTGGAGGAAATTAGGCATTTCAGGTTTGCAAGGATCACCTGCAGCGACTTGGTCCCACTGAAGTGGGGGGACTCTCCCCTGCTCCCCACACGCTCAGCGAGCAGGCAGGCCACCTGAGGCTCAGGTGTGCCTGAGGCTACAGGGAGGCGCGTGCAGATAATGACAGCTGGTGGGCTCCAGTGTGCTCCAGCTCCTTCTCCCTGACAAATGGCTTCACAGATGATGCCAGCTTCATGCTCAATTAATCTCAGTTGAATTGATCATCCAGTTATAAAGAAAACCATTAGCACTAAAGCAAAACTTCCCAAAGAGCTTTTATGGGGAGGAGGAAAGGAAGTGAATTGGTTTTTTAAAGAAATTAAGATGATGAACTGTGTTTGAAAAGAACACAGCACCAGCCTTCTCTCTACCCAGCTGACTCAGCCCTAAGGGGGTGGGATAATAAGGTGATTTTTTTTTTTCACCTCTTCAGCTCAGGAATTGTTAAGAGGAAATATTTTTTAAATAAGCAAGTGCATATAAAGCTTATCACAGGACAGACTTAATTGGAAGCCGGGAAACTTTATACACCATGTATTAATTCTTTTAGCTCTTCAACAATATGGGGGGTTTAGGTAGGATTATTTTTTACCCATTTTATAGATTAGGAAATGCAAAAAAGAGATGAAGTTATTGCCAAAAAAAGTTCATTCGGTTTTCCAACCTGAACAAACGTTTTGGCCACCCTAATTGCTTGGCCTCCATGACTAGTGGTTGACAGGGGATCCAAAGCCTGGCTCTTGGGCATTTGCTACACGTATTCTATTCCTCTCTTTCTATTAGAACCCAGATTCCACCTGGGCCAGTCCCCTGCCTCACATTTAATTCTGGTGCTCATCGTCTTATTCCTGAAATCTTACTTTCATACTTTTAATGAAATGAAAAAAATGAAATCTTTTTACCACATGCACGTCTTCAAAAAGATAACTGTTCCTATACATGTGATACACATTCATTTCAGAAACAAAGCAACAATTAAAAATGCCAGGAAGCAAACAAGAAGAAAATAAAAATTATTCATACTCCTCCACTTTTTATAACCCTCGTGACTGTATTGGTATACATCCCTCTAGATTTTTTTCCTGTGCATATTCTTGTGTTTTCAAGCAATAGTGAGCTCATATACTGCATGCTCTATTGTAATTTTATTTTTTTCACCCAATAACAGAAAATCCTTGCATTTAAATAAATACATTTCTAGGACATTATTTTTAATTCTTAAATAGCATTTCATCATATGGATACAGGATAACTTATTCAATTAATTCTTTTTGGACAATTAAATTGTTTCCAAATTTTGAGATTAGTGACAAGGCCACTATGAACATGCTGTGCCTTAATGTATATGCACATTAAAACAATTTGAATTAAATTAATAATTTTAATTAGGTTTTATAGTATTATCATTATAAATTCCTATTCATTCAAAAGGTTTATTTACAAACTGCTACCATTTTTCATTTCAAGGTACTTACCTATTAAGGGAGGTGATCTGAAATTAGTAGCAAGTTCTATACTTTTCATTAACATGGATCTTGATTTCATTAAAATTGTATGAATTCCACATTAAAACCGTTGTGAATTGTGTTTTAATTTTTTAGAGGGTGACTGATGACATATGAATAAAACATAGAGAAAGCAGCATATTCTGCAACAAGCTCTCAGGAGGCCTCCCTCTAACTCCTGGTTCCCAAGAGTCTGCAGGGAGCGGGCACCAGCACTTAAGACCTGGGGTCTCTGCCTCCGTGCATACTGGCCATGCCCCCTGCCACCCTTTGGGTTCAGGTCCTCACTAGCCTCTTCCTGAGACCTTTCCCCACCTCCTACCTGATTTCCCACCTCCTGGAAACCTCCCTTCTCCAAAACATTTTGCACAGTGTTAGCAAATACAGCTCACACGCTAGCCTGATATTGCTTGGCTATCCAAAAATCTTCAGGATGGTTTCTTATTAAAAATTAAGGGGGACTTCCCTGGTGGTCCAGTGGCTAAGAATCTGCCTTCCTATGCAAGGGACTTGGGTTTGATCCCTGATCGGGGAACTAAGATCCCACATGCCATGGGACAACTAAGCCCGTGTACCACAGGTAGGGAAAAGCCCACACGCCACAAGGAAAGATTCTGCAAGCAAGATTCTGTGTGTTGCAACTAAAACCCAATGCAGTCAAATATATAACTAAAATAAAAAACATTAAGAGGAAGAGATTAAAGCACAACAGAAGGTCTAGCCTGAGTATCAAGTTGTTCCTCTCCCACTGCTTCCAGTGTCCAGGGGCAAGCCAGCACCCTGTCCCTCTGCTTTGATAATCAGTGGATTACAAAAACTTCTGGGTACAACCAGGGGGCTTCCTGCTTTCCAGTTCCCCTCTCTAGAAGATGTGGTCTGGGTTCCCAGGCGACCCAGGGGCCCTGAATGTGGCTATGAAGTGCCCAAGTCCCCTCCTGTACTCACCTGCCCTGTGGCACCTGCTTGTCTGGGCTGAGGGCTAAGAGCTTGCTTCCTCATTAAGACTATTTTTCATCCATCCTCCTGCCTTTCCCCAATCAGGGTTGAGTCTGAGTCCACACGTGTATTTTCTGTGGCTCTGTAAGAACTGTGCTCTTCCTCTAGAAGTGTCTTTAATTAAGGGAAGCAGAGGCGGTTGGAATTTACAACAGGATCGAGGGACAGCGTGACACTTGTTTTCTCACAGAAAAGGTGCTTGCGAGGAATTTTTCCTTTATTAATGGGATGTCAATGGAACTGAGCTTGAAAACAGATTGATTGAGCTCGCAGGGTATCTCTTGTCGAGCTCTTGGGAGAGTGTGTGGCTTATCATAACTTTGCATATTTTAAATGGCTTTTATACACAAAAGTAATCATCCTCTTTCCTTCCCTCTTAAGGTCACATGTGCCTGTGTACCCAGAAGCTACAAACAGCATCACGCGCTCCTACGGTCCCAACACTACACCTACTATGTGGGAGCAATCACAGGGAAAGACAGAGACACTTGTTAAGCACTGAGTGTCTCATACAGTGAGATGAGACACTCGTGCTGTGGAGAGATAGGTCTAATGATCTGGTTCTTTGTTTTCCCCTAAAAAAGAAATTTCAGAATATAGAGCATCACACAAAGAAGTGTTTCAAAATTGACTCAAAAAAAAAAAAAAAAAAAGAGAGAGAGAGAGAAATAATGACAGAAAGAAATAGTGGTAATTTGTTCAGTTCAGTTCAGTTCAGTCTCTAAGTCATATCCGACTCTTTGCAACCCCATGAATCATAGCACGCCAGGCCTCCCTGTCCATCACCAACTCCCGGAGTTCACTCAAACTCATGTCCATTGAGTCGGTGATGCCATCCAGCCATCACATCCTCTGTCGTCCCCTTCTCCTCCTGCCCCCAATCCCTCCCAGCATCAGAGTCTTTTCCAATGAGTCAGCTCTTCGCATGAGGTGGCCGAGTGTTGGAGTTTCAGCTTCAGCATCAGTCCTTCCAATGAACACCCTAGACTGATCTCCCTTAGAATGGACTGGTTGGATCTCCTTGCAGCCCAAGGGACTCTCAAGAGTCTTCTCCAACACCACAGTTCAAAAGCATCAATTCTTCAGCGCTCAGCTTTCTTCACAGTCCAACTCTCACATCCATACATGACCACAGGAAAAACCATAGCCTTGACTAGACGGACCTTTGTTGGCAAAGTAATGTCTCTGCTTTTGAATATGCTATCTAGGTTGGTCATAACTTTCCTTCTAAGGAGTAAGTGTCTTTTAATTTCATGGCTGCAGTCACCATCTTCAGTGATTTTGGAGCCCCCCAAAATAAAGTCTGATACTGTTTCCATTGTTTCCCCATCTATTTCCCATGAAGTGATGGGACCAGATGCCATGATCTTAGTTTTCTGAATGTTGAGCTTTAAGCTAACATTTTCACTCTCCTCTTTAACTTCCATCAAGAGGCTCTTTAGTTCCTCTTCACTTTCTGCCATAAGGGTGGTGTCATCTGCATATCTGAGGTTATTAATATTTCTCCCAGCAATCTTGATTCCAGCTTGTGCTTCTTCCAGCCCAGCGTTTCTCATGATGGACTCTGCATAGAAGTTAAATAAGCAGGGTGACAATATACAGCTTTGACGTGCTCCTTTTCCTATTTGGAACCAGTCTGTTTTTCCATGTCCAGTTCTAACTGTTGCTTCCTGACCTGCATATAGGTTTCTCAAGAGGCAGGTCAGGTGGTCTGGTATTCCCATCTCTTGAAGAATTTTCCACAGTTTATTGTGATCCACACATATCTGAAAATTATGACCATAAATAGTCAAAAATTATATACATATAATAAGAATAAAAGATAAGACATGTTAGTTATACTATTAGCCACTGTAAAATGAACTATTGTTTACATATATGGCATATCTATGGGCTTCCCAGGTGACACTAGCTGTAAAGAACCTGACTGCCAAAGCTGGAGATGTAAGAGATGCGGGTTCAATCCCTCCGTTGGAAAGATCCCCTGGAGGAGGGCATGGCAATCCACTCCAGTACTCTTGCCTGGAGAATCCCATGGACAGAGGAGCCTGGTGGGCTACAGTCCATAGAGTGTCACAAAGAGTCAGATAGGACTGAGGCATCTTAGCACTTATCCATAAAACCTAAAACAACACACTGAAATACTATTTCTATCAATAAAAATTAATTGTTTTAAAAAAATTTTGGCTGCTTCATGCAGCGTATTGGATCTTAGTTCCCCGACTGGGATCGAACCTTTGCCTTCTGTGGTGGAAACACAGTCTCAACTCCTGGACCCACCAGGCAAGTCCTATGACCAAGTTCTTTAATTGGCCTTTCTTTATATAAATCTTTTTTGCCTAGTGCTTATGTATACAGAAAACTGTCATTTCTGTAACCTCACTTTCTCAGGGAAGTGGATTCAGAGAATTAAGGTGACTCAAGGTCACATTTCTTAAAATGATCAGAGTCAGAGCCTCTGACTTTGAATTGAGTTTCTGCTGCTCAGACCCAAGTGTCTTTTGATAATTGATATTTCTGTGCTGTGTTTTCATTGCCTTTATGTCCGGAGTGGTTACCTTTTATGGCATGACTCACTACAAGCATGAGCTTAAGTCTCCAGTGTGAGCCCCCAGACTTCACCTTGCCTCAGGGCAAGTATTCTCAAGGAGGAGTGGCTTATGAGTTTGGGTTCTGCGGGAGCCGGAAAGCGCGGCAAGGAACTGAGTCCAGACCAGTGGACAGGAAGCCTCCAGGTGTTCAGACCCCCTTTTCCTAGGAGCTTTCTGACTCAGCTCTGTGCCACACCTTCTTACTGTCTTTTCTTCCCTTGGCATAAAGCAAGGACTTAGGTTTGATGTTAATGAGAGTGCATGCGTGTTAAGTCGCTTCAGTCGTGTCCGACTTAATGAGAGTGGAGCGATATAATTCCCTTCCCCTGCTCACCAATCGAGCAAGATCCTTTGGAGAAGAAATAAGCTTGATGTGCCTTGCTAAAAATGTGTCTCGTGTTTGATGGATATAAATTTGAATCGGAAATCTGCCTCACTGTCAGCGGACATCAGTCTTCTCCTTTTCCACTTTACGAGACTGTAAAAAGCTTCCAAAGTGTCACCTTCTAACACATGACCATGCAGACCAATGGGTGCTGCTAATAAAACCGTCTTTGAAAGCTTGGGCTATGGGCCTGGTGACTGCAGCAGAGCTGCCTGCTGAGCGGGTAGTCTCTGAGTATTCACTACTTGCTCTTTCCACTTTGATGAGGAGGAGGGGGATGAGAGCGTGAATGACAGCGAACATAGGTGATCACAAGGAAGGATGTGGTCCAGAGATGGGGGTGGGAGATTATCTTTAAACTGATACTGCATTTAAAATTACAAAAGCCCCGAAATTTAAAAATATAGTTGCCTTTGGGTGCTGATTATATTTACTAATTTTTGATAAATCGATAACTGTGCTCTTGCTGTTATTGTTGTTCAGTTCCTACGTTATGGCTAACTCTTTGTGACCCCATGGACTGCAGCCTGCCAGGCTCCCCTGTCCTTCACTATCTCCCAGAGTTGGCTCAAATTTGTGTCCATCGAGTCAATGATACTATATGACCATCTCATCCTCAGCTGCCCCCTTTTCCTTTTGCCTTCAATCTTTCTCAGCATCAGGGTGTTTTCCAGTGAGTCCGCTAAAATATCAGAGCTTCAGCTTCAGCATCAGTCCTTCCAATGAATATTCAGGACTGATTTCCTTTAGGATTGACTGGTTGATCTCCTTGCAGTCCAAGGGATTCTCAAGAGTCTTCTCCAGCACTACAGTTTCAAAGCATACATTCTTCTGCACTCAGCCTTGTTTATAGTCCAACTCTCACATCCATACATGACTACTGGAAAAACTACGGCTTTGACTAGACAGACCTTTGTCGGCAAAGTGATGTCTCTGCTTTTTGACATTCTCTCTAGGTTTGTCATACAGACCACTGTGTATCATTATGCATTTATCAAGTACCTGACAAGGGCCAGATGCTGTGTAGGGCACCAAAACTCCCCTTGGATTTTTTCTGGCTTTGGGTAGCAGGAAGGAACACATCTTATCATTTTCCACCTCTGTTAGATTGCTAGCAGAGTGGGTTGCTGCTAACAAAGTGGACTCATTTGAAATCTGTGACTGGTGCATACATACTAGCCAGATGCCAGAAGGTTCTGGAGTATGGAAGTCTGGAGCAGTGACCAGTGAGCCTGTATCATTAGAGCCTGACTCTTCAGTATCTTGAGTGTGTCAGGAGATTTTTGACACACTTAAAATTCAAATTAATTACACCTTGGTTCTTTGTTTTAAAAATTAAGGAAGCTTGCAAAAGAGAGCATTACAATAAGGTTGAATGAAATAGAGATGGATAATTAGAACCAAAGGAAATGAATCTATGGATATGCTAATTGGAAGTAATTTGCCTTGATTGGGACTTAAATTTGGCTCCAGGCTCCATGGAAGCCCAGACAAAAGAGAAATAGGACAAGTTGCATGTTCTTCACAGGTCCTTGGAGGAGACAAATCTGATCAAGCCCTAAATCCCAGGAAGGATCTTTAAAGGGTTGTACTGGAAAGATTTTTATGTTTGAGGCATGCCTGAATTCCTCCCTAAAAGAAGGACTCATGGCAATTTACTAATCCTTTATAGAAAGTCCAGTTTTTACCACATTCTTAAATGGGGTTTAATGGTAACTGGGGCTTCCCGGTGGCTCAGATGGTAATCTGTCTGCCAATGCAGGAGACCCTGGTTCGATCCCTGCCTGGGTTGGGAAGATCCCCTGGAGAAGGGCATGGCTACCCACTCCAGTATTCTTGCCTGGAGAATTCTACGGACAGAGCCTGGTGGACTACAGCCCCTAGGGTTACAAAGAGTTGGACATGACTGAGTGACTAACCACACACACACATACACACACACACACTACTCTTCATGCTTGTCATAAGGATTAAATGACAAGCTTGGTAGAATGTGTTTTCATGACTATTTGTTGGAAGCAAACTAATTTTAATCAACAGGAGAATGGTTAAGTAAAGTAGGATACATTCTTATCAGAGCATCCTACATCCTTCCTCAGGTATTGAACCCTCCCTGTAATCACACCCTTTGTCAATAACTGAAGTTTCTCCCTGCAGAGAGGGAGAGAATATTTCTCTCCACACCAGATTCTCTCTGGTGTGTCAGAATCTCCTGACACACTCTAGATACTGAAGAGTCAGGCTGTAATGATACATGGTCACTGGTCACTGCTCCAGACTTCCATACTCCAGAACCTTCTGGCATCTGGCTAGTATGTATGCACCAGTCACAGATTTCAGATGAGTTCATTTTGTTAGCAGCAACCCATTCTGCAGAGAGGGAAGAGGCAAAGAATATTTCCCTACCCTAGGGATTGAACTTGACCATGTGGCTTGCTTTGGCTGATAAACGTTGACAAAGGTGATATGGAATGAAGCCTAGACCTTCAGAGGCATTGTGTGTTTCCACTTACCCTTTTGAGCTTCTGCTTTTTACGTTAGAAGAATATGATCCTCTGGTGGTTTGGTCCAAGGTGGATATTAGACACGTAGAGCAGACTGGATCCAACTTGAAGTTCAGAGTCTAGATGAGTCTAGGTGGCTGAGACACTCATTGTGAATGAAAAGAAAAAAAAACAAAACAAAACCCAGAAAGTTGTGGAAACTCACTGAACATGGGGGTGATTTGTTATACACCATTACCATGACAACTGACTGATGCCGGAGCCTTCTACGATCAAGCCTCAAGAGCTAACTGTGATGTACTGAGAGAGGATATAAGCTTAAAAAGGAGAACGTGTAAATTCTGATTTGTAGAATAATATAAATGTCTGATTTTGCTTAGTTAGAAACAGAATTTGCATACATACAATGGGTTGGAAAACCCAAATGAGCTTCTTGGCCAACCCAGTGCATCTAAATAATAAAAAGTGTTGAGGAATGCCGTTCACATCTTTAACAGCATGAATGTGAAAAATATGCATATTTTAAAAACTGGTGGGTTTTTCTTTTTTCTTTTTTTTTCTGTGTGACATGGATGGACAATTTGTGAATTAAAAAAAGCTTAAAGATCAAACACAACAGCTTCGAAGCAGGCTGCTGCTACAGCACTGTGGTAGTCACCTCTGTCTAGGGGTATCGGGGAAGATCTATGGTCGGTAGGAACTTTTTGCTCAGACCTGCCGTTCATCCCTGCCTAAGAGACAGAGTCTATTGAAGACAACCATTCATCCTCTTAGCTGCTGTCAGAGTCTCAAAGCATTGCCCAGAGCTGCACAGCTAGAGGGGAGTGTAGTTAGAACAGGGCGCCACGCTTGCTTCCTTGCTTTCTCCGTCCAGAAACGTCTGTACTATAGGCATTACACTAAATGCTTGGGAGGCTGCTGTGGATCAGATATTCTCACAGAGCAACTGCAGCATCAAATCCTAGACGAGCACATGATCCATTTCTCATATACACACATAATTTAACGTAAGTACAAAAACTCCATCTTATAATTTGCTTCTTTTTTTCAATGCTATCATGTATATTCAGACAGCTATAATGAAATACTACAGACTGGGTGGCTTATAAACAACAGAAATTTATTTCTCCCAGTTCTTCAGGCTGGAAGTCTTAGATCAAGGTGCCAGCATGATTGGGTGAGGGCAATTCTTCCTAGTTCATAGAGGGCTGTCTTCTTCTCCTTAAAGGGTGCAAGAGGGTTGGTGAACTCTCTGGGGTCACTTTTATAAAGGCACTAATCCCATTTGTGAGGGCTCCACTCTCAGGAGCTAACCTCCTCCCCAAAGCCCCACCTTATGAAACCATCAGTTTGGGAGGTTAGGATTTCAACATATGAATATGGGGGTGACAAAAACGTTTAGACCATAGCAAGTTCAGTCTTTAAAATTATTTTTTTCCTTTGCTCTTTGACTCCCCTCTTCGTCCTTTATGTGTCCCAATTTTCCATCCCTCTGCCCCACACCACACATAGCACAACACACTAATTTGTATCCTTTTCTACTTTTATGACCATATAACCATGTATAAACATATTTATGGTGTGAGGTAGGGAGACTAGTGTTCTTGTGTCTATAGAACCCTGTGGTCACTTTTTATTTTATATCAGAGTAGAGACTCATATGAGAAATCAAGGCCAGGCATCCAGATAATGCCATCAGGATTCTCTTGCTCCAGAGTTTTTTGCCAGTCATGCTGCTAATCCCAGCGTAGCAGCAAGGCTGTTCATCTGCAGACTGTGTGCTCCCCCACCCCCCACCCCCCCCCGCCATTAATACAGATGAAAGATTGTCCCAAGACACAGTGTCATGTTCCCCTTGGCCTATGGAGGTGGGGGAGGAGTAGTGGGTGGAACAGGAGGGTGACCGAAGAGCCACCCACACTCAGAGTGTCATTCGCACTGAGTCTTTGTGTTTGGGGTGGCCAACCAAAGACTTCTGAGGGTGAAAGGAGTGCTATTAGTAATTCCACCAGAAAGAAGACATAAATCGACACTCTCCCAGGCAAACCCAGCCACGTGGTCACAGTTCTTTAGGCATTAGTGGGTAGACTTGACCTGACAATGCTTACAGCTTTGCGTAGCTTGCTTTTACTTTTTTTTTTCCCCACGTGGAATGTTAGCTCCCCAACCAGGAATCAAACCTGTGCTCCCAGCATTGGCAGCACAGAGTCTTAACCCCTAGATCGCCAGTCTTTACTTTTTGAAAAATACATCAGGGCCTCCCATCATTCCTACCCTCACCTCCCACCCACCCCACCCCTCCAATATAAGTACTCCAGTCCTATCCATCTCTGGGAATCCCAGGTATGTTTGTTTGTCTTCACTGAGTCTATACCTTAATTTTTTCCAGGAAGATATGCTTAAATACTCTGGAATATCAATCAATCAAACTTTACTGGCAGCTGCCACACATTCATCAAACAGATGGTAGTCATGGTTCAGATGTTGGTTGAAAGGCTTAAACTGAGATAGTGCCTGTTGAACACTTAGCACAGAGTCTGGCACGTGGTAAACCCTTTTATTATTATTGCTCTTCTGTTGTTGTTTTCATTAGAATCATTACACAGCAATAAATATGAACAAGACAGACTTCTTGTTTTCAAAATCCTGGCAATGGTGATGGGGGCAGAAAGAAACCAACATTTCCAGCACCGTGGTGATAGAAGTATCTACAAAACCATAAAGCACAGAGCTCTAGAACGTGATGGGTGTGACTCATCGTGCCTGTGGGTGGAAGCACAGGGTGGGTGTGGGAGGTGATCTCTTAATGCCTTCCACTGCTGCAGGAGGCACAGAAGCTTCCTCAGAGGAAACTCCTTTTGTTAAGATAGTCTCATTTTATGCGGCGAGAAATCTTTTGTGTAAAAGGAAATCCATTATGTAGATATTTGTATTTTGCAACAGTAAAAATGACTAGTAATGATGAGTATTTTATTTTTTATTTTTTTTATTGGAGTTTTAGAATTGCTTTGCAATGTTGGGTTAGTTTCTGTATACAGTGAAGTGAATCAGCCATGGGTATACATATATCCTTTCTCTTTTGGACCTCCCTCTCACCCCAGTGATGAATATTTTAAAATTAATATGCAATAGCAGTTAAGAGCTTGCATTCTGAGCGGGGAGCCTGAGTTTGAATTCTAGCTCTATCCATATGGGGTGTGATCTTAGGAAGTGACTGAGCCTTTTGGGGTCACAGTTTCCACATCTGGGAAATACAGATATTAGTAAAGTTTACCTAGAGAAGTTCACATGAGGGTTAAATGATTTAATCACTGGAAAGTACCCAGAGGAGAAAATGGCAGATGGTGAGAGTCTCACAAATGCCACCTCTAACTTGACACTTCAGTGTCCCCAGAGTTTGTCAAAGTGCTGTTGCACAAGTTAAACTCCTTTAAGAAAGAGCTAAGTGAATATGAATTTAAAAGTTGGTTTTTGCATAGAAGAAATGTGAATCCATGGACCAAATTTAAAGGCTCAAAAACCCATCCTTCTGGTTCCATGGATCTAGACTGTAGCACCAAAGACTCCAGAGCTTTCCACCTATTTTTATCGAAGTGTAGTATTTATACCTAACATTGGATTGAAATATACAGTTGTCCCTTGAACAACACAGGTTTGAACTACACGGGCACACTGCGGGTATTTTTCCCAATATAAACACAATGGTGCTACAGGGTGGGTTGAACCCACAGGTACAGATCCATAGATACTGGGGAACCACAGGCACGGTGGAACCACATATACAAATTTTTGACGGTGTGGAGGGTTGGTGCCCCAACTCGCACATGTTCAAGGGTCAACTGTTTCCTTTTAAAATAACAATTTGTCCCATAAGGAGGTGATTTTTCAATGTTTGCTAGAATGGGAATGGAATATGGGTCTTCCAAGGAAAGAACTGGAAGGCTTACTCTCCTAATAAAAAAGCTTCAAGCCAGAACTCACCTCACCCTCCCACCCCACTTCCACCTCCACCCCAGGCATAAAGTTGAAGAACTGTCAGCCTGAGCTGGATGAATGAGGAAGAAAGGAGGCCTGCATAGCCCAGATCCTTGGTAAGGAGGAAAAAGAGACAGCAAACAAAATAGATTAGAAAAAGTATTTAAATATTCTTTATTTATCATCTTTAAGCCATGATCTTAAACAGGGCTGTCACCCCGGGTCAGGGAACTGGACAGAGAATTGTAGTGTTGGCCCCGACCTGAGGGATCCCAAGCCCAGGTTGGTCATCTCTAAAATGCAGCAGTCACCTACCTTCTTCCCTCATCTGGTTCCTCTGGTTGTACCTGCTTCCCTTTAAACATCCAAGAAGATTCTTGGGTCACCATTACCTTTGACAGCTCTTGGCTATTTCATAATAGGCAGTGGGCCATTAGCACAAATGCCTGTGACCCCAAGTTCCTTGCTTGATTGAACAAGCAAGCTCTTCTATTCCTTCTTTCTCCCCCTGGAACTGTAAATGTAACTTTATAAAGTGAGAATAGTAATGGTACATATTACATAAAATTATTGGGAGGATTAAGTTTTAATAGATAAAACAGAGCATAAAATTATTGGGAGGATTAAGTTTTAATAGATAAAACAGAGCATAAAATTATTGGGAGGGTTAAATTTTAATAGATACAACAGAGCTTGACACAAAAAGATTGTCGGTATGTTTTTACCATTATCATGACTGTTTAGCATCATCTACATGCCAGGTTCTAGGCCAAGTGCTCTCCATGTGTTAGCTCAGTTTATCACCAGAAAAATGTATTCCTTTACTTTTCTATCTCAGTGATAGAACTTAGTGATCATTGGTGTTTTTCTTTGCAACTGTTTTTATTTTTAATGTTGTATTCTTGTACCTTGTTAATTGATAACAACTGCACACCAACCACGTGGATTGGAGTTTTGATTCTTCTTACCCTCTTTTCTCTCAATCTGCCCATTCCCCATCAGATTGGATGGATTTAAAACCTCTCCTGTGTCTTTCATTGATTTTTTTTTCCCTCCCCACTCTTTCCTGGCCCACGGGACACAGTCATAGCTTCCTAACAGGGTTCCTGTCTGGCCCACTTTTTATACTGCTCCCCAAAGCATCCACGCATAGCATAGTTCTCAATAAAATGCCAGCTGCTTGGCCTGGAACCGAAGATCCTTTACTTTCTGCTCTTAATCTACCCCTTGGAACCTTCTGGAAGGAGTTCTTTTATGCCCTCTGTTTTATTGCCAAACTGCGCCCTCTACTTTCCCACTTAAAATTCAGGCTGCTCCATCTCCCAGGTAGGTTCTTCTTGTAAATCATATGAATTCACTTTCCTTGTCAAATATGAAAACATTATATAGAATTCCTCTTTAACCAGCCCCCTAGCCACTCCCTGGAGAAGGCAATGGCAACCCACTCCAGTACTCTTGCCTGGGAAATCCCATGGACAGAGGAGCCTGGTGGGCTGCAGTCCATGGGGTCGCTAAGAGTCAGATACGACTGAGCAACTTCACTTTCACTTTTCACTTTCATGCATTGGAGAAGGAAATGGCAACCCACTCCAGTGTTCTTGCCTGGAGAATCCCAGGGACAGAGGAGCCTGGTGGGCTGCCGTCTCTGGGGTCACACAGAGTCAGACACAACTGAAGTGACTTAGCAGCAGCAGCAGCAGCAGCAGCTAGCCACTCCCAAGCCCTTCTTCTTCCCAGAGACCACCACTGTTCTTGGTCCCAGGGCCCCATTTGGCTCTTTTTCTATGCATTGACATTCATATATATGCACATACAGAGAAGAGAGGGTGATGCTTGTTGTTTTGTGTGTGGGTGTGTCTATGATATAAATAGTATCCAACTGTGCTTATCGTTCTGCAACTTGCTTCTCTCCTCCAACAATATGCCCTGGCAATCTGTCCATCAGGATGCATCTTAAATGCCACCAAGAATTCCCCAAACTTCACAAGATTCCATCATACTGGAAGCATTTTTTCTGCTGACACTTCTTGTAATCTCTTAAGAAAATTTCTACTTTAGATATGTGTGTAGCGGGATTATGAGTGATTTTTATATTTATACATTTTTGTAATTTCAAAAATTTCAACTATTCCCTCAATAGTATATTTAATCAAATAGGTATTAGGTTAGACACACACACACATACATACACACCATCAAAAACATTTTATTTTTTTTTTGCTGTTGTTGTTCAGTTGCTCAGTTGTGTCTGACTCTTTGTGACCCCATGGACTGCAGCACACCAGGGTTCCTCGTCTTTCACTATCTCCCAGGGTTTGCTTAGACTCGTGTCCGTTGAGTCAATGATGCCATCAAACCATTAATTTTATGTTACCCAGACTCCTAACTATTAATATTAATTTGTCCTCCCAGTGTCAAGGTCACTGGAAATGCAGATGCCTTGGAGAGTGAGATGAACATACAAGTCACCCGGCAAATGTGCCATGGGCACATTCTCCAGTCATGCTCAATTCTTAGTCAGCAACTTCACTACCAGAACACAAGGAGAATGAGCCTCAGATGAAATTCTCCCAAATGGTGCTGTTGTGCTCAACCACACTGGAGCCGGTGTAGAAGGAAAGTGAATGCTTCTTCATCTCTTTATCAAAAGTTCCTCTTTATATGATTACTATTATATTATATAATCATATATGATCTGCACTCTAGATTAGATAGACATAGCCAATTAATTGTTATAAATGACTAATTATAAAATACTTCATATACAAGCAGATTTTATCTTATGTCACTATATTAAATTATATTAATATCAAGAGTTAATAAAAACTATCCAACTGAAAAAAATGACTGTACATCACACCCACCCATGTTGCCCAATCTTTATGGGAACCACGTCCACCCCCAAAAACCTGTGCAGTGAGGAGGGCCCCAGGTGCGGTCCTAGGATGTGTGTTGTTTAGTCACTAAGTCGTGTCTGACCATTTGCAATCCCATGAACTGTAACTGAAGAAAATGGCAATGCACTCCAGTATTCTTGCCTGGGAAAGCCCACGGACAGAGGCGCCTGGTGGGTACAGTCCATGTGGTTGCAAAAGAGCAGGACATGACTGTGTGACTAAACAACAACAAAGACATCAGCTTCCTTGGAGCCAAGCATCAGCCAGTGTGTTACTGATGGTTGTTAACATTACCTGAATACTTGCTGTGTGTGGTGGACAACTGTGTGCTTATATGCAATACCTTATCCCCATGTTTTAGACAAGATGACTGAGCAGTTAAGTCACAATGCGCAAGTTCAGAGCTGGGATTTGAACTGGGCTCTGAGCACCCTGTCCCCACCAACCTACACATCTATGCTCTCTCCAAACCTCCACATCTGTGCTCTCAGCCCCCATGGTATCGTATGCAGCCAACAGCACTGAAGGATTTCTCAGAGAGTGCATTTGGTTCTTTGTTTTTCATATAAAAGATGCTGTTGCTAGGCTGACACATGAATTTCTCTGCTTTTGCTGATAAAGGAAGGGTGATTCTGCTGAAGTATCTGACTTTAGAGGGACCAGTGATTACCTTAGAGAAGTGAAAACCACTGTGAGTCACACTGGAAAAGCTGTCCTTCCCACCAAAACAATCCGAGATTGAACAAAGTGCAGAATTTTCAACCCAGTGCATAGCCATTTGTTCATTAAAAAAGAAAAGCTTAAATGAATGTATTGTTATGAACTGTCTCAAAATGCATTCACATCTTTGATATTAACCCAAATAAATACTAGGTTAATTTCTGGCTTACTTTGCTTGTTGGATGAACTTAGATCATTTAGTTTCTTTGATTCTCTCTATTCTTGTTACAGTTGACCCTCCGTATCTGTTCAGCATCTGTGGATTCAATCAACCATGGATAGAAAATGTTAAAAAAAAATCAAGAAACTTCCAGTAAGCAAAACTTGAATTTGCCGTGTGCTGGGCAACTATTTACATAGCATTTACATTGTATCAGGTGTTACAAGTCATTTAGAGATGACTTAAAGTATATGGGAGGATGTGGGTAGGTTATATGCAAATACTACAGCATTTTATATAAAGGACTTGAGCATCCGTGGATTTTGGTATTCATGAGGGGTCCTGGAACAAACATCCCAAGAAAAGCAAGGAACAACTATATTAATAAAGCAGAGTTGTGACAAGATTATCATCCCATAAAGAATTATCTTATGTTATCTACCCTGCAAAATTGGCTTTTCCCTCTTTATCCAAGAAGGAACTCAAGTCCATCACATTGCAGTGATAAATGCTGCATTCATTGTTGGGTTTCATGGCAAGTACATTGCAGAATTCCAAAGTTCCACACAACACAATTTCTGGCCTTAAATACATATTCAGAATGTATTTTGAAGTGAGGAAAATTGTGAGGGCTAATGAAAACATCAGTAAATCTTTCACTCAAAGAGTTCATCCATAAAAGAGCAAGTAATACTTTGAAAGTTAAGAAGGAAATATGCAATGATGTTTCATCACCATATCTGGCCATCAACATGTAGATTTCAGCCTTTTCCCTTTATGTTTCTTCTAATCCAAGGGCTTTTACGCATACTGCAGTTGAACTGTCCTTCCCTCCCCTTGCTATCATTCTCTGACCCAGGAGCTGGATGATGTGAGTTCTGTTTCCAGGTCTAGCTCTGACCATACATAGATCACAAAGTCTCAGAGCAATACCTTCCTACCCATCATACAAAATCATCAGGCACTAACACAACAATGTATGTAGAAGAACTCATTTACTTACACAGGTTATTCACTACAAAAATGTGAGATGCTACAATTAAACACTGTATTTAGAAGTTCTAATAGCTACAAAATAAGAGTTAATGAGGGGACTTCCCTGGTGGTCTAGTGGTTAAGACTTTGCCTGTCTAATACAAAGAGAGCTGGTTTGCATCCCTGATCAGGGAACTAAGATCCTGCATGCCGCGTGGTGAGGCCAAAAAATAGATAAACTTTAAAAAAATAAAAATAAAGGTAATGAGTAAATGATTGAACAGGAGAAACATTTGAAGTATCATTTTATTTTCCCAAAGTTATCTATTTTATCCACATGATAAAAAGATTGACCATATATGAAGGTGGTACAGGCATAAATTCCCTTTTTTTTTTTCAAACAGCTTTTAAGAGGTAAGAAAACATTTACTGAAACATATGCACTGATGACAATTTTCCCCACACATTTTATGATGAAAACTTTCATACAGAAATACTGGAAGAATGTCCTAAGACTACCCATAAACCTAGATTCTACCATTAGCAGCCTCCTCTACCTGCTGTACTGTGACTCTCCCTGTCTAGCCAGCCTCCCATCCATTCCTGAATCCATCTTAATTCAGGTATATAGTTCATAGTAACTTGCAGACATCGGTAAACTTTCCCCTAACTGGCACACATATCTTCAACTAGCGTTGAGCATCTACTTCCAGGATTTTTTTCTCTAGATGTGAATAGAGTCTAATTTAATGTCATGAAAAGCAGGACATAGTATGATTTTTGTTGTTGTTGTTCTGGCTATGAGACAGTGAAACCCTCTTTTCAAGCTAAATCTCACACAGGAGCTGATGTGTGAAACAGATAGCTGCAGAGATTCTCTGGATAAAGCAGGAATGGGGACCTGAGCCCTCCTCACTCCCTAGGGTGCCGCTGAAGAGCCTCAGAACGCCCCATTTGCCGTGTATCGTGAAACATGGGCAAATTCCCGAACCCCATGAAGCTCAGCTGGATCGTCCACAAAACAGGGCTTTGGAAATAACTGTTTTTCCTCAGGTTCTTTTCAAATTTCTCTCCCCTGTCATTCAGTGATGCTGAAGCATCAAAAACCTCAAAGACATTCCCTTTCCCAAACCTTCAGCAAAAAGCCTTCTCTTGCTTTTAATTAGCTCAGTGCAAGAAGCCTCATTTAAGACTGTGGATCTGGATGTCTGAAGCAGAAACTGCAGTTGGAAAGGCTGCCCGTGGAATGGAAGAAAACTGGAAAAACAAGAACCCGATCTAGGTGGATGGCTAAATACATTAGCCTGCACACATGGGGCGAGCGTGTGGGCAAGGTGTGCCGGGCACACTGTCCATCTCCCATGGCCTCTGCCAAGTCAGCGCTCAGGAATTCCAGCATCGTGCTGTGAAGTCAACCTGGCAGATTTACGTTCTCCTGGTCCCTCCTGAGACACAGTGCCCTTGTGTGCAGGCAGGAGCAGTCTGGAGGCAGGGGGCGGGGGTAGCCGGGCCTGCAGCAGGTTGGACCAGAATCCCATCAGCCAGAGTATAAGTGTGTTTGAGGATTAGAACAAGCATCAGGGCCATGGAAAGACCACACCAGTTCTCCAGATCTGGGGCAAAAGAGTGAGTCTGAGAAATGGGGAGAAGCAAGGACTGGGCTGGGGACTGAGTTGCAAAGCAGAGCTACAGAGTGAGTTCAAGTCTGTGCCCCGAGAGGTCTTGGCCCCCCAGAGGTCATTCTTGAGTGAGTGAGTGAAAGTCACTCAGTTGTGTCCAACTCTTTGAGACCCCATGGACTATACACAGTCCATGGAATTCTCCAGGCCAGAATACTGGAGTGGGTAGCCTTTCCCTTCTCCAGGATATCTTCCCAACCCAGGGATCAAATCCAGGTCTCCCACATTGCAGGAGGATTCTTTACCAGCTGGGCCACAGAGTAAGCCAAAAGTCATTCTAACTGTTTATTAAACTCTGTGCTATAGTCTCTGTGAGGACAGGACTCTGTCTACATGGACTCTATGTCCAGGCTCTAGAAAAGTGAATGGTAGGTAGGAGATAAATACTCAGGAAACTTTTTTTTTCATTTTACAATTAATTAGTGTATTTATTTTTGGCTATGCTGGGTCTTAGCTGCTGTATACAGGCTTTATCTAGTTGTGGAGGACACCAAAGGCTACTCTTCATTGTGGCATGCATAAAAAAATTTTCAAGTGGACCATTTTAAAAGTCTATTGAATTAGTTTGCAATACTGCTTCTGTTGTTTACAGTTTGAGGGGTTTTGGGCTGCAAGGCATGTGGGATTTTAGCTCCTCTACCAGGGATCGAGGAGAAGGCAATAGCACCCGACTCCAGTACTCTCGCCTGGAAAATCCCATGGATGGGGGAGCCTGGTGGGCTGCAGTCCATGGGGTTGCGAAGAATCGGACACGACTGAGTGACTTCACTTTCACTTTTCACTTTCACGCATTGGAGAAGGAAATGGCAACCCACTCCAGTGTTCTTGCCTGGAGAATCCCAGGGACGGGGGAGCCTGGTGGGCTGCCGTCTATGGGGTCGCACAGAGTCGGACATGACTGAAGCGACTTAGCAGCAGCAGCAGCAACCAGGGATCGAACCAGCACCCCCTGCAATGGAAAGTGAAGTCTTCACCACTGAACTGCCAGGGAAGCTCCTCAGTAAATGTTTACTGAAGGAAAAAAAGAAAAAGGAAGACACAAAGAGAGGGATGGAGGAAAGAAAGAGAGAAGATGGGATGGTGGGTTTCCCTGAGTTCCAGGAGGGTTGGGACAGGCATCCACGCCATGATCACCAGCACCAGTAGATCGCCGTAGAGAACTTAAATCTAACCTCGCCGCCCATAATCACTGTTTTCAACATTTTGACAATGAATCACAGTTGAAAAATATGCTTTAACTTGTGACCCAGTACATACAAATACACACAAAGAAACAAAGTCTCTTAAAATGTGATATGTTCTAGTAATTTCCAACTGAACCCATCCCATTCCGTTCCCAGAATACTGACTTGTAGCCTACAGACTGAACAATCTTCGTTCCAGTATCTTTGATCTTTTCTGGGACATTATTCTTGCAGTGATAACTTTGCTTCCAAAATTCTTAATCTCTCTCTTCTAGATGGAAGTTAATCCTCTTCCTGCAGACATATCAGGTTTATTCTGTTTTATAAGAAGCAGAAAAAGTTCTTCACTTGACTTTTCTCCCTTACTTGTGACAGCTCTTATTTAAAAGGATTCCTTTTTAAAAAATGATTCATACTCACTGCTTCTTTCCTCGTCAGGCTTACCATCTTTAACCCCCTCAACAAGCCACTTCTTCTATCACTTCCTCTCAAAGGATCCTAAGGACCTTTGACCCTAGAGATTCACAGCTGCTTTTCTCTTTTGCCTTCTTATTTTTCTCCTTCTCTTTTTCTTCTCAGTCTCTGCTCTTCTTCTTGACTCTGAATACTTTTGAATCCTGTTGTCTTAATGAGGACTCCTTTCTTGATTTATTCATGAGTTTATTTATTCATTTGACTAGTCATTCAAAATAAGTGAAAGAACATTTTGATGAGTAAAACATGGGTCTGTGTGCTGAAGGGAGAACAAAGATTAAGAAGATGCATGGTTTCTACTCTTGAGCACCTTGGAGTGTAGAGAAGAACTTGGATTTACACAGCTAACTGCTTGCACTAGGAATTAGAGGGCTACTTGAATGGTGAAATATGGCTAAAATCTCAGGCATCGGAGCTCCATAGATCTGGATTCCATTTTGGCTCTGCCGGTTTCTGGCCCTCTGATCTGGAGAAAATCAACTCACGTGTCTAAACATCAGGTTCCTCTTATGTCAAATGGTGATCAGTATTCATGGTACCTCCCCTGGAAGTGTTAGGAGGGTTATAGCATCTCACTGAATTCTTCCGTGATTCCTCTGAGGTGGGTACTATCATATGTCCCACTCTACAGATGAGGAAACTAGCCAGGCCATACTGTCCCCAAGTGACAGACCTTTTGATTTGAGAGTCTGTGATCCCAACACAAAGACACCTTACTTCTCTGGGTGTCCCAGAGTCTTTAGTGATTCAAGACTAGAACCTAATTTCATCTGTATTTGCAGAGGTCATCAGACTCTCAAGAGGCTGATTGATAAGTTAGGAGACCACTTTGTTAGTTTACTGCTCAAGAGATGAAACTGTGCCTCTGTACAGGATACTTCCTCCTGTACAGATAATGAGGACATCAAAACAGAATAATGATAACTACCATCGAGGTAGGGTATGCTGTGTGCTAGGCAATTTACACAGAGGACTTACTCTGAGTAACAACACTCTGGAGTGATGTTATTAGCTCAGTTTTACTGATGGCAAGACCAAGACATTATTATTATTATTTTGTTTAGAAATGAGTTATTTATTGCTGAGCAGGCTGACGAACACATTATTGAGTGGTAAAAACTCAATTCATTTTAGTAGCTACTGCTGTTATTATTTGGAGAAGGCGATGGCAACCCCACTCCAGTACTCCTGCCTGGAAAATCCCATGGGCGGAGGAGCCTGGTGGGCTGCAGTCCGTGGGGTCACTACCGAGCGAGTTTCCTTTCACTTTTCACTTTCATGCATTGGAGAAGGAAATGGCAACCCACTCCAGTGTTCTTGCCTGGAGAATCCCAGGGACGGGGGAGCCTGGTGGGCTGCCGTCTATGGGGTCAGACACGACTGAAGTGACTTAGCAGCAGCAGCAGCTGTTATTATTACTATTAATATTAATAACTATCAACAGTAGATGATATTAAGAAATTTGCCCAGTAGTTCCTACTGGTAAATATTAGAGACGAAAATAAGCTCAGGTCTATCTGATTTCAGAGATGATATTTCTCATTATTCAACCTTACAAATGAACAGCTTCAGACAAAGGGGATCAAGTGTCCCTAGAGAACCTTTCCATTCCATCTGAACTGCTTCTACCCCAGAGGACTGGGCCTAGCAAGGAACAAGGTTTGGTCACAGTCTGATTCTTTGGATGGTTACAAGTAAAGATGGGTGGCATGGTCTTGACTGATACCTTTTTCAACCAACTACCCAAATCTCTACTCCCTGTTGCCTGTCAGGTCACACTCAGTTGAGTGGATTATAGCTTTCTTTACAATGGATGAATCTAAATATTTTCTTCGATGAACTAGCTCCACCTGGTCTTTGATCTACACTAGCTAAGACAAGATGCTTCAGGTTATACGGTACCTATGGGGTCTGGAAGGAGTTCTTTTGTGCAGAGAATCTTTCTGAGCCAGGATTCCTTCTTTGGGGGTGGTGGGATATTTGAGGAGCCCTTCCATGTGTTGAGAGGCTTTGTGGTGGAAAAGTGAAAAAAGCTTTCCAACTAATTTTGAGGAATTTGGGGTTTTGTGGTGAGTGGGAAGATGGGAAGGAGTGAGATAGGAAAACGCTGAAGTTGGAGGTTAGGTAACTGGGAAAATGGCGGCAAAATGGCAGAAACTGAAAATAAGGAAGAGAAACAGTTTCTAGTTCTTTCTTTTCATGGGGTGAACAGTTGGGATGGAGAACAAGGTGGGCTACAAAATCAAGAAGATGATTTCAACTTCAGACAATTTAAGATCTGTAGTGTGGCTATAATAAGTAAACTTGTTTTACCTGATGTGTTTTCATACCTTTCCATTTCTGTTCAAACAGGCAAACTTGATTTTCATAGTTAGAAATATTGGGCTAAGTAAAGTCACTTTCATGCATTGGAGAAGGAAATGGCAACCCACTCCAGTGTTCTTGACTGGAGAATCCCAGGGATGGGGGAGCCTGGTGGGCTGCCATCTATGGGGTCGCAGAGTCGGACACGACTGAAGCGACTTAGCAGCAGCAGCAGCAGCAAAGTCATATGAAAGTGTTAGTCATTCAGTTGTGTCTGACTCTCTTAGACTACATGGACTGTAGCCTGTCAAGTTCTTCTGTCTATGGGATTTTCCAGGTAAGAATGCTAAATGGGTTGCTATTTCCTTCTCCAGGGGATCTTACAGATCCAGAGATAGAACACAGGCCTCCTGCATTGCAGGCAGATCCTTTACTGTCTGAGCCATCAGGGAAGCCCATAAAGTGTATATGTATGTTCATACCCATATGATTTTATACTAAGGAACAAAGTTATATATTCATGCACAAATCTGTAAATATTTACCCAAAAGCCTTTAAAAGATGATGCAAGATTTACAGATATGAGAAGAGAAAACTGGGAAGCAGAGAAAAATGGACTTAAAAAATTTCAACTCACCTCAGATAATAAAGAAAAAATTGCTTCGAAAATGTAAAAATATTATGAATGCACTTGACAATTATTTCTGGAGCAACAAAACAAACCATTTCAATATTTTTTAGTTCAGTAACGTGACTGAATTTTGGCATAGGTACATTTGGCAGGTGGGAGTGTAAATCTGTTTACAATGATTTTTTTTCTACAAGAAGTCAGTAATCCAATAGGATTCATGGCTGTAAGAAGTAAGTCTGATGGGTTTAACAGAAGTCATGAGCTAGTTGGGCATAAAATCAAGTCCATGAGTGAAAACAAAATGGAAAACTCTTTAATTATCAGAGTCTGTGTTTCAACCACTGTAACACACCACGACGAACACAACCAACAGCAAGAGACACAAAACAAATCCAACCAACCATTTTTTGAGCAGTGTTTGAATCACAAGGTTCTCAAAACTCCTGGGAGTGTGGAACTGTGGAGAATGAAATGGAGACTGATGCTTTCATTTGGAGTGATATGTATGTGCAGAGGGTAATCCAAGGATGGGTGTGAGGACAAGGAGAAGAAAGGAGAAGAGGGCTGAGGGTAGAGTCATGGGACATGTTCTCATCTCAGAGATGGGAGAGGGAAAATGAAGAACTGGGCACTTAGAGAGGGGGAAGAAATGAGAAGGTGCAGTCCCGAAGAAGACAAGAATTCTCCAACTTCATCAGAAGAGGCGTTTGATAGTGTTGAAAAGTGGGCAGAATCACAGAGATGAGGTCTGAAAATACATGGGAGGGTGTGGCTACTGGGGGCCATCGGGGCACAGCTTCAGAGATCAGTGAGGACGGAGGAAGTCAGGTTGCCAGGGGTTAGGTGAGCAGAAGGTGAGGAGGAGGGATCCTAAGAAACTGATGTTGGGACTTCAGTGGTGGTCCAGTGGCTAAGACTGAGCTCCTGATACAGAGGGCTAGGGTTCTGTCCTTGGTCAGGGGACTAGATCTCACATGTGGCAATGAAGAGCAAGGTTCCATGTGCTGCAATTAAGACTTGGTGCAGTCAAATAAATAAATATGAAAAAAAAAAAAAAAAGAAATTGATTGTGAAGGAGGAGAGGAGAAAGAGAGCGTCTATCCCTCATTTTGGATCTTGTACTAAGTTCTTTCCTAGAAGCTCTGGGAAGAGGCAGGAAGAGATATGCCAGGGATGGGCAAATTCCTGGTATCTGAGAGCCTAAGGCCAGCAATATGAAGCAAGAGTCAGAGAGAAAGTGGCAAAGATTACATGTTATAAAGTGTATTTTGCAAAACATTTGTCCACAGGATGTTCAACTGAGTCCCCTTCTCTCACAAAAGGATGATTTTATTCCTCTGTGTCCCACAAGAAAGTCATCAGCACCCCTGCCTCCTTCCCGAACCAGCAGGCCTGTGGGGCCAGCCTGCTGCTGCTTTGTCTTCCCATTTCTGGCTCGCTGAGCTGTTGGTTTGGTCTGGGTGCTGGGCTGTGCCTTTCTATTTTCTTGACTTAGATTTAGTCTCTTAGGGCTATATGTGTTGGTGTCCCAGGTCGCGCTAGCGGTAAAGAACCCTCCTGCCAATGCAGGAAACATAAGAGCCCTGGGTTCAATCCCTGGGTCAGGAAGATCCCCTGGAGGAGTGCATGGCAACCTACTTCAGTGTTCTTGCCTGGAGAATCCCCATGGACAGAGAAGCCTGGCGGGCTACAGTCCATGGGGTCACAAAGAGTGGGACACGACAGAAACAACTTAGCACAGCACAACTGTATGTGTATATGGTGCAGAAAGTCGAAAGTGAAAGTCGCTCAGTTGTGTCTGACTATGCAACGCCATGGACTATACAGTCCACGGAATACTCTAGGCCAGAATACTGGAGTGGATAGCCTTTCCCTTCTCCAGGGGATCTGCAGCCCAGGAATTGAACCGGGGTCTCCCTCATTGCAGGTGGATTCTTTACCAAAAGAGCTATCAGGGAAGCCCATGTGGTGCAGAGGGATGTGTCAAAGATTGAACCAGCCATGCCATGTGGATTGCAAGTCCTAGGAAGAACTGTCTGCTATAGGATGTCTCAGAGCTTCATGGGCTGTGAATCTCCGAGATGGGAATAACTCATGTATCTTGTATGTGCTCAGTCACTTCCGTTGTGTCCGACTCTGCAACCCCATGGACTGTAGCTTACCAAGCTCCTCTGTCTATGGGATTCTCCAGGCAAGAATACTGGAGTGGGTTGCCATGCCCTCCTCCAGGGGATCTCCCTGACCCAAGGATCGAACCTGTGTCTCTTACGTCTCCTGCATTGGCAGGCAGGTTCTTTACCGCTAGCCCACCTCAGAAGCCTGATAACTCATGCAGTGTTTCCCAAATTTGTGTGACCATTGTGCCGCTTCTTCCTCTTGTTCTGTGAGACACACTTTGGGCAGCTTGCAAATAAATGGTGAGAGGGACGGGAATGTACTTAAGAACAACTGTGTGAAGTATTTGAGTTGAGGGTCAGAGAAGCACTCTCCAGGTTGCTGCTCACGGCTGAGTGTGCAAGGAAAGATGGCCCTGCTGAAGACAGAGAGGAATTCCAGCTCAACGATGCCAGAAGGGCTGCCCAGGGAGGGATATCAGCCTAAGAAGGATCAGTGGTAAAGAATCCACCTGCTCGTGCAGGAGATACAGGAGACTCAGCTTCCATCCCTGGGTGGGAAAGATCCCCTGAAGGAGGAAATGGCAACCCACTCCAGTACTCTTGCCTGGAGAATCCCATGGACAGAGAAGCCTGGTGGGCTACAGGTCCATGGGGTCGCAAAAGTCGGGCACAACTGAGTGACTTAGCAAGCACACACGCATGCATGTCCCCTGCGTGGTACAGAGCCAGTGCCCGAGAGAAGCCCAGCAGCATCTGCTGAGAGAATGAATAATAAATGCCTACATATTTCCAGATGCCTGCACAACTTGTGTTAGAGTTCTCTAACCCACCATTCCCAGGCTCCAAACAACTGGCCTGCTTTCTCATTCTGAGTGTGCCTTTTCTATCTAGACTTTTGGTTTCCACTGACACAAGAAGGGCTGAGATTATGAAGCCGGCTCTGTGTGAACGCTTCGAAAGCAGGTGCATGTTCCCCTCCTCTACCTGGGTGAGGTCACATTGCGAACCTTAAATGCACTTTGCAAAAACGGTCAGCTGGGAAGGAAGGGGCCATCTACTCTGCTCTCTGCAAACCACACACACTGCCTGTTGCCTGGGATACTGACCAACAGCCGGTGCCCAGGTGGAGGTGATGCACATGGTCCAGGAGCCCTGTGTGACTCCACTGGTGAAAAGCGATCTCCTTCACGGGGCAGCAAAGCGTGTCAAGATGAATGCGGCATTCAGGCCGGTGCACGGAGCTGTTGATAGCGCTCTGTGAGAGCTCTTTGTTTCTCCCTGGCATGTGGATGCACAGGCTTTGATGTTAGAATTTTGGCTCATTAATAACTAATTTACATTTCCCAGACAGCAAATTGTGATCTGACACAAATTTATAAAAGAACTCCAAATGGTGAAACTCTCTTATACAATGAGTCCTTTGTGGGTCTTTTTTTTTTTTTTCCTCTCTCTCTTCCTAACTTAAGGAGTTTGTGATTAAAATTTTAATGCGATCGTTGAAATCTCATGGGCTACTTAAAAATAAAACACCATCTTATTTCCTTCCTGTCAGAGATCATGACAACGGGCTGCTCCTCCGGGGGTGTTTCAAGTTGCTACAATTGCTTTTTCATTTGCTCTGAGCCTCAGAGAGAGTGGGATGTCTGCAGTGAACTAGAAGAAAGGCACAGGGCGGGGACTGGAAGTGATGGCAGAAGGCAGTGGCACCCTGTTCCTCGGCTTCCGAGTGCCCCGGGCAGGTTACCGGGAGGCAGGTTTTCATAGCATAGTCTCACTGGCCTCCAAGGAGCTCACAGGGGCGAATCTCACAGCTCCGGGTGCACCCAAGGCTGAACAGGTCATTTTCAGAAACCATGGATGAGCTGATCAGAGCTCTCAAGATAAGAAATTTATATTCAAAAACAAATACATACTTGTTTTCTCTTGCCTACATCATCTTGGAGGACCAGATGCCTCATGGAAAACCTGGTGGTTTGAAGATGTTTTCCTCCAGGTTTCTTTGGGGGAAACGTGGAGGTCAAAGGAAGCTGGAAAAGAGCTCTTGGGAGGCAAATTTGGGTGCATCGTGGCTCCTTCCTCCTCCTCCCCTAACTCATCCTTGCCAAAGCCTTTGCCATCCTATCTGTTGATGACTCATGGCTGAGTGGGGGAGGCAGGCAGGGTTTCTCTTCCGTGTTGGAAGGAGGAATTGCCATGTGCATCCAGTCGCCTGGAAACACACCTTCCCGGATCACAAAGGGAGGCCTGTGCCGAGGAAGGTGAAGAGGCGGACCTGAGAAGTGGACCAGAGAGCCGGCCCTGGGCAGGGCAGCTGGGTGGGGCCAGGGGAACAGGACACTGAGGAGCTCGGTGGATTGCATCACTCCTGGCAAGAGGCTGGGTCTACTGAGTTACTCTTTGCTGGGAGAAAGAGTTTGGGGAACAGCTGTGGGCTTGTTGTGCGGAATGGAAACATACCCAGCATGAAAAGATTTGGAAACTGGCACCTCTTGAGGTCAAATTTTAAATGGTCGCCCAGCATGAGCCAAATTGACTCCATGCAGCGAAGCAACGGGCCACCCTGGTTCCCTATATTATTTTAATAACAGAAAGAATGTATTAGGAATTCCAGGCAAGACCTCCCCACCTGGAGCCGGTCCCAGATTCTAAGTCCTCTGTTCAGGCCATTGCAAATGAGCTTTTGACAAAGAGGCTCTTTCTCTCTGCAGCCTCTTTTCCACCAATGAAGGAATCTGAGACTCTCCCTCCCAGTTTTGGTTGGAGGAAGCGAGAAAATTGAGAACACTGTGCTGCTAGAGTAGGGTGGCTCCGTGGAGTGTTGCTGAGAAAATGGTGGGGCAGCTTGGTGGCAGGGTGGTGGGGGAGCTTTTGTTCAAATAACAAGGCCTGTCTTAGAAGGTGGCTCAAGGCCCACTGGCCTTTCTCCGGCTTGGACATCAGGGCGTGTGGAACAGAGAGGGGACGGAAGCTGGTGGTTGCTCCTGTTAGAATCTCAGAACCAGCTCCCTGGGAGCATCACCACGTCTGGAGGTCCACTTGCTCCTCCGAAGTGCTGGGAGGATTCCCGGAGAGCATTCTGAGATGCCCAGGGGAGGAAGGGAAGCGCGTGTGGGTCCTGACAGTGCTCAGGGTTGTTCTCAGCCCCTGGAACATCGCTGACCTTTATAGGAGAATGCTGCTGCCAGCCTTGCTAGTTTTGCCCTCTTGGATCACACAGAGTTCATGTAACTCTTTTTCTAAGTCACAGAGATCAGACTGGATTTTCTGAGAAAAGATTCATTTCTGTTCTGAGCCAGGCTTGCATGCATACTCTGTTGTTTCAGTCGTGTCTGGCTCCTTGTGACCCCCCTGGCCTGTAGTCCACCAGGCTCCTCTGTCCTTGGGATTGTCTAGGCAAGAATACTGGAGTGGGTTGTCATTTCCTTCTCCAGGGGAATCTTCCCGATCCAGAGATTGAACCCAAGTCTCCTGTGGCTCCTGCAGTGCAGGCAGATTCTTTATCACTGAGCCACCAGAGAAGCCCTTCTGAGTCATAGAGAGACCTCCCCCAACCACCCCCCCCCAAAAAAAAAACCCCTCCTCATTGCTGTAAACAGATGGCTTCTCCTGGCTGTGCTGTACTCAGCTTCTCTAACCTTGGGAGATCCCTGGAGTCAGGTTAGGGTTGAAGCCTGGTTCTACCACTCGTCACCAGTGAGCTTGGATTTGATACTTAATCTTCCTGAGCAATGATTTCCTCATCTGTACAAAGCAGATGATAATAGTGGTTAAGCGGCTTCAAGCACGGTTTTTAGCTCTTGGCCTGGCACACAGTAAGTGCTTGAAGTGAGTGTTGGTGTGTTCCAGAAGACCTGGGAGTGGCCTCCTGTGACATGAGGAAATGGGGTCACCGTAGGCTGCTCCCTCGATGGCCGTTTCCAGGGGGGTGTCACCAGTGCTGTGGTGTTCAGATTTCTGAGCAATTAGGGATCCCTCCTGGGCTCAGGCGGGCTTCCCTGGTGGTGCAGTGGTAAAGAGGCCACCTGCCAATGCAGGAGACACAAGTGATGTTGTTTCCTTCCCTGGGTCAGGAAGACTCCCTGGAGGAGGAAATGGCAACACACTCCAGTATTTATGCCTGGAGAATCGCATGGACAGAGGAGCCTGGTGAGCTACAGTCCTTGGGGTGGCAAAGAGTCGGACTTGACTGAGCAACTGAGCACTTGGGCTCAGACACCAAGCCTGAAGGGCTCTTTCTGCCCAAAGCATTTATAGCAAACCCCTTGGCCTTTGATCTCACAGGGCGAACCCATTCTCCTGAACAAATCTGACTGTGGAGGATAAACGCCTCCAAAGGAAGGGCATTGTGTGTGTTGTGCAGTATCTTCTCCTAAGCAGTGTTTGCCATATTGTGGCGCTGGGCAAATATTGATGGAAGGAAGAAGAAATGCAGAGACGGAGAGCTGAAGGCTGGGGGGCTGTTCCCAGGTCAGACTGCAGCTCATCTTCCGCCAATCACATTGGAGGGAGGCAGATCAGTGGAGGCTGATTTGATTCTCAGCGACCTTGCTTTGGGCCATCACACAGACACAAGCCAAGATCACTCTGTAGTTACATAAGGAAGCAGATGCCTTGGCACAGAAACTTTTCAAGATGTAGAGAAATAAGAAATGGGTCGGAGAGAGAACTCTATCTTGGCTATGCCGTGTGAGGGTTTTCACCAGTTTCTTAGGGAAAAGAAATTTAGGATTGAGTTCCATTACCTAAGAATATCTAATAAATAAAGAAAGAAAGAAAGTGCAGTTGCCCAGTCGTGTCTGACTATTTGCAACCCCATGGACTGTAGCCCACCAGGCTCCTCCCTCCATGGAATTTTTCAGGCAAGAATATTGGAGTGGATTGCCATTTCCTCCTCCAGGGGATCTTCCTGACCCAGGGATCGAACCCAGGTCTCCTGCATTGCAGGCAGACGCTTTACCATCTGAGCCACCAGGGAAGCACAAGAATATCTAATAAAATAATACACAATTCTCATTACAGAGCAAGAGCCACTTACTCCTTATTACATCTTATTGTCAATTTCATAAAGTCTTCAGTTTAAGGCTCCTTTCAGGTACTGATCATCGGAACCCAAAGTCTGAGGCTCAAAATAACCAAAAGCAGGCCTGTTACAAAATGTAATCCTGTTTGGGTGTGATGCACAGTAAAGAGGCATGGATCGGCCCTCAGTAATAATAACTGTGTGTTGTATTTTGGTAATCCATATTTACATTTTGGCTTTCTTTTTTTTTATTTTTTAAAGATTTTTTTTGATGTGGACCATTTACAAAGTCTTTATTGAATCTGTTACAATACTGCTTCTGTTTTATGTCTTGGTTTTTTCTGGCCACGAGGCATGTGGGATCTTAGCTCGCCTGACTAGGGGGTCAAACCTTCACACCCCTTGCACTGGAAGGTGAAGTCTTAACCACTGGACGACCAGGGAAGTCCCTCTGCTTTCGTCTTATCCTGATGTCATTCACAAGAGGTTAGCACAACAGGTGGGGTGTCAAGTATGGTCCTGATCTTACAGCTGAGGAATTCAAGTTGAAGTTTGCCCCGTCTCTGTGAACAGGTAGATTCAGGGCTTAGCTGGAACAAACACAGCTTCCCCAAATGCAGGGCTCTTTGTCAGCATTCTACCAGATCATGGTTTCAGACTGCTGACCTTACCCCTTCAGTCATGTCAGGGGCCAACCTCTGTTTTCTAGAAGGGAGAGGGGTCTGGTGGGATGGGGGTTTGCTGTTGTAAGGAATGATCCAGGGGTGTGCTGGTATTAATAACAACTGGTGTGCATCAGACGAGGACGGAAGGAAAAATTTTTAAACCAACCATGCATACTTGACTTTTGCTTAATCGTCTATCTTAGCTTCTAGAAGAACTTGGACCACAGGGGCAGGTTTTGGAATGGTGTCTGTGAATAGCAAGAGCAGCAGCCAGGCCTTGTCCAGTCTGTTTGAACAGCCAGATCCGAGGAATCGGGGAACATGATGACGGCAGACACCCCGGGTGATGACTGCAGCCGTCACATTCCTTGACTTTCATCAAATGACGAGCCTGTCCAGACAGAGAGGCGACTCGCTGTCTTGGCCATTTCGTTGGTCCTGGAAGGGCTTGGCTATCTGAGAATCGGCACAAAGCTGTGGGTGACGGCTTCTTCCAGCAGCTCTGGCAGGTGTCGTGGGTCAGCTGAGAGTTCAGGATGCAGGTCTTGCGGCTTTCAAGATGCCTACGGTCGGTTTCAGCCTGGATCAGATGGAGCTGGGCGGGGAATTCCTGCATGAGCTCTTTGTGAACAGCGCATGAGTGGATTGGGGTGAGACGGGGCAAGCCAAGATCTTACCTCACCATACAGACTGCTGTCTCATGGTGACAGGAAGACGTTTTAAATCACATGCAGATGCCTCCACTTTGGCGCACGATAGGCATTTGGATCTCCTGTTGCTATCAATCTTCTGCTGCCGTGGGGTGAGGGCTACATAAGGAGCCAGCCTGATTCTTTGCCCAGCACCTGGGGGAAGCTGAGGCCAGTGGTTTCCGTGTTGTCATCCAACCCATCTGTGACTTTGCCCAGGCTCCCTCACCACTGCCCACCTGCTTTTTGCCTCCTCCTTTCTTTCCCTGATGTGAAATGCAGATGATGAATGGTTACGTCACTCTTTGGTTTAGTAGCTTTGAAACAGATCTACTTAGATGTTAAATAAATATAGCTGTTTATTATCTGAAGTGGATTTGGCCTGTAAGATGAGCAAAAGTTTTGTATTTGTTTTTAATATTGAGGGTACTTAAGGACTTCCCTGGTGGCACAGTGGATAAGAAGCCACCTGCCAATGCAGGGAACACAGGTTTGATCCCTGGTCTGGGAAGATTCCACAGGCCATGGGCAACTAAAGTTCGGGTACCACAGCTGCTGAGCCTGCACTCCAGGGCCCACGAACCACAACAGGTGAGCCCACGTGCTGCGACTGCTGACGCCCGTGCTCTGCAACAAAGACCCAGGGCAACCAAAAAGCAAACAATTAAATTAAAAATTTAAAAAATAATGAGGCTACTTGCCTAAATCCTGGAGGCCTTCACCGTGGGCTCTGGGATCCCCCTTTTCACTTTCTGGCAAGTTGTAGCTTAGGAGTATGAACGGAGAGGATATAGTGAGAGGCTCCCCTGTGGGCTTGGGAAGGCTGCTCTCTTGGTGCACATATCAAGATATTTTGTTTTTGAAACCAGTTTCCTGGGAAATTTGGATTTTGCTTATAGTGATTTCTGGGAAGCCGTACTTCTCCATGCAATCATTCTGATTTTATTGAAGTCATTCTGATTTATTGATTTCTGGACAGTGAAGAACAGGTTGGAGTAATAGAAAAATGCTTAGCTAGGAGCCATGAGCCCCTTCAGTTGGAGGATGACATGATGTAGAAGAGAAAGCATGAGCTTTGGAGTCAGACATACCAAGGGACAAATCTTGGCCATCCAACTATGAGACTGGGTAAACTTTGGTTTTCTTGTCTTTTAAATGAGCCTGTTAAGCTCTGCCTCCTAAGGTGGTTGCAAGGAGTAAATGAAGTAGTATCCATGCTGATGCTTCCCTGCCTGGATTCTCTAGCATCTCTAGTCCAGACCAGTCTACTGAATTTCACACCTGTAGTCCCACCCGGATTCTCAGCAGTACTGTGTACCCGGCGCATCCTAGTCTGTGCTCATCCTCTTTCTTCCTCACCTTCCAGACCAAACTATCCACTTCCTCCTGAATTTTTCATTTCAGTGAAGGGTCTCATCATTCTTCATCATCCACTCCAGACACCTGGAGTGATCCTCAAGTCTTCTCTCTGCCTCCATCCAGAAAATTCCCTCCATCACCCAACCTTGATCCCGCTGCTTCTTTTATTGTGTTGTGTGTTCTCTCTACCCAAGGCCACTCTTATTCTAGCTCCTTGTCATGGTTCATCTGGGTTTCTGTGGCATCTACCACAAGAGTGAATGACCAGCTGTCACACAACTATTTAAAAGCCTCCTCATTTCTTCGTGAAGTTCAAGGGTGAGTTCAGTTTGGGAAAACATGCCCTCTGTGAGCTGTGTGCCTCGTTCCGTAGCTCCACCACTCACCACTTCTGTGTTCTCACCCTCAGTGGACGCTAAGCTGGAGTACTTTATGTCCTGCAGGAGCGCCAAGCTCTCGCTGACTGTCCTCCAGGATTATCTCTTCTCTCTGCCTGAAATGCTTTCGCACTTCCTGTGTGCCAGGTGAACCCTTAACCACCATTCCAGGGTCAGTTCGTACATTGCCTTCCCTTGGACCAGGCTGAGTTAGAGTCCCCATTTCTGTACCGTGACCAGTTCATCTATTTATGTATGTATGGTCCGTGGTTTTTCTGGTCTGCCTTCCCTTGAGAGCAGGGACTCTTCCTGCCCAGCTTGGCACCATCGGCTCCTGTATGAGGCTAAGCAGCGGTGGACTTTAAGTGCTTATTTAGGAATTGAAGGACATTGAAAGTGACTAGTGCAGAGCCTGGCTTATGGGAGGAACCCAGTAAAAAGATCTTCCTGATTTTGCCACTAAATAGCTGGTCGACTTGGGTGAAGCCTATTACCTCTCTGGGTCTTAAGTTTTTCATGAGAAAAAATTCATAGATAATTTTATATATACATAAAATTTATACAAGCAGACCTTGGAGACATTGTGGGTTCAGTTTCAGACCACAGCAATGAAGTGAATATGAAAATAAAGTAAGTCACATGAATTTTGGTTTCCTGGTGAATATAAAAGTTCTGCTTATACAATGCTGAACTGTATTAAGTGCACAATGGCTTTATGTCTAAATGCCATGTGCATACTGTCATTAAAAAAATCCCGTTGCTCAAAAATGTTAATTGTCATCTGAGCCTTTAGTGAGTTGTGATCTTTTTACAAGTAACATCAGAGATCACTGATCACAGATCACCATAACAAATAGAATCATAATGAAAACATTTGCAGTATAGTGCGAAGTACTGAAATGTGACCCAGAGACATGAAGTGAGCAAATGATCTTGGAAACACGGTGCCAACAGACTTGCTCAATGCAGGGTTGCCACAAACCTTCAATTTGTTAAAAAATAAAAAGCACAATATCTGCCAAGTGCAATAAAATGAGGTTTCCCTGTAATAGTAAGAAATAAATGGAAAGCAATTTATAACACAATTTCTCGTGTCCCATACAACTACAGTAAATAATGTAATGAAGGAGTCAGATGCTTGCACTTATAAAGAAGACTCTTGAGAGTCCCTTGGACTGCAAGGAGATCAAATCAGTCAATCCTAAAGGAAATCAACCCTGAATATTCCTTAGAAGGACTGATGCTGAAGCTGAAGCTCCAATACTTTGGCCACCTGATGTGAAGAACTGACTCCTTGGAAAAGACCCTGATGCTGGGAAAGATTGAAGGCAGAAGGAGAAGGGGATGACAGAGGATGAGATGGTTGGATGGCATCACCAACTCAGTGGATGAGTTTGTGGAAACTCTGGGAAGTGTTGGACAGAGAAGCCTGGCGTGCTACAATCCATGGGGTTGCAAAGAGTCGGACACGACTGAGTGACTGAACAACAACAACAATAAATAATAAATCTGGTTTCCAGAGCAATAAGACTAAATTGTGTTTACACTTTTTCTTTAAATTCCTTATTTGGAATAAAGGCTAAATAAAAAGTATTTAAAAGTTAAAGTGGAATCCTTTCAAGGGGGTTAGCTGAAAACTCAGACTGATCAAGATACTTTGTCCTGGTGACTGACAATATCTAACACCACAAGAGGCAACGCTGTTGATGACACAGTCTTCTAAATAAACATCCAGAATGGTAGATGGCTCTTGGTAAAGTTCTAAGTAAACATCACAATGTCTGTTGAGTTTTCAATGTATTTACATTCTTGGAAAATTCAGTGTGTACCAAAATAGTGCAAAAAAAAAAAAAAGTGTTTTTATGTACAGTGGAGTGAGACATTAGGCTCGGTTCCTTATAAATAGGCGTTTCACCTGTGGGAGCATCAAGTGGAGAGTTAGAAAGTCACGTAGGAGACAGCACACTCCTCCGTGGTGTGGGGTAACTGCCTCACTGCAGGTTGTTCAGAATTTCTGGCCCTCACATGTATAGGGTGGGAACACGAACTGCATCCTTGAGAAACAAAGAAGTACCCACACACCCAGATTTGTAAAATAGCTTCTAAGTGTCCAGTAGGGAAGCAGATAAGCCACAACGCGCTGGGCAGCAGTGGTGAAGCCCTCCGCACCTGCGTACCCCTTCTCAGTGTGTCTCGTTGGTCTAAAGCTCATTGTTGCAAAGTGAATTTAATTCCTATAATCAAGGATTTGCAACGTTGGGAAAAAATGACTAACTTTCAGTTACAAAGGAACTAGAAAGGACTTTCTCGAGACTCCTGCATATCTTGAATTCCCCTATCCTGGTTCCCCTGCTGTCGCCTGTAGTATGTAATGGGACATTTTATAATTTGCCACAATTATTTGCTGGCTTCACACACTCCTCTTCTTGGGGACTAGTGTCCTATTATCTATCAGTGACGCCAAGCTTACCATGATGCTGGGACTGTAAAAAGTGCTCCACAAAGAAGTTGGATTAAATAGATGAATATGGTTGTCATTTGGTTGCTCAGAGCAGAGCTCAGCCAACTTTCTCCATAAAGGGCCAGAGAGGAAATATTTTTGACTTGTGGGCCTGGTGACAACAAATCAGCTCCACTGTAGTGGTGGAAAAGCAGCTATAGGCACTGCGTAGCTAAGTGAGGGCCGCTGTATACCAATAAAACTTTATTTACAAAAATTGGCTTGGCCAGCAGGATGTTTCCTGACCTCTGGCTTATACTATGGTGCTAATGAGGCCATTATCAAGACTCACTTTGGATCTTCATTGGTCAGTTTAATTGTAGTACTAAAATTTCTAACCCTGGCCAATAGTCTTAAAGGTGCATTGTCCCTGCGGGAGAACTGACCAAAGCAGAAGGATAGAACGTGCATCCATGCAGACTGTGGATCATATAATTCAGAACTGCCACTCACAATGCCTTCTTTAAGAGCTCAGTCTTTCTAGGGCAGCTGAGTCCTGTTGTCTTCCCATTAGTAGGGAAGAGCACGGCCATTTATTTGAGTATCTGCCATGTGCCCGGTATTTTATATGTTGTCCATTATTTCATTAAGGACAATTATCCTCAGAGGCATGAGTGTTATCATTTCTGCTTTTCAAACGAAGAGACTGAGTCACAGGAAGTTAAATAATTTACTCAAGGTCACAGATGGGACATAGTGAATTCTATGTTGGCCTTTCCAACACCAAAGTTTGTTTTCTTTGCACTCCACCATCACAGAGTTATTATCGTAATAACTCTGATGCTGGTGCATGAGAAACCAAACGGAATGTAATGTTCCTGGCGAGGCAGGCTGCTGCAGCAAGTTAGTATTTATGGTCTTTCAGTCTCAGCTGAATTTCTGCTGTCGACTTTGTTAATTATGACAGTTCTTCTTTTACAGTCATTAGAGCCTGTCACTGAATTATGATCTTACGTCGTCAAGTATATCTAAATCACAGAGATTTAACTTTGGAAAAGAATCGCTCCTAGACGTACAAGTATTTTTACCCAGTAGTCATTGTAATACAACTGTAGTCTCACTTAAACTAAGGGGAAATTTAAATGGGGCGAACATAATAATGACTCTCATTTTCCCTATGCAGTTTGTCTCTGTTGTGGTAAACCAATGTGAGCCTCACAGGAGTTTTAAAAACTGGTCATCTCTTTTCTGTACTTGTGGCCATCCTCAGGGTAAAGATACGGTTATGAGAAGTTAAAGAAAATTCTATAATTCAAAATCCCCTTATACCTAGATTGTGTTCCTAAGACTGGAAGGAAGTGAAAATTGGGGCAAAGAAAACACATTTATCTTCAGAGTTTGAAGCTTGAGTTTCCTAAGGCTGGTTAATTGTACTTGCCATTTGTTCTGTCTTCTTGCCAAACCATGGTATAAATCTAGATTCATCTTTTCTATCTTGCTTCTTTTGCTTCTTTCCTTTTTTCTTCCCTCCTCCACTCCCTCTCTTTATCTGGTTATGTATTTCTATGTCTGTTCATCCATCCATCTATTTCTAGATATCTATCTAGATATCAGTCTAACCTCCAGGTTTTAAAAAAAATCTTATTTGTCTATGTTGTGTCGCGTGCAATCTTGTGTTGTGGCACATGGACTCTCTAGTTGTGGCGCGTAGGATTCGTTGTTTAGTGGTATGTGTGGGATCTTAATTCCCAACCAGCGATTGAACCTGTGTCCCCTGCATTGCAAGGTGGATTCTTAACCACTGGACCACCGGGGAAGTCCCAAACCTTTAGTTTTTAATCGTAATCTATAGGCTGAGTTCTCCCATGGAGCCACCGACTCTATCATACTTGTATTGTGCTTTTCTCACCAATCTTCAGTTTATATCCGCCTCTCTAAATAGTCACGGTTATTGTCCGATGCAAAAGAACAAAAGTATGCAATGTCTTTCTAATGTAGTTGTGTCCACTGTTTGCTTGTTCCAGCATTTCCATCACAAAGATTCTGTGTTGTGAGATGGAAGAGCCCAGGAAGTGCAGGAAATGAATTCCACTGAACTTGGTGCCTTTTGTAGTGATTTTCCAAAAGACTGGGTTAAAAATCAACAACAACAACAAAAAGCACACCCCAGTGACCATCCAGAGAAGTTTGTAAATCCCAAAGATCATCATCTTTTGCTCGGGCGGAATACATTCTAGTGCATCATGCTTTGAACATGTGAAAACCAAGACCTGCTGTGAGACACTTCAGTTTTGGACCAAAAGCCTTCAAAGGCTTCCCGGTCTCTAAATGAGGCTTTGAAGTAAAGCCCTGGGGAGGGGGGAGCGGGGAGGGATGGGAGCAAGCTCACCCCTCTGCAAGGCCACTGTGTTATTTCAGGCTTTTGATTTCCAGCTGCAAAGCAAACAAGACCCCCCGGTGCTCTGACTTACCCCAGGTTATCTTTATGGACAGAAGGGGCTAAATTTCCAACTAGGCCAAAGATAGAGCTCATCAGTCCAGTTTATTTATGTATCCAGACATCTGCAAACTTGTCCTTATTTTGATTTTGTTATCATCACAACGCCCTTTGACATTGCATTTGGTGTTGTGAAAATGAAAGCTTAATGATATGCGTTGATTTGAAAATATGCTGTGGTGGAAACCAACGATAGGCAAAGCATTGACTGGCAAAGCCAAGTGCAAGCTTCTTTCTCCTTTCTGCCTCCCCAGGTAGAGAGGGAGCCACGCATTCACTTTCCCAACTGCACTTGCAGCTAGGGTGGACACGGAACCCAGTTCTAGCCAATGAGATGTTCGTCCTACTGGCTTTTGGGAACGCTTTCTGCTTTCCCTGGTAAACGGGACATTTGGGCTGGTGCCCTCTTTTCCCTTTTTTCTTTTTTTTCCTTTATTATATGCACATAAGCTGCCTGGAGCTTCTGCAACCATTTTGTGACCAGTGATCATTATGAAGATGAAAAGTCAGTGTGCTAAGGGTGCTAAAGATGGTGGGAGGAAAAGATTGAACAGTATTAGGTCCTTGATAGTTTCATTGAACAGCCAAACCAACATTAGAAAAGATTGAACAGTATTAGGTCCTTGATAGTTTCATTGAACAGCCAAACCAACATTAGAAAAGATTGAACAGTATTAGGTCCTTGATAGTTTCATTGAACAGCCAAACCAACATTAGAAAAGATTGAACAGTATTAGGTCCTTGATAGTTTCATTGAACAGCCAAACCAACATTAGCTGTAACCAGTTTTTGGACTCCTTTGTTCTGTGAGATAAATGAGTCCTTGTTTGTTTCAGCCACCGTTTGTTGGGGACTCTGTTATTTGAGGCTGAAGGCCTTCTTAACTGATAAAGTATAATAGTCAATCAATGGTAATACAGAAAAGCCTCGGTCTACCGCCATCCAAAAAAGGGTTAGGGTTAGGGTTAGAGTTATTTCTAACTCTCTCAGGAGAGTTATTTCTGACTTTCACTTTTAGCTATGAGACCCAGTTTCAGATGCACACTACCAGTCTTCTATTAATTAAGGAACATATCTATGGAATAGTGAATCTGGCTTCACAGATCTGACTTGGTGCTCCTTGTGGGCTGGTTAGTGCATTATCCAGTAATTAAGGATGCCACTAAGATGCACACGAACACAGCATTTTCATTGAATACCTTCTCACTCATTTCCTCAGGTTAATTTATTTGATAATAAAACATGTTCTTTTCTTCTCAGGGCTCCCAAGAATACGTTTACTGTTGGAAAAACATCAAGTTATAAAAACCCTAAGTTATAAGAACTTTTAATGGGAAGTAATTTGTAACACTTATACCAACCACTGAATATACATAGTAATCCATACAGACAAGAAGAAATTCTGAGTGATTAAAGTCCATAAACCTGCATACTTGACCCTCAGCGAACAATATGTTGCTTTTTTTCTGAACCAGACATGTGATTTCTGAGGTACAGGGCTTTATTGTGTTCAGCCTTCATGGTTTCCTGAGAATCTAGAGGAAATGCCAAGCTTAAAGGAGGCAAGAAGTCTTCTTCTCCTCCATGTTTTATTGGTCTGGGCAACAATCACTGCTTGTCTCGCTCCCTCTAAGGAAAGTAAGTCACCAAATCCATTTTCTATTTTGCCAGAGGGAAGAGGACTTTATTACTTTCGTTTGGTGTTCCCAGAAGAGTAATTAAATGTGACCTACAAGGCAAGCTTAGGAATTAGTCTGGGGTCTAACTCAAACTTCTCTTTTTATATAACTTACATTTTGAAGAACTGCAGACCCAATTTACAGATAAAGTAATTCCTTTTAATAAGAATGAAATACGTACCTGGAAAACTATGTACTGCTTAGATGTCATCCTAAAATGAGAATGTCTGAGTAGCTGGAATTTAGAAAGTGTTTCACTGGTATCATCATCTAGTTTCTAGAATGTGCCTCCTTCCATGATCCATAGTCTATTAACACATCCATTATACAAATGGGAGTCAGTTTGTGTGAGGTGGATGGACCTAGAGCCTGTTATACAGAGTGAAGTAAGTCAGAAAGAAAAAAAAAACAAATATCATATATTAATACATGTATATGGAATCTAGAAAATGGTACTGATGAAACTGTTTGAAGGACAGGAATAGAGACGCAGGTGTTGAGAACAGACCTGTGGACCCAGCAGGGGAAGGAAGGCGTGGACCGAATTGGGAGAGGAGCAGTGACGTATATACACCACTATGTGTGAAATAGACAGCCGTTGGGAAGCCCCTATATACCACAGGAAGCTCTGCCAGGCGCTCTGTGATGACGTAGAGGGGTGGGATGGGATGACATAGAGAGGGAGGGAGGTTCAAGAGGGAGGGGACTTACGTTTACTTATGGTTGTATGGCAGAAATCATCACAACGTTGTAAGGCATTTATCTCCCAATTGAAAATGAAATTAAGAACCGCCCCCCCTCCCCCGCCGCCACCAAACATCCATTCTAGAACTTTTTACTGCACTAGGGATTTCTTTCTTCTTCTTCTATTTTTTTTTTTTGGCACCAAGGGTTTCTGCACGTGCCTGCTTCCTCTTCTAGATTGTGAATTCCTAAAGGGCATTGGCAGAGTTTGGTTTATCTCTGTGTTCCCCCACGTTTCCTAGTGTCAAGATTTCATAATCATATGACAGCTGATAAATGTTTGTTGAATTTTATCTGTGCGGTTGTAGCCTTGTAATTTCTTGATCACATGGGCGGCTGACCTCTGAGTCACCCACTCAGATGATTCTTAGCTAGGCTTCTGAGACTGTCCAAAAGATCAATTGGTTAGTATCACCAAGCTCTGATTCTTTGGTGTTATATAATTATGCTGCAATTAAGCTAAAAATAAGCAGCATATTTAAATAACCCAAACAGAATTAAGGCAAATGGGTGATTCACACAAATGGCCTCATTTCTCTTTTCTTGGTAGATAAAATTGAGTGTATCATCAAACAGGTTGAATCTTTTCCAAGACTGACTGGCTTCACTTAAGGCAAGCACACTTACAGGAAACATGGATTGATGTGAAAATAAAATTCAGTTCAGTTCAATTCAGTCGCTCAGTCGTGTCTGACTCTTTGCGACCCCAGGAACCTCAGCACGCCAGGCCTCCCTGTCCACCACCAACTCCCGGAGTCCACCCACACCCATGTCCATTGAGTTGGTGATGCCATCCAACCATCTCATCTTCTGTCATCCCCTTCTCCTCCTGCCCTCAATCTTTCCCAGCAGCAGGGTCTTTTCAAATGAGTCAGCTCTTCACATCAGGTGGCCAAAGTATTGGAGTTTCAGCTTCAACATCAGTCCTTCCAGTGAACACCCAGGACTGATCTCCTTTAGGATGGACTGGTTGGATCTCCTTGCAGCCCAAGGGACTCTCAAGAGTCTTCTCCAACACCACAGTTCAAAAGCATCAATTCTTCAGCACTAAGCTTTCTTCACAGTCCAACTCTCACATCCATACATGACCACTGGAAAAACCATAGCCTTGACTAGACGGACCTTTGTTGTCAAAGTAATGTCTCTGCTTATCAATATGCTATCTAGGTTGGTCATAACTTTCCTTCCAAAGAGGAAGTGTCTTTTAATTTCATGGTTTCAGTCACCATCTGCAATGATTTTGGAGCCCAGAAAAATAAAGTCTGACACTGTTTCCACTGTTTCCCCATCTATTTCCCATGAAGTGATGGGACTAGATGCCATGATGTTAGTTTTCTGAGTGTTGAGCTTTAAGCCAACTTTTTCACTCTCCTCTTTCACTTTCATCAAGAGGCTTTTTAGTTCCTCTTCACTTTCTGCCATAAGGGTGGTGTCATCTGAGTTTCTGAGGCTGTTGATATTTCTCCCAGCAATCTTGATTCCAGCTTGTGCTTCTTCCAGCCCAGCGTTTCTCATGATGTACCCTGCATATAAGTTAAATAAGCAGGGTGACAATATCCATCCTTGACGTACTCCTTTTCCTTTATGGAACCAGTCTGTTGTTCCATGTCCAGTTCTAACTGTTGCTTCCTGACCTGCATACAGATTTCTCAAGAGGCAGGTCAAGTGGTTTGATATTCCCATCTCTTTCAGAATTTTCCAGTTTAGTGTGATCCACACAGTCAAAGGCTTTGGCATAGTCAATAAAGCAGAAATAGATGTTTTTATGGAACTCTCTTGCTTTTTCCATGATCCAGTGGCCATTGGCAATTTTATCTCTGGTTCTTCTGCCTTTTTAAAAACCCTTCAGGTATGACCTAAATCAAATCCCTTATGAGTATACAGTGGAAGTGAGAAATAGATTTAAGGGACTAGATCTGATAGAGTGCCTGATGAACTATGAATGGAGGTTCGTGACATTGTACAGGATACAGGAATCAAGACCATCCCCAAGAAAAAGAAATGCAAAAAAGCAAAATGGCTGTCTGAGGAGGCCTTACAAATAGCTGTGAAAAAAAGGGAAGTGAAAAGCAAAGGAGAAAAGGAAAAATATACCCATTTAAATGTAGAATTCCAAAGAATAGCAAGGAGAGATAAGAAAGCCTACATCAGTAATCAATGCAAAGAAATAGAGGAAAACAATAGAATGGCAAAGACTAAAGATCTCTTCAAGAAAATTAGAGATACCAAGGGAACATTTCATGGAAAGATGGGCTCAATAAAGAAAATAAAATTAGGGCATTCATTTTTCCCCCCCTTTTCAATTTGTCTGCAAATAACATTCTTTTAAATAGTAAATTTAAAGTCTAACTCTATTTTAATTTTATTCATCTAATTAAAAATTTTTAAAAATTTGTTTTGCCATGCTGCACAGTGTTCGGGATCTTAGTTCAGACCAGGAATCAAACCTGTAAGGGAGCATGGAGTCTTAATCACTACACTACCAGGGAAGTCCCCTGACTCAATTTTTAAAAATCAGCTGAAAAGAAAAAAAATAAGAAAAGTCCCAAAGTGGCCTTTTCTGGGGGGGAGAAATGGGAGCCTAGGAGCTAAAGATAGGAGGGAGATATTCTCCCTGAAATCCCTTTGTTAACATCTATTGAAAGATAAAGACAAATAAATTTCAATACAAACAAAATGGAAGGACTTGTGCAGCCTGATTCTAAGATTTACTAAAATGACCTCATTGTAACTTGATTACATTTGTGAAGACCCTGTTGTCAAAGAAAGTCACGTTCACAGGGATCAGGCGTTTGGACTTTGACATCTCATATTAAGGGACATAATTCAACCCACAATGATTGTTCATAGCAGCTTTACTGGAAATAACTGTTTATGGAAACAACCCAGATGCCCACCAACTGATGGATGGGTAACAAATTGTGGTACGTCCAAATAACACACTACTCACTAAGGAGTAAAACAGATTGAATTACACATGTATATAACACAGATGAATTTCAAAACTGTTTTGCTGAGTGGAAGAAGCAGACAGGCAAGAATACATCCTGTATGATTTCATATACATTAAACTCTTGAAATGACCTATCTAATCTATTTCAACAATAATACAAATCAGTGTTCGCCTCAGGCAAAGGATGTGGGATTGTTGGATTGACCGGCAGTACCCACTAGAGAACTTTCTAGAGAGATGAAAGATTTCTATATTTTGGCTTTGGGGGCATCACAAAGGTGTACGCAAGTGTCAAAACTCACTGAATTACCAAACTGAACACATTTTATTTTATATAAATTACATCTCAGTGAAGGTTACTTAAAAGTTCAATTGCAAGCAACTATTCAGTAATCTATGGCATAAAGCAAGATCTGTCTTTGTGAATATGTTCACGTTCTTGTATTTATTTAATATTAAGTATGAGTGGAGCAGCTGTGGAAGGTGTTAGGATTTATCCATCAGCCACTGGGCAGCAAGGGAATATCTATGTTTTTGTCTGTCCAGCATCCCTTTACCCTCCTCCCGGAAATAGCATTCACTCCTTTCCCTTCTCACATTTTAGTCGTAATTTTAGGGGGACCTCCACTCGTAATGGACTTCTTGCCTATTGTCACCTCCTCGTCTGTTCCCTCTTCGCTCCTTCCATCTCCTCTCTCCCACCCTGCCGACGGGAGCATTTCCGTGTTCCATGAAGTAGAAGGTAATAATGCCGAGCTAGGGTAAAGCTGTAGGGAAAGGAGGAAGAGAGAGAGGACACCTTGCAAGCATGCCCTCTCTGGCTTTGGAAATCTGCCAATTATCCCCTACTCCATTATTTCTAATTTCTCGAGCCAAGAAAACAATAAAATTTCCCTTTTTGCTAAGTAAGTTAAAATTCAGCTTCTTTCAACTCCAACCAAACATATCTTAGCATATTAGAATTTTGAAAAATCCTATTAGCTCTAATCAGGTTGCTTCATACAAAGGACTGTTTCTGCAAATACATTCACTAGTCTATACAACATTTTCAAACTGTCCATGTCCCTTCTAACTAGCATCACCCTGGACTCCTCCACCTCCCAGTACTCCAGAGGTCGTGTTGTCCAGCATACCAGGAATCTAACTTTTATTTTTTTCAACTTTAATTGGTGGTGGTGGTGGTTTCTTTACTGTCTGAGCCACCAGGGAAGCCCGAGGTGGTGCTAATGATAAAGAACCTGCCTGACAATGCAGGAGACGTAAGAAACTCGGGTTCAATCCCTGGATCTGGAAGATCTCCTGGAGGAGGGCATGGCAACCCACTCCAGTATTCTTGCCTGGAGAATCCCATGGACAGAGGAGCCTGGAGGGTTATGGTCCATAGGGTCACAAAGAGTCAGACACGACTGAAGCAATTTAGCACAGTGATGATTTAGTCACTAAGTCGTCTATGACTTGTGACTCCATGGACTGTAGCTTCCAGGCTCCTCTGTCCACGGGATTTCCCAGGCAAGAATCCTGGATTGGGTTACCATTTCTTCCTCCAGGGGATCTTCCTAACCCACAGATTGAACCCAGGTCTCCTGTATTACAGGCAGATTCTTTACCACTGAGCCACCAGGGAATCCCTTCAGCTTTTATTAAATAGCATAAAATAGGGTGAGACATTCTGATAGTTGCTTTACTTGTTGCGGTACTTTGAACAGGAAGGCAATGTGTTAAAACTAAGCCTAGATTTAAAGTGTAAATTAACAAAAATTTAAAAATGTAAATTGCTATCAAGTTGGGTCTTCTTCATCTAATACTTCTGGAAGTGGTCATTTCAACCCCCAAATGAGAGTTTACATTTACTGCTCTTCAGTTTAATTCTGATTTGTTTTCTCTTTCTACTATTTTAGAATCCCAGTGAATCCTTAGTCTGTCATCTCAAAATTCTTCTCAGTTTTGTTTCATGCATTAAAGCAATAGAATTGGAGGGGAGCGATGACTTTTTGATGAGTGTCTATGTTAGTTCTGGTGTTTTCCTAAGCGCTCACCAAGGTCTGTTCAATAATCAGTTTGGGAATTTCCCTGGAAGTCAACAGGAAGCTGATGGATCAGCAGCTTTCTACGTCTCTGTGAGCAACCAATTCTCCCTTTTATGACCATCAGGAAACAGTTTTCTATCTTTAGCCTTTTGGCATTTCCTCTGTTCTCCAGGGGATTGTGATGACCATTAATGTAGCTCTCTGATCTCTTCTTCTGTTGATTTTGGTAGAAATTTGGGAGGCCAAAGGCTTGTACTCATTTCAGGCAACTTGGTATTCTCTAAATATCTCCTCATTTCTCTGGGTTTTTTGGTCTCTTCCAGTTTTAATCTCATTTTCCTTCATGGAGACAAATGAAACAAGATGAAAATGTAGTTATTTAACTCCCTACATTACTGACATCACCAAACCTCGCTGAGCATCCCTTTCCCATGGTATTCTTGTGGGGATAAAGCAGGTGGTGCAGAGCAAAGAGCAGGTGTGAGATAACTGGTAGTGAGGGGTTGGGCATGTAGCCTCAGAGCTGCTGCTCAAGTGGGTGATCCCTGGGGTTGGACACCACTGATAGAGGAGGTTCTGCCGGGGAGGAAGGGCGTATAACAGTTGCTTTTTGGGGAAATGGTATCTCTGCACATGTTCTTATTGCCAAGTGTTCTGTTCCTTCTGGGTGAACAGCCAAAGGCAAGTCTTCTGTTCCTGAGAAAAACTGAGACAAATTAGCCTCTGTGGACTACATGGGAAGAATCCAGATGTGGGCACCTAGGTACCAAAGGGCAAGGGGGCTGAGATTCAGGGAGCCCAGTGGTCAGCAGTGCAGCTTGACATCCTCAGTCAGACAGATGCAGGAGGGGATTGGTGGGCATTCGAATGACTGAGGATGAGAACTGCAAACTGACAGCATGAACAGCTCCATCCAACCTCCACACCAAGAGACTTGGCTGAACTCTAACATGGCTCGTATTAGCTTAAAGCCTTGTTCCTAGGATGATGACCTAGCCCCCTTGAAATGCCTGCCTCAGAAAGCTCAATGCTAGGGACTTCCCTGGTGGTCAGCTGTTAGGACTCAGTCCTAACAATGTTCCCAATGCAGGGGACCTGGGTTCCATCCCTGGTTAGGGAAGAGCCTGTATGCCGAAACTAAGAACGCGGAAGCCACAACAAAGAACCTGCTTGCTACAACAAAGACCTGGCACAGCCAAATAAGTAAAGAAATATCAAAACGGAAAGCTCAATGCTAAAAGAATTTACTCTTTGTTCTAGCCCAAACCTAACTACAGACCCCTGACTTCCCTTTGTATCAAGGAGATCCAACCAGTCCATCCTAAAGGAAATCAGTCCTGAATATTCATTGGAAGGACTGATGCTGAAGCTGAAACTCCAATACTTTGGCCACTTGATGCAAAGACCTGACTCATTTGAAAAGACCCTGATGCTGGGAAAGATTGAGGGCAGGAGGAAAAGGGGACAACAGAGGATGAGATGGTTGGATGGTATCACTGACTCAATGGACATGACTTTGAGTAAACTCCAGGAGTTAGTGATGGACAGGGAGGCCTGGCGTGTTGCAGTCCATGGGGTCACAAAGAATTGGACACAACTGAGCGACTGAACTGAACTGACTTCTCTTTTCTTCGAGTATTAACTTTAATAAATTTACAGCTGTAAGTCTTTTCTCTGTCAGTCTGTGCTCCATCTCCTATAACCCAGAAATGTTTTTCTCAAGGACCTGGAAGCCATCCCTTTGAAATGCAGTCATCAAGAAGGGTAGCCCTCGTCTCCCAGTCTCTGTGGGAAGAGAGGTGTTTACCTCTCATGCCCAGCAGTTGACAGACATAGTTGCTTGATCACAGTGACCAATCACACCCCTTGACATTCTTTAAGACTTTTCTTTGAGCCCACACCAGCATTTAAAAAGCTTCTCACCTTTTATTTTAGGAGAGTTGAGCTTGGCTTACACTGGGGTCTCCCCTTCTGCAATAGCCTGAATAAAAGCTGTTTTACCATTTTAAAGTAAGCATGCAGTGAATAATTCCTCTTCAACAAAGAGTTCAGATCATGGTTGGTCTGAGATAGTAGGGTGCAGCCAAACTTTCAAGATGAGAGGTGTCAGTGGATCCAGTATGGTGTCCTGTAAGTGGCACGAGGAGGAAGCAGGAGGTGGGTTTGGTGACAGTCTTCTTTGGGGGCAAGATGAACAGTTGCTGGCCTGGTGATAACACTCTCAGAGTGTCAGATCATTGAGGCGATAACAGAGATAGTTCATAAACTATGAATCCAACCGGAGGCTTCTCATGGGTACTATAGGGCTCTGTCTTTAGCTCTGTTACCCTCTGTATCAGTTGTTTAGAGAAATGTTTGAAAGGGATGTGAATAGCACTTGTGATGGTATGATTATGATTCCAAATAATCTCAAAGGTTTGACTAAAGAGCTAAAATTGTCAGGCAGAAATGGGACAGGAAGAAGTACAGAGATACCGATACTCAAAGCAGGGCAGGCCATGGAATTCACATGGCCGAGTGCAAAGTGGAAATGAAGGGTCTGGGATGGGGAAGTCAGTCTCCCTCACACAAGCCCACTGCCCCACTTGAAACGTCCACTTCAGGATGCTCCCTCATCTGGATCAAGGGTGGGTGAGAGGATGAACGTGCTATGGTACCCATGAGGCCACTTCAGGATGCTCCCTCATCTGGATCAAGGGTGGGTGAGAGGATGAACGTGCTATGGTACCCATGAGGCCACTTCAGGATGCTCCCTCATCTGGATCAAGGGTGGGTGAGAGGATGAACGTGCTATGGTACCCATGAGGCCACTTCAGGATGCTCCCTCATCTGGATCAAGGGTGGGTGAGAGGGTGAACGTGCTATGGTACCCATGAGTCCACTTCAGGATGCTCCCTCATCTGGATCAAGGGTGGGTGAGAGGATGAACGTGCTATGGTACCCATGAGTCCACTTCAGGATGCTCCCTCATCTGGATCAAGGGTGGGTGAGAGGGTGAACGTGCTATGGTACCCATGAGGCCAAGGCAAGAGGGCCTCCACTTTGCTGTGCCCCAAGACACTACGGGGTGCATGCTTGACCCTAACGTTCCCCAGGCCTCTGTCCAGGCCTCTGCTGAGGGTGAGGGCGACAGTGGCTATGCAATGAGGATGCAGAGGAGTGGTGAGCTGAGACTGAGACCCATCTCAGGCAGTGGGGGACACAGCGGGAGGTGGGCTACTTGGGGAGTATCATGTACTCTGTTGTCCTGTGGACATAACACAAGTTCAAAGGCAAAATCATTAAGAATCTCAAGACAGTAGCTGCAGAGCTTTAAATCCCAAGTCCGGGCCCTTCTGAAGGTAGGTCTTGTATGAATGTACTGGTCACAGGCCCACAAAGCTGACATTGATTCTAAGGCAGAAAACAGTGTTGAAAATGGAAAGAATATCTTTCTTGGGACAAACCAACTTGAGCAGATGGATGGACCTACAAAGAAGCATGAGAAAAGCTAAAGACAGATTAAAAACTAAGTGTTGAGAACTTTGAAAGGCAGACTGAGGATTCAGATATCAGCTTGAGGGGGAGAGGAGGAGGGAAAGTTGAGAGCAGGGAAGTGACAAGGTGAACGGAGCATTTTACGGCATTGATTTCCAGGGAGATATGTTTTAGAAGCTTGCGCCTTTCAACTATTCTTTTTTTGTTGTTTTCATACATAAAAACTGAAGAAACGCTCTTTTTGGATCAAAGAAGGGCAGTTGCCTGGAAGGCCTCTTGCGCTCACTTTTTCCTGCTTGTTCCATGCATGAAATCTGCTGGAACTTTTGACTTCCTGCTCTTCCTTGCTTCTGGATTTGAACGCCAGCAAATTAGTGTGTAAGATGTCAGCAAAAAATGACTTTCACAGGACAGAATGACCTTGCATTTTGGGTCAGCAGAAGAGCAAAGCAAGAGACATACTAACTGCTGAATTACAATGAACCTGTCTAGGATCCTTTGAGTCTCTCAGGGGAATCACAACGAAAAAGAGAGCAGTCGCAGCAAGCAACCAGCTTTGCACGCAGACAACAGGTGGAGATAAAAGCCAAACCCTCAACTTCCCTCAAAATATCAGGAAAAAAACGTAATCTTTCTGTTCCCCAGGGACCAGTAATAATTTTCATCTACAGTTCTTCTCATCTTAGTAGCAATTTATGAAAATGGGCATTTCCATGGCACACACACGCATGCACCCACAGGCACACCTGTAATCTTTTATCCCAGATACACATAGATTGAAGCTACCAGCGAATCAGTAATACAGTTTAAACAGTAGTTGTTGAGAATGTTATTGTTGTAAGAAGCAAACTCTATTAGGGTGGTGTGTACCCAGAATAAAGGCTTTTATAGTGCTGAAAGCTTTTGGTAGAAAAAAGCTCTGGGCTTCACCAGAGACAGAAAAATGAATACAAACTCCCAGCAGAGTTTTGTTTTCTCTCTGTAATCCTCTCACTTGCATGGCCTTGAGCAGTCAACCCGTTTCCTGGTTTGTCAGGTTCTAAGAGTCTTCTCGCAGCTGACCTGGGCGTTTTGAAGTAGTCTTGGCAAACGTGGAGCTCGCTTTGCCCTTCAGGGGATGTCCCCACCCCTCCTTCGTCCTGTGCTCTCTTTCCACTCTTTTGAGCAGGTCTTAGAAACATGTTGGCTGTTTGGACCGCTCCCTGTGGAGGTACGCTCATTTCTTCAGCGATGGCCACTGGACCGTCATCATGGGTGCTTTTCTGTTGCTTAGACAGAATGGGCTTTCTGCGCAAGTGTGCTGGAAAAGGGGTCAATGTAGGAGTCAATCTGACCGGGGTCTGGACCCTGGCCCTGCCCTTTCAGTTCTGCGACTTCTGACGGGTGACGCGGCTTTTCGCCCTCCTCTGAGTGTGGGGGTGCTGATGGCCACCCCCCAATAGATGTGTCGTGAGCATGAACCAAAGACACATGCATCAGGCACAGGAACGCAGTGGCCCCTGGGGACTCCTACTCCCTCCATTCACTCGCCTTCCCGTCTCAGCTGCCTGTAGAGTCTCGGGTTAAAGCTTGTGCCTGCCTAGGACTAGACGAGCCTTCCTGATTATCAGAAGTTCTGAGATGGCTTGTTTGCTTCTCCTCAAGATGTCAGCACTGTCAGCTCCCTCAGACCTCTTAGTTTGACTCAATTAGGTTGGAAGAGTTTATCCTCTTGTTGTTTCTTTATTGGCTCAGAGATAAAATTGTCATCAGGGCAAGTCTGGAACTTGTCTGATGATCTGTTTTTAAGAGAATGCCTCTTCTGGCAGATGCCCAAGCCCTTGGAGTATCTCAACCACCACCATGGGTCTCCCTGGACCCATTTTGTGATGTCCATTGGGAAAGGCTGTGTTCGTTCAACAATTTTTATTTTTATAAATCAAAGTATACATTGGGCAACTGGCCTGCCATCTAATAATTTCCCCAAATAATGGTTTTATATTGACTATTTAAAAACTAGCTATTATTTTTATAAGATATTTCTCAGTGGCTTATGATAAATAATAACCCTATACCAAAAAAAAAAAAACAAAAACCCTCATTCAGCTACCTTGACTTAAGACTGGTAACCTCATTTTACTCATTTTTAATGTAAGTTTGACTAGGAAGTTATATCATTCAAAGTGAATTGGGTGTTTATTATTATTTTATAGCCACAGTGGGTATTTTATAGCATGTGCTTAAAACATTAAGTTAAAATTATTCTGTCTGTGTTCTAAGCTGTATGGCTTCAATTATCCATTTATTTTCATGGAAGGACAGACCTACAATGAAGAAAGTTAAGATCTTTCTCAGTTCAGCTGCCTGTGGAAATTAGGTGTTCATCTTTGGAGGGCTCCGCAATTTTCCTAGGAGGTCATCTGTTAAGACAGTGGTTGTGCTTCTGACTTTTAACATAGAAGAGCTCCATTGCAGAGATTTGTTTTCAAATATATCCTTAAACTCACATTTGGTCAATACTATGAAAAATGCAAATGAGAAAGATCACATTTATGAAGGATTGTTTGGATAATGGGCAAGGTATTCTGTTTCATACACTACAATCTCTCTGTGGTTTAAATTAGGAATTTAAAGAGCCTGTTCCTGAAGCTTTATACCATCAGCACTGTAAACAGTCATATGGAATTCACTGCTGTATTTATTGTTATAATGTTGCTGAGACAGTGTTCACTCCATCACCCCTTGGCTTTTTAGAAGACAAAGAAGAGAACTTTGCTTAGTTCTTAGGACTAGACTTTCTAGTTGGGTTTCTCTGTTATTATTTTGTGGGCTCTGTGAGTCACTAGGTCCCTCTTTCACTTATACCAAGGAGATCATCCGAGTGCCTGGGTCATCGGGGGTTATTTTAGCGTTCTTTCTGCCATACCCTTAGTATTCTCAACTTCAGGAGTCTCAGTCTTAAACTATAGCCTCTTATTGACAGCTCACTTCCAGTTCTATGACATTTTTGGTCACGTTTCTAAAACCTATTTTTATTAAACATGAATCTTATGGGAAAGAGACATTTTCCATACGGAGGCAAAATGGAAAATACTGAACTTTGGGATTTTACTTTTGAAATATTTGCAGGGAGAAGTAGACCTGCTAGGTGCTTTTTCTTACTGTAGTTGTCTTTTTGTTTGTTTTTAATGCTTTTTTATTGTGGTAAAAGTCACATAATATAAAATAGACTCTTTTTGTCATATTTAACTACAGTTTAGCAGCACTAAGTACTGTCACATAGCTGTGCAACTCTCATCATCATCTGTCTCCTGAATTTTTCATCTTCCTAATCTGATACTCTGTCCCCCTTACACACTAACTCCCTGGGCATCTACCAATGTACTTTCTGACTCTTATTAGTTTGACTTTTCTAGATGAGTCAAACGGGTGGAATCAAACACTATTTGTCTGCACCTAATGTATTTTTGGTTCCATGACTTTAATAATGTCTTGAACTTGCCAGAACCTATAGTTTATTGGTCTGACCACATTTGTATGTCCCACATTCTCATCAGTTCTTTACTTCCCTCCTTTCTCAACTTATGGTCAATCACTATCATCACTCATGGAAAAATCCCATCAGTTCTTTTCTCTCTCTCTTTTGTTTTATTTGCTTAGCAAAACCCCTAACACCAGTTAAATCCTGCTCTCCTTTTCCCCTTGCCTACATCCAAGCAGATAAAAGTGGCTGGACAAAAGCATACTCCAATGCCGACCAATCTTCCTTAAATCTGTGAGTCCTAATTTAAGTAGGCTCTTAAAGCTGGCAGGCACTCAGAGAACACTTGCCTGCTTTTAAATACCGAAACTTTTAGACTTAGAACAAAGCTATCCAAACCTGTTCTGCTTGCAAATCTCCTAAAATAATTTTTCAAAACTATGTATCCTCTTGCATATTTTAAATGGTTATTTAAATTTTCATACAGAAATCTAAATAGTTGAGAATCTTAATTATAGTGTATTGCAAATACATATCTTTTTAATTGTAAAACTTTTATATTACTCTAAGGGAAACTTAATATTATAGTGATTTGATAGCCATCAGTATCCATTTTTAAAAATGGATAAATAAGTTCTTCTTTATCAATTAGAAATTTTACATCAGTCTAGTTTTTCCTTGAATTCGTTTATGTTATAATTCAAAGTAGTTTATTGTTCATCCTATCATTGCTTTGCTGCCAAAAAGTGCATATATGGTTAAATTAAAATTGGCTTAAATATCCTGATTGTAAATCTCTTAAGTGTCCAATTTATTCATATTGAAATATTATTATAATCATGATTAGTACCAAAGTTACCAAAATTATGTATATATTTTGCATATTTTAGTAAATAATCATAAAGCATGAACAAATAAAAATGTTAAAATACATCTTACAGTAACCATAGGGCTGGTGTGTATTTTATAAAAATTTGTTTTGAAAAATTTGAAAAATTTTAAATTTGCAAAGTTGCAAGCATGGCACAATGAACAACCACATACCCTTCCCCTGGACACAACAACTGTTAACTTTTGCCTTATTTGCTCTGTTTCTCTCCATATGGTTTTCTTTGCTTGTTGACCCACTTGCGAGTGTTCAGCTAGGAGCCTTAATAACACACGGGAAAGCAGAGTGTGGAAAGCAGAGTGTGTGGAAAGCAGAGTGTGTGGAAGGCAGAGTGTGTGGAAAGCAGAGTGTGTGGACATGACACAGATCGTAGGGAAGGTGTGGTGGTGGGCATACCAAAAGCTTCTGACTCCTTTATTTTCCTGGGAAAGAGGAATCAAGAGTCTGGGCGAGATGTTGCTGGAAGTTTATGGAAAGAGATGAAAGTACAACTCAGGTCAGTCAGCGGACTTCAGTCCTGGGTCTAGACACCCTTCAGTTCAGTTCAGTTCAGTTCAGTTGCTCAGTCATGTCCCACTCTTTGCGACCCCATGAATCACAGCACACCAGGCCTTCCTGTCCATCACAATCTCCAGGAATTCACTCAAGCTAACGTCCAACGAGTTGGTGATGCCATCCAGCCATCTCATCCTCTGTTGTCCCCTTCTCCTCCTGCCCCCAATCCCTCCCAGCATCAGAGTCTTTTCCAATGAGTCAATTCTTCGCATGAGGTGGCCAAAGTACTGGAGTTTCAGCTTTAGCATCATTCCTTCCAAAGAACACCAAGGACTTATTTCTTTTAGAATGGACTGGTTGGATCTCCTTGCAGCCCAAGGGACTCTCAAGAGTCTTCTCCAACACCACAGTTCAAAAGTATCAATTCTTTGGCGCTCAGCTTTCTTCACAGTCCAAATCTCACATCCATACATGACCACTGGAAAAACCATAGCCTTGACTAGACGGACCTTTGTTGTCAAAGTAATGTCTCTGCTTTTTAATATGCTATCTAGGTTGGTCATAACTTTCCTTCCAAGGAGTAAGCGTCTTTTAATTTCATGGCTGCAGTCACCATCTTCAGATTTTGGAGCCCAAAAAAATAAAGTCTGACACTGTTTCCACTGTTTCCCCATCTATTTCCCATGAAGTGATGGGACTGGATGCCATGATCTTCATTTTCTGAATGTTGAGCTTTAAGCCAACTTTTTCACTCTCCACTCTCACTTTCATCAAGAGGCTTTTGAGTTCCTCTTCACTTTCTGCCATAAGGGTGGTGTCATCTGTGTATCTGAGGCTATTGATATATCTCCCGGCAATCTTGATTCCAGCTTGTGCTTCTTCCAGCCCAGCATTTCTCATGATGTACCCTGCATATAAGTTAAATAAGCAGGGTGACAATATCCATCCTTGACATACTCCTTTTCCTATTTGGAACCAGTCTGTTGTTCCATGTCCAGTTCTAACTGTTGCTTCCTGACCTGCATATAGACACACCTGGGGGTATACAAAGCCCTTCAGGAAGTACAAGGACATATACAGCTTTTTTTTTTTTTTTTAATGTGGGTCTTTCTTTTTTTAAGTCTTTATTGACTTTTTTACAATGTTGCTTATGTTTTACTTTTTGGGCCATGGGGCATGTGGACTCTTAGCTCCCCAACCAGGGATCGAACCTGCACCCCTGCATTGGAAGGTAAATTCCCAACCACTGGACCACCAGGGAAATGCACATGATGTGTTTCCATGTGCATTCTCTCCTTAGAACGCTGCCTGCTACCTTCTCCATCTTCCCAACTTTAAGCATCCATTATTAGGCCCATATCCACTATCTATAGCTCACTTCTACTTCCATGACTTCAACAATGTCTCAATGTCTTGGACCCACATTTTCCCACTTGATGAACTTTATTTACTAACCTTCTAGTACATCACATTGTTCCCACTTTCCTCCTAATTCATTGCTTACTCTTCCTAGGACTTCTTTGCTTGTTTATCTTTATTCCTGGCTGTTAAATGTTGGCACACCTAGGGCTGAGACCTCAGATCTCTTCTCTTCGCTATTGTTACCTAGGTTATCTCATCCAATTTCATGGCAATACAACCGTCGATATACTCCCAACTCCTGAATTTGCATCTCCAGCCTGGCCTCTTCTCTGAGATCCAAACTTGCATATCTAACCACCTAGATAAAATCTCCATTTAGGTGTATACTGAGCATGTCAAATTTAACATTGTCAGGACCAAACTCCTGCTGGTTTCCTCTTGAAACCTGTTACACCGGAGGTCTTTACAGCCAGTAAACGCAATTCCATCCTTACCAATGTCCAGGTCAACGTTTTTGTAGTTATTTTTTCACTTTTCACTCTTTTCTCTCTCAAACCCCACCACTACCAATCCATTGGCAAAACCTGCTGGCTCTAGTCTCTTCTCATCACGTCATAGCTACCACCCAGGTCGTGGCCATGGCCGTGTCTCACCTGGATTTATGGCATTAGCCTTCTAACAGGTCACCTTGCTTCCTCTCTGTTGAGTCTGTTCTCAACACCGCAGCTGTTGCACTGCTCAGAACCCTCCAGTGGCCAGAATCCTCCCGGTTCACCTGTGAAGCCCTTCCTAAGCTGCTCCCCAGGACTTGTCTGGCTTCTCCTCTGGCCGGCTCACCTGCTGTCTCCCTGGACCAGCCACACCAGTCCTTCTGTGCATCTCATTCCCACCATACCTGCTCTCTCCTCCTGCTTTTGTGCCTGCTCTTCCTCCAGCTCTTTCTACCAGGGCTCACCACTGCCCTAGTTCCTTCAGTCCTCTGCCCAGATGCCACGTTCTCAGGAAGGCTTCCGATAATCTGACTGAAATCCACAACCTCTGCCCTGCGCTCCTTAAACCTGCTCCCTGCTGCACTTTTCTCCAGAGCACCCGTTTCCTATTGTGCTATGTTTTGCTTATTTGCTTATTATCTGTCTCCACCCAGAAAGCAGGACACTTTTTCCATCTTGGCCACTGCTAAATCCCTCTTCTTTGTTTTTGCTTCACATGCAAATCTTCACCTCACATTTGGGACTATCCTCAGAATTCTATTTCTTCTTCTTTTTTTTTTTTTTTTAAAACCTATTTAAGTATTTATTTTGATTTGGCTCTACCTGGTCTTAGTTGCGGGACACAGGATATTTAGGGCAGCATGTGAATTCTTAGTTGTGGCATGTGGGATCTAGTTCCTGGACCAGGGATCAAACCCAGTACTCTGCACTGGGAGCACAGAGTCTTAGCCACTGGGTCACCAGGGAAGTCCCTCTCTTTCTTCTTGATGTGGAATGAGACGTCAGTTCCTCTCCCAACAAAGCCATTTCTTTTGGGTTGGTTATAGCTTCTGCAACTGAATCGCCACTGGAGATGCAGCCAACCAAGTTTTGGGGGCACAAGTGAAGTTGTATTTATCAATCAGGTTACGTCATTTATGACTCAGAAGCACACATGAAAATCAGAGACCGTCCGTATTGCTTCTGTCTCCCTGGCTGTTTGTTATTTTGAGTGAATTATTGGGTACATCCTGTCCCATGTCCTCCTTTTCATCGCAGGCTGACGCCCTCCACAGAAGCCAGTCTGCACGCCCTCTGCTCCTGTTTCTTCCACATCTGCTTCGGATTTCACTTGCTCTCCTGTCAAGAGCATTCTGCTGACATTTTGAAATCCTTTACCTTCGAAGCTGGAGGGAAAAAAAAAAATTGGAGTTTGAAGCATGGCACCGTAAGATTTTATGGGTGGGATAAATCAGTTTGTATTTTTATAGATTTGACAACCCTGCTTTGAAAGGCACAACTGTAAAACATCACAGATTGGAAAATGTCTTGGTGGAGCCCGTAACCTCTTCTATTGGCGACCTCACCTATTAATTATTTTTCCCCAGCACCTGAGGATTTGAAAGTGGCTGACAAAGGTGTTAAGAACTGATTCAGAACAGTTTGCATTTACACATAGTTTAAATGCATATTCAGAATGATTTCCACCTTTTCAATGTGTCGGTTATTATTCTAGGGTGTGTAACAGTGTGGCAAGAATGACATGGTTAACGCAATAATGTGATCTTCCATCACTTTTATGAGACATTTGCATGCTTCCATGCGACACCTAATTGACCGTTGCCCCACCGGTCCTCCCCAGTGGCATCGCCTATTATACGGAATTTATCGCCAGTACTTTCCAAGTTAGTTCAATGACATGAAATGAAAATCTCTTTTAAATGACATTCAGTGAAATCTTTTCTCTGCCTGGAAAAATTGCATTTTGAAAAATATTTACTTGTTGTTGTTCTTGAGCAAGACACAGTGTCAGCGTGTGGTGTGTGTCAGGCAGGGCACACCTGCTGTGATTTGGAAGCACAAGTTCCAGCCCTTGTTGTGACCTTTCGTATGTATGGCAGGGCACTGCTAGTCAAGTGGCTGCTTCTGGGGAGCACACACACCCCTCTTCGCCTCCTGGGTCCAGATCTTCTTGTTCTGTGTATGTTTTTCTCTCTCTCTTTCATCTCATGTGAAAAGTGAAAATGTTGGTCACTCAGTCGAGTCCAACCTTTTGTGACCCCATGGACGGACGGTAGCCCGCCAGCTCCTCTGTCCATGGAATTTTCCAGGCAAGAATACTGGAGCCATGCCCTTCTCCAGGGGATCTTCCAGACCCAGGGATCGAACCTGGGTCTCCTGCATGTCAGGCAGATTCTTTACCATCTGAGCCACCGGGAAAGCACTCTTACTTACTGCCCCTCTGCTGGAGTGTCAGCTCCAAGAGGACAGTGATCCTGCTTTGTTCAAGGATGTATCCTCTTGGGACTTCCCTGATGACCTAGTGGTTAGGACCGCACCTTCCAATACAGGTGGTGTAGCTTCAATCTCTGGTTAGAGAGTTTAGATTCCACATCCTTTGGGGTCAAAAACCAAAACATAAAACAGAAGCAATATTGTAACAAATTCAGTGAAGATTTTTAAAATGGTCCACGTCAACCCCCTCCTTTTTTTTTTTTTTTTTAAGGATGTGCCCTCTAGCACATGGCAGGAACTCAATAAATCTTTGCTAAATGATGAATACTCTGACTGCCTTGACTTTGTTATTTTTGTGATTTTTGACACAATATTTCATCTGTTCCAACCCATTCAATCCTTATTCAACAAACCATTGAGTTTTTATGATGAAGCCCCAAAGAGATGCTATATTTATTTTTTTTTTAGAGAGGTGGATGAACCACCTCACCTAAGAACTGGCATCTCTTCCAGCTGACCAATGGGTGGGTCTCCTAAAGTGGCCAAAGACTGGGCTTCTCAGACTGCCTAATCCAGTTGGCCCAATTTTGGGTAGGGCTGGAGAGATGAGTGAGCACAAATACTGGCTTTGACTGGGGGAGGACAGCTGACTTTGTTTGGGTTTTTGGCTCATTTGAGGACCAGCATGGGGATCAATGTCTGCATCTTCTGTCACAAAATGAACATAATTAAAACGAAATGTTTAGATGTTCACCCAATGCCTTCCAGAGCTGAACTGAGAAATTTACCCTCAGCATCCTGCTTCTAAGAAGGCAATGTGGATCCCCACTAATGTCCTGACAGTCCTTCCAAGGTCTCAGCATGCAAGGGCCACACTGACATCTTCCTGTTTGCTCTCACAGCCCCAGTGTCCAGCATCCTTTCATTCATCAACGGTCACTGTGCTCTGTGACTACAAGTTGGTGTTCAGCAAACATTGTTGAATGAGTCAAGTCATTCACTCTTATTTCTGGCTAACTGGGGACTTCCCTCATAGCTCAGTTGGTAAAGAATCCGCCTGCAATGCAGGAGAAACTGGTTCGATTCCTGGGTCGGGAAGACCCGCTGGAGAAGGGATAGGCTATCCACTCCAGTATTCTTGGGCTTCCCTGGTGGCTCAGCTGGTAAATAACCTGCTTGCATGTGGGAGACCTGGGTTTGATCCCTGGATTAGGAAGAAACCCCTGGAGAAGGGAAAGGCTACCCACTCCAGTATTCTGGCCTGGAGAATTCCATGGACTGTACAGTCCATGGGATCACAAAGAGTCCGACACAACTGAGGGACTTTCACTTCACTTCACTTCTGATCGGTACTGTTTTGGAAGCCTGAAGATACTATTTGTGGAGCCTAAAGCTTACATACTTTGTGTGTGTGTGGTGGGGGCAGGGTAGGGGGGTGGTCTTCTTTAATGTAAAAGAATACAGAATGATGAATTAGGTATGGATGTAATAATTTATTTGGAATGAGTAAAGAAATTGTAAGAAATTACTGGAGACTTAGAGGTTCAGGTCCCTTTTGCCAAGTTCTTTTTAGCCAGTTTGCCAGAAGGACTTTCTTAGAACTGTTTCCCTTTTCTCAACTGTCTTTCCTTCTCCATTTATTTATTTGTGGCTGCGTGGGGTCTTAGTTGCGGCATGCTGGATCTTTGGTTGCAGTGTGTGGGCTCCTCCCTAGTTGCAGGTGGGGGGGGCTTAGTTGCCCCAAGACATGTGAGATCTTAATTCCCTGACTAGGGATTGAACTCAGAGTCTCCTGCATTGAAAGCACAGAGTCTTAACCACTGAACCACCAGGGAAGTCCCTCCTTCTCCATTTAGAACTCCTTAAAAGTCCCAGCAATTTGCATGTAAAGGACCCCGAATCTTAATCTTCATCAGCTTCATAGTAATCCTACGTCCTCTTAGTGATTATTTCACTGTGGTCTTGAGAAGGCCCTAGAAAGAAAAGAGGTGGGAACGGGAGGAGAAAGATAAAGTTCTTGACTAAGTAAGCCATTGGCTCTCAAAGAAAATTCTAGACACAGTCTGAGGCCTCAACTCGACTGCAGCCCAGAAATGTCGTAACACCAGGACATTCTGCACCGTCTTCTTTTGGATCCCTGCCATGGTTCCTCTGACTTGCCTTGTCTCTTGTGACCAGGGTTTGGCAGCCACCAACATCCTGCCTTTGGGTTGCTACTGGATCAAGCCTTGGGCATATGTAGAGTTGAATAAATTCCCAGGCTCCAGCTCTACTCTTTGGTGATCACTGGGGGAAAGGTCAGGTCAATTGTTCTTACTTTCTTTCCTTCTCTTTCTCCTTCATTCTATTTTCTATCTTCTCATAGAGGGGAGCAGTGTTTGAGTAGCCAAGTCCTCTGTTCCTCTTCTGAAACCTAAAAACATGTTCTGTTTTATAGGAGCATGTGATAGTCATTTTTTTCTTTTGTGTCCTTGAGTCTTTTCAGTTTCTTTACAGATATTTAAGACCACACTTGCATCATACATCAGACATTATTAGTTTTTTCCATAACATTTCTAAGATAAAAGATCTTTAAATGCAATCATGCGGACCGAGTAAATTCAGTAAATGTGTATGGCCTTGTGTAAGTGAAAGTGCTCGTCACTCAGTCATTTCTGACTCTTTGCAACCTCATGGACTGTAGCCTGCCAGGCTCTTCTATCCATGGAATTCTCCAGGCAAGAATACTGGAGTGGGTAATCATTCCCTTCTCCAGGGGTTTTTTTCTTACCCAGGGATTGAATCCAGGTCTGCTGCATCGCAGGTGGATTTTTTTTTTTTTTTTTTTTACTGTTTGAGCCATCAGGGAAGTCCCCATGGCTATGCGTAAAGGGTATGACAAAGAGTTAGGAAAGACAAGAACCTTCCAGAGTGTATATGCTATTTTGGGGGCAGATGGAGAATGAAGGATGTACCATGTAGCCATAACAAAAATCAGGGTTATGATGTCGTCATAATCAAAATAACATCAGTTCAGTTTAATCACTCAGTCATGTCTGACTTTTTGCAACCCCATGGACTGCAGCATGCCAGGCCTTCCTGTCCATTACCAACTCCTGGAGTTTACTCAAACTCATGTCCATTGAGTTGGTGATGCCATCCAACCATCTCATCCTCTGTCGTCCCCTTCTCCTCCTGCCTTCAATCTTCAGAATAACATAAGGAAGGTAAAAAGGCAGGGTGAGGGTAAGAGCTTGCATCAGAGTCCAAGATGGGCAAAGAGCACGTTGGGTTATATACTCTTTGTGGAGAGGCTGGTGAATTTCATGGAACTTTGGAAAGAGGTACTATTTCAGCAGGCATGGATGGGCTGGGAGAGCAGGAGAAAGGGGAACGTCCTGTGAGCACAGCAGGGTGGGGGACATTCAGGGGAAACTGAGCATATAGCTTTGCTCTGACATGAGAGAATACATTGGAAAATATTTTTCGAAAGATGTGGAAGGGTAAATTAAGTACACATTATGGATATCCTTTTTTTCACTTTGCTTTAAAAAAAAGCTGTGCTGGGTCTTCACTGCTGTGTGCAGGCTTTCTCTGGTTGCAGTGAGCGGAGGGCTACTCTTCACTGTGGTATGGGGGCTTCTCATTGTGGAGGCTTCTTTTGTTGGGGAGCACGGGCTTTTGGCTCCTGGGCTTCAATAGTCGCAGTGTGTGGGCTCTTGGGCACTAGGGCTTCAAAAGTTGCAGCAGGCTCAGCAGTCATGGCACCTGGGCTTAGTTACCATGTGGCATGTGGGATCTTCCCAGACCAGGGGTTGAACCCATATCCCCTGCATTGGCAGATGGATTCCCATCCACTGTACCACCAGGGTAGTCCCTATGGGCCTCCTTGAATCTTGGGTTTAGTAGTTGATATGAAAGAGAGTGTGATATATTGGGGAAATCACAGATCTCGGAGCTGGAAGAGCTGAGTTAAATTATGACCTTGTAATTTGTCATCTGACAAACTCAGTGAATCATTAAACAGTTGGAGGCTCCCCAGCAGAATGGCGGATTAATGCCTGAACTAGTGGTCATTTGAGTATGGTGAGGTTAAGAATAAAGGAATGATGTTCACTCATTCATTCTTGCAAGAAACACTTACCCAATGCCTAGGTCTTAGGGATCCTGAGGGAACCAGGCATTCAGGGCTCTGTTCTCAAAGAGTTGACATGTTGGTGCACAGACCTAGGTAAGATAGGCAGGGACTAGCCAAAAGGAAATAAGATACTTTCAGATAGCGATAATTACTGTGAAGGGAGGAGAACAGACAACTGGGTGAAGAATAATGAGACAGAATAGAAGAGCTGTATTTTTCATACTTCAGATGTTGTAGTTAGGGAAGGCTTCCTGGAAGAGTGGACAACTGATGAAAACGAGCCAGAAGTGTGAAGACCCGGGGTCTAGAGTTCCAGGCAGTGGCAATAGTAAAACCATACATGAGGATCAGAAGGAAAGCCAGTATGGAGGAGGATAGGGTAACAGTGTGGATGGAGCATGGTGGTGGAGAGCAGAGAGACAAGTCCCTGTACTGTCAGGACAGATCATACAAGGCTGTGTGGTTAGAGGAAGAGTTTGTTTTTCATCCCAAGAAATACTCATTGGTGGTGTAAAGCAGGGGTGGGGCTGGGACCGAATTTATTCTGTGAGAAAAGAATTGTAGTGGGACAAGAATAGAAGGGGCAGACCAGCCCGGGGACCATTGTGGTAATGTAGACAAACAATGGCAGTGGCTGGGCAGGGTGGTTGTCGGCAGACAGAAACACACGGCTGGATCTGGGCTATTTGGAGCATTATGAAATTGCTGATGGATTAGCTGTGACCACAGATAAAATGTGAAGCGAAAATGCTTTGTAATCTGAGAGGCCTGTGTACACACGAAAGAGTAAAGAGTCTGTAGTCCATCAGAAAAAGTGAAGGTTTTGAGCTTGGGAGTGACTCGAAGCAGCACTTCAGCCAGGTAATGAAGCCTTCTTAACTCAAAGAGAACGCTCAGAGTCCAGAAGGGAGGGCGTCAGGCAGTCCAGCGCTTCTCAGCTTCCACAGGCACCCAGATCACCTGGAAGCTGAGTGTTAGTCGCTCAGTCTTGCTCGACTGTTTGTGACCCCAAGGACTGAAGCCTGCCAGGCTCATCTGTCCATGGAATTCTCCAGGCAAAAATTGGGTAGTCATTCCCTTCTCCATGAGATCTTCCCGACCCAAGGATCAAACCCGTGTCTCTTGCATTGCAGACAGGTTCTTTACCATCCGAGCCACCAGGGAAGCCCACCTGGTGTGTGTGTGGGGGGGTCTTGTTAAAACACAGATTTGGCTCTGTAGATTCAGAATAAGACCTGAGATTCTGCATTTGGAACCAGCTTCTGTGATGCTGAAACTGCTGGTCTACAGGTCATACTTGCAGCAGCCAAGAGTTCAGGAGAATATTTCAGGTGAAGTTAATGAAAGCTTAAAGTGGGTGGGAATATAGATGCAGAGATATATATGGGTATAGAAGATAACTATTTCTTTTAGAGTCCAGGCTGAAGAACAAAAGGGAGTCATGAAAAAAATGAAGTTTTGAGTCATGGGGACCAAGAAATGATGGTGTTGATAATATTCATACTGAAAGCAGAAGGACATTTGTGGGAAGGGAGGAGAATGGATTCTTTTAAATTCCCACTATTTTTCTTGGGCTGAGGTGTGGGATCTGACTTGGGTACTGGGGTGGGAAACCCTCCTGACCTATCCAGCCTTGTCTGGAAGGATGACAAGTCCCAGTCTTAATTCTCTACGACTATGTTTGCTGAGAAGGAACACACAGAGTCTGGGTGTATTTAAAGAGCCCCAGAGGGATGGAGGAACAGGAGCCTCATTCCAAGTAATGTGGTTGGAATCTGAACCTATAAAGCATCTTAGAAGTCAAGGAAGGCTGTGTTTCCTTGGACTGTGTAGTGGCTTAGTCCCTGCCTGTTTACTGCAGAGCATCCTTAAGGCCAAACTCCACCCCGTCTCATGGCTGCACATGACATGCTGCTGACTTCAGATATTAATACCACAGAGCCTGAGGGCTAGAGCTGATACATCTGTGTGATATTAATATTATGAGCAATCGTCCACATTATTGGACACATTATGTGTCAAGAACTGTGCTAAAAGTTTTACAGCTATTTCATTAATCTCTTGCCATTCCAAGAGGAAAATTTAATTAATATTACCTCTTTTTACCCCAGACATCACCCATCCCCCATAGGATGTGAAGTTTTGCAAGGCTTGGTGCTTTGTCAAGGTCCCACAGTAAGGTGGCAGAACCAGAAATCAGATGAATCCATTAAGTAATTCTTCCAAACAGCAGGCCCAGGGAGACTGTTCTAAGAAGCCTCACCTTGAACCATCAGGTCAGACAGCTCCCCTGGCAGCACCTCTATAAAATCATCCTGGTTGTTTTTGTTTAGTCACTCAGTCGTGTCTGACTCTTTGAGACCCCATGGACCATAGCACATCAGGCTTCCCTGTCCTTCACTATCTCCCACAATTTGCTCAGACTCCTGTCCATTGAGTTGGTGATGCCATCCAGCCATGTCATCCTCTGTTGCCACCTTCTCCTCCTGCCCTCAATCCTTCCCAGCATCAGGATCTTTACTGATGAGTCAGCTCTTCACATCAGGCGGCCAAAGTATTGGAGCTTCAACTTCAGCATCAGTCCCTTCCAATAACTATTCAGGGCTGATTTCCTTTAGCATTGACTTGTTTAATCTCCTTGCTGTCCAAAGGACTCTCAAGAAACTTCTCCAGCACCAGTTCTAAAGCAACAATTCGTCGGCGCTCAATGGACCTTTTGTTGGCAAAGTGATGTCTACCTGGCGATAAAACAGAGTATCTGGCTTGACAATTGGTTTAAGTCATCTCTGGTCCTAGCTCTGTACCCAGTGATCTGTGTGACTTTAAGGCAAAGCACTTGAATTCTCTGAGCTAAAGTATTATCCCCCCACCCCACCCCACCCCTAAAAAGGGGATTTGATTTCTCAGGCCAAGTTATCTATTAGAATCAATGAAAAAGGGACTTCCCTGGTTGTCCAGTGGTTGAGACTTTGCCTACCAATGCAGGGGGTTCAGGTTTGATTCCCAGGTGGGAAGCTGGAACCCCACATGCCTCAAGGTCAAAAAAACCACATCAAACAGAAGCAATATTATAGCAAATTAAATAAAGACTTAAAAAATAGTTCACATTAAAAAAAAAAAGAAATTAAAGGAAAAAAAAGAATCAATGGAGAATGGTTAAACAAACCACTGATGCTGGGTCCCATCCTGGGATGGCAATTTACTTAGTTTGGCAGAGAACTCAGGTATTGGGACTTTTATGATGTTTCAAGGGGCTTCTATTGGACAGCCACGGGTGAGCCCCCAGAACGTCCGGTCACCCCTGCAAGGTGGCGAAGGAAAGCCCACCTCTATCACTGTCTTCCTAAAACTTTGTTATGTAAATCTGTGTGTGTGTGTGTGTGTGTGTTGCTCAGTCGTGTCCCTCTCTTTGTGACTCTGTTGACTGTAGCTCTCCAGGCTCCTCTGTCCATGGGTTGCAAATTTTGAGAATTCATTTCACACAGGCTATTTTTTTTAAACACTTCTGAATACAGTATTTTTATTTCTCATATAGCTTCTATTTCTTTTGAAATTTATTTTTAATAGGAGGATAATTGCTTTATAATATTGTGTTGGTTTCTACCATATCATGGTGGCTTTTATTCTAAGCACAAAACCTCAGTAGGTGGGTCTGTGCAGTCTGAAACAGGAAGGAGGTCCGATCTGGTGATACAAATTCTGGGTTTTATAGGTGAAAAATAGGAATATGGGAAAGATGATTCTTTTGTTTTTAAATAAAAGACGCTGCTGCTCCAGAATGGCGCCTGGAGAGGCCTGGATACTTTGTGTGCTGAGCTAGAACCCAAAGCTGAGAAATGTGTTCAAGGCCAGTAGGACCCGCCTGGATTTGGCTGGGAAAACGTGGTCATGGATGCCTGAGATATTACAGCAGAGTGACATGGAGGCAAGGCCAGAGCTCTACTTAGAAATTATTTCATCCCTAAGGCCAGGGGTGTCAAATACCCTTCCGGGGCCTCTGGGGATGTGAGCTTCCAGGCCATGTGTGTGGCAGCACCTGGGGCCATAAAACCCCACTTCATGGAGGTGACATCATGACCAGTGACCCTGGGCCCAGGGTTTTGCAGCCCAACCATCCCTCAACCCAGATGGCGCTGTTACATTTCTATTTTAGGATTCCTCAGTTGTGGAAGAATCGGCATATTTCTCCCTAAACTGTCCCCTCGGAGCCAAGCCTGGGCCGACTCCCATCGATCCCCCTCTTCTCTCAGTTCTGGTCCTGAATGGCCGAACCCAAAGATATTTGCCTCCCGGGGCAGGTTGACGTCAGTGAGGAGGCAGTTCCTCGGCCCAGGGAGCCAAGTCCTCAGACACGATCTCGGAAGTAGGACAAGTACATTTTGTTTCTGCGATGCAACCCAGAGAACTTCTTGGTCCCTGAAGCCTGTGCCAAATGTGTTTGCGCAACCTCAGTCAGCCGCTGCCAGGATGCGGCTGAAGGACTTGCCAGGGTTTCATTTCTGTGCAGAGTGAACGTGGGGGTCGGGACCTCAGAAAGGGCGAGGGTCCTGGGAGACAATCTCCCTGCCTGGGCTACAGACGAGACAAGGCTGCACCGCTCACTGCCCACCCCCACTACCGTCCCCCTCCCGGGACATGTGGCCGCAGGAACATTGAGACGAAGTTGGCCCAGCCATGGTTCCATTTTGTTTTGGCTAAGAGTGTGTTAATGCCCGTGGAAAGAAGCAAGAAGAGCTACCAATTTGGCTGTTGCTTCTGAACATTTGCTCTGCATTCCTGTCCTCCTGGTTAAAGAGAACTGCCTTGCAATTCTTTTCCTCTAGGCAATGGACAAGAACACTCTCTCTCTCTCCACGCATGTGAACCACACATACCTGGAATTAGAACCTTTAGGAAATGACAATCCTTTATTGCATGTGTGCCCACCTTCACACGCTCCTGGTGGGAGAAATAAAGGACTATAAAAATGGGTGTGCACAGAAAAAAGACTAGTTTCAGGGCTGGCATCTAACAAAGGTCAGTCTTATAATAATAAACTCATACTTTGTAGTGGTTAGAGTTTATGGAACCATTTCTCATGTCTCAGTCTGATCAGCCCAATGACATTGTAAAGTCACATTAGTTTCCTCTCCATTTTAAGGAAATGAAAGATCAGAGAAGTTAAGTGACTTGTTCAAGATTACACAGCAATTAATTTCTAGACTCAGGATAAAAAACACAGGTCAATCCCATCCAACCTCTCTACCAAGCTCTTTAATCTTGACCCTTGAAAGACAGAGGTTAATTGGCATATGACATCTGTTTTTTTTTTTAATTTAATTATTTTTGGCTGTTCTGGGTCTTCGTTGCAGTACTGGCTTTTCTCTAGTGGCGAGTGGGGGCTGTTCTCTAGCTGTGGTGCTAAGGCTTCTCATTGTGATGCCTTTTCTTGGTGCTGAGTACAGGCTCGAGGGCACAGACTTAGTAGCTGTGGTGCATGGGCTTAGTTGTTTCGGGCATGTAGGATCTGCCTGGATCAGGGCTGAAACCTGTGTCTCCTACATTGGCAGGAGGATTCTTTACCACTGAGCCACAGGTAAGCCCTGACTCGTTTACTTGTATGGCTGGGTGCTAGGCCTCCTGTCACAGGGCGCCTCTGAGGACCAGTCTCTCCCAGAGCTTTTGGGAGCTGAGACCTACAGACCCGCTCCAGACCTTCAGGGTTCCCCAGGTGATTCCCTGGCACGGTCGAGTTTGGGGTGCAGGGGAGAAGGGGGCTAGGGTCTCCATTTCAACTCTGCCATGCTCAGGAGTCCCTGAATACCAGAATTGCATGACCTGGGGAACCATACCAGAATCCCACCCCTGAAGTCCTACCTTTGTTATAACCTAGTTGCTCAGTCGTGGCCAGCTCTTTCTGATCTCATGGACTATAGCCTGAGAGGCTTCTCTGGTCATGGGATTCTCCAGGCAAGAATACTGGAGTAGGTTGCCGTTTCCCTCTCCAGGAAATCTTCCTGACCCAGGGATCAAATCAAGTCTCTTGTATTGCAGGCAGATTCTTTACCATCTCAGCCACCAAGGAATCTCATTTTCATTTTCTGCCTCTGGGATGAGACCAAGGTGTTATTGTTCAGTTTCTCAGTCGTGTCTGATTCTTTATGACTGCAGCATGCCAGGCTTCCCTGTCCTTCACCATCTCCCAGAGTTTGCTCAAACCCATGTTTATTAAGATGGTGATGCCATCCAACCATCTTGTCCCCTGTTGTCCCCTTTTCCTCCTGCCTTCAGTCTTTGCCAGCATCAGGGTCTTTTCCAATGAGTCAGTTCTTTGCATCAGGTGGCCAAAGTATTGGAGCTTCAACTTCAGCATCAGTCCTTCCAATGAATATTCAGGACTGATCTCCTTTAGGATTGTCTGGTTTTACCTCCTTGTAGTCCAAGGGACTCTCAAGAGTCTTCTCCAACACCACATTCAAAAGCATCAATTCTTCGGCACTCAGCCTTTTTTATGGTCCAACTCTCACATCCATACGTGACTATTAGATCATGACTATTTGCTTTGAAAAACGCCCCAGGTGGTTCTCATGTGCTTCAGATTTGGGAATCATTGGAATTGATCATTTCTGAGGTTCCTTCCCACCTTGGGTGAGTCTGAGGGCCTTGATTATAAGGAACCGGCCTATAAATGCTTCACCCCTACCACGGCTTTATTTATATTGAGTTGGTCAAGACATTCGTTTGGATTTGTCCATAACGTGGACAAACTTGAATGAAATTATTGGCCAACCCAATAGTTCAGGATTTGTACAACATTTTGCACTGAACCAGACCTTTCTTCTCCTGCCCAGAGACTCTGCCTCCTTGAGTCCTCCTTTAATAAGCACTTCTGAGGGCATCAGCCCCTCTCTGTGGTTACTAGACCAATGGGGTGGTATATTAATATTTTATTCTCTTCCTATGCCTGGGAAAAGCAGTTAAAATGTCCTTTTAACTTTAAAAAGGCCCCAGGCATCAGGGCCCACAGTGTCCTGCAGGGCTAAAGGCCCTGGGGTGAGAAGGACTGGCCTGCTCAGTGAAGATTTCCCCTGTCCCTTAGGACTGGCCCCAAAGTCAGCAGATTGCAAACACCACCAAGAGGGCCAAGGAGAAATTTCCAGACCAGATCTGGATCCTAGGAGAAGCCTGGCTGTTGCTGGTAAGGTGTGGAGAGTTCCCAAGACTTGATTGTGTTTAAAAAAAAAAAAAAAGCGAATACCAAAACAAACCCCATGGTTCCCTGCATACAGAGTCATGCCGAAGGATGTGGGAATGTGTTCAGCCTCCCATGGCGCATCTGGTCAAGCCATCAGGAGGGAACAGTCGTTAGGGAGAGACTGCGCCCGGGTCAGCGGAGGACAGCTGTTCAGCTGGGGCCACAGAGCTGGCCCGTGTGCCAGGGAGCCCGTAACACGAGATGTCCCGTGTTTCACCGCTTCTTAGATATGCAGAGAGGGTGCCAGACGGCAGGACCCACGGTGATTTACTGGATTTTGCAAAAGCAATCTAGAAACAGATGGATGGAGGTTTCTGGTGGCGCCCTGTGTTGCCGGGGCAAACGCGTGTGTTTTCATCTGACGTCTGAGCAAGTCAGGTGTCCCTCTGGCCACGGAAGACCACGTGCTTCAGCTGGGCGCCACACACAGAAAGCACACAGCTGTCGCCACCCTTGGCTGACGGATATGTGCCTGTCACGTACTTCTGTGCTCTCTGCCCGTCCTCTCTCTTTTGAGCTCAGTTTTATGGCTCAGCAGCTGCATGGCTCATTATTTGATTTTCCTCCCCCTCGACTTCTTGGACTCCTCTCATCACCTCCTTCCTGTCTCTTCCCAGGGCACAACCCAGTTCCCATAGCTAAGCCTCCCACTCGCTCTCCCAAGCTCAGGGTCCTAGGGAATCTGGAAATACCGGCGTAGACCTCTCTTGGATCTCGGGAGAGAGGCAGAGAGGCAGGAAAGCTCGGCTTTGGGTACCCGGCATCTTGGATGCTTACCTTCTCCACCTGTGTTGGCCGTCCTGTGACCATCACGGGACAGGGCAGTGTGCATTGGCCATCCTGTGACCATCACGGGACAGGGCAGTGTGGGACCAGTCATCAGTCAACAAAGAGGCCACGCAGGAAGTGTCCCAATCTCCCTGTGGATCCAAGAGCAGGAGGATGTGGGCATTGTGGTCAAGTGGGCCCTCCTGATTACAAAAGTGAGTGGGTCTCAATCCCATTACATCTTAGAATCTTCTGGGAAGTTTTCAAAACGTACCAGTTCCTGGGCCCCACTCCTGGAATTCTGGCTTAACTAGGCTGGGGAGATGCCCAGGTTAGGAATTCTCTTTTGTTTGCTTTTAAATGTTTTAAAAAATGTTATTCATTTATTTTTGACTGCACTGGGTCTTTGTTGCTGTGCTAAGGCTTTCGCTAGTTGCATAGAGTGGGGCTGCTCTCTGGCGTCAGCAGTTAATAAGCCACTGTGTGTGCCAGACAGAAGCTTCTCTTGTTGCGAGCACAGGCTCTAGGGCACTCGGCCTTCAGTAGTTGTGGCACATGGGCTGAATAACTGTGGCTACCAGGTTGTTGCTCCTTGGAAGAAAAGCTATGAACAACCTAGACAGCATATTAAAAAGCGGAGACATTACTTTGCCAACAAAGGTCCATATAGTCAAAGCTGCGGTTTTTCCAGTGATCATGTATGGATGTGAGAGTTGGACCATAAAGAAAGCTGAGCACCGAAGAATTGATGCTTTTGTGGTGTTGGAAAAGACTCTTGAGAGTCTCTTGGACTGCAAGGAGATCAAACCAGTCCATCCTAAAGGAAATCAGTCCAGAATATTCATTGGAAGGACTGATGCTGAAGCTGAAGCTCCAATACTTTGGCCACCTGATGCAAAGAACTGACTCACTGAAAAAGACCCTGATACTGGGAAAGATTGAAGGCAGGAGGAGAAGGGGATGGTAGAGGATGAGATGGTTGGATGGCATCACCAACTCCATGGACATGAGTTTGAGCAAGCTCCCAGGCGTTGGTGAAGGATAGAGAAGCCTGGCATGCAGCAGTCCATGGGGTCACAAAGAGTTGGACACGACTGAGCTATTGAACTGACTGAACAGTCTCTAGAGTAGTTGTGGCACACGGGCTTATTTGCTCCGAGACAAGTGGGATCCTGCTGGCTCAGGGATCAAACCCACTTCTGCATTGGCAGGTGGATCCTTTACCACTGAACCATCAGAGAAGTCCTCTGTTTATTTTGTTTGCTCTTAAACAAGCTGTTGGCTGGGTTGAGAGCCACTGTCATTCCGCTGTCCTTGGGTAGGGTCTGAAATAGAGTCACCAAATCCCCACTCCCAGGATGGCGGGTGGTGTGTTCCCCAAATCTGAATTCTAGAATCTCTGTAAAAATGAACAGGGACATGTCATGTTTGCTGACCCATAAGGTGAGGCCAATGTGAATGCCAGTGTTAGAAAAAAATGCAGTTGTGCCTCTGGCACACACAGTGGCTTATTAACTGCTAACTAAGTGTTCCCTGATAGTCCTCCAGAGGGGCTGGCTGGAATGTATAAGATAGACGTGTCCGACTCATTAGTAATTACACATTAATGCCTCTAAATGCAGCTCACACTTACTGCTTTTCTGACAGCCTCTTTGCCAGCAGGCAGACTTTTCCATTGCTTATTCAGTTATGCTGTGTCTATCACTTAATGGCTTTTAGATTTGCCCTCATTCCTTTTGCAGTTGCTCAATGGTAAAGAATGCACCCGCCAGTGCAGGAACCATAAGAGATGTGGGTCTGATTCCCAGGTCAGGAAGATCCCCTGGAGGAGGAAATGGCAACCCGCTCCAGTACTCTTGCCTGAATAATCCCATGGACAGAGGAGCCTGGTGGGCTACTGTCCGTGAGTTGCAAAGAATTGGACACAACTGAGCACGAATGCCCCTCTGGAACGGGTATCATTGGCATACCTGTCTTAATACCCTTTCCCAATGAAGAAAGTAGGAATGGCTACCAGTCCTGGGATGCAGCTAGGTTGACTGGGGCGATGGGGAGAGAAGGAACCACAGAAGAAATTACTTATCCCCTGCCTCAGTCTGCCCCCACCAAACCAGAACCCCCCAAACCAATCCACACACCTGTCCCTCCCTGCTCGCTCTCAGAGGAAGCCACTTGTGCTTCCTGATTCAAGGATGTGCGTTTAGGGACTTCCTTGGTGGTCCAGTGGTTAAGACTCCACACTTCCAATGCAGGGGCACAGGTTTGATCTCTGGTCCAGGAAGTAGGATCCCACAGGCTATATTACACAGCCCCCCCCCCAAAAAAGATGTCTTTAGACATCATCTCCATGTATGGCAACAGATTGTGAAGGAAAGAGTCTTTTAAAGGGACACGTGTGCCATAGTTCCAATCCTGCTGGTGGAGTTTCCCCACAAAGAAGTTGAAAAATCATGTGTTGTGCTTAGTCACTCAGTCATGTCTGACTCTTTGAGACCCTGTGGACTGTAGCTTTCCAGGCTCCGCTATCCATGGAGATTCTCCAGGCAAGAACCCTGGAGTGGGTTGCCATGCCCTCCTCCAGGGGATTTTCACAACCCAGGGACTGAACCCAGGTCTCCCACATTGCAGGTGGATTCTTTGCCATCTGAGCCACCAGGAAAGCCCAAGAATACCGAAATGGGTAGCCTATTCCTTCTCCAGGCAATTGTCCTGACCCAGGAATTGAACTGGGGTCTCCTGCATTGCAGGTAGATTCTTTACAAGCTGAGCTAACAGAGAATCCAGAATGTTATTTAGCCTGAGGCCACACATTCAAACATCTATGCAGCCCTGTTGGATGGAGGTTTCTGTGATGACAGAAATGTCCTTTAACTGCAATGTCCAATTCAATGACCACTAGCCACGAGTAGCTTTTGAACACTCAGAATTGGCTAGAAACCGAACTTTGCTGCTGCTGCTAAGTCGCTTCAGTCGTGTCTGACTCTGTGCGACCCCATAGATGGCAGCCCACCAGGCTCCCCTGTCCCTGGGATTCTCCAGGCAAGAGTACTGGAGTGGAGTGCCATTGCCTTCTCCAATGCATGAAAGTGAAAAGTGAAAGTGAAGTCACTCAGTCGTGTCCGACCCTCAGCGACCCCATGGACTGCAGCCTACCAGGCTCCTCCATCCATGGGATTTTCCAGGCAAGAGTACTGGAGTGGGGTGCCATTGCCTTCTCCGAGAAACAGAACTTTAAAGCTTATTTAATTTTAGTTAGTTTAAACTTAAGTTGAAGTAGCCCATATGACGAGAGGCCATTGGATCAGACAGCTCAGGTATACAGAGTCAGGCAAGGGGGAGAGACCTGGGTTCAGATAAGACCCCAGGACATGGGGTGAACTTGTGCCTTGAGTAAAGAAGGCTCACTCGACTCCAAGAAACAGTTGCCTTGTGGCAATGTTATAGGCTCCATGGTGAGATGTTCTATTTTTTTTCAAGAGGAGTCAACAATCCAGGTTTTTATTTGAAATCACCTGAGTTTTAAATGTTGGAAACCAGTCCAAAATTTAAAGAGCTTGTAACTTTCCTTTTTAGTACAATTCCTTCATTTTATACTCGAGGAAATGGAGATTTGGGGAACTGACGTGACCATCTCAAAGCTGAAGAGCGAGTGGGTGATGCAATGGTCCCTGGTCTACAGCTAGGTTTATGCCTCTGCTGCTGCTGCTGCTGCTAAGTCACTTCAGTCGTGTCCGACTCTGTGCGACCCCATAGATGGCAGCCCACCAGGCTCCCCCGTCCCTGGGATTCTCCAGGCAAGAACACTGGAGTGGCTTGCCATTTCCTTCTCCAATGCATGAAAGTGAAAAGTGAAAGTGAAGTCGCTCAGTCGTGTCCAACTCTTAGCGACCCCATGGACTGCAGCCTACCAGGCTCCTCCGCCCATGGGATTCTCCAGGCAAGAGTACTGGAGTGGGGTGCCATTGCCTTCTCTGAGGTTTATGTCTCATCTCTTGTTTAATCAGTGTATGTTCTCTTTCTGTATATTCTCGTTCTAGATGGCACCTATTTTGTCCTCCAGACATTTTCATTTTGCCAGACGGACCTGTGAGTTTATTGTTCCCTCTTATTCTTCCAGCCAGAGAGAATTTTCTCCGAGCATCTGAAATACCCTTGTGGCAGAAGAAAGAGAATTTTTGCCTCTCGGATTTAGGGGACTATAAGCCGTCTGTCTAGAGGTCTGAAATTCCTTTGAAGTCTCATATTTTGTCTTAAAAAATATCCATGTGAACTTGGCAGTCTACTCCTTAATATATTTGTGCTTATTTAATATTAAGACAAAATCCTCCTTTATATCTTCAAGTAAAACTGAAGTTCCAAACAGAAGCATGATTTAATCTTACGGTTTCAGGAATTGACTGGCCCCACAGCTTGTACCACTGGGTACCCCGTACTTTCAGCTGGAAAGTGCTGATGCATGGCAAATGATTCTGATGGTCAGCTGCAATTTCTCGGCCTTTCCAGCACACCGTTATTTAATAGGTAGAGAGGAAACTTCTTGTTTGGCAGTATCAGGATTTCTAGTCTTTTGCAGGAAGATGTGAATAGTCTGAGGCATGAATTTGGATCCCAACATACAATCCTTGAATTTCACGTATTTCAAAGGTATAAACACTGAAACAGGGTAAAGCAGGGAATATAAGCAGGCACAAAGAGATCAATCCAATGTCACTGGCTATTCAAATGGCATTGTCTTCCAGGAGACTTTTGTCTCCAAAAAATGAGAACCATGGAAGTAATTAGGAGGGAACCCTGCTGTGGTGGAGACAGTAAACGACCTTAATCCAGCCTCCCATCGCATGTTCTTGAAATTAGTGTGCAGGCATTCCAGCTCACAGATACACTCACTATATACACCTTGCAGAGGAGATGCAGATGAAAGAAGGGTGGCTCTTATGAAGAGAGGTCACACGCTTTCAGTTCTGGGTTGATTTTTTTGCTCTGTGATTTCCTGATGCATCAACTTCTTCTCTGTGTTTTTCTGCATTATCCCCTCCTTACTCCAAAGCCTCTAGTCGGTTAGGAGATATAAAGGAAAGTTTAAGAAGCCTAACATTAGGTGGAAGGGAGGTTCGAGAGGGATAGGACAAATGTATACATATAGTTAGTTCACTTCGTTGTACAGCAGAGAATAACACAATTTTGTAAAGCAATCAGACTCCAATAAAAAAGATGAAAATAAAATAAAGTTAAAAATTTTAAACAAAGAAAAAGAATCCAGACATTGAGTTTATGGCTAGTCATGGCTTAATAAAGTTAGCAGCAGAAAAGTATCCTGAGCATTTTTTACTCAGATAAAAGACTAAGAAAATGTGGGCCCCTTTGTGAATGTACTGTGATTTGCTATCTGCTCTTGAATGCAGAATGCAGTGCATTATGGATTTTTGTGAATGCTTTTGGCTTTATAATGAGCTTTGGCTATTTGGGCAAATCCTAAGGTGTCCTTGATCCCACGTTCTGTTTCTGTTTTATTTTAATCTTGAATTTTCCAGAAGACATTCAGGATTTTAGCCATCACACTTCCAAGTTTTTACTCCCCAACACATCATCTGCATATTTTGAATTGCCTGCTGGATACATCCTTCATATTCAGAAGCCATGGCATACCAAACTTAAAATTTACTGAAGAAAATTTATCATCTTTTTTCCACAATTCTGCTCTGTATCCTATACTTTCTCTCTCAGATAGTAGTGAAATGGTTCACTTAGTTTTTCAAGTTAGATAATCCTCCATCATCTTTTGAGTTTTCTTTTTCCTGCCCTTCCACATTCAAGTAGTTGCCTATCATGTCAGATTTCTCCTAATATATCTGGCAGCGTTCCCAGTGCTGTGACTTTGCTTCATATCATCAAGTCTTGTTTAGAGGAGTTCTTTCCTGACTTCTGATCCCTCTCACCTCTGGAGTAACTTTAACACTGCCATCCTGAGATTTTTTTTTTTTTTTTTTTTGTAAATGGGTATCATGGTCTCCTGCTTTAAATTCCCAGTAGACTCTTGTTGTTCCAGAATAAGGTTTAAATTCATTGTAAATATTGCAAGATTGGTCCCAACTGATGCCAATTTAGCTCTTCAACCTAAGTTTTCTCCGGCTTTCCCCTATGTATTCGACAGTCAAGCCACAGAGAGCCTCATTCCTCTGAAAGGGATCTTTCACGACCCTGGGTTGTCGCCACATGATCCTCTCTGTCTGGGATGCTCTTTCCTTTGTTCTTATTTCTTATTCATCTTTCAAGATCAATTTCAAATGCCAGCTCCTTTAAAAATTGTCTACAGCTCCTCCAGTCACAATTACCTATTCCGACTCTTATTATTTCCCAGAGCTGTGTCCCTGGCTCTTTTATGGCTATGATGCTTTGTCTTTCACTGGTTCACTGTTTCTCTGTATTGTTCACTAGGTAGGAAGATTGGGAAGACACAGATTTGTTCATTTCTGTGTCCCCAGAGCCTGGTACAAGTGGATGCCCAGTCTTTATTCAAACACGAATCGAATCTTATTACAGAGAAGGCAATGGCACCCCACTCCAGTACTCTTGCTTGGAAAATCCCATGGACAGAGGAGCCTGGTAGGCTGCAGTCCATGGGGTCGCTAGAGTCGGACACGACTGAGCGACTTCACTTTCACTTTTCACTTTCATGCATTGGAGAAGGAAATGGCAAGCCACTCCAGTGTTCTTGCCTGGAGAATCCCAGGGACGGGGGAGCCTGGTGGGCTGCCGTCTATGGGGTTGCACAGAGTCGGACACGACTGAAGCAACTTAGCAGCAGCAGCAGCAATCTTATTAACCACAGTGGCCAACTGTGAACTCCTAAAGAGGAAGGGTCAAGTTTTATACATCTCTTCATTGTCAGTGCCCATCAATTACTGTGTTAATGGGCATAATAAATTATAAATTTTCAGAAATCAAATATGGTGATAAAGATCACACTGTCAGTTTTGTGCCCTTGGAAAGTTACAAATCATCACTGGGGAGAACCAACCATCTAAAGACCAACAGTCCATCACGACGGCCTTGCTTCTTGCATTCATCTTATTTCTACCCAGAAATTATACTAAGAATGATAACAGCTACTCTTTACTGAGGGACTCCAGTGTGTCAAGTTTCACACTAAAAATTACCTCATTCAATTAGCATTTCTTTAAAAGTAGCTTCGATTGAACTAAGGACTATCATCAGGAAAAAACCCTGGAATTTATTTAAAATTACGTTGTGCCCATCTGAAAGACTCAAAATTATTGTTTAAACCCTTCAGACATTACAACACTAATCCTTTTCTAATGATCTCATCTTAAGACATAACACTGGCAGGAGGACTGTTGAGCCTCCCCCCATAACAACATAATGAGCAGATTTGGGTATTTACATAATAACTCAGGATGATTTCAGGGCATTTTAGACAAAATATACAGCCACTTAGATTGCCGTCACTGCAGTTATCTCATCTCTCTTAGAAATTAAATGGAGATGGAAATGGAAAAAAGTGAAAATCAGGGGGATTTTGGATTCATCGTACTTGGGTTTAGCTATTTCAGTGCTCTGGGTCTGAAGCAAAAAGCCACCATTAGGAAATTTGGTTCACAGAAAATGCAACCATTAAAGCTTTGAGCAAGACATCAAAAATTGATCTAAAGTAGAAGCAATTAGATTCCAGAAATCCTTTTGAAAATGGGTACCATTTGACATTTGTAAATGAAGAAACTAATGATCCTAGGGGTGAGATAACGTACCAGATTCCCCATTTCTGACTCACATACCATTTTTATTTAATATTTTACTTCTAGCTCCATGTCTTTAACTTCACAAATGGGGTGGACACTATATTTATTATTTTGTACTTTATCATCTTGCATGTTTGGCGTTTTGTTTACTCCTCCTTTCTTCTTCAGAATCATTCTATATCCTTCTGAGATAATCTTCTTTCTGAAATTCACCCTTTAGAGGTTCCTTAACTGAGTGTTGTTGTTTTTTTTTTTTGGTAATAATCTTTCTGGTTTTTTTCTTATTTGAAATTACATTAATTTCACCCTCATAGTTGAAAGATAGTTCTGCTGGATTGTCAATGATTTTTTTTCTCAGTTGTTGCTGCTTGTATATCAGCTGTTGGGTTAAAACTCTTTATAGGTTAACTGACTTCTCTGGGTGCTTCTTCTTTGTCTTCAGTGATTCTGTAGTCTCGCTCTGATGTGTCTGGGTGGGGCTTTCTTTGGAAATGCTGGTGTTCAGTGGGCTCCTAGAATCAGGGGATCATTGTGGTTAATTGACTGAAAAGGTCTCATCCCTTATCTCTTTTAATATCTCCCCTTATGCATCCCCTTCATTATCTCCTTGAAGATTGATATTAAAACTTTGCCCTTGACTTCTCTGTCCTTTGCTCTCTCCTTATGTTTCATCTCTTTGCCACTTAATGCTGCATTTTTGGTAACTTTTTCAACTTGATCTTGAAATTCATTAATTTTATCTTGAGTTCTGATTAGTTATTTTAGCTTTTGGTTTCTCAAATTTCTAATTGACTTTTTTTTTTTTTAAGTCAAAATCTCACTTCTTTATCTAGTTGTAGTACCTTCTCTCACTCTCTTTGTAAATAGTTGTTTCTTGGTACTTCAATGCAGGAGTTCTTTGAAACCTGGGCTGAAGTCTCTTTAACTCAATTTGTGACTTCTGCTTATAAAATGAATCCCAGCCCCAAACCATTTTAAGTGTGGGTTTATAGTTATATATTCTCAGCAGAGAATTCACCTCCCCTACCACCACCATCCCCTTGCTTTTTCTTCTGTCAATAACCAAGGAAAAGACAGATATATCTGTTTCTTTCTCTTTTAGATTTTCTTTTTTTGGATTCACTCATAAGAGTATTTCCCTTCTGAGGTCATAGAGGTTTTTTTGCCATGGTTTTCTCTGACTTCTCATCCACTCTATCCTGCAGTCTTGGAACCTGTTAAAACACAGATGTTAGGTCCCCAGTGGTCGGCAAATGACACAGGATGGGTCTGCTCCACCAGCAGCTTGCCTCCCTGGATTCATGTTGACTTACTGTTCTGAGCCTTTGAGAATTCACCTTACTTTCTTCCAGGTCTACCACCCATTTCAAAACACTTTAAAATCATTCTGCATTTCGGTTATCTCTGGATCGTATTTCTAGAAGCAGATATCTCCAGAATGAATTCATTCTCCAGTGTCTGATCAATACAAAAATGTATAGGAGGCTGTGCATAGATAACATGCAGATACCTCACCATTTTATATAAGGGACTTGAGGATATTGAGATTGGGGGTGGGGTGGTGGGGTCCTGGAACCCACCTGAGGATATGGAGGGATGGCTGAACAAAAGCGGGTATGTTAGTGGATTGGGGAGAGGAAGATAAGGATTTCCTGCCTAACTAATGCTGTGTTCTCTAAGACATATGCAGCAAGGTCATTGAATGGCCATTACACATCTTTCTAATGTGAAATGGGGCTTCCCAGGTGGCTCAGTGGTAATGAATCTGCCTGTCAATGCAGGATACCCAGCTTCAATCCTTGGGTTGGGAAGATCCCTTGGAGAAGGAAGTTCCCTTGGAGAAGGGAAATCCCATAGCAAGGAGGAGCCTGGTGGGCTACAGTCCATGGGGTCACAGAGAGTTGGACATGACTAAGCACGCATGCACACAAATAGAAAGACTGATATCTTGTCAACTAAGACAAAAATGAAGATACTGTTCTGGGTGTCTGGTGTAGACACTGATTATTTATCAAGAAAGTCCCTTCTCCTGTTGTTAAATGTATTTCTAAACTTTCAAACTGGAACGACAACTATTGTATTGATCAGACATCAGAGAAATAATGGGAAAGAAAGTCACAGACCTTGGGGCAATAGACATCTGAACCCTGGGAAAGGAAATCCTTTTCAAATCCTAGGTTGCTTTTCTCAGAAGAGGGGGACTGTGTGTGTGTGTGTTGGGGCAGACGTGCTAACCTGGAGTGGGTGGGGGCCACTGACTATAACGTCCCTGGAGGAAAGGACAGAGAAGTTAATCTCTTTCACACACATAAACTTGTGCAGCATCACGTCTGGCAGGGAAGGTCCAGATTGGTTCAGGTGTATAGTCGGGTCTGGGAAATGCAGATAATGATTAATCACAGGTCTCCTTCAGCCCCTGGCTTCTCAGATGGAGTCCTGAGGGGTCTCCATTAGGTCTGGGCTTATTTGAATTCTGGCTAATGATCTGGAGGGAGGGTGTTGCCAGTAGACTAACGACTCTGAATCACGTTCATGTTGAGGGCTTAAATCTCAGCATGGACTGAAGAGAATGCATATTGTATTAACTTCCTATTGCTGCTGTAACAAATTATCACCAGTTAATGATTTAAAACAATGTGAATTTATTACATTAGGGTTGTGTGGGCCAGAAGTCTGACAAGGGTCTGGGGCAGCTGCAGTCAGGGTGTGGGTGCGGGCAGGGCCACACTCCTTCTGGGATGGTGGGAGACTGCTAGCTCCTTCCAGCTTTGATGGGTCCCTTCTGCTGCCGCCTCTGGTTCTCAGCAGCCAGGAAAGGGTCTTCTGTCTGAAGGACCCTTGTGATCCCACTGGGCCACCCGGACAATCCAGAATGTTCTCTCCCCAGCTCAAGGTCCTTGACCTCGGCGACATCTGCTAAGTCCCTTGCTGTGTATGGCAACATATACACAGAGTCTGGGGTTTTAGGATGTGGGCTTCCTTGTAGGGTGGGGTATTATCCTGCCCATCACACGTGTAAAGAGCTTATGGAGATTGGAGCTGTGTAAAATCAGTCTCAAAAATGGAAATGAATGAAGGAGAGAAAATGGCTAATCTGAGTGACCCTGGTTCAGCGGGGATTAAAGACACACCTCCCTGTGAACAGCAGCCACTCTTCCTGGTTAGGCCCAGAGAACCCATTTTGCAGAAAAGTGATGGGTGGGCCATTGCCTCAGAATGGATATTCAAATGACTGTTGCTGTTTAGTTAAAAATCAAATATCAGACTGAAACCCTGTGGACTATAGCCCTCCAGGTTCCTCTGACCATGGGGATTCTCCAGGCAAGAATACTGGAGTGAGGTAGCCATTCTATTCTCCAAGGAATCTTCTCAAGCCAGGGATGGAGCCCAGGTCTCCCAGATTGCAGGCAGATTCCTTACTATCTCAGTTACCAGCTCTAAATATCAGACAAATGTGTCTTAAATAATAAAATCATTTCTTGGGATGAGATATTTTAGAAATGGAGACTTCAAAGGAGATGAATGTGCAAGCTGATGATTAAGAGGACACCAGGGCCAGTCTGAGAACAACTGGCAAAAATTACGCCTGGGGAAACACCTTCAAGCAAGCCAAGGAGGCTAATGAGGAACAACAGGCCACAATCAAGGTTAGTCAGTTTTAATCAGATGTCAAAAATGAACAGTGTTGGAACTGGGACTGTGTTAGGCAGAGTAAAGATGTTCAAGTCATAACCCTCAGAATATGTGAATGTATTGCCTTATATTTCGGTGATACATAGCATAGTACAGTACACCACATACATGACAAAAGGGACTTTGCTGATGGGATTAAATCAAAGATCTGGAGATGGGAGATTATTCTGGATTATCACAGTAATCACAAGCCTTCCTAAAAGTGGAAGAGGCAGGCAGAGGAAATCAGAGAAGTGGTGGATGAGGAAGATGCAGCCGAATGTACTGGCTTTTCGTTGCTGTTGTTAAATTGGGTATAATTGTTTTACAGTGTTGTGGGAGTTTCTACTGTCCAGTGCTAATCAGCTATATGTTTACACACATCGCCTGCCTTTCCATCCTCCCTCCCCCTCCCATCCCACCCCTCTAGGTCATCACAGGGTACTGGGCTGAGCTCCCTGTGCTATACAGTGGCTTCCTGCCAGGTATCTATTTTACATATGGCATTTTACACCTGGTAGTATATGTGCTTCCCAGGTGGCTCAGTGGTAAAGAATCTGCCTGCCAATGCAGGAGACATCGAGTTCGATCCCTGGGTTGGGAAGATTCCCTGGAGGAGGCAATGGCAACCCACTCCAGTATTCTTGCCTGGGAAATTTCATGGATGGAGGAGCCTGGTGGGCTACGGTCCATGGGGTCATAAAACAGTCAGACACCACTCAAGTGACTGAACAACAACAACAAAAAGTGTGTATATGTCATTGCTCCTGTCTCACTTTGTCCCACCCTCTCCCTTCCCCCCGTGCCCACAAGTTCATTCTCTATGACTGCGTCTCTATTCCTGGTCACTTGTAGTGATGCGGATAGGCCTAGAATCTGTCACACAGAGCGAAGCAAGTCAGAAAGGGAAAAACAAACATTGTATATTCATGTATATATGGAATCTAGAAAAGTGGTACTGATGAACGTATTTTCAGGGCTATCTTTGAATAAAGAGGATGGAACCACAGCAAAGGAGTGTCAATGGTCTCTAGAAGCTAAAAAGGTCAAGGAAATGGATTATTTCCTAGGGCTTCCAGAAGGAACACAGCCCTACCCACACCTGGATTTTTGCCCAGAGACCCATTTTGGACTTTGGACCTTTAGAAGTGTCAGCTAGTACTTTTGTGTTGTTTTAAGTCCGGGCTTGCGGTGATGTTCTTCCAAAGCAATAGGAGGCTGACAGAGGAAACCTGCGTTTTTGTGGGTCTGCTTTCTGTGTGTGCATGCTCAGTTCAGTTCAGTTCAGTTGCTCAGTCGTGTCCGACTCTTTGCGACCCCATGAATCACAGCACACCAGGCCTCCCTGTCCATCACCAACTCCTGGAGTTCACTCAGACTCACGTCCATCGAGTCAGTGACGCCATCCAGCCATCATGACCAATTCTTTGTGACCCCATGGACTGTAGCCCGCCAGGCTCCTCTGTCCATGGGATTTTCTAGGCAAGAATACTGGAGTGGGTTGCCATTTCCCACTTCAGCAGATCTTCCTGACCCAGGGATCGAACCCGCGTCTCCTGCATTGGCAGGCAGATTTCTTACCACTGAGCCACCGGGGAAGACCCTGCTTTCTGTGATGGAATCCAATGCTACAGGGATGTGCCCTCAAAGTCTGGCGTGAAGACTGAACAACTGAGTCAATGAACACAGAAACTATGGCACAGTCTTCTCAGGACACTTCAAAATAATGTCATTACTTTGCCATTTAAATTTATTCCCCTCTTGCATCAACTTCCTTTGATCAGGAGCATAGAACACCAAGAGGACACGCAGACACATACATGCAAATAAACAACTGTGAGTTCTAACGGACAGGACGAGGCTTCCCCCTCTCGGAGCTCCTCAGTTAAGCCCGGGTTGGAGGAAACTCAATGTTCTCTGGTTTGGGGCCCAGCAGTGCTGTGGTAGGGTGATCTTATCCTCTCTAATGTTCCAACCCAGACTGTGAAATGTTCTTAATCATATGACCTCAGACTCTTAGTTCAGGCTAATTAAGCCTCTTTTGACTGTACCTAATGTCCTGGTTTGCAACAGCAGTTGGGTAACCGTTAATATTGTATACCTTGGCCATGGTAGCTTGCTTGAATTCCTCTGTTTCTCTGGGCAAGATTCAGGCACTTCTGATAAGAATACAATCTATCTGTGGCTCTCGGGGGGTCTTTGGGCTTGCAGTCAACTAAGGGATTATTTTTAGAAGGAGGTAATGGCACCCCACTCCAGTACTCTTGCCTGGAAAATCCCATGGATGGAGGAACCTGGTAGGCTGCAGTCCATGGGGTCGCTAAGAGTCGGATAAGACTGAGCGACTTCACTTTCACTTTTCACTTTCATGCATTGGAGAAGGAAATGGCAACCCACTCCAGTGTTCTTGCCTGGAGAACCCCAGGGACGGGAGCCTGGTGGGCTGCTGTCTATGGGGTCGCACAGAGTCGGACACGACTGAAGTAACTTAGCAGCAGCAGTGGGCTAGCACCAGCTGGCAAACCTCCCCCGAGTCTAAGGATCTTTCCTTTCCTTCTGGGAGCTGCATATACAAGTTTTCAGGTGGGTTTAGAAGGGGAGTATGCCACCCACTGTGTCTGAAAAGGACAGTGAATGGAAAGGTCAAAGGGTGGGGGAGCGATCAGTGAGAGAAATGGTTCCTACAAATGAGTATGTGTCTCCAGAATTAGTGTAGGAGGGAGAGGAGCTGATTAGACTTTAAAGTCTATTTTATTAGATGCTCTTAGCCATGAACTAGGCTTCATGGTGGGCTCCATGGCTTCTATGCTATGATGTTATCTTGGACTTTCTTGGTGGTTCGTAGGTAAAGAGTCTGCCTACAATGCAGGAGACCTGAGTTTGATTCCTGAGTCAGGAAAATCCCCTGGAGAAGGAATTGGTCTACCCACTCCAGAATTCTTGCCCTGGGAAATCCCATGGACAGAGGAGCCTGGTGGGCTACAGTCCAGATGGTCACAAGAGTTGGACATAACTTAGTGACTAAACCTGACTTGTGAATCCTCTCTAGGGCTAAATAAGTAAGAACTCTTAGATTTTGAGCGTGTGTATATCTACACTTAGTCCACTGTTTCACTGTCAGCAAAGCTGATAGCCCTCAGTTTTGTGATGATATTTGAAGTTTTCTCAATGTCAGACTGTTTCACCTACATCTGTCTGAGGCAGTAGAGATCCCAGGAAAGAAATAAAAAGCACCTTCGTTTTGGGCAAGTTGCTTAGCTTGCCTCAGTGTCTTCATCTATAAAGTGGGGATAATAACACCAGACTCAAGTGTGTGGTTCTTGTGGGGCTTAAATGAGACGGTGCGTGTAAAGCTCAGTGGAAAGTGTCAGCCACAGGGTGAGTTTCTCTGCAGAATTTAGCTGCTCTTCCTGGTAACAAGCAAGTGCTTAAGTAGGACCAGGTGTCAGCAACAAGGTCAAGTGCTGGGTGCAAAGATGATTAAGGTAGAGTCCTGCCTGAGAAACTGCAGTTTATTGGGGGAAGATATGCAAATACATGGGGCTTCTCAGGTGGCTCCGTGGCTAAGAATCCAATTGCCAATGAGGGAGACATGGATTCAATCCCTGGGTCAGGAAGATACCCTGGAGAAGGGAGAGGCTACCCACTCCAGTATTCTTATCTGGAGAATCCCATGGACAGAGGAGCCTGGTGGGCTACCGTCCATAGCGTCACACAGAGTCAGACACAACTTAGCAACTAAACAACAACAGCAATGTGAACATGTAAGATTAAATGAAGAATCATGGGTCCCCTTAAAATTATGACTAGAGGTAGAGTGAGTGACCTGCTGTATCTGGGATAGGGGTGGCGATCATGAGGAAGCCCTTTTAGAGCAGATGGTCTGGAGGTAAGACTGGACCCATGAGTAGGTGTTCACAAGGCAGATGGGAAGGAAGGTGGTCCCTCCCATTTACAGTGTGCCCACCATAGAGAGTCCTGGAGGCACAGACCCGGAGCACTGCCTGCCTGTCCCCATTGTGGTCAGCTGTGTGCAGGCATAATCGGGAGGAAAGCAGGCATCCCAAAGGGTTCAACGTCTGCAATCAGATGGCCTTCAGGGCAGGCACAGGAGACCCTGCATCCCAGCACAACATCTTCCAGGGCTCCTGGCAATGGAGACTTTCCCTTTGCAAAGTGGCGGGGCTCCTGCCGCCTCCTGCCTTTTCTGGCAGCGATCAGGGAGGTGCCCTGAGGAGATAACCTGGGGAAAGTGCTGATGAAGGAGGAAGAAGATGGAAGTGCAGATGAAGGAAGACTTGCTAAGATGAACTCTTTCTCCTGTTCTGACCCACCCTTTCCTTCTTTCAGCAAGTGCTACCAATTCCTACCAACTCCGAGTGGCACGGGGGTGGGGAGGGCAGGCATCAATGGTGTCTTCATCCTCCCCTTCTAGGGTTGGAAGGACCTGACTCAGTTTTGTACATAGTAGGTACTCACACAGTCAAAGCTGGTTTTTCCACTAGGCGTGTATGGATGTGAGGGTTGGACCATGAAGCAAGATGAGCACCGAAGAGTTGATGCTTCCAAATTATGGTGCTAAAAAAGACTCTTGAGTGTCCCTTAGGAAGCAAGGAGATCAAAGCAGTCAATCCTAAAGGAAGTCAACCCTGAACATTCACTGGAAGGACTGGCACTGAAACTGAAGGCCCAATACTTTGGCAAACTGATGCCAAAACCAGACTCACTGGAAAAGACCCTGATGCTGGGAAAGATTGAAGGCAGGAGGAGAAGGGAGTGACAGAGGATGAGAGGGTTGGATGGCATCACCGACTCAATGGACATGAGTTTGAGGAAACTCCAGGAGATAGTGAGGACAGGGAAGCCTGGGGTGCTGCAGTTCACGGGGTTTCAAAGGACTGGACACGACCGAGTGACTGTACTGAATGGACTGAGAAGATGGACAAACACACCAGCAGTGATGTATAGAGTGGCAAGTAGTCTAGACAGACATGTGATCATGACAACAAAATGTACTCAGCAAATGCTAGTTGGAAGAAATAGAGATTTCCCGTATGAATGGAGGCTCTTCTCAGTGTGTATTTGGACAGAAAGCTCTGTGTATTTGGAAGCCAGAGCCCACACCTGTCTTGCTCACCAGTCTGTCTGGAGCCAGCAGAAGGCTTGACATTTTGTCAGTTCTCAACAGATGTTGAGTATGCTTTTTCTGGTCGTTAATGCAAAGCTTCAGGATCATCTTTAACCACTTCCCCCCACTCTTAATGAGTTACTAGGCCTTGTCAATTGTGTGTATAAATATTATGACACTTTTCTCCTTATATTCCTTGAATTCAGACTCTGGTTATTATTTACTTGAACTTTTATGAAACCTTTTACCCCGTCACCTGGTCTTCCTGTTGTCAATGTCACCTCACCCTTTCTACCTCCCTGGCCTACTTTTAAAAGTATCAACTGATCACATGTTATCCATCAGCTCTGTGTATGTTCATTTCTTAGCTTGGTAATAAACTCCTTCACAATATAGTCTGGACCTAACTCTTGAGACATGATTTCTTTCTGCCAATTGCTTTAATCAACACATCATTCCATTTCTATTTCACGTCTTCTGTCTTCAGGAATGTGCTTGTGTTAGGTGGCTTTCTCTGTGCACTAAACATGAATAGATGGATGGGTGAGTGGATGGGTGGATAGGTGGATGGGTGGATGGATGAATGAGTGAATGAATGAATGAATGAAAGGATGAATGTGTAGATAAATGAATAGGTTGTTGGATAAGTGGATTAAAGCAGGATGAGTAGATAAATGGATAGATGGATGGAAGGATGGGTGGAGAGATGCATGGATGAGATGGACAGGTGGATGGATGGATGGCTGGATGGACAGATGGAGGGATGGATGGGTAGATGAGTGGATGAACAGACAAGCAAACGGATGGATGCATGCATACATACATGAATGAATAATTGGATAATTATTGATGTAGCAATTCTCCAGGAATGTGCTCAGGTATCCTTAGAGCCCCACAGTGGACTTTATCTGCCGATGCGTGTATTATGTAGCACAGCTGCAGGTGTGGCTTACTCATTTTCTGATGTGATGAGGAAAAGATTATGGGAAGGGGGGCTGGATAAGGGATATATCCTTCCAGGTGTGCATAATAATGATAATATAATTCTTCATTTGTAACAGAGCCTATATTAAGTACTCTGTGCACATTATCATATTTAATCCTCACAGCAACTTTACGAAACAAGTTTCTTATTATCCACGATTTGCGGGCATTTAATGAGGTTGAATAACTTGTGAAGGAAATTTCAGAGCTAAGATCTGAGCCCACGTTTTATCCACTTGGAAGCTCAGGCCCTTACCTACTACCCAGAGCCAGGAAATATTGGGGTAGCAATTGGGTGTGAGGCCTTAGAAATCAGAGCTGCCATGTTTGAACCCAGCCAGGCCACTCATTTCCTGAGCAGGCAAATCACTTAATTCAGCTTCTCAGTTTACTCTATGGTTTAATGGAAGTAATAGAATCTTCTTAGCAGGAGTGCTGTGAAAATTAATGACTGCATATAAAGTGGTTTAAGATAAAGATTTTCAGATAAAAGGAACTGGAGGGAGGGAGTTTGAAGGGCTATTAGGAAAGAGTGGGAACTGCAGCTTATTCTATTTCCACGGGTTGGGCTGCAAGTAGGCAATGCATTTGTAAAAAATTCAGCTTCAGATCGATTTGCATGGCTGAAGAGTTTGGGGGGAAGTAATAGAACCTGGTAAATAATGTTAGATTCCATTTTTATACATTTATAAAACATTATTTTTAACACTGTATTATTTAAGAAAGAGAAACTCCTGTTTTGAATTAATTATGATGGTAATGGGAATTTCCTGGCAGTCCAGTGGTTAAGACTCCACACTGCTAATGCAGGGGATACTGGTTCAATCACTGGTTGGGGAACTAAGATCCCAGATGCCACATGGCCAGAGATTCAAAACATAAAACAGAAACAATAATGTAACAAATTCAATAAAGACTTTAAAAATGGTCCACATCAAAAAAAAAAAAATCCGAAAAAAGAAAAAATGATGATAGCTACCACAAGGGAACCAGGGACAAAAGCACTGTATGGCCTGATCTCGGAGTGAGCCTGGCTTCTCCAGTGGCAAGCTCAGAGTGCCACGCTCTTCCCTTCATCTGCTTGTGCTTGGCCATGGGCGTGGGTAGGAGATGGGAAAAGAGAAACTCTTTATGTTAATGCATCCTCTCCTCACCTGTTCCCCGAGATGGGAGTGTCTTGCGTGGTTGATTTTGTCACCCTCCATCATTTTGTACTCTACCACCACGCATGCCCTGTTGAATGGATGAACCAGCGTTCCCTGGCCTCTTCTACCCCAGCCAGGTATTACTGTGCATTTACGTACACTTTCTCATCCATTCGTGTGCTCATCAAATATTTATGGAACATCAGCTCTGTGCCAGACACTGTTCTAACACTGGGGATTCAATGGATGTAAACTCTACCTCGTGGAGAGATTTCCTGCCAAATCATCAAACCGTGAAATAATTACAGAAATGACAAGAGCATTGAGGAAAAGCAAAGGCAAGTAGAGAATCCTGTGACAAAAGAGTGTGACTTTGTGGGTAAGGTCAAGGGAGGCTCCCGGAGGAGGTGGTTTTAGCTGGGGCTGAAGGATGAGCAGAAGTTAGTAGGGCTTACAATGCTCAGTTCCCATACTAGGCGTGTGCAGAGATAAATAGGACCCAGTGGATAAACGGCACAGCCTTGAACTCAGGAACTTTTGCTGTGGTCCAGGAGATGGGCCTCAAAAGAGCCTCTTGATGAAAGTGAAAGAGAAGAGTGAAAAAGTTGGCTTAAAACTCAACATTTAGAAAACTAAAATCATGGCATCGGGTCACATCACTTCATGGGAAATTGATGGGGAAACAATGGAAACAGTGACAGACTTTATTTTGGGGGGCTCCAAAATCACTGTAGATGGTGACTGCAGCCGTGAAACAAAAAGACTCGCTCCTTGGAAGAAAAGTTATGACCAACCTAGACAGCATATTAAAAAGCAGAGACATTACTTTGACAACAAAGGTCTGCCTAATCAAAGCTATGGTTTTTCCAGTAGTCATGTATGGATGTGAGAGTTGGACCATAAAGAAAACTGAGCACTGAAGAACTGATGCTTTTGAACTGTGGTGTTGGAGAAGACTCTTGAGAATCCCTTGGACTGCAAGGAGATCCAACCAGTCAATCCTAAAGGAAATCAGTCCTGGATATTCATTGGAAGGACTGATGCTGAAGCTGAAACTCCAATACTTTGGCCACCTGATGTGAAGAACTGACTCACTGGAAAAGACCCTGATGCTGGGAAAGATTGAAGGTGGGAGAAGAAGGGGACGACAGAGGATGAGATGGTTGGATGGCATCACCAACTCAATGGACATGAGTTTGAGTAAACTCTGGGAGTTGGTGATGGACAAGGAGGCCTGGTGTGCTACAGTCCATGGGGTCACAAAGACTCGGACATGAATGAGCGACTGAACTGAACTGACTGATGAGATGGACAAACACGCCAGCAGTGATGTACAGAGTGGCAAGTGGTCTAGACAGATGTGTGTGAGGGGGTGGGTGAGGGGGCGGAGCTTCTACTTGGAGAGTTTTCAGGGGAAGTCCATCCCGTCTGGCGAGTCTGTGTTGCTCGGAAGCCTGAGTGGGGTCAGTAGTAGATGATGAACGAGGGAGTGGGGGCAAGGGCATTTTATGGAAAGGGAACACCTCATGGAAAAGCTCAGATTGCTGAAGCATTTGTTGGTGAAAGCACAAGTAGCTTTTCAAATCTGGAGCTTCAGGACACACTCGTGAGATGTGATGGGAGGGAGAAAAAGAAGGAAGTCAGGTAAGGAAGGGCCTTGTGAGTTAAGATGCTGAGAAACTGGAACTCTATCCTCTTTTCTGTGAGAATTGTTGAGGGGTTTTGACTAGGGAAGTAAGAGATTCCCTTGGCACTGGAGCATCCTCCCTTCAGCAGTCACGCTCGGAGGCTGATAGAGAGAGCACCAAGGGTATGGACGGGGAGAAGGAGAATTTGGCAATGACCTTTTGAGACTGGGTGACTGGATGTGACTGGGAGAGTACAGACGGCAGTCAAGGAAGATTCTTAACCATGTTTTCCAGGACATGACTCTCTGCAAAATTCTTTAAGCAACCAGTTCTTGGATGAACTGCTCATCTTCTCTCTCCTCTTAGAGTCCACCCACAAAGCATCATTGTGAGGAACCAGGTGGCAAAGATCCTTGATGGACTGGTTTAGGTTTTCCAAACACCTTTGACTTTAGGACCATTTCTTTTTATGAAACATATACTAACACCCAGAGTGATCTTGCTAAAAGTAAATGCCAAGCACATCAATCTTTGCTTAAAATCCTTTAGTGCTTTTTGGACAAAGTTCAAATTATTGGCCTTGTACCTCAAGGCCCTTCTAGAACTAGGGTTTGGGAGTCCATCTTGGGAGAAATGTTTCCATTTGTAGGTCTTCTTTAGAAAAATGTCTATTCAACGCTTTTGTCCATTTTGGTGGTGGTGGTTTAGTTACCAAGTCATGTCCAACTCTTGTGACCCCATGGACTGCAGCCTACCAGGCTCCTCTGTCCATGGGATTCTCCAGGCAAGAATACTGGAGTGGGTTGTCCTTTGTCCATTTTATTTTGTTGGTTTTCTGGTTGGTATTGAGTCACAGAAGTTCTTTAGATATTTTGAATATAAATCTCTTGCCAAATATCTGTTGAAAGTACTTCTTTCAATCTGTTTTGAGATCACAGTGTTATGTAAATATTGAGAAGGCAAATGGAATGAATGGAGTTTGGGGCAGGTTGCATTTAGAATGCCTGAAGAATATTCAGTCTATGCCTTGTCGACACTAGTCTCGAGGTGTCCTGGGGTCAGGCGTACACTTCCCTGCCTCCATTATCCTATATGTCAAATGGGAGAACAGTATCAGGTTGTCTTTTTCAAGGATTATCATGAAGTTAAAATAAAACATGTGAAAGCAGCTAGAAAGAGTGAAAAGCCATATGCAGATGGTTGTGCTACACTGGCATTACGTACATTTCAGACCACTCCCAGTAGGCAAGACATGGTGTCACTTTCAGCTCTAAGCCTGTCTTACCTCTTCTCTTAACTTCTCTCCAACTTGTCTTTTGTACCTGTACATGAACACAGCTCTTCTCCACTTATCTCTTCTGGGTGTTTGTAACTGGGTATAATGCATTCGAATCCCAGACCTGAACAGAGACAAACAATAAGTATTGTGGTCCTCTATTTGTTACATATTGGTCTTTATCTCCTTCTAGTCGCTCACCCAGCACATATTGATTGCTTTTTAACTATATATTCCAGACACACGCTAATGACAAAACAGGACAGACGCAGTCCTTTGTCTTACGGCCTGAAGTCTTTTGTGAGAGTCAGACAATTAGGTCATCATTATCACACAGGTCATGAAACGGGGTTACAGGAACATCAAAGAACAAAAGGTGGAATCTGGGGAGCAGCATGTAAGAAGTGAAGGAAAGCAGAGGAAAAGCTGGAGCTGTGATGCCATGAAGTTTCTGAAGGAGTCACTTAGGGGGAGTAACAGGAGGGCCTCCTACGTCTAGCAGAGGAAGTGTACGTTCACGAAATCCACATCTTAGTTGGCCATTTTAATCTTCCCCATTCACATTTTTTCATTTTATTGACTATTTGTAGTTCTTCTCTACATAGTTTATTATTATTATTATTTATTTATTTGTGCAGAGTCTCTGTTGCAGCATGCAAGATCTTTTTAGTTGCAGCCTACAAGATCTGGCTCCCTGACCAGGGATTGAACCCGGGACCTCTGCTTTGGGAGCTCGGAGTCTTAGCCCTGGGACCACCAGGAAAGCTCCACGTCTTTTTTCAGGATTAGTTGGTGGGGTCTCAATAGGATTCCTGTTCTTGCTTCTTACAGCCATTTGTTGAAGGTGATAATGATGGTAAGTTGTTCAAAAAAGAGCTGATGGGAAGGAATAGAAGAGGAGAGCCAGGGTAATTCCCTAACTGGTGTGTCAAAGCTTGAAGAACTGACCATTGACGAAACTGCCCTTCTCAATGGCCACTTTCCATCCTGGTCCAGACCCAGCACTCCAGAGTCAGCTGCATCCTTCTAGACAGCCACTTGTTTCAAGTTGCTGTCTGCTATCCCTGGGAGACGAGGCGGAACTCAGACCTTCGGGCCATGACCCACCCCGTCTGCAGGGTGCTCGGTGCCTGGGAGCAGAAGCATCCCCAGGAAAGGCAGCGCTGATCTGTGCTCTGGCCATGCCGTAGGAGACTGCCTAGGGCCCTGGCAGCTCTGCTCTCAGTTAGGCTCATTGGGGCACAAAGCATAGGACCATCTGAGATTGGGGTACAAATTCATATTAAAGGTTTTGCACAGGCTTTTTGTCCATGGTCAGAAAGCATCTCCCAGATCTGAGAGGCCTGTCGTCTGATGCTTTGCTAGACATCTGTCTGAGCTGGGTGGGCTCTTTATGCTGACTTTCCCCAGAGCCTGCCCCACACCCCCAAAGCCATGTGCTGTTCATCTCCCGCCATGGTTCTGCGGAGTAAGTGGCTCTCATTGATGCAACGCTGTGGGCCAAGATAATTTAGATAAAAATCAACCAAGAACTTAATGAGCACCTTGGCAGTTCACATGGTCCATTCTCCGAGCATCTCTGCTCACTGTTGCTGTGGTGATTCATCTGTGCGAAGCAGGAAGCTTTGGTAGCTTTAATGATGCATTTTACATGAATGCGGCCCCAGTTGACAGGTGTACATCTCCCTTGCTTTAATGGAAACATCAGCTGTAATGCAGCTATTAGCTGGTAAGTTTTCATTTTAACCTTCTGTGCTCTTCAGAAAAAATTTCCACCCTGAGGGAATATGGAGTTTATGCATGCGTGCTAAGTCACTTCAGTTGAATCCAACTCTCTGCTTCCCTGTGGATCATAGTCCACCAGGATCCTCTGTCCATGGGATTTTGCAGACAAGAATACTGGAGTGGGTTCCCATGCCCTCCTCCAGGGGATCTTCCTGACCCAAGGATTGAACCAGTGTCTCTTAAATCTACTGTATTGGCAGGCAGGTTCTTCACCACTAGCACCGCCTGGGAGACCAAGACGAGCCGTGTCAGACTCTTTGTGACCCACAGACTGTAGCCCACCAGGCTCCTCTGTCCTCAGAATTTTCCAGGCAAGAGTAACTGGAGCAGTGTGTCATTTCCTATTCCAGGGGACTTTCCCAACCCAGGGATCAAACCTGTGTCTCCTGCGTTGCAGATGAGTTCTTTACCACTGAGCCACCTGGGAAGCCAAAATAGCATTTAGGTTTGACTAAATTCAACTGATGTTAACTTATCCATCTTGGGTGTGCTTCCCAGTACAGAGTCTGTCACCCAGGAGGACCACGGTAAATGGGTGCCTCCTCCTTCTGGAGCCTCTGGCTTGGCTCCTGGAGGTTTGGGGGATTTGATAGAACCCATAGCATTTGAGGAAGGAAGCGCTGTGTCCTCCTGTGGATGTTGCCAACCCCGTGATCCACGTCAGGGCCATCTTGGGAGATCAGAAGGTCGCACCCTTCGTCTTGCAGGTGTGAGAAATCACTGCCTTCTGCTTGTTGAAGTTGGAAAGGAAACTTTCTGTGTCAGAGGCTGCCCGTGGCCTGCTGACCCTGTTTGCTGCATGGGCTTCAGAAGTGCCTGGGGTTTCTGTTAAACTACGGATTTCAGGGCACCGTCTTCATGGGTCTGGTTTGGAATGTCTGGGGCAGAGTACGCCTTGAGTAATTACTGGTTCATAAGACTGAGACTAAGAAAAAGAATAGGACTTCTCTGAGTGGTCCAGTGGTTAAGAATCTGCCAGTGCAGGGACACAGGTTCGATCCCTGGTCTGGGAAGATTCCACATGCCATGAGGCAACCAAGCTGGCGCAACGCAACTATTGAGCCTGTGCTCTCTAGAGCCTGGGAGTCACAATTACTGAAGCCTGTGTGCCTAGAGCCTGTGCTCCGAAACAAAAAGAAGCCACCTCCATGACAAGTAGACCCTGCTTGCTGCAACTAGAGAAAGTCTTTGTGCAGCAAAGAAGACTCAGAACAGCCAAAAATCAAAGAAAGAAAGAAAAAGAATGGCCCAGATCTGTGAACAAAAAGAGTTGGTGACAGGCAGTGGGAAAAAGCCTGCTTCTTGTCACCGCTGTGCATCGGTTGCAGGCATGTGGCCCTGGATACCAAGCAGGCTAAGTGACGGTCATCTCTTCAGTGGATCTTGGTGCCAGTCCCTGTGCTACGCACCGGGAACACGGAAAAGAGGAAGCCATGGCTCCTGCTCCGTGAAATCCACAGGCCAGTGTGAGTGAGCAAACAGACAAATACAAACCAACGGCAATGTACGGAGACTGATGGTGTGTTAGTGCAGCACACGTCCAGTCTGAAGAGTCACGGGATGAAAATAGTGGCTCCCGTTTATAGAGCATTTGCTGTGGATTGGGCTTTGTCTTATGCAAATCAAATAAATTCACGACAACAACCATTTAGGGAAGGTGAGGAAAGAGGTCTATGCTGTTAAAGCTTTGCACAAGGCTGCCCAGTTAATACACAGCAGAGCCAGATGGTACTTGCAAAAAGCCATGTTCTTAAGAGCTGAATTACAAAGTCTTTCTGAAGAGAGGGAGCCTATTATTTGCTGAGCACCTACTTTGTGTGGGGCTCACTTAACTGAATATTGGTGATATTTCTGAGACCGGCCAGAGCTCTGCCAGCACTCAGGGGCCAGGCGCACTTTCGGATGCTTTGTTGCATCTTTTAGCCAGAGCCTGAAAGGATACAGGGATGCTAGAATGTTGATTCTCTAAGGATTCCTGGTGGCTGGGCAGGGCCTTGTCACCTCTAGCCAGACAGCTAGCAACTAGGTCGTGGCTTCCCAGTCCGTGTCCCCCAGTGTGCTCACCGTTCAGGACACAGACAGCCCTAGTCTCTATTTCCTAACCTCCATAAGAAACAAACAACAGAGGTTTCAGCCCAAGGCGATCAGCGATTGCATTTCCATCCTCTGATCACTTTCCAGCGTGGGCTTGGTCCCCCGCCTAGTCCTTTGCATCCCGTCAATCAGGCTGGTGCTGGGAGAAGTCCCACCTGCTGGAACAGGGGATAGAGCTCCTGAGTCACTCACAGTTCACTTGTCATCCCCCGGACTCACTCTGCACGCATTCTATCTGTTGAGGTTTCGGTTGAAGACACCCTTCTTCACTTCCTCTCCAAAAAACGGTCAGGTGCTGTGTTTCATGTGGCATGGCTGCTCCAGTGTTGGCCACGTGTCATGGGTTGTCCCTGGCCCCTCAGTGTGTATATAGGCTGCAGGGACTGGTCTTTAATCAACCAGCAGTTTGCATTTGCTTTTTAATAAGTTACTATTGGAGGCCAATGATATTTTTTAAAAACCCACTTCTTTTTCTTTTACATGGTTCATCAAAAGCAGGAAGTCAAAAGATACAAATACTCTTCCTGTGAATTAGCAGAGAGACCTTTCTCATCTGTGCTCGTGAACTTGCCTCCTGGGGCCACCAAATGAGCTTCTGGAAGAGAGGAGAGTTGCAAGCGGGACCCTGGGGTAGTCAGCTGGCAGGAATGGGGGTGGTGGTGGTGGTGGGACAGCGTGCTTGTTGATCTTGGGAGCTGAACTTGAGAGGTATTGAGGAGAGAGGCAGTCGGATGCTGTGAGCTGGCGTGGCAGGGGAAGGGGTAAGGGCAGGGCCAGGTAGCTCGCTCCAGGGATGTTATATATAAGATGATGGCCAGTGCTGGCTGATGAAGAGATGATGCTCTCAAGTAGCAGTCAAACTGGCATGATGATCCCAGGCCTTCTGGGAGCTGCTGAGAAGAGGGGCTGCATCAGGGGAAGTGGGAGGCCAGGGAGGAATGGGTGTCGGAGAAGGAGCTCATTTCAACACTTTGTGTGGGTTCGTCGGTCAGTTATGTCCAACTCTTTGTGACCCCATGGACTGTAGCCCTTCAGGTTCTTCCGTTTTTCTGGGAGTTCCCAGGCAAGAATACTGGAGTGGGTTGCCATGCCCTTCTCCAGGGGATCTTCCCAACCTAAGGATGGAACCCGGGTCTCCTGCACTGCAGATTCTTTACCATCTGAGCCACCAGAAAAGCCCTTCAACATCTTATGCTGGATCAAATACACACACACCACCTTTGTACAAACTCACTCGGTCTCAGGGGTACTGCCCAGTGCCAAGTCACACAGGTCACTGATTTGTGATTGACAACTCATGTTTTGACAATAAGCAGTGAGTCACGAGTATCAAGGAAAAGCGGTGTCACTGGGGCTGAAAGACCGTCCTTTCTTGACTCTTCAGGTGGCTGCCTGCCAGAGAGGAGGCATTGCGCAGACTCTTGTGCAAACAGGCTGGTTGGCGTGTGCCTGCGGAAGAGGCCACCTGCCGGCATCTTCCCGGGGAAGAGGTAGGATGACTGAGATCATGTATAGAGAGTATTTGAAGACCTGGAAACAAAAGACCTTCTATGCATAGGAGATTTTCGGCCACCACCCCCAGGCCAAAATAAGCAGCCTTTTCTGCCGCTGCAGATGTGTGTTGAGAAAGCTTGACAGCATCAGTGCCCAGACACGTCTAATCACCTGCATCCTCTACTAGCTTCCACCTGGAGTCTGTGCTCATGACAGGCTTTGAGCACCTCTTTCTGCCAAGCCATGGCTTAGGTACCAGTTTCCCTCAGCATCACTGGTTATCTGTGGTCAGACCTCCTCTGCCGATATTTTTTTGTGTCCATTGGCCTTTCTATTTTTCATTCTTTCATCAAGATTGTATCGAGTGCCTACTATGTGGCAAGCACTGTGGAATGAGCTGGAGATACAGGAACAAAAGCATAGGATCTGTGTCCCCGAGTTGCTTCAAGGCCCGTGGGAGCAAAAGGCACACAATCCAATCAGATACGGGTACGTGTATGTGCGTGCCGAGTTGCTTCAGTTGTGTCTGACTCTTTGTGACCCCATGGACTGTAGCCCACCAGACTCCTCTTATCCATGGAATTCTCCAGGCAAGAGTACTGGAGTGGATTGCTGTGCCCTCCTCCAGGGGCTCTTCCCGACCCAGGGATTGAACCCCTGTCTCTTATGTCTCCTGCATTCAGGTGGGTTCTTTACCACTAGCATCACCTAGGAAGCCCCAGGTACAGGTGACCAAATGGTAAAAGTGATGAGAGGTGGCATGTCATTCCCTAGCAGACATCCAGGGAAGTAGCTTGTTTCATGTGCTGCCAGATCTAATGATAACTGAGCCTAAACTCCGATCTGTAACTTTGAGTCATTTGTCCAGGTTCCTCCGTCTGAAACCACAGAGCAAATGACACTCCTCTTCCGTAATGATGGAACTTTGGCTATGTAAGCTTCTCTTCCAAGGCTAATAATCTCTTGACACGGAGTCTAGACCTGTCCTTGTTTTAATTGCTATCTTCTGGGTATATTCTACTTTCTTACTGAAGTGGTAAAGCCAGAACCCAATACAATATTATGGGTTTGGCTGGAGAGAAAAGTCAGAAAGACAAATAAATGAGGAATAATTTTAAAAAATAATATAGTAAAAAAGATTCTAGCAATGTGTATGTGTGTGTTTAACATATGGGATTGAGAGAGAGTATATTTTTATCTTTAATTTTCCATAATGCAAAGTCAATTCAAAGACATTTTAGCATAACATAATTGATTTTGATTTAGATAAAAACTTACATGTTCATTCTCAGGCCTGTTTATGTTAAAGTCAAGTTATGAAAGCTTGATGGAAATACCTGACCAGGCAGGTACTGTGGCTATAGCCTCCTCAAATCAGTCTTGACCTCTATTTAACCTTTATCCATTAGCCAGGGCCACAGCACCCTGGGAGAGCCTTCACTTCCAAGTAATTCTTAACCTAGCCATACACATGGCTTTCTCTCTGTGTCAAAGCCATAACTAAGCCTTTCCCCCCTGCAGACAGCTGTGGAGAAGGCTCAGCAAAATGGCCAGGGACAGCCGTTCTGCTTACAGTCTCTGTGAATTGTCTACAACACAAGGAGTCCCCTTTCCCTATTCTGAGGAGTACAACCTAGGTGACCACACATTGCACCTGGACACAGATTGCCTGTGACGTCTGCCTTTAAAGCACAACCCAAGAAACCTATTTCTAATCTATCTTGGGAGACTGTCAGGGTCGGAATTCACCTGTCATAGGTAGATTGGTACTTGGCATCTCTTCCAACTCTATATCTCCAAGAATCCCTTGCAGCTAGGTTTATGGATGTAAATTGGGTTCCCCAGTGAGAGGCACTCATGGGAGATTTGAAATGGGGAACTCAGGTCAGATATATGAAGCTTTGGCCAATAGTGCTGGCAAACAGGGTCTTAAAGATGCTGCCACTTTTCTGTAGCAAAATTCTCTTGCATAATCAGCAGCTCATATGAGTAGAGAGGCAATCATAGTGGCATGCTAATAGTTTCCAGAGTCCCATAGGGGCTGTGCTCTGAAACACAGCTATTCCCAGGGCCACCTCTCCAGCTTCTGTTTGGGGAGGAAAAAGCAGTTTTCCTTATGGATTGGGTCAGCGGTGTAATGCCAGGAGTCATTCCTGGAGACCCAACCTACAGCCTAATCCTTCCAGCCCCTCCAATGATTTTGTGAGCACTGAACCCCTTTCCACTTAAAATTGCTATGATACTTTGCCTTCTGAAACCGAGGAACATTGTTCAAAGGTTGTGTCTGAAAGGTGATTTACCCTCTTTTACCTTCAAAAGTGCCTTGTGATTACTGTTAAAGCATGCTGCACTAGAACTTGAGTTTTAGTCCCATGTCTGTTGCTTGTCACCTATGCCCATGACCTTCAAAGAGTCACTCAGCTCTCAAGTCCTTTTCCTTATCTATCAAATTAGGCAGATGACATCTGCTTTGCATATGTGAGCATCAGTGCAGAGAATGGGCTTCAAGCAGTGAAATGTGACTGCTTGAAGTGTTTTCTCCTCAATCTGCTGCTGCTGCTGCTAAGTCTCTTCAGTTGTGTCTGACTCCTAGCGACCCCGTGGACTGCAGCCTACCAGGCTCCTCTGTCCATGGGATTTTTCAGGCAAGAGTACAGTGGGTCACCAGTGCCTTCTCCGAATATCCCCCTAATGAAACCCAATCTCTGCCTTTCACAAAGTCTCAATTAGAAAATGTTGTCTATTCATCATGAAGTGAGAAGTATCAAATGTCCTGCCTCATAAAATTTTGTTTAGGATTCCCTATGGCTATTTGCAAACTGCAAAATGCTCTGACACTCTGGAGAGTTGATATTTATGCAACAATTTCTAAATGATTAAGTGAGAAGGTGGCCCTTTGTGATCCCCATGGACTTTATGGTCCATGGAATTCTCCAGGCCAGAATAATGGAGCGGGTAGCCGTTTCCTTCTCCAGGGGATCTTCCCAACCCAGGGTCCGAACCCAGGTCTCTTGTACTGCAGGCAGATTCTTTACCAGCTGAGCCACCAGGGAAGCCCTGGTGAAATCAAAGGACTTTTTAAAGTCAGGCCGCTGTCAAGATAGACATTAATACCATTTAGCCTATGAGCTCGATGGACGTGAGTCTGAGTGAACTCCGGGAGTTGGTGATGGACAGGGAAGCCTGGCGTGCTGCGATTCATGGGGTTGTAAAGAGTTGGACACGACTGAGCGACTGAACTGAACTGAACTGAGCCTGTGAGCTCAGGGTCGTACAAGAAAGCCTGTGGAAAAAGAAAAGTTTCTGAAATCATATCAAGCCAGACTGGTAGCCGCTGAAACTCTACCATGCACAAGGCTTGCTTTAGGGTTAGGGTTGGGCATTGGGCCTTAAGTGAGATGTGAAAATAAGTACACTTGGGAAAATGTTACTGTCTGTAAATTATATATCAGTGAGCCTGGCTAAATTAAAAGAAAGGCACACAGAACTAAATATAATGGTTATTCATTTTTCATTCCAAACAAAGCTTGCTTGCCATGTATAACAGACCCACTGCACAACACACTATAATTCCCTCCTCTGTACAGATAATTGCTCTTTGCCACACCCATGCCTACTCTCGTTCTGCTGTTCCTTCTCATGGGAATCTCTGCCCATCGTGCCTACCCGATTCTCAGCTCCTTACGGCTCTAGTCAAAGGCCGCCTACTCTGAGAAGGTTATCTTAATTCTCTAAATCTAAATTAGTCCTTCTCTGCCATTCTAGTTATTCCTATATGTTAACTGTAGTATGCATCCGTTTTCTGCCTCCTGTTAATTTCTGTTTAAATTATTTTGTTAGTTTTTGGTGATTTCAATCAATGATCATCAAATCTTTGTATATTTCAGTTAGCTATTTTAACTGTGGAACCTAGCACAGTGTAGCACTGGTAGTGAGCAAAGTTTGCTGAGTTCAATTTGGGGTGGATCCTACATGCCTTAGGAAGCATCACTACGAACAAAGCTAGTGGAGGTGATGGAATTCCAGCTGAGCTATTTCAAATCCTGAAAGCGGATGCTCTTTAAGTGCTGCCCTCATTATGCCAGCAAATTTGGAAAACTCAGCAGTGGCCACAGGACTGAAAGAGGTCAGTTTTCATTCCAATTCCAAAGAAAGGCAATGCCAAAGAGTGCTCAATTTACTGTACAGTTGCACTCATTTCATATCCAGCAAGATTTTGCTCAAAATCCTTCAATCTATGCTTCAGCAGTATGTGAACCGAGAACTTCCAGATGTGCAAGATGGGTTTAGAAAAGGCAGGAGAACCAGAGATCAAATTGCCAACATCTGCTGGATCATAGAAAAATCGAGGAAATTCCAAAAAAAATCTACTTCTGCTTCATTGACTATGCTAAAACCTTTGGCTGTGTGGATCACAACAAACTGTGGAATATTCTTCATGAGATGGGAATACCAGATCATATTATATGCCTCCTGAGAAACCTGTATGAAGGACAAGAAGCAACAGTTAGAACTGGACAAGGAACAACAGACTGGTTCAAAATTGGGACAGGAGTACCTCAAGGCTATATATAGTCACTCTGCGTATTTAACTTATATGCAGAGTACATCATTCGAAATGCTGGGCTGGATGACTCACAAGCTGAAATCAGTATTGAAAAGGAACTAAAGAACCTTTTGATGAAGGTGAAAAAGGAGAGTGAAAAAGCTGGCTTAAAACAGCATTCAAAAAACAAGATTATGGCATCTGGTCCTATCACTTCATGGCAAATAGATGGGGAAATGCGGAAACTGTGTCAGATTTCATTTCCTAGGGCTCTGAAATCAGTGTGGACGGTGATTGCAGCCACAAAATTAAAAGACAATTGCTCCTTGGAAGAATACCTATGACAAACCTAGACAGTGTATTAAAAAGCAGAGACATCAATTTGCCGACAAAGGTCCATATAGTCAAAGCTATGGTTTTTCCAGTAGTCATGTAAGAATGTGAGAATTGGACCATGAAGAAGGCTGTGTGATGAAGAATTGATGCTTTTGAACTGTGGTGTTGGAGAAGACTCTTGAGAGTCCCTTGGACTGCAAGGAGATCCAACCAGTCAATCCTAAAGGAAATCAATCCTGAATATTCATTGGAAGGACTGATCCTGAAGCTGAAACTCCAATACTTTGGCCACCTGATGTGAAGAACGGACTTACTGGAAAAGACCCCGATGCTGGGAAAGATTGAGGGCAGGAGAAGGGGGTGACAGAGGATGAGATGGTTGGATGACATCACTGACTCAGTGGACATGAGTTTGAGCAAACTCAGGGAGATAGTGAAGAACAGGAAAATCTGGAGCACTGTAGTTCATGTGTTACAGTCAGACACAACTTAGCAAGTGAGCAACAACAGCAACATACCTTTAACTGTAGTGAATGTTTGAAAAGAGACGTCGAAAGGCTATTGATGAGGCCTCAGTGAGTCTTTCCTATTATTTCCTGTTTTCTCCTTAGCTGCTGCCTGCCTGCTCTCCCCACATAAGCAAGTGTCCACCCATCTTTTTAGGAGCCGATAGTATATGGTAGCAGGCCGGGGGTATTAGAACAATAGAAGATAATGTCACCTTTTTAGCTTTCATTATAATTCTATGTAGGGCCAGATCCATGAAATTTCAGGGAGGAGAAAGATGTATAATTTATTCAAATCTTGATTAAACCAAATAAATGAAATGCATCAGTGGATTCTGTAAGCACTTGCCCTGTGTGCATTATATAATGACTGTATCTATTTTTTTAAATTTTGTATCTTTAGTTTTTATTTTTCATTGGAGGATAATTGCTTTACAATGTTGTGTTGGTTTTTACCATACAACAACGCAAATCAGCCATGAGTATACGTATGTCCCCTCACTCGACCCTCCCCTCACACTCCTCTAGGTTAATAAAGACTGTATTTTAAGGGATGTGCATCCCCTCTCAAATTCACAAAGAAGGTGAGAAAAAGAACAGACAGACAAGAAAAAGAAATATTGGAGAAGTGTAGAAGGTGTGTGACCAATCACCAGAAGAAGTGAAATCTGAGGAGTCATTAAAATTATGGTAATGTTATTAATGAGAATGATATGCATACATTTGTATAGAATTGTAACATGTCTAGTTTCTTTTTTTTTTTTTACATTATTATCTCATTAGACCTTCAGGATAACCCTGTAGGATAGACAGAACACAAGTTTCATGTGAAGAGATGGATTTAGTCGAACAATATGTCTTTTTGACCTCTGTGAACATAGCAAATTTCATTGTAAATGATTTAAGGAAATATGCCCATCTGAAAAATTTATTAGTTGGCATTTTGCTTTAAGTTGTCAGACTGTACCACTAAGGAGCTTAATGCCCATTAGTGGTTCACCAGTTAGGGTCAGAATCAGCCAATGTTACTCTGGAGCAAATGGAAAAACAAAATGAGTTTCTGTGAACTGGGGGTTTTGCTCCATGTGGGCTTGAGCATGGTCTTGAAGCGTTTATTAAGCTTAAAATCTGGCCAAAGCAACAGGTGCTAAGCATTTGATTCTAAACATCTGTCTTTCTCTCTTCTTTATAGTATATCTACATGTTGAAACAGACACAGAGCTGGAAGATGGGAAGCGGATCAGAAATGCCCTAGGTTGGTTGCAGGTAAGTGAGGATCAAACCCTATCTGCTTTCACTTCTCTGTCCAGCTGGTGTGATGTCACCTAGAAATCAGCTAGAACCTGCAGCCTGAGGAAAAAGATAAAAAAGTAACTCTCTATGGTTTTGAAAAATTCGTTCTTTTGCCTCATTTATTCTGCTATGGATTCCTTCTAATATACTGATATATTTCATTTCCGTTATTGTAATTCTTCAACTCAGTTTGGTTGTTCTTTATTTTTCCTGTTTGCTAAAAACCTCTTGCAATTTCTCACTCTATGCATCTGTTCTTTTCCCAAGTTCTTGAATCATCTTTACCATGATTACTTTGAACTCTTTTCTTCAGCGGATTGCCTGTCTCCACTTCACTTAGTTAATCTGTCTTCTGGGTCTTTGGTTTTGAATAGAGACATGAAAAACAGAAAAGTATTTGAGATTGGGCTGACTTTTTCAAGTTAGACATTCATTTGTTTAGCTAAGAAACTATTACTGTGCCGTATAACCTGAGGACACATAGATAACACGATTCTCATACCTGAGGAGCCCACAAACTAACGGGAAAGATAAACACGGAAATGAACAATTCCATAAGCTTGTCTACAAGAGTGTGGTGATGGGAGCAATGGTCTGTTTAAAGGTGTGGGGAAGGCTTCTTGGAGGAGGTGATGCTGGAGGGTGCAGAAACGAGTTTCAGTCAGTGGAGAAGGAAGATTATTCCAGACAGAGGAAGTAGTATGTAAGCAAAAGCACAGGGGCATGAACGGTAGGAATGATTTGCTTAAATGGTGATTCATAAAAATATGTGTCAAAGTCTAAGTTAAGATGGAGGAGATTACACATAGAAATAATTTCTAGAAGATGTTTCCATACTCAAAAGGTCACCACTCTGGACAGCACAGTGCTAGAACAATGTGTCTCAAACTTTAATGTGCATAGAATTTGAACAGGAATCTCACTAAGATGCAGATTCTGATTAGGTGAGTTTGAGGAGGCATCAGAAATTCTGCATTGCTAACATGCTCCCACAGAGAAGGCAATGGCACCCTACTCCAGTACTCTTGCCTGGAAAATCCCATGGACCGCGGAGCCTGGTAGGCTGCAGTCCATGGGGCCGCTAAGAGTCGGACACGACTGAAGCGACTCAGCAGCAGCAACATGCTCCCAGGTGATGCAGATGGGGCTAGTTTGCAGACCATTCTGTGAATGTGAACAGCAAGGGGGAGAAGCACAGGTGATAAGCCTAGCGCCTAACTTGAGGCTAGGGGTTTGTGTGTACGTATGTGCACGCTTGTGCACGCACAGATGTGTCCACCATGGGCTAGGCAATGAACAGCAACAGATTTTTAAAAACTTTTTATTTGTATTGGGATATAGCCGATTAACAATGTTGCGATAGTTTCAGACGGACAGCAAAGGGACTCAGCCCTACATATACATGTATTCATTCTGCCCCAAACTCCCCTCCCATCCAGGCTGCCACATAACACTGAGCAGAGTTCCATGTGCTACAGAGTAGGTCCTTGCTGGCTATCCATTTTAGATATAGCAATGTGTACCTGTGCATCCCAAATTCCCTAACTATTTCTTCCCCTAGCTCTTCCCCCTGTCAGCCATAAGTTTGTTCTCTAAGTCTGTGAATCTGTTTCTGCTTTGTAAATAAGTTATTTGTATCAGGTCTTTTTAGAGTCCGCATGTAAGGAATGTTATACAGTGTTCCTTCTCTGTCTGACTTCACTCGGCCAGTCTCTAGGTCCATCCGTGTTGCTGCAGATGGCATTATTTTATCCTTTTTAACAGCTGAGTAATATTTCATTGTACACAACGTACCCTGTCTTCTTTATCCATTCCTCTGTCAATGCACATTTAGGAGGAAACAATGCTTTTAGAGTAGTGACAAGATCACATCTATGTCTGAATGTGCAGGAAGTCTGGGAGTGAGTGGAACAGGATACAAGGATGAGAAGCTGCTAGATGAATTGAAGGATGGATATTGGGAGCTTGAACAGTACAGTGGGGCAGCAGGAAGAGAGAGGACAGGGCGGATACAAAAGATCCTCAGGAGGTGAGACAGACGGGGCATGAAGATTGACTGGGTGGAGGGGTGTGGGAAAGGGCCAGGAGGAGGAGGAGAGAATGGCTCCTAAGGACCAGTCACGGGGGGGAGGAGGTTTGGTGCTGCCGTGATGACGTAGATAATACAGGAAGAGGAAATGGTCAGGTCTGGGTGAAAAGGAGCCTCCAATTCACCCAAGCAGAGCTGCTCAGAAAGCTGTTATGATTCAGAACTAAGGACTGGGAGAGCTGGATAGTCCTGGAGGTTAGGGGAAGCCACAGCATTCAGAGGAGGCAGAGAAATGGATGAAGGATTCAATATGGGATAGCCCGAGGGGTAAAAGAAGAGCAGACAGCATCATAGCAAGTGGAAGCCGAGTGTTCAAGAAACAGATCATGTCAATGTCAAACACTGCAGAATGGTCACGTAAGAATGAGGTAGACTTAGCATTTAAGTGCTGAAAGTGACTTTAAGGGAGGAAGTTCCAAAAGCACTGTGGTTGCAGGACCACATGGGCTTCCCTGATAGCTCAGTTGGTAAAGAATCCACCTGCAATAGAGGCGACCTGGGTTCGATCTCTGGGTTGGGAAGATCCCCTGGAGAAGGGAACGGCTACCCACTCCAGTATTCTGGCTGAGAGACTTACATGGACTGTATGGTCCATGGGATCACAAAGAGTCAGACATGACTGAGTGACTTTCACACACACGCAAGGAAAGTGTGGCAGGTAGAGTAATGGTTCCCCAAAGACGTTTCTGCCCTGATCTCTGGAACCTATGAATATTACATGTTATATGGCTGAGAGATTTTGCAGCTGTGACCTAAAGTATGGACCTTGAGTTGGGGAGATTATCCAGATGAGGGCTCTGATCATACGCCAGCCTTATAAGTGAAAGAAGGGGCTTCCTTCATAGTTAAGTCAATAAAGAATCTGCCTGCAATGCAGGAGACCCGGGTTTGATCCCTGGATCAGGAAGATCCTCTGGAAAAGGAAATGGCAACCCATTCCAGTATTCTTGACTGGAGAATCCCATGGACAGAGGAGCCTGTCTGGCTACAGTCCATGGGGTAACAAGAGTTGGATAGGACTTAGCAACTAAACCACCACCAAGTGAAAGAAGAGGCAGGAAGCGTGGACCAGAGAGACAGGATGTGACCCGTCAACCCACTACTGTTGGCCGTGAAGATGGAGGAAGGGGCAGTGAGCCAGGGACCTTGATGACTCTGGAAGCTGGACAGCTGTGAAGAAAACAGAGCTCCTGGTTTCATAACTGCAAGGGATTCTGCTAACAACCTGAATGAGGAGGATAAAGGATTCTCTTCTAGAGCCCCCAGAACGGAATCCAGCCGACCGACACATTGCCTTTGGTCTGCAGAGACCTATCCCAGACTGCCGAGCTCCCAAACTGCAAGATGACACATGGGTGGTGTTTTAGCTGCTGTTGGTTGATATTTGTTACAGCAGGGATAGGAAACAAGGTTCTCGTCTAGAGTCATGGCAATAATAAAAAAGTCAGCTACTCGTTCAAGATGCTTGAAGGTTAAAATACAAGATTATGAAGCTTGGAAATACATTCATAGGGCAAATTTTGGAGTCACTTTTTCTTTGGAGTAGGAAGTGGGATGGTTAGAGCCAGTCACCTGTTGACCTTTGACACTACATCCTTTGAGCTCTTCACTGGATGAGGTTGATTGATATGTAAGATCCCTATATTTGCTGGAAAGACCATGATTTATCCTTGCCCGTTTTTGGACTTTATTTACTTATGTGTGCATGCTAAGTTGCTTCAGTCGTGTCCAATTCTTTGCGACCCTATGGACTGTAGCCCCCCAGGCTCCTCTGTCTGTGGGATTCTCCAGGCAAGAACACTGGAGTGAGTTGCCATGCCCTCCTCCAGGGGATCGAACCTGCACCTCTTATGTCTCCTGCATTGGCTGGCAGGTTCTTTACCACAAGCGCCACCTGGGAAGTCCTTGTTTATTTATTTATGCCTGATCTTATTTTTAAGAGCAGTTTCAGGTTGACAGCCAGACTGTGGAGAAGGCACAGAGGCTTCCCGTTGCCTCCCTCCCTTTGACTCGCACAGCCTCCCCTCCTGCCAACATACTGCTCCAGAGTGGCTCCGTTTTACAATGTAGGACCCTACCTTGATGCTTTGTTATCACCCGAAGTCCGCTGTTTACATCAGGTTTCACTCTTGGTCTGGTCCGTCTTTCAACCTAAAAATAGAGATCCCACCAGCAACCTTTTGGTAAATTGCTTCCCTGTTGTCATCGCTTTGTGGCCCGATGGAACAAGCCCTGTGGCTTGATAGCAGTGGACACGTGCAGCCCAGGGTATCTTTAATTTCCCCTGCTCTGTCTCCTTCCACGTCTCCCGCTTAGCAGCCCAGCTATTACAGTAAGAGCTTAATGTGTGCCCTGGCATTGTTGTGGTATCATTTAGACGATTGCACGCTGGGCCGACACTAGTCAGAGGCGGCCTGTGCATTAAGGGCTCATCGTTATCAGCTTATTGGTTGCGGTCGATGAAACAGTGGTAAACCTCAGACCTTCCACTGAGACACGAGCCTATTTATGCTCTTCCCTCATCCTGTCCTATTCCCTCCTGTTCTGTCCCTTAGAAATGCTGCCTTTCTATGTTATTTGAAGCCAGTGGATAGCTGGGTGGCTTTTTCAGTCTTGCCCACCCCTTAGGAACATAGAAATATCAGTTGGTGAAGTCACTGTTATTACTCATTTAAATGAGAAAGTCCCAGGTACTGTAGTCATGGCCAGGGTATTTTAAAACATCTCTTTTATAATTCTATACGTTTCAATGTACTTTTTGATTTCTGTGTGTATTGCAGTTGTCTCAGTTATACTCCTTTGGTTTTGAAAGAAAGTTTCTAGAAGCCAGGTCTAGACTTATTTAAGGTTTATTTAGTGTGCTGTAAATACAACATCTGATGCCACACCATCGATTTCTCATTAACACTGATGTGTGCTTAGTCGCTCAGTCATGGCCAACTCTTTGGAACCCCATGGACTGCAGCCGCCAGGCTCCTCTGTCCATGGGGATTCTCCAGGCAAGAATGTTGGAGTGGGTTGCCATGCCCTCCTTCCAGGGGATCTTCCCAACCCAGGGATCGAACCCAGGTCTCCTGCATTACAGGCTGATTCTTTACTGTCTGAGCCACCAGGGAAGCCCTTTAACACTGACAAAGGCTTACGAATCTAAACAAGCCCTTCTTTTACTTTTTCTGCATCTGTCTACATATTTCTTTCGCAGGTGTTCTACGGAACTAAGTATTTCTTTATGCTCATCATTCAGTTCAATTCCTAGACACGCTGCAGAGTGCACAGACTGATAATACTAGCAGCAATGCTTCTTATAATGATCATCAGTCCAGTTCTCGCTCACAGGTGCTCCAGGGGGCAGGCAGGTCTCCAGTGACACATGCACGTTTTCAGGGGCCGCATGCATGCTCTCCTCCCCTCCAGAAATACCCAGACTCAGCCTACAACCTTGGCCCCAAAAGAATTCCTTTTATTCCGTGGGTGCCTGCTTAGTCACTTCAGTCATGCCCGACTCTTTGTGACCCAGTGGCCTGTAGCCTGCCAGGCTCCTCTGTCCACGAGATTCTCCAGACAAGAAAACAGGAGTGGATTGCCATTTCCTCATCCAGAGGATCTTCCCAACCCAGGGATTGAACCCATGTCTCTTGACATCTCTTGCATTGGCAAGCGGGTTCTTTACCCCTAGTGCCACCTGGGATGCTCCCCCCCACCTTTATTCCAGAGAGATATAATTATGAGGTGAAGGGTATGAGAGCAGATTGCATTCTGGGAGCTACGTACCCATCAAGTTATATTATTTTCTTATTTTTGCTGTCCTGGGCCTCCTTATCCTAGGTACTGGCTGAGTCTATTTGTCTTCTGTTTTATGTTTTGTTTTTTGGCCATGAGGCATGTGGGATCTTATCTTCCCAACTAGGGATCAAATTCATACCCCCTGCATTGGAAGGTGAATCTTAACCACTGGACCATCAGGGAGGTCCCTGGGTCGGTTTTTCTTATCATGCCCATCTGAGAGTACAGATACTGAATGATGCAGGTAAATTCACAACTAATCCATTGCCTGCATTCTCTCTGAATGTTTTGGGCCAAATCCTATTTATCCATCCTCCTACAAAGTTACCTGCTCCTTACCCGCTTGGAATTCTCTGGTGGTTTTCTTTATCTTTTCTGGAAAAGATTAAGTTTCCCTGGTGGCTCAGACGGTAAAGTGTGTCTGCAATGCGGGAGATTTGGATTCATTCCCTGGGTTGGGAAGATCCCCTGGAGAAGGAAATGGTAACCCACTCTAGTACCCTTGCCTGGAAAACCCCATGGACAGAAGAACTTGGTAGGCCATACCATGGGGTCACAAAGAGTCAGACACAACTTCACTTTCACTTTCTAAAGATGTATAGGTGCATGAATTTAGCAGCTAGTACTGCTAACTACTGTGAAACAGGAATTTTACCAGGCAATGAGAATACTTACAGGAGTGAGACACTGTTTCTATGCTCAAGAAACTCACCATCGGTGACTAATTTTTTAATATGTGTTGCCCTGAGTTTGGGTCATTTGCCTGGTGAGCATCAAATATCTCATTGGATTGTTCATCCTGGAGAGTAGTTAATGCAAGTCAGAAGCACGCTCGGTATCAGAGCTCTCACTTACCTCCTTCTGAGCATCAGATGGCATCTTTGATGCACTTCAAATCTTCAGCTGGAGTGCATGAGAGTAAGCCAGGCATGCCTTTGTCATCCTCTCCCTTGACCTGTGGGTACCATATTGTCCTCTGTGAGGGCCTGTGGGAGGTGAGAGATCTGATGGACGTCTGAGTCTAAGAGAAGCAGTGATTTTGTGACTTCGCTGTGATGGCCAGAGGTAGGCACATCTTGAAACATGATCTTAAATGTTAAGTACGAATATTCTCCGAATTAAAGGCACATTCCTTTGCTTTGTATTCCATGTGTAGAGGAACCTAATTCAACACCACCAGTTACAAATACAGATAACAGGATTAATTGAAATAATAATTCCTTCCTTTCTTATCCATGACCCTGTGTCAATGATACAAGAGCTCTGCAGACATATCATATGTATGAAAACAAATGTTTGCATTTACTGAAATAACTTTTCTCTTTGTAAACTTAGCAGATTGGTTGTAGAATGTTGCCCACAGGGAAAGGGGTATATGTGAGCACTTTTAGGTCAGTTGCTGTGCATCTGAGCAGTTGTAGATACACTGGTAGTGAAGTTGATGAGAAAGAAAGGAGGGATGTCGGAGAGGGAGGAAGCTGGGAGATGTCTTGGATGGTTTGGTGCCCATGTTCAGTGGAGTAGACTATGCCAGGGCTGGTTTGCGGGAGTCGGCGGGTGAATATCAAGAAAGCAGGGTGCTGGTCTTGGGCACAGATTCCTGACAGAACAGATAAGAATGGGTGCTTTAGGCAATCCAAGGAGATCTGATTTGCCTTTCTTTTTTTAAAGATTTTTCTGACACCCTTTAAAGTCTTTATTGAATGTGTCACAATATTGTTTCTGTTTTATGATTTGAATTTTTGGCCACGTGGCATGTGGGATCTTAGCTCCCCAGCCAGGGATTGAACCCATACGTCCTGTATTGGAAGGCGAAGTCTTAACCACTGGACAGCCAGGGAAGTCTCAGATTTGCTTTCTTTCGATTCCACTTCAACGTAGGCAGAGCAATGGCAGGTGGCGTTTGTTCAGCTTGTGCCCCTAAAGTCTCAGGAAATGGGCAGCCATCTTCCACTGGCTTTGCTTTGAGGAAGTCGATCTCCTGGACTGGCTGCAGCCGGCGAGCAGCCTGTGGCCTCTGGGCAGCCACTCCTGAGGTCACATCCTCCCACGTCCTGTGGACACAGAGCGCTTTGGCCAGGGGATCCATGACCGCGTCCTCCTGAGTCGGAGGCCTTCTTGGCTTGGAAAGCTTCCTGGGTTTGCTGACATCAGCCTCGTGTGGAGGAGGATTGGCCTGGCTGCTGAGAATATACATGGAAGTGAATGAAGTCCGTGAAGAAAAAGGAAAAGAAAAACAGCTCAGCCAGACACGCCCTTGATGGCCATTGTTCCTCCCTTGGAATCTGTGAGCTGGAGAGGAAGAGGTGACCGGGGAGGCATTTCCTAAACACAGATGAGGAGAAAGAGGCTGGGGAGGCCGGAATTGGTCAGGAGGACTCGAAAGGCCGTGCTCTCCTGCCAAATAGGGTGATTCTAAGGAACAGCTGTGATGACAGGAGCCTAACAACTAGGAATTTCAAAACAAAACAGAACGCTGTTATCACGGCCTCCCCAGCCAGGGGGTCCCTGGAATCCAGGGCTCTGCCCCTCACCACACAGAACCGGGCAGACACATTCACTCTTCAGCAATGTCCCAACATCCTCTCAGTGACAGACACGCATTCCTCTGTCTGGAAAACTTTCCTCACGTCTAACACCGAGCCCTCCCGCTGCAGCTGAACTCCGGCGTCTCGTCCCTCGGTTCCGGAGACGATGGGGTGGAAAAGGACCTGTCACCATTTCCTCCTGAAGAATTCTTCAAAACACTGCTGATTTTCCCTTGGCCCTTCAGAACTCATTTCTGAATTGGTCAGTTCTGGAGAGTCCCGGTCAGATGCTTCTGCTCAGGGGGAAACGAGCTTTCATTACTCAGCAGAGTAGAAGGGCAGAAATGGGTGCCCCTGTTCTGATTAGTCAAGGAAAACCCTTTGCCCCCAACTCTGGTTTCTTCCCCACCGAATGCAGCATGCTGGTTAAAGAGCGTTTTTGTTTCTCTTTTCTGGAACCCATTGTGTGTGGTGTCCAAGACACTTAGCGGCTCGTACAGCTGCAGTTGTATTAAACTTCCCAGGCGGTCCCCAGAACTCTCAGGAGGAGTGAAGCTGCCCCAGGGAGGGGTGTGTCCCCGTGTGTGTGTGTGTGTGTGTGTGTGTGTGTGTGCGCGTGCGTGCGTGTGTCTGTGTAGGAGGAGGGGGCCCTGGGGCTGGGCACCCCCCCGCCGGGCCGTCTTTTCAGCTTGAAGCCCTCACTGCCTCTTTCAGGCTCAGGAAGCTGTCCCCACAGTGACACTCACACGCCAAGGAACCACATAATCGTTGGCAAGGCCTTGGCCCCCCCACCCCCCACCCCCGTCAGCCAGACGGGGCGGAGACAGCATTCCATTATTATAACACAATGCCATAAGAGGATGCAAAATTCTTTTCATATTCCTTCTTATACAATAGGGCCCTGAAAACTCGACTTTTCCACCGAAAAGGGAGGTAAAATCAGCTGTATGTGGTGGTTGTGTTTTTGCCAACAAAGGGCTCTTACTCATTGTAGGGGCTACTGTGTGAGCCTGGCTCACAGGGGTCGGCTCCAAACCTCCTCCCGGAGGCCCGCCCCTGGACTCTGAACCTTAGCAACTGATACTGCCCTCAGCAAACTGGCCCAGCTTAGAAGGCTGAGCTCATTTTTCTTGCTCCAGGACCACAAGGCCCTGGAGGGTGAAGCCAAAGCAAGCCCAGGCCTCCTAGGAAGACTCGGACTTGCATTGTCTGCAAAACTGCTATGCACACACTGGTCTCAAGGGAAGGGCTCACCTCCTCACCTCACCCAGCCCCAGGATGTTGGTGCCATGCTCACCCAGGCCTGGTGGGGACAGGGTGTCCTCCGTCCTGGGTCACTCTGCCTGGGCCTAGCAAGGCTCGGTGCGCACCTTATCAGTGCTGTTGACAGGCTGACTCACAGATCCGGCATGGATGCTGGAACCCAGCAACCCAGATGCTATTTCTAGCTTGGCTGTGGTTCCTGGCCGTGCCTTCCCACCGTGGAACCAGGAGGAGAAGTCATCTGGGCCGGTGCTGGACTAGGTGGTCCCTGTGGGGTGGACACCAGGAGACGTGGGACTTTTTCTTTATGAAAGGGTAGGAAATGATTTCTCTATAGAAGTGTAGGAAATGAGTTTAACAGCCCTGGTGATCCTGTCCCTCTCAAGAGTAATCTCTGACTTTGGCAGTGGTAGGAAATGAAATGGATTCAAGAGACCTCTGTGAACTTTTGTAGAGTTCCAATCCACCTTTCAGAGTAAATCTCCCCCTTAATTCATTGTTGTCCTTATTTGCTGAACGTGCATTTATTTAGAATATTGAATGAGAGCTCTTCCTAAAAATCACTACAGACCTTAAGTGCAAGTAAGCATTGTTCTCCAAGCCTCGAAACTCCCCACGAGACCAATTCCTTTACAAGCATCCTAGAAGGTAGGGATTGCCCGGGCAGTATTTCAGACTCTCTTAATAACACCTTATGGGGAAATTATGACACATTTTCTTATTTTCTGTGAGGGTTATACTTGTTCTTTGGATGAAAGGAACTCCATATGTAAATGCAATTATTACTCTGAATTTCTGTACAATCGGAGCGCCAGAGTCTCCTGGGCTGTTTGAACAGGATTCAGGCCTGGATTTTAACAGTGAATATGGGCAAAGAAAAGCCATAAAATCCACGAAACATTAACATTGCTAAAGAGGACCCAGGGGTTTACAGCGTCGAGGGTCAGCAGTAAGTGGTCATGTTTGAATGAAGTGCGCCCTCTGATTAGTGAGAAACGGGGCCTGGCATCTTCCACAGCACAAATACTCTGCTTCTAAGGCTGCCAAGCAAGTGCTTTCAGAAGCTGAATTTTCTCCCCACTCCAGGGAGCTGGCAGTGGACAGCAGAGGACATTCCACTGAAATCAGGCCATTGGGAGCTGAAGACAAAGGCAGCTGATTCAAGTGCACCAAATTGGAGTTTCTCTAATCAAATATATTAAATTCACCATCATTCTTGATTGTCTTAATGGGAAGGAAGGGCAGCTGTGCCCTTCGTTTTCTAAGCATTTTATTTAGTGCCTTGGGGGGCAGGGGGTGTTGTGGAGAGGGAGGGGAAGGAAAGCAGGATGGGAAGAGAAGAGAGGTAGAGATAGCCAAGAAAGCTATGGGAAGCTAATGTCTTTTGTCTTAAAAGTAAAATGATTTTGCATGCTGTTCAGATCCACACTGAGAGTTCCCAGAGCTGTCACTCACCGAGAAAAAAACCCCAAATAACCAGTTTATAAAGCACATTTACTTAGGAGTGGAAGAACAGCCAGCAAACAGATCAGGGCATGGCGGGTGGAGAAGCTTGGAATATTCCAGCAAAGAGAGACGTGGGCGACTAGTGTTAGACAGACTTGCTCCACTGGTTTCATGAAAGCCTGCTCCATTGAGCATTGCTTACCCGTTGCATACTTTGTGCTTCGTACAACAGGATTTAAATTTCAAGACTCTTAGGGACTATATTTTAAATGAACAACCAACAAGGACCTACTGTATAGCACAAGGAACTCTGCTCAATGTTATGTGGCAGCCTGGATGGGCGGGGAGTCTGGGGGCAAATGGATACATATATTGTTGTTTTTTAGTCACTAAGCTGTGTCTGACTCTTTTGTGACTCCATGGACTGTAACGTGCCAGGCTCCACCATAGGATTTCTCAGGCAAGAATACTGGAGTGGGTTGCCATTTCCTTCTCCAGGAGCATCTTCCCAACCCAGGGATCAAACCCAGGTCTTCTACTTGGTAGGTAGATTCTTTACCACTGAGCCACCAGGGAAGTCCAATTACATGCATATGTACGACTGAATCCCTTTGCTGTCCACCTGAAACTATCACAGCATGGTTAATTAGCTATAGGGAGTGAAAGTTGCTCAGACGTGTCCAACTCTTTGGGACTCCATGGACTACAGCCTGCCAGGCTCCTCTGTCCATGGAATTCTCCAGTGGGTTGTAGTTCCCTTCTCCAGGGGATCTTCCCAACCCAGGGATCTCACCCAGGTGTCCCTCATTGCAATCGGATTCTTTACTGTCTCAGTCACCAGGGAAACCCCTCCAACACAAAATAAAAAGTTTGGAAAAAAAAAAAAGAGAGAGACATTCAGGGAAACAGATCTCTTCCGTCACCTTCCTGGCTAAGAGCAGAATCCACAGAAGGCCTTTTTCACCATTCGCACGATGGAATTCAAACTTCTGGTTCAGAATCTGATGGCCCGACCTATTGTTTTCTAAGACAACTTAACAGAAAAGTCCGAGAGTAATGTTTCCTGCCTGGAGTGCCGCGCTACAGACAAGGTCTCGGTCTGCCCCTCCAGCTTCAAAGGAGAACTTGGGCGCGTGATGTCACTTCCTCCGTCTGCTGAGTTGATAACAGGATGAACCTAAACGTGATATGAGCCAGACATTCCACTCTGTGATTTTGTACTTCACCCCATGGGAAGGCAGAGTCCTTAAGCAGACATTGTTTTTGTACTAAGAGCTATGCACCCACGAATGCGCTTCATCAAGGAAAACAAAAGTCCAGGAATCGCCGGCTGGACTCACAGGCTCGCACAGGCTAACGTGAGTCATCCAGGGCTTTGAAAGCTGGTGCCTGTTACCGCCTGAAGCCAGCCTGTTTCTGAGCTGGAATGTGAAAGGCAGCTGGCTGTGTCAAAGGAGCAGAGAATAAAGCCGCAGTGTAAAACGAAGACACAATTCAGCAAAGAGAAGATGATATTAAAATGGAGTCTGCTCCTCTGGCAGCCACTTTCGGAGGGCCCCCTTTGGGAAACAAATGATTCTATTCTTCTTTTTAGAGAACAGAAAAAGGAGTTGGGGGGTTCCTTTCAGAAAAATGTTATCGGACTCTTTTAAAATGTCCCCATTTGAAGGGAAGGTGGCTCAGACAGTAAAGAATCCGCTTGCAATGCAGGAGATCTGGATTTGATCCCTGGGTGGGGAAGATCCCCTGGAGGAGGGCATGGCAACCCACTCCAGTATTCTTGCCTGGAGAATCCCCATGGACAGAGGAGCCTGGCGGGCTACAGTCCATGGGGTTGCAAAGAGTTGGACACGACTGAGCGACTTACTGCTCAAAGGGCATGTGATAAGGCAGTGTCTATATACCTGGCGGCATTATATCAGAGGACACAATGCAGGCTAAATGGAACTGTTTATTGCTCGGAGGAAATCTAGCAACTAAATCAATCAGCTCGGCTCTCCTGTTATATATGGTGGGTGTCCAGCCTCCTTATGGTGGCTCCTTCCTTTCCCAGGAGCTGGGTGAGGCCGGCTCACAGAGGAAGAAACTGCCAGTGCCTTTCTCCCCATACTCCCTCCCTCTCTCTCACACAATGCCCCTTTGTCCCTGTGGTCCCTCATCCCTCAGGGCATGGCCTGAGCTGGGTAGAGGCCGTTGCCAGGGAGCCTATTTCCAGCTTCTTCCTCCTGTGGGGAGTGAGCCTCCTGGGCCAGCTTGGAGTCACATCCAGAGCTACCAGGCTTTGGGGTGGCATCCCGGCTTCTCAGGCTTCATCTGGGTGGTGCCGCAGGGTCCTGTCTCCCCCCGCTACCCCACCCCACCCCCACCCAGTGGCTAGGACCTGGGATCAAGAGAGGGGTGTATGGGTTCTCATAAAGCCCACCCAGCTCATGAAGGCTGCAGAGAGAGCTCAGGGCCAGGAGTCAATCTCAGCATAGCTTGGTCTTCTCTGTGAAATTAGAGGCTTCAGGAGATGACATCAAGGTCTCTTGCAGGTACAATGATGTGTTTGTGTGTGTACTCAGTTGCTTAGTCATGTCTGACTGTATGTGACCCTGTAGACTGTAGCCCATCAGGCTCCTCTCTTCATGGGATTTTCCAGGCAAGAATACTGGAGTGGGTTGCCACTTCCTTCTCCAGGGGGTCTTCCTGATCCAGGGATCGAACCTGCATCTCCTGCACTGGCAGGCGGGTTCTTTACCGCTGAGCCACCTGGGAATCCACAGTGGCGTGTACCTCTCAATAATAACTGAGGATGTGGGAGAGAAATACCATGGCCTTCTGAGTAGATGGGCCTCGATTCGAATACTGACTTCACCTTTGTGGTTTTGCTCAGGTTATAAAGCTTCTGTTTCTCTTTTGGGAAAAAAAAATTTGGACCAAATCACATCTACCATACCAAGATGCTATGTGAGTTTGCTGCTGCTGCTGCGTCGCTTTAGTCGTGTCCGACTCTGTGTGACCCCATAGACGGCAGCCCACCAGGCTCCCCTGTCCCTGGGATTCTCCAGGCAAGAACACTGGAGTGGGTTGCCATTTCCTTCTCCAATGCATGAAAGTGAAAAGTGAAAGTGAAGTCGCTCAGTCGCATCCGACTCCTAGCGACCCCATGGATCGCAGCCTACCAGGCTCCTCTGTCCATGGGACTTTTCAGGCAAGAGTACTGGAGTGGGTTGCCATTGTGAGTTTAGTGACTTGAATTACAGGAAAGAGTCTGGTATGATTCCTGGCCCAGGGTAGGTCCTTCTAAACATCAGCTTTCCTTGCAACTCTATGACGTTGACTGTCAAAAGAAAAAAGTGATGAAAATCTGTCTTAGTCCAGGAGGTTTGAAATTTACAATGGAATTATGTTTCATTTTCATGTCTTGGGTTACCAGTTCCTAGGCATTTCATTTTCAGAGACAAGTAAAGTTGGGGAAAACAATAATTAAGATTGGTTGCAAGGTAGGCTTGTCAGCTTTTAATTTTTGACCAAATAAGTTGGCTAAAAACCAATTCTCATTTATTCTGACTATCATTTCAAAAAGTAAAGGCCACGCTGATTAGTCTTTTTTGGGAAAGGACAATTGTCCTTAGTAAACTAACATATATATGGCACACATGTATTTTTATTATGCATGAAATGTATAGGAGCATCACTACTGTTTTCTTCTATTGACTATAGATGAGTAAGAATTTGTCCCATTCTATCCCCAGTATGGGGCTGGTCTGGGGAAACTACTGTCTTGGAGAATAAATTTAGCTTATTCGAGTACTGTCATGGGTTTATGTAAACTAGTCTGGGCCTGGAGAATCCCAGGGACGGGGGAGCCTGGTGGGCTGTTGTCTATGGGGTCACACAGAGTCGGACACGACTGAAGCGACTTAGCAGTAGCAGCAGCAGCAGCAGCAGTCTGGGCTGCTCTATTTTCCTTTTGTATTTTTTCATTCAGATCTCCTTGCCTTTGTGTACACAAACATGTATATTTCATTTATGTTGCTTTAGCCCACCCAATTCACCCTGAAATTTCCAGAAGGGGGCACAAGGCTTGCAAAGGGTTCAATATTTCAATGTCATCTGCACACTTCCTCCCGCTCACTTGAAGGACACGCCCTGAGTGGCTCTCTGAGCTCATTGCAGTCTAGAGGGACCCTGCCTTCACTGGCTTCCACAGCATTTCCAGGCCACCCAGTTGCCTCGCCTGCTCTGAGCAGAGTACAGCGTACATGGAAAGCGGGCTGGCCCAGCCTCTCCCCCTCCAGTGGACCCACTTAGTATGGAGCTCTTAGGGCTTCCCACCCACTCTGGTCTCACCACAACGTCTCCTCTGCCTTTGCTCAGCTCCCAGCGAAGAAGGGCCTTTGAGCCCAGCTGTTGGTACCCTATCCCCTCTTGAAAGAAAGCAGGGAGACCTCTTCCCCTCAAAGCTTGGGCGTTTGGGCTGCTTCTCATCATCAGGGAATCTGAGCTGCCACCCCCAGCGTGGTGTCCCAGGAAGGGGTATTGATGGAGCCAGAGCTGGGTGGGAAATAGGATGATGGCTCTTTGCCTCCTAGTGATTCAGGTTCTCCCAGAATGGCCTCATGTGTTGTGAATTACAGAAATAACAAAAACACCCACGATTAAATACAAGTACCAAAATGTTCTTGAATGCCAAGTGTAAGGGATTGAAACGCGCTCTTGATGCAAGCTGGTCGCACGCGGCTTGCTGCCATTCGCGCCTGCGCAGCAGTGGAGCCCGCGGGGGCCTGCTCTCCCCGGGCTGGGCTTGCTTTGTTTCTTCTGGTCCTTTCCTTTCACTCTCTGCAGCCAGAGACTGCAGTGGTGTTGGATCGCATTTTCCCTGCGAGGGGCCTGACCCCTCTGATAGACATATTTGGTCTTCCTGGGAGGTCTCTCCAGGGTCAGAAAGGAACACACAGAAAATCCATTAGGCCCCATATCACATCTCTTCAGGGGTAACAGATGTCAGTGGTGCTCGCTGAGATCTGAGTCAGAAAACTGCAGGGTCCTGGAGCCGAGCGTGGCAGAGTCGAGTGATCCAGCCGTCTGGCCTCCACAGCATCGAGCGCGGTGCCACCTCTGGGCTCACTATCTGAGTCCGAGTCTGCAAATGGTAGGGGTGCACGGAGGGCGGCGGGGGTCTTCTCTGCCTCGCTTCAGCTCCCTCCGCCCCAGCCTCTCCTTGCCCCCTGCTTAGTGGGGCCTGGTTCCTGCCATGCCGTGGAAGATGCTAGCAAGGAAGTGGGTGGGTGCACATCTAAGCTGAGTTTTATCTTTTTGGGGCTCCTTAATCTCTTTTGAAGTGATTTAGACCATAGAGAACAACGGTGCTTGTTTTTTATTCTGGAGGCTTCAGTTCTACCAAGAGGCTTCTTAAGTGTTAAGAGGCTCCCCGAGGTTGGTGCTCTCTCCCTTCATGTGGTTCTTGTTCTCATGTTTTACTGATATTTGATGTGGTGGCTGTAGCCAATGAAAGCTAGTCCCCTTCTCCCCTCCCCCAGCCCCAGCTCAAAGTCATAAACCAAGGGTTTTTGGTTTCTGTCTCAACATTTCCTCTCTTCACTGTCTCTGCAGGGCCAAAAATGTCATTTTCTAAGTTACTCTCAGGAGCTTTAGCTTCCTTATGTCCTTTGTTCATTAAGGGGGCCAGTGGGATGTGTGGGAGGGAGCTGGGGTCTGGGGCGTGGGGCCACTTCCTGAGTGCAGCGCAGGTGCACCTTGCTAGAAACAGAGGATTCAAAGATAAGCCCTCAGCAGAGCCCCCCCGCCCCCTGCCACCATGGGGATAGAAGGAGGACACCCACCACACTCTGGTGAAGGCCACCAACACCTTTTTAACCCCCAAATCCAAGGATCCATTTCCATTCCCACACTTCATTCCCTCCCTCCAGTTCTGGCCCTGTGGCTCACCCCTGCTTTTCTCATTGTGTTATTCAATAGACCTGGGTTCGAGCCCTGGGTTGGGAAGATCCCCTGGAGAAGGAAATGGCAACCCACTCCAGTATCCTTGCCTGGAAAATCTCATGGACACAGGAGCCTGGCAGGCTGCAGTCCATGGGGTCGCAAAGAGCTGGGCACGACTGAGCGACTAACACTTAAGGGGCTAGCCCATTCCTATGTCATGGGAAGTGGTACACGTGATAGTTAAAAGCAGGTTCTGCGTCATAACGTGTGTATTCACTCCAGTCCTGACTTGTCTTAGATGTGTGGCCCAGGTAAGTTATGCAGCCTTACAGGGACTCAGTTTCCTCACCTGTTAAATGGGATTTATAATATTATCTACCCCACAAGATTTTGTGACGGTCAGATCAGATAGTACCAAGGGTGTGCTTAGAATGAGGTGCTGGCACATTGTATAATTCTGGTGACTGGGCTTCCCTTGTGGTTCAGATAGTAAAGAATCCACCTGCAATGCATGAGAACCAGTTTGATCTGTGTGGGTCAGGAAGATCCCCTGGAGAAGGGGATCCCCTGGGAACCCATTCCAGTATTCTTGCCTGGAGAATCCCATGGACAGAGGAGCCTGGCAGGATACAGTCCATGGGGTAGCAAAGATTCGGACACAACAGACTATCACTTTCACTTTTTTCTGTTATAGTAATGATAATTAGGCTTCCTTGGTGGCTCAGACGGTAAAGCATAATTATTAGTATTATACTTTGTGCTAAGCACTAGTAATACATCTGGGAATTCAGTAGCCATGGTTTCTTCCCTCAAGAAGCTTACAGGCCAACAAAACAAAACAAAGCAAGAAAACAATTGTAGGAGTGAATAATAATTGAAAATTTAAAGTACAGATACAACTATGCCACATTGGATACAATTAGAGACTTAAGTCTTAAGTCAGTCTGATAGTAATTGGCTTATTAACTTTGGCAAGCCATTCAAACTCTCTGAATTGCAGCTTCTTCATCGAAAAATCAATGATTCGGATTTTTTTAAGTCTGTAATTTTATAAAATAAATTTCTGAAAGATGTGACTATTTGTATAACCAATTAGGTGGGCTTTTTAATAAAGCAGGTATTATGTTTCTCTCATTCACTCCTATATCAACCAATACCTAGAAATCCATCATCAAAAGTAGACTTCCAATAATTGTTCATGTAACAATAGAAAAAAAAAAAAAAAGCAGCTTACAGGCCAGTGTGGGAGACAGCCATTCAACCCGGGGATGCTGACGTGTTAAGATTGACACAGCAAGTACAAAGCTGTGCTCCCCACAGTCTGGGCTACTGTACTCTCCTGTTCCCAGATTCTCCAAACTTTCTTTCTCCAGCGCCATCCCTGACTTGTTTTTCCTTTATCTTTCACAAAGCTGTGACTCCTCCCAGACTCTACTGATTTCCTCCCCATACCCCTTGGCCCACCCCAGCTCAGAGGCGGAAGGAAAGCCTCAAGATCAGTCGAGGGTTTTCATCAGCCCGGAATCATCCTGGGCCGGGGGCGGGGCCAGTGGCCGGAACCTCCTCAGTGTGGGCGTGGGCTTCCTTCTTGGAGGGAGATGCTCTTAGATGGTCTCCTCTGCTCGGCCGAGAAGTCTCCACGAGTTGCTCGCCCTCTTATGATTCAGTTTAACCATCCCCAAGAAGGAGATGATAATACTCTTTACATGGGGCTAGTTGACCATACATATATTATCCACTATATATACGCACAAGTAAACACATATAGCATTCATATACACATATACATGCACACATATGTGTATATTTTTGTATGTGTGTGCTAAGCCGCTTCAGTTGTGTCCAACTCTTTGCAACCCCATGGGTTGTAGCCCATCAGACTCCTCTGTCCATGAGATTCTCCAGGCAAGAATAATGGAGTGGGTTGCTGTGCCTCTCCTACAAGGAATCTTCCAGACCCAGGGATCGAACCTACATCTCTTGTGTCTCCTGCATTGCTAGGTGGGTTCTTTACATTAGCGCCACCTAGGAAGCCCCGTTTATATATACACACATATAGACATAGGTATATGTGAAAAATCTCAACTCAGTGCCTGGTCTAGAGTCAGCACAGAGTGTAGCTGTCAGTGGTAGCTCTGACTCTAGCTGTTCCTAGGAGCTGGAGCATCCCTGTGGGTTGTGGTTTTGGGAGGACGGTGTCTGGAATGCAGAAATGCCTGAACCAGACAATTCAGTCTTGTGTAGTTGCTGAGCTAGGAATACGGGAAACAAAGTTGACAGAGTTGGGTTCCTGTCCTTGAAGGAGTTTGCAGTGCAGATCTGTGCACAGGTGACTCTGATGCAAGCCAAACTCTAGAAGACAATCGAACTGAGGGTGTGTGCCCGGACACTCAAAAGGAAAAGCCAAACTCTAGAAGACAATCGAACTGAGGGTGCGTGCCGGGACACTCAAAAGGAAATAGTTCTGTTCTGGTCATCAGTCACTTGCACTTAGAGATTCAGACCGTTGAGGCGGAGATGAGGCTAGAGGAAGGGCTTTCTTATCGGAATGCAGAGGTAAGCATGTGAGCAAGTGCACAGATTCAGGCAGCCTTGTAGCAGGTGTGAGCTCTGATCATGGTGCCTGGAGCACAGTGGTCCTGCAGGGACTCATCTGGAAGGCAGACCGGGATTGTGGTGGAGGGTTTTTAGGCTGCTGAGGGTTTCATTTTCTTGGGCTCCAAAATCAATGTGGATGGTTACTGCAACCACAACATTAAAAGATGCTTGCTCCTTGAAAGAACAGCTATGACAAACCTAGACAGTGTATTAAAAAGCAGAGACATCACTTTGCTGACAAGATTTCATATCGTCAAAGCTATGGTTTTTGCAGTAGTCATGTACAGATGTGAGAGTTGGACTATAAAGAAGGCTGAGTGCTGAAGTTGATGCTTTAAAACTGTGGTGTTGGAGAAGACTCTTAAGAGTTCCTTGGACAGCAAGGAGATCAAACTAGTCAATCTTAAGGGAAATCAACCCTGAATATTCATTGGAAGGACTGGTGCTGAAGCTGAAGCTCCAACACTTTGGTCACCTGATGTGAAGAGCTGACTTACTGGAAAAGACCCTGATGCTGGGAAAGATTGAGGGCAGGATAGGAGGAGAAGGGGGTGACAGAGGATGAGATGCTTGGATGGCATCACTGACTCAATGGACTTGAGTTTGAGCAAGGAGATAGTGAAGGACAGGGAAGCCTGGCGTGCTGCAGTTCATGGGGTCGCAAAGAGTTGGACATGAATTAGTGACTGAAAAACAATGACAAGGGGTTTGCAGCGTATTACATATTTGAGCTAAAAACAAACTGTCCTCTAATGACTTGAAGACTCCATCAGGAAGATCCTGGCTTGTAAGGAGAAGACAAATTGAAAAGGAATAGGGTTTGTAAAATAAGGAACTAAAGCCAAGTTGAATCATACGAGCAACATCACCTTCTTTGTTTCTGCTGGCAGAGGACTCTATCATTAAGTCACAGCACTGTGGCACCCGCCATCAGATTAAAATTCTCAACAGATTTCCGTGTGTAATAGAAACTTCAAACTTTTTATTACTTTAAAAAAGAGACATGCTGCCAAAGCCACACACATTATTAAGCTTTGGTATTTGAGCCTGGCTATGTGAGGAAATAATCTAAACATTTCCCACCTGACCCCTCATCTGTCCACATCTGAACCTCCCCATGGCTCCTCCTTACCCAGTGAATAATTTCAAAGACCTCAGCATGGTTTGCTCTGCTTTGCCCACCAGCCTCTCCCCTTGTCACTCTTTCTCATGCCCCACCCTCTGCCCACATCTAATGCCTTGTGGATGCTTGAGCCATGCTTTGCATCTGCTCTCCTCTGCGCCTTCCCTCTCTACCTTCTTGCCCTGGTTAATCTCTTTTCTTCATATCCAAAGTCCTGCTCTGTTGTCACATGCTCAGATGGAGCCTCCTGAGCTCCTGTCTCAGGCAGGGCCCCTCTTTTGTTCTTGCATAGCAACCTGTGCCTATCTTTGTCATCTTGAGTCTTCTGCCATATTGCAATTACTGGAGCATCTCCTCCATAAGCCTGTGAGGTCCCAAGGGATCTCTGCTTCTCTCAGCCTGATTTCTTGAGTGCCTGGCATATCCTATGGACAAGAAGAGATTCTGAATAGCAGATGAGAAATCTTAGGTTGAGATGGTTAGATAGCATCACCGACTGAATGGACGTGAATTTGAGCAAACCCCAGAATATAGTGAAGGACAGGGAATCCTGGGGTGCTGTTGTCCGTGGGGTTGCAGAGTCAGACATTACTTAGCGACTGAACAACGATCCTTGGGATCTAAGACATTGCATTGTTTGCCTCAAAAAGACCTTAACATATTTCAGGGGCCTGGAGACAGCATCTAATCTTGAGTGTTTGTGTGTGCTAAGTTGCTTCAGTTGTGTCCAACTCTTTGCAACCCTATGGACTATAGTCTGCAAGGCTCCTCTGTCTATGGGATTCTCTAGGCAAGAATACTGGAGTGAGTTGCCATGCCCTCCTCCTTGGGATCTTCCTGATCCAGAGATTGAACCTGTGTCTCTTACATCTCCTGCATTGGCAGGTGGATTTTTTTTTTTTTTTTTTACCACTAGTGCCATGTGGGAAACCCCTAATCTTGAGTACTTAATGTGAAAGAATCCATGGTGGGAATGCTGAAAACAATGGGGTTTTCTGGAGAGTCTTCAAAGTGTTCATTTTGACCCAGGCTAGTAGACAAATGTGTCTTGCACCTCCTGCTTCAGAGTCAATTGGTTTACTAGCGAAACATTCAGATTCTGAGTGCCTGCTTTATATCTTCTAAATCAAATTGCTGAAGAACACACCAGGGGATGGGCATTTTTAACATGTGTCCCCTGGTGATTCTGATATACCCTCAAGCCTGAAAACCCCTGATGGGGACAAAGTCTCCAGTCAATGAAATATTGGTAGGTGTTGGATGAAATAGGAGCTGGAGAAGGATCAATGCACACTGATGCAGTTTATGGTTCAAGAATTCTCAGCAAGACTCAAACCCCTCAAATAAACTGTATATTATGCAGGCTGTCACAGGACAGCATCTTGCCTTCAAAAATCAAACCTCTCTTCCGCTTCATTCTATGATTTGAAAACATTTGTCAGATAAGGAACAGGACCAGGGTTTTCTGGATGTCATATTATCCTCCTTGGATATTAGAACAAAGGCCATAGATATGAGTGATCATAACAACTTGACAGGTGAAGGGATATAATTACAAACAACCCTGTCATGGAGGGAGTCGATTTAGTCTGTGTTCCTCATTGTGCAAACAGAAATAAATAGAATGCTTTGTAGGGCCCCTGAGGTAACAGGTCTCCTGGCATTTGGCTACTTTCTGGCTCCAAAGAGTAAATTGTAAATTCACAGAAATGAGCTCTCAGTCTCCTAACCAGAGGACCTCCATCAAACTGTGGACTCCCCTCGAACTGGAGAAGATGACATGGAATTTGAGATGTGGTGGCTCTGATGACCTGCAGGTGAGGGAGACCAATGCTTTCCATTGACAACAGGAGAAAAAGGGGACTAAGGCCATTCAGCTTGGCTTTTCCCACCATCTCTCATTGTATGAGATGGTTGACCTCTTCCCAGCCTGCTATTTCCTTCCTGGAATGAACTGTGATTTGATTCTCATGGAGCAGGAATGCTCTATAGAACATGGGGCCTGAGATGAGAGGGAGATAGCTACCTCTTATTGGGGTGCTCCTCTGATGGGTGATTCTGGTACCTGAAGTAACCATCTGGGGATAGGAAGTCATGGTGGTGAAACCTGTCCAAAATAATGCTGTAACCACAAGACAAAAGCCACCAACAGATAATAGAAGCAGGCTCTGAAATTCCCCCTTGCCATTAAAGCTAAAGGCAGAAAGAAAAATTGTACCTGTGTTGCCTGGTGACTGAAGAGAAGATGAAGTGATGGGTCTCTGATGACCCAGGAGCTATGATCCCTTTCTTCACTGAATTTGCTTTTTATATTTTGAGATTGAAAATGAGATAGAAAATCCTTGAGATTAAATTGACCCAGAAACAAAGAAATTATTGCAAGGGTTTTCTATCCATTTCCTCCAACACTAAAAGTAAAGGAGGCAAATACTTTTTATTTTTTTTTCATATATATGTATGGGTATTTTGCTTTATATATATGTATACATGTATATGTGTGTATATCTTTAAATTTTGTCCTTGAACATAAAATGACTTTAGCAAATACCGGATTCTAATCACATTAGACTATCTTAATGAAATTATAACCATTGACAATCTGCAAGACCTGGCAAGATGGAATGATTCGTATTTACTATGCAGGTACTTAAAGCCCATTTGGCCTGAAGAAATTGAAAGAAACTTCTGTATGACAGAACTGTATCTCAACTCTCACTTATGTTGTAACAGCTTTGAAAGTGAAAAGTGAAAGTGAAGTCACTCAGTCGTGTCTGACTCTTTGCGACCCCATGGACTGCAGCCTCGCAGGCTCCTCCGTCCATGGGATTTTCCAGGCAAGAGTACTGGAGTGGGTTGCCATTTCCTTCTCCAGGGGATCCTTCCCAACTCAGGGATTGAACCCAGGTCTCCCGCATTGCAGGCCGACACTTTACCCTCTAAGCCACCAGGGAAGCCAAGTTCTGGCTAATATAATCCAAAACAGAAGTAATAGTCAGGCAAAAGCCTCTACTGGAAAATAGAAACCCTGGCTTCAGAAAACCCCATGTGCCTCCAATATTATAACAATAATGGAAAAATCCCAGAAAGCAAAAATGAGGGTGATGATTTGTATTTAAGTAGATTTTTTAGGTTTGATGCAGGGTTGTTTTAATCAGTCATTCATCTTGATTGACTCTCCTTTTTTTTTCCTACTCCCAATTTTTAGGGGTAGATTTAATACTTAAAGCAAGCTAAGTATATCCTGAAAGTGAAAGTGGCTCATTCGTGTCCGACTCTTTGTGACCCCATGGACTATACAGTCCATGGAATTCTTCAGGCCAGAATACTGGAGTGGGAGGCCTATCCCTTCTGCAGTGGATCTTCCCGACCCAGGAATTGAACTGAGTTCTCCTGCATTGCAGGGGGATTTTTTACCAGCTGAGCTACCAGGAAAGCCCAAGTATATCCTATTACCCATGAATCAAATCATCACATCTTCTACAGCTCTGTTCCTTGAATAAGCAGGTGTTACTTTTTCAGCTGTGGTTTAAAAAAAATGGATGTTGATACTGGGCAGGTCTTCATGATCCTGAAAGATTGAAAGCCAAGGACTGTTGTTATTTACATTTCTCTGATAAGGTCAGCTTGTCTGCTTGACATGCTGTATCTGTGTGATTCTGCAACACAGTTTATGACAGTTCTGTTAAGAATGGGCTTCCCTGGTGTCTCAGACAGTAAAGAATCTGCCTGCAAGGCAGGAAACCCAGGTTGGATTCCCTGGGTTGGGAAGATTCCCTGGAGAAGAGAATGGCAACCCTGTCCAGTATTCTTGCCTGGTGAATTCCATGGACAGAGGGGCCTGGCATGCTACCACCCATAGTGTTGGACAGAATCCAACGTGACTGAGTAACTAACTTATCCTGTGCCTATAGCCACTCAGACACACTATTGCTATACACAATAGCTTCCCACCTAGATCCCCCTTCTGCTGATGTCAGAAACATGCTTTGGGCTTCTCATGAGAATGGCATCTGGATGGCTGATGTATTTCTAGTTGGAGATTCTAGGTCACCAGGATTTACCCAAGTATCCCATTTCTACTATGACCTGAAACCTGGTACGATGGGATGCTGACAAGTCAGTGTCTTCTGACTAAATGTATCCTGTCCTTTTCTATTCTATCCTCAGAAATATTGTTCCCTCTTCCCTCATCTACAGTGTCACCCTACTCACACAGAGGTTAACAGTAATTCTCATATTCACGTAGAACTTGCCTCACTATGGGCCAAATACTGTGCTTAGTGGACAAAAAACACTTGTTGTATAAGTTGGATACTGGTCTAAATTATTTTAAAATGTTAATCTTCACTATGGTGGCCAGTTGCTCAGTTGTGTCCACTTCTTTGCAGCCCCATGGTCTGCATGGGGCTCCTCAAGTCCATGGAATTTTCCAGACAAAAGTTGCCATTTCTTACTCCAGAAGATCTTCCCAACCCAGGGATTGAACCTGAGTTTCTTGCATCGCCTCCATTGGCAGGTGGATTCTTTACCACTAGCACCACCTGGAAAGTAAGCCCATTAACAACTAGGAAATGTTGTTACTATCCCATTTGACATCTTAGTTAACTTACCTAAAGCCAAAGGTTGGTTAATTTGCTCAGGCTGAGTAGTCAGCAAGTGGTAGAGCTCAGATCGAAACCCCAGGTAAGTCTATTTTCAGAGTCCACACTCTGTAACCACTTTGCTAGGTTGCCCAGGAAAAATTTGAAATGCCGTTATGGTCCAAGGTAGACACATTACTGTCCTCATTTTGCTGATGGGGAAATTGAAGCACAGATGGCCATATCATTTTCCTAGCATCATGCATTCAAACCCAAGCCATCCAAGTTGAGAGGCTTCCAACTTTTTCTCCTCTGTGGGCTCCCTAGAGGTGACAGTAGGGAGGATTGAGTGTCTTCTGCAGCTTATGTTTAAGAACCTCCATGTAAAGAGCTAAGGTGATTAACAGCTTCTGAAGGTTGGGATGTGTGCTTGAGAGAAGCTGAAGAGCTTTACGATGATTTCCAGGCCACATTCACATCCCATGTCTCATAGGGTTTCCTGGGGGAGATGACTTCAGGGCAGTGAGGGAATTCAAGTCTCTGGCCCTCAGATTCCATGTCTTTAGGAGTGGAAGCTTTCGTCTGGAGCTGAAACCACTTCTGAGGTTCAGTCTGCAGTGCACCTGCAGATTTCCCATTAAACTGCCTGCCGAATCAGGAATAATGATCCTCAGGGGGGAGAGAGATTATTTGCATTTGAATTAATGTTCAGTTCAGAGTCACAGATTCCTCATCAAGAAGGATTTAGAGCAATTGCTGGTATCCTGGGGATCTGTGACCAGCTCATTATTTTCATCTTGCAGGGTAGTACTAGAATTTTTATTTTTATTTTTTCAAGTCTTCTTTTGAAAGTTTGGCTCTCTTTATCCCCATGATCATAATTATAATAATTTTGAAACATCAGTCTGCTCAGATATCAAGGTGTTGAACGGGTAATTTCACTTTAATGAATTTGTCTCGTATGGGCTGATTTTCCACATCTGTCCTAACCTGAATAGCTAACTGGTTAATATGAGAACTGTTCCGTTTCATTAACTTCTCCCCGTTGATGTCCTTGAGGTGGAACTGATGCATTGCCAGTTGTGAGCCCTGTCAGCTCTTTCTTTTTAGGCAAAGCATGATGCCAGATTCTATTCTAAGGCACTGATGCCAACTAGGGAGAATAAAATGAAGTCATTTGGTCATCCAGGTAAACTTCAGGTTTCCATATATCGGACAGCTTCTGAGAGATTTGCAAGTCCTTGTCACTCACAGACGTCATAAACACTTGGACCCGAGGCCATCTTGGGGGGAGGTTCTTGACTTCTAACCTTTGAGAAAGCAGGTCTCTTGAGTGCCATGATGGGCTAGGAAGATGTTTTGAGAGTATTTAAGGTAAAAGAGAAGATGGCGGTGGATTACCGAGCCTTCTGATGCATCCTCTACAGATCCCTGCTGAGATGTTCTGCTGAGCATAGTTCTGCTGAGCTGGAGAAACAATCTGTTATGATGCTCTGGGCTCTAAGAGAAAACCCAGGGCAAATAACCAGGAGGCGTGCTGTCGCTCACAGCAAGAAGGTAGAGTGCACTTCAGGATTGATTGGTTCAACGGCTCTGTGTCAACAAGGACCCAGTTGTTTGTGCCTTTCTGCCTGATACTAGCATTGATTTCATTCTTAAGCTTGCTCTCCTTGAGGTTGAATGAGGACTACTAGGAAAAATGAGGGCTGCCTTATGCTTCCCTGCTCACCTCCCTGGGGTTGAGGGAGGAAAAGACATTCTTTATTTGTGGAAGAAAAATCTTTCATTTCAGTCTGAATGGATCAACTTAGGTCTTGTCCTGCCCCAACACCAATAACTATTATCAAGAGAATAATATTATGAGCTGGTGCTTGAAACATAAGCTCCAGGTTTCATAACTGTCAAGAGGTAAGGGGCAACCTGGATTATGCTAGACTAATCAGTGCCCACTCTTGGGACTGCTGATGGAATCAGCTTTCTGGAGACACACCAGCTATTTGGAGAAAGGATGGAGTCTCGAGGAATGAAGAAGAAAAGAGTAGAGTAACAGTACTCACTATGCTGATCTGAGAAACACAGCTGCCAACCCTACCATGAAGAAGGTAAGAATTTCAGCTGAAGTCTACTGACCCTGGAGGTGGATCGAGGCTAGATCACTGTACCCTAATGATTTGAGACTGGGCACTTCTGCTCCGATGTTTATGAGCTCTGAAAACAAGATAAAAATGGAAATGAAACCAGAAAACAGAAAGCAGCACTGAGAACTCAGCTATTAAAAGGGCATGTGTGTGGGAGGCTGGGTGTGCTGGGTGTGTCGGGTTGTGCCCTCTGCCATGTTTTGTGCATTTTTGATGGAGACTTAACTGGAGCATGCTCTCTATATCACAGGACTAAAGGGACCATCAATGTGCAATCAAAAGAACAGGTCCCAGTATCCATCGTCCATGTAAAGAGCCATCTTGTTTGATGAAACCCGCAAAACCAACTTTCTAGCAGTCATAGACTCCTTTGTGCATTGTGCTCTTTTTTACGCTTACCATTTCAAGTGTACTTTAATTCCTACCAATTAAACAGAAATGTTTCACAATCGTCCTACGTATTCTTCAGTTTATCCTTTGGGAATAATAGATTGGTGTCATCTTTTTTAGCTAAAAGTTAGGTTGCCAGGAGAAATATCAATAACCTCAGATATGCAGTTGACACCACCTTTATGGCAGAAAGTGAAGAGGAACTCAAAAGCCTCTTGATGAAAGTGAAAGTGGAGAGTGAAAAAGTTGGCTTAAAGCTCAACATTCAGAAAACGAATATTATGGCATCCGGTCCCATCACTTCATGGGAAATAGATGGGGAAACAATGGAAACAGTGTCAGACTTTATTTTTTGGGCTCCAAAATCACTGTACATGGTGACTGCAGCCAAGAAATTAAAAGATGCTTACTCCTTGGAAGGAAAGTTATGACCAACCTAGATAGCATATTCGAAAGCAGAGACATTACTTTGCCAACAAAGGTCCGTCTAGTCAAGGCTATGGTTTTTCCTGTGGTCATGTATGGATGTGAGAGTTGGACTGTGAAGAAGGCTGAGCACTGAAGAATTGATGCTTTTGAAATGTGGTGTTGGAGAAGACTCTTGAGAGTCTCTTGGACTGCAAGGAGATCCAACCAGTCCATTCTGAAGGAGATCAGCCCTGGGATTTCTTTGGAAGGAATGATGCTAAAGCTGAAACTCCAGTACTTTGGCCACCTCATGCGAAGAGTTGACTCATTGGAAAAGACTCTGATGCTGGGAGGGATTGGGGGCAAGAGGAGAAGGGGACGACAGAGGATGAGATGGCTGGATGGCATCACTGACTCGATGGACGTGAGTCTGAGTGAACTCCGGGAGTTGGTGATGGACAGGGAGGCCTGGTGTGCTGCGATTCATGGGGTCGCAAAGAGTTGGACACGACTGAGCGACTGAACTGAACTGAACTAGGTGTACATGAGGAAAGTGCCACCTCCTCCCAGATTATTCAATATTTGTATCACTGGTGTGGTATACACTTACCACAACTTTTGTTTTGTTATTGTTGGAGTATAATTGCTTTATAAGGCTTCCTCATACAGCAGAAACTAACACCATACAGCTTTCATCTAGAGCAGGATTTCTCAGCTTCAGTCCTATGAACATTTGAGACTGGGAGCTTCCCTGGTTGTCTAGAGGTTAAGAATCTGCCTTGCAATGCAAGGGACACAGGTTCAATCCCTGGTCCGGGAAGATCCCACATCCTGAAAAGTAAATAAGCCCAGGAGCTGCAACTGCTGAAGCCCAAGCACCCTAGAGCCTGTGCTCCACAACAAGAGAAGCCAACATAATGAGAAGTCTGTGCGTGGCAACTAGAGAGCAGCCCCCACTCTTCAAAACTAAAGAAAGTCCAAGCACAGCAATGAAGACCCAGCATAGCCAATGAATTAATGAATGAATAAATAAATAAAAATTTTAAAAAGACATCGAGGCTGGGTAATGCTTCCTGGTGGCAGCCTCCCCTGTGCATTGTAGGAGGTTTAGCAACATCCTTGGCCTCTACCCACTGGATGCCAGTAGCATCTTCCCATTGCCAGCTGTGACAATCGAGCATTGCCACCATACCCTCTTGAGATCCTCTCTTCCCTCACCTCAAAAGAACCACTGCCCAAATGGGAAGTTGGAACTCTGAGGGTTGGGAATAATTTTAGATGGGTGAATGACTTCTTAAGATCCCGAGGCACTGATGAAAAAGATCAAAATGGGCACAGACTGATTTATAGCTGAAGAATAAACTTTGTACCCCAGCGTAGGAAAACTTGTAAAGGTGGTTTTAGGACCAAGAAGCCAACTTGATTAAAATGCTGGCTAGGACCAGTTTATACAAAAAGCAACGTAGTGGTCCATTGAGAACTGAATTGGATATAACTAAACATCTGAGAGTGAACATACCCCACAAATTACACTTACATGTGTATCCATCATGGCAATCACATTGACAACAGGCCTCCAAGTTACTCTGCACCTGGTACATGTCAGCAGCTGTGGAAAATACAGATTATACCAATTTGTGATCCCCACACTGGCCTACAAGACAGGGATTGTCCTCGTTTTGTACACAAGGAGTCTGAGGCTGAGACAGTTTTCCGTAGCTTGCCCGAAGTCTTGCCCAGAGTCTTGCCACTGTTCTTGGCAGGGCAGGCTAAAACTTCGTCTGACAACAGCTGGTGCTGTTGCCTCTACAGCACAGGATTAGAATGTGAGATGTGTGTACTACCATGAGATCATAACTAGCATGTCTAACAGTGTCCTTGATATACACACATACCATATACATGTATAGGCAGAGACCATCTTTACGTAGGAGATCAGGTGGTAGCTCATAAAACTCTACTGAACACGTAAGGCAGATGAAGCTTACTCTTGGGACCTCTGATACCCTCGTTTTCTGGGAGTTCAGATTTCTGAGGCTCCTGAGATATTTTGAATCCAAGCAGAGAAGAGAGTGGGTGACAAAAGCCACCAGCCAGTGTGTCAGGGGAGTGTCTGCTTGTGGGATGTGGGTAGGGGTGCTGAGAGGGAGACCTTGGGCCAGAGTTCTCGGAGCCTGAGATAGAGGTTCTCTAGGGTAGCTTCTTGTTTTAAAAAGTTATTTATTTTTAATTGAAGGATAATTGCTTTACAATAGTGCCTTGGTTTCTGCCATATGTCAACATGAAACAGTCATTTTGTTGTTCAGTTGCTCAGTCCTGTCTAACTCAGTGACCCCAGGGACTGCAGCACTCCAGGTTTCCCTGCCTTTCACCATCTCCCTGAGTTTGCTCAAGCTCATGTCCATTGAGTCAATGATGCCATCCAACCATCTCATCCTCTGTCGTCCCCTTCTCCTCCTGCCCTCAATCTTTCCCAGCATCAGGGTCTTTTCCAATGAGTCAGCTCTTTTGCATCAGGTGGCCAAAGTATTGGAGCTTCAGTTTCAGCATTGGTCCCTCCAATGCATATTCAGGGTTGATGTCCTTTAAGATGGAGTGGTTTGGTCTCCATGCTGTCCAAAGGACTCTCAGTCAAGGTACACATCGGTCCCCTCCCTCTAGAACCTCCCTCCCACCTCCCATCCCTTCCCACCCATCTACGTTGTTACAGAGCCCTGGTTTGAGTTCCCTGAGTCATACAGCAAATTCCGCTTGGCTGTCTATTTTATGTGTGGTAGTGTGTATGTTTCCAGGCTACTCTCTCCATTCGTCCCACCCTCTCCTTCCTCCCCATTCTTTTGTCCATAAGTTTGTTCTCTATGTCTGCATCTCCATTGTGACTAGGGCAGTCTCTTAAACTTTAATGTGGGGAATTCCCTGGTGGTCCAGTGGTTAAAAAAAAAAATACACCTGCTGATGCAGAGGACATGGGTTTGATGTCTGGTCTGGGAAGATTCCACATGCTGCAGAGCAACTGAGCCCAGGAACCACAGCTCCTAAAGCCCTCGTGCCCTAGAGCCTGTGCTCTGCAACAAGAAAAAAGCCACCACACTGAGAAGTCCATGCACCACACCTAGAGAGTAGCCCCTACTCGATGCAACTAGAGGAAGCTTGAATGTAGCAATGAAGACCCAGTGCAACCATAAATAAATTAATTAATAACATTTAAAAAACAAACCTTTAATGTGCAAAAAGGCACCTACATGTGTGCTAAGCCACTTCAGTCTTGTCCGACTCTTTGTGACCCCATGGATTGTAGCCCGCCAGGCTCTTCTGTCCATGGAATTCTCCAGGCAAGAACATTAGAGTGGGTTACCATGCCCTCCTCCAGGTGATCTTCCCGACCCAGGGATCGAACCCAGGTCTCTTTTGTCTTCCTTATTGGAAGGCAAGTTCTTTACCGCTAGAGCCACCTGGGAGCCCTAAAGTGGCACCTACTGTTCTTATTAAAATACAGATTATAGAGTATTTGGAGCCTGGAGGGGGGTGCCCAGAATTATGCATTTCAACAAGCCTTGAAGTGACGTTGTTGCTGCTGGTCCAGACAACCCACGGAGAAGTGGCGGTCTAGCAGTATGGCACCCCACTCCAGTACTCTTGCCTGGAAAATCCCATGGACAGAGGAGCCTGGTGGGCTGCAGTCCATGGGGTCGCTAGGAGTCGGACATGACTGAGCGACTTCACTTTCACTTTTCACTTTCATGCATTGGAGTAGGAAATGGCAACCCACTCCAGTGTTCTTGCCTGGAGAATCCCATGGACAGAGGAACCTTGTGGGATGCTGTCTATGGGGTCGCACAGAGTCGGACACGACCGAAGCGACTTAGCAGCAGCAGCAGCAGCAGCAGCAGCAGTATCAAAGAAGGCAACCTTATTCTTCGTGATATTTCTTTGTAAAGCAAGTCAGTTAAGAAACGAACCAGCCATAAAGAAGCTACAGAATGCAAGGGAGTCAAAGAAATAATGCTCAGATGATAAGTGGGGTAACAGGGATTAAAAAGACAAATAGGACCTTCTCCATATGATAAAGAGATTATCAGAGAGAGGCACAGAGTGGCTTGAAGCTTTAAAGAACAAGAGTTTTGGAGCAGTTTGTAAAATTACAACTTCATACAGCAGGTAGTTTAACGTATGGAACTCATTATCCCTCAACTTTAGTGAAGATGAAAATACAGTTACGGCAATGCTATAAATAAAACAGTAAATTACATACTTGCAGTAGGTTACTGAGGGAAGGAAGGGTATTTTGGAGCCCCTCCCTAACTTTTGAGGTTACCACACATGTTAGCTCTGTGCTCAAAGTTTCTAAACCAAAAATAGAGATTTATGATTCATAAAGGAGTCCTTTATTCCCCTCTGCATCTGGGTTTAAGACATACTGGAAGATACAGTATGGATGCCAGAACATGAGCACTTGCAGGACTTTTTGATGGTTTCTGAGAGCAAAGTGCTAAACGTTTGAAGTGAGTACTGTACTGGGAAATCCCGAGTCTATGGACTTCCTTTCAGAAACTCACATTGGGCCAAGTTCGCCAGTCTTTCTGGGAGTAGCAAAGTGTGTGGATCGAAGACTTCAGGAGCTTTTGTTCTATTCATCAGGGCTGGATGGTTGAGACCTCACCTGCAGTACACCTGCGCCTTTTTATTCCTTGGCCTGAGCTTCTCTCTACTGATATCCTAAGGTGGCTCTTAGTACATGTCTGTAAATACTCTAGTCATTGTGTCGACTGAACTCACTCATTTAGTCCACAACGGCTTATAAATGAGGACATGCCCAGCACTCAGTCAATCAAAAGGAACGGAACACTGACTCTCTCCTCTTGTGAGGCTTACAATGAAGTGGGGGGGGAAATGGACAGCATGGTTTGGCATCTTTTAGTTATCTTTTCCATAACGTATTTAGGAAGAGTTTGCAATTTCACACCCCGGGGACAGGTTCAGAAGGGATGATTCACAGAGGGCTACAGAAGGAAATGACTTTCAGGTTGAAATGCTGAGGATGGAGAGGAGTTAGCTGGACCAAGAGGGAGGAGAAGAAAGTTCTGAGAGGTATGTGGAGATGCAAATGCAGGAGACAACTTGCAGGCTAGTGTCGGGGGGGGGATGTCCCGATGGAGTAAGAGGCCTGTCCGTTGACACTGGAGAGACGTTCATAGAGGGCATCCTGTTGTTGTTTAGTCACTAAGTTGTGTCTGACTCTTTTGTGACCCCATGGACTGTATGTAGCCTGCCAGGCTCCTCTGTCCATCTGGGCTGCAGTAAATTCGTATCTCCTCCGATAGACCCTGGAAATTTGTCCAAAGGTCTGGAGCAGAGGTGTGACCTTGCTCTAGAGCTCAGGGTGTTCCAACCTTCAACCCTGAGACTTGATACTGAGGCTTGAGCTTGGATCTGGCAACTCAGCTGCCCAGTAGGTGGAGGGTGAGGGCAGGGAGTGCTCCCATCATCCACCACATGGACACTAAAGGCTCTGTGTCACTGTCCACCCTGTAAGGCACAGGTTGGCACCATGGCAGAGAATGAGGGTGGCATGAATACATGCAACATGTGAAGGAAAAGAGCCACATGCCTCCATCCTTCACCCTCTGGCCTGGAGCGGGGGTGATGCCCACACAGGACATCCAGGGGCTTGGCATCACTTTTGTGTTGTGCTGACAAAGTCTTCTTCCAAGAGGAACAAGTAAAGCACTGTCAGGACCTCAAAAAACTATATTATTTTCCAGATTCTGTCACCTGCAGGTAGTATTTCCTCAGGTGTGGGGGATAATTTAGACTATTATCTGCTAAGAGGATTAGCCTCTTAGGGATAGCTGGTAGATGAAGCTGAAAAAAACATTTTTTTTTTAATGGCTTACCATGATGGAATAGAAAAATCACTTGCTTTGTCCTTTTTTTTAATCGTCTATGATAAATTTAGTTTGAAGGAAATACAATTACATTATTCTCATTTGCTTTAGTCTCCTTAGTTTCATCTACCTATAATTGATCTCTTAGCCTATAGAATGGGCAGATTTTTAGTTCATTATTTTGCCTTATGAATCAGGCACCCCTAAGCAATGAAGGGACTCAGTCTCAAACCAGGAAAGGGAAAGCTTGTTAGCTTGTAGATCCCTAGATAAATTTTCTAGTGGTCTACTTGCAGTCTGGGAAACAGGGACAGATGAGGCTCAAAAGTGTCCTATATAGTTTTTAGCCAAATAATTCACTTTGCTTGCACCAATTTAAATTTTTTTTTTTATTTTTTGGTTGCACTGGGTAACTTGTGGGATCTCAGTTCTGGACTAGGGATTGAACCTGGGACACAGCAGTGAAAGCCCAGAATCCTAACCACTAGGCAACCAGGAAAATCCTTCTTACATCAATCTTAGCAAAAAATGTTTTCAAAAAGAAATTCTCATGCTATTATGGTATCCCCTCTGCCTACCCACCTCACTCCCAAAATGTCTCAGAGTTAGAATCCAGCAAAGAAAAGATGAAATTCAGTATTTGCCTCCACGGGAGGGCATGTATCTGATTAGAGAGACTGAATTTCAGATTCTGAAGTCAGCATAACTGAAGACTTTGTTTTAATTCTACCCAAGAGTTATCTGCATTTACCTGTTTTCTGAGTATCTCAAAGCAGGTTGGGAAGAAGTTGGGGCACAGGCTCATTCTACCTATTTAAAAAAATAATTTTATTTATTTACTTTTGGCTGTGCTGGGTCTTCCGTGCTCCTCAGGCTTTCTGCAGTTGCAACGAGTGGGGGATACTCTCCAGTTGCGATGCTCAGGCTTCTCTCATTGCAGAGCGTGGGCTCTAGGGTGCCCAGACTTCAGTAGCTGCACCACGTGGACTCAGAAGTTGCGGTTCCTGGACTCTGGAGCACAGGCTCAATAACTGTGGCCCACGGGGCCTGTGGGATCTCCCCGGACCAGGGATCAAAACTTTGTCACCTGTACTGGTTGGCGAATTCTTTACCACTGAGCCACCAGGGAAGCCCTCATTCTACGTCATTTGATGTGAGGGTTCCCCATCCATCACTACAGACAAGGAGCATGTTCAGATTCTGTCTGCACTGTGAGATGGAGGAGAATGTAAATCCTTAGTAGATTTGCATGGAACAGGCTTAGGGGGACCAGAGTTCTATGTCTGGGGTTCTAATGCCTCCCTCTCCTTGTGAGACCTCAGCTCAAGAATGGAAACAAACTAATGGGTCCATCTGAATCAGTTACATCATGCTATTCCTATCCCCCTTTCCCATCAGTAACCTGTTCGGATGTCTGCTCTGTAAATGTTCAAGGCTATTTGCCTTACCTCCTTGGTAAGCTGAAATACAGTTCTGTTTGTTTTTCTAGCAAGGGATACTTTAAAATAGTTACCATATTTGAATTGAGGGAGATGGTCCTCTTGAAAAATAACAATAAATGTTCTCTTGACACTCTGCAACTAAAAAAAAAAAAGAATGGAAACATAATAAATCAATAGACACTGGCGAGCTCAAAAGAGGAGTCTGTGGGACACAGAAACAATGTTAGGGAATGATCTTTTACTTCATTATCAGTGATAACAGTAATAAGAGGGTTTGGGAACCTCAGTGGTCACCACGGCACTGTTTAATAGTAATTATTGGGTAATTACATATTATTATATGAGAGATATATAATTATATAATTGTTATTATTAAGTATGATGTTGACCAGTGTGGTTCCAAGCCCTTCTTCATTGGTGGGGCCTGTTTGGGGATGGTAATTGAGATAATGAGGGATGAAATAAAGAAGAGGGAAAGTAACTGAGTTAGTGCATGCTTGCCTGGCTTGGCTGGGACAAGGGACGGGCAGACAGACTGTCAGGGATCAGCAACAGCCGAACTGGAGCAGTCTTCCTGGCATCTCTGACCAACCTCGGAGATAATTATTCTCAAAGAATATCTGGCACAGAGTGTTCTGGCTTCGTTTTTCCCCCACTGCCTTTGCAGAGCGTCTAATTGCAACATTGTATGAGAACACAGAACAAGCATGTGCGATGTCCTGTGTTGGTCTTCAGGCTGTCAGGGTGCCTGGGGACAGTGGAGGGAGTGAGATGGGATGTAGGCAAGGGAGACAGAAGCAGAAAAGAAGTGGATCACCAAGGCTCTGACCTGGAGGCCAGTGTCCTGAACACATGGCCCTGTATTATTTGATCAATTCTCCCAGCACCCTTCAGCCTTCTTTATGGTCCAACTCTCACATCCATACATGACTACTAGAAAACCACAGCTTTGACTGTATGAACCTTTGTTGGCAAAGTAACGTCTCTGCTTTTGAATACACTGTCTAGGTTTGTCATAACTTTTCTACCATAAAGAAGGCTGAGTGCCGAAGAATTGATGCTTTGGGGCTGTGGTATTAGAGAAGGCTCTTGAGAGTCCGCTGGACTACAAGGAGACCAAACCAGTTAAACCTAAAGGAAATCAACCCGGAATATTCTTTGGAAGGACTGGTGCTGAAGCTGAAGCTCCAATACTTTGGCCACCGGATGTGAAGAGTCAACTCATTGGAAAAGACCCTGATGCTGGGAAAGATTGAAGGCAGGAGGAGAAGGGGATGACAGAGGATGAGATGGTTGGATGGCATCACCGCCTCAATGGACATGAGTCTGAGCAAAGTCTAGGAGATGGTGAAGTACAGGGAAGCCTGGCACGCTGCAGTCCATGGGGTGGCAAAGAGTTGGATGTGACTGAGTGACTGAACAACAATAGCCCAGCAACTCTCAGAGAGATGGCTATGTGTTCTCGTGGCTACAGATCCTGGACCTGAAGCCTGGAAGACCAGGATCAAAGCCAAGTGTCAGCTCTTTTGTGCTATGTGACTTTGGGTGGTGACAATGCCCTGGGTCTGTCTCCTTATGTGTCAAGCGGGATAACACTGTTCTGACTGCAAGGTGGCTGGGAGGGCATAGCGTGTAGAGCAACTATAGGCCTGGGATGAGTGTGCTGTAAGCAAAAGTTGTCGGTGGAAATGGAAGTTGGCGTTTTCTGCCTTTGCTCACGGGGGCTTGCCTGCTGGCTAAGCTGGTAAAGAATCTGTCTGCCAGTAAAGGAGACACAGGAGACATGGGTTCGATCCCTGGGTTGGGAAGATCCCCTGGAAGAGGAAATGGCAACCCAATCCAGTGTTCTTGCCTGGAGAATTCCATGGACAGAGGAGCCTGCGGGCTACATTCCATGGGATCACAAAGAGTCGGACACGACTGAGCACACACCCACCACCATGCACCAACAGTTGGAAGACTGGGTTGTGACCTTGACTATGGTTAGGGAGATACCTTAGCATCCAAGCCAGGACACTTTTGATTGTTTAAGGAGTTCCGATATTAGTGGCTCTGGAACAACTTTCAGGAACACGACTGTCCTGGGCAAGCTAGTATATCCAACTCCCCATATTGGTCTTGGTTGAGTCACTCACCCTCTTTAAACCTCAGTTTTATCAATTTTAAAACATTAAAAAATACCCGTCCTAGCTCATGGGATGGGAGGCTCAAATGAGATCATAAATGTAGAAAGTGTTTTGAAAATAAGGGATCACTTTACAAATTCACAGGTTATTTCCAGATGAAAAAGGCCCCAAAGTGGGTGAAACAGTCAAAAGATATAAATTTCCAGTTCTAAAGTCAGTCCTGGGGATGTCACATATGGCCTGGCATCTGTAGTTAACAGTGCTGTATTGTCTGTTTGAAATTTCCTAAGAGGGTAGATCTTTAAAATTCTCATCACAAGAAAAATATTGCTGTGAGTGAAGATTGTTAACTAAACATACTGTGATGATCATTTTACAATATACACAAATATAAAATTATTATGTTCTACACCAAAAATGAATCCAATGTTTCCGTCTATTATATCTTAATAAAGCTGAAAAAGTTAAAACATACAAGAGAGGGAAATAGGTGTGCTGATTAACTTATATGCAGAGTACATCATGAGAAACGCTGGACTGGAAGAAACACAAGCTGGAATCAAGATTGCCTGGAGAAATATCAATAACCTCAGATATGCAGATGACACCACCCTTATGGCAGAAAGTGAAGAGGAACTAAAAAGCCTCTTGATGAAAGTGAAGGAGGAGAGTGAAAAAGTTGGCTTAAAGCTCAACATTCAGGAAACGAAGATCATGGCATCCGGTCCCATCACTTCATAGCAAATAGATGGGGAAACAGTGGAAACAGTGTCAGACTTTATTTTTCTGGGCTCCAAAATCACTACAGATGGTGACTGCAGCCATGAAATTAAAAGATGCTTACTCCTTGGAAGGAAAGTTATGACCAACCTAGATAGCATATTCGAAAGCAGAGACATTACTTTGCCAACAAAGGTTCGTCTAGTCAAGGCTATGGTTTTTCCTGTGGTCATGTATGGATGTGAGAGTTGGACTGTGAAGAAGGCTGAGCACTGAAGAATTGATGCTTTTGAAATGTGGTGTTGGAGAAGACTCTTGAGAGTCTCTTGGACTGCAAGGAGATCCAACCAGTCCATTCTGAAGGAGATCAGCCCTGGGATTTCTTTGGAGGGAATGATGCTAAGGCTGAAACTCCAGTACTTTGGCCACCTCATGCAAAAAGTTGACTCACTGGAAAAGACTCTGATGCTGGGAGGGACTGGGGGCAAGAGGAGAAGTGGACGACAGAGGATGAGATGGCTGGATGGCATCACTGACTCGATGGACGTGAGTCTGAGTGAACTCCGGGAGTTGGTGATGGACAGGGAGGCCTGGCGTGCTGCGATTCATGGGGTCGCAAAGAGTTGGACACGACTGAGCGACTGATCTGATCTGATCTGATCTGATAGTATAATTAGTGATCTGATCTGTATCATTTTTTTTACGAATTAAATGAATAATAATATTCATAATAACATTCAGAGGTTTAGCAACTTCTTAGTAGTGCGGTCGCAAAGAGTCGGACACGACTGAGCGACTGATCTGATCTGATCTGATAGTATAATTAGTGATCTGATCTGTATCATTTTTTTTACAAATTAAATGAATAATAATATTCATAATAACATTCAGAGGTTTAGCAACTTCTTAGTAGTGCTAGCCTGCAAACAAGCCCCATCATTTCCCATATGTGATTACCAATAAATAGCTTCATTGTGATTTTCCTGAACCTGTGCATCTGTGGAGCCAGTTTCATAACTGGATCTATCTTTTGGTGCAAAGAAGAGTGGCGTGTCCCAGTGGTACAGTTGACATCTCCGTTTTCTTCTCTTGGTCCGAGAGTAAACGCAGACTTTTTCCCAGTGTTTTAATTGGTTGCTTTTATTGGAGTATAATTGCTTTCCAATAGTGTATTGGTTTCTTCTCTAGAGCCATGTGAATCAGCCATACGTATACGTATGTCCCCTCCCTCTGGAGCCCCCCTCCCACCCCATCCCCCACCCCACCCCTCTAGGTCGTCCCAAGACACTGAGCTGAGCTCCCTGTGCTGTACCTCAGCTTCGCACTAGCTATCTGTTTTACACGTGGCAGAGTGTGTGAACGCCGCTCTCTCAGTTCGCCCCACCCTCCCCTTCCACCCGCGTCCACATGACCACTCTCTGTGTCTGCATCTCTCCTCCTGCCCTGCAGAGAGGTTCATCAGTAGCACTTCCCCAGATTCCATATATGTGTGTTCATATACGATACTTGTTTTTCTGACTTCCTTCACTCCGTATGACAGACTCTAGATTCATCCACATCACTACAAACGACCCAATTTCGTTCCTTTTTATGGCTCCAGTGTTTTAAGGCTCTCCCAGTCATGGTCACAAGAATTAGCATCAGAGAGCCAGGGAATGGCATCCAGTTTTGAGGTCTTTAAAATGTTTAGAAAATGACTAGATAAGCTGTCTGTCTCTGTATATGACTGCTTTGGTGGTCTCTGAGTGGCAGTAAGTAAAATGTTATTGCTTCCATGCCACATAATTTCCCCATAACACAAAGGCTAAGTATATTCCCCTTGGCTCCATCATAAGAATGTTGCTGCAAGCATGGGCTCTGGCGTCCTCTGGATCTGTTGGGGGTGGGGGTGCTCTTTAAGCATCCTTGGGCCCCAGAGCCTGATGAGCTCACTGTTACAAATACTGATCTTGACTCAGAGAGAAGCTGGGGATTTAAGGTCAAACTTTAAAAAAAATTAGGAGACGTGTTATAATTACTTGATGGAAGCATAGTGTGCTTGGAGCTAAATGTTGATTAATGTTAATTTTAGGGTAAATAGAGAGAAAGACAAAAAAGCCAGTGGACTCCAGAGCTAAAAATATTCCCGAGTTGAGCACTCAGCATCTCTGGGGATATAAGCTGATAATTACTTCTGAGAAGTGATTACCTGTGCTTATGTAATTAACCTTGGGTTCCTCTGGATGCTGGGGACTTCTCTCCTGGGAGGTACCAGTCACTGTGATTCATGGACCATTGAACTAAATCCAGAAATGCCCGCATGCTAAGGAACTCCATGCGGCTCGTTCAGAACATGTGTCTTCTCTTTTCTTGGTGGAATACAGGACGGACGTTGTTCGTTGGAGACTGAATCGGTTGGGAAGGGAATGAGACATCGGGCAGCACTGTAGTTACTTGCCTCAGAGAGAATGATGTGATCTGGAAAGGAGATCACAGAGAAACTTGCAGCTTATTTTAATTAAAGCCCCTTGAAGAGCCTTTCCATCCTGGAGTCCTCTGTTTCACTTGGGAAAGCCCAGAAAAGAAAAGGCTAATCAGCCCTTCAGCATTCTGGCACTGACGTGCACAAGCTGTATCCAAAATAAAGAGAAAGGGAGAGACCCAGGGAGGTAGAAGGATCTTGTAGTCTATACATGAGGAATGAAATGGAATCCTTTAAACTAGAATTGGGTTGAAATTAAATGGGCATCGTGGGTAGGGACATGGAAGCCTGGCATGCTGCAGTCCATGCGATCGCACAGAGTAGGACGCGACTTAGCGATTGAACAACAGGGGATGGGAACGAGGGGACAGCATTGTATTCCCTTCTCTCATAGAGAACCTCTGAGACTCGAAGGCACTAGAATCCACCATAGTGAATTGAGCTCATTCATTTTCTAGAGCAGATACTGTTGATTGCTCACCGATAGCTAGTCTCCCTTTTATCCTTATTAACAGAACCCTGGTTTTATTTGGATGATCAGTTCTCCTTCCTAAGGCCATGTGTCCCAGTAAGACAGTCAAGGTCTTCCCACGGTGCTACCAGGCAGTGGTTTGGGCAAGAGCTGTGTGTGTGTGTGGTTAGTCACTCAGTCGTGTCCGACTCTTATGACCCCATAGACTGGAACCCACCAGACTCCTCTGTCCATGGGATTCTCCAGGCAAGAATGCTGGAGTGGGCTGCCATTTCCTTCTCCAGGGGATCTTCACAGTACCATTTTGCCCAGTAAGATATGAAGGAGTGTGTGCTTGGGGATGGGGGAACCTGGCAAAGAATTTTGTCTGTTTGTTTGCTTATAAAATGAGACCACCAGGAAGAGGCGGTCACCTTCAGCTTCTTTTGGATGCTGGTGTTTGCATGTGGTGCCAGAGCCCACCACTTTGCTTCCGTAAGATGAATGAGCCTGGATACCAGCCAACCCGTTGAGGAGGGCAGTGGGAAAGATGAAAGGAACTTTGCTCACGAATGACATTAAGGATCCCATGAATTAGCTAACCTTCGAGCTGCTCTTCCTTGGCACTTCTTACCATGTAAATAATCCCCCAGTTGTTTATGGCAGTTGATTCAGGGTTCTTTTGCCAGCAGTTGAAAACATCCTGATACAGTACTTTCTTTGAAGAATTATGTGGTTTATAACAAATCCATTTCTTAGACAGTACAAGGCGCCTCAAAATCTTAGGAGGGGATATTCTGACCCCCACCCACCCCCCCACCGCCGCCAAGACAATACTCAAGATTAGCAATAACTATAATGAGAAATTGTGCTTGTTTAGGATATAGATTGTTCATCCTTTCCTGCAAGGCATGTAAAACGAATATTATGATTCCTATTTTCACGATGAGAAAATAAACACAAGAAGGTAGAATGATTTACCTGACACATTTAGCCACATGTTGATGACAGAGCTAGGATTAAAAAACCTAAGTCTGGCAAAGAGAAATGTTTTGACAGTGAGAAAGTAAATGTAGGAAAAGATTCGAAAGCATGGACTTTGGAAGCTGCCAGAATTAGGTTTAAATTCCCAGTCTACTTCTTGTTAGACAAGTGATATAAATCTCTCTGATCTTTAGCTTCCTCGTCTGTAGTATGACAGTTGTAAAGCCCACATCAACAGGGCATTTCAAGGCATTAAGGAGAAAAGATTTTTAAAGTAGTGAATCTGATGCTTGTTACATTACAGATTTCCTTCTCCTAAAAACTGTCTATAAACCCTTATTGAAAGAGATTGTTGTCACTCTATCCTTGCCCCTTTTGAAAGATGAAATAGGCAACCGTGAAGCCCAACTAAGGGAAAGACTAGATAGAGCTAATTATTTCTAAAAATCCTTTAAGATATAAGGATCCTAAGGTATGAAAAAAGGAAACACATGAAACAAAGAATTACAATTGAGAGTGTTTCTGGCCCATTGACGAAAGCCAATGATATAAAACAGAATGCTACATACATAATGGAGACGGGGTTGGGAAATTTATGTGGGAAAGAAAATAAAACCGTGAAGACAGGCCAGGACGGAGCAGCAATGTACAAGTATGGAAGAGAAAGATCCGGGGACCATAGAGGTATGCCAGCTAAACCTTCAGGCGGTTGTATTTTGCTCTTATTAAGAAAAAGGCATTTGTAGCCTTGGAATTCACAAGCGAGTGCCCAGCAGGAGGGAGCTTTGAGCTGATCCTCCCACCCAGACAAGACTCTGTCAGGCCTCAGGCCTCTCTTAGGATTCTTTCTGGCTTCACCTCTTCTTTCTGGAGAAGGAAATCTGTAATGTAACAAGCTTTGAAGTGATGAAGGGGGCTTTGAAGAAAATCCAGAGAAGGCAAATAACAATGATTAAAGGGCTGGAAGGCAGGACTAAAGGAGCAGCAGAGGTTTCTCTTATAGAAATGAGGCAGGCGGGGAATCGAGTGATCTCAGGGCCTGGATGGATATGTGTTGAGGCCTGGATCAGACTCTTCCACCCTTCTGTATCTTCTGCACCTGGTCAGGGGTCTGCAGTCTATAGATGCTCAGGAAACTGTATTTCGATATTGGTGATGTAAGTTTTAAATGCCTTCTGGAAGTGTAGGTGGAATAATTAAAAAAAAATTTGTGGCACTAAATATTATAGAACCTGGAATCTTCTCTTAGGAACTTTTTTAGTGACGATTGTAGAAAAACCATCAAGTTGGTTCCCTTGTAGTGAAGCCTTCAGAGAAGTGAGGCCAAAGAAAAGAAAATCTATGCTAGAGAGCGCACAGTTAGGGGCCCTGGGTTTATGTACGTGTTCCGTCATTTACTCACTGTAAATTTGGGCCAGGTCATTAGCCTCTATGAGCCTCAGTTTCCTTGTCTGTAAATTGGGGGTGATAATAGCAGTCATATTAACCGTAAGGGTTGAATCCATAAGGGTTTAAACCGTAAGGGTTAAAGTAACATCTCTTGGTACTTAGTGCTTAGAACATAGGGATGGATATTGGTGCTTAGGAATAAGGCAGCCCACATTAGCTATTATTTCTGAGTAGGAAGAGAGGCTCAGTCTGCTCACATGAAGGTGTGCTTAGAAATGCCTTAGCCTTGAATGCTTGTGTTCATGGACTCAAGCTCCCGCATTGCGTTCGGCTTAGTCTCCTGCCCTGTCATGCCCAAACTCCCCTCCCAGCTTCACTTGGAGCCCCTCTCACCTGAAGCCCCATCTGAAGCTGGGGGTGGCAGGGTGGCTGCTGATGTAAGAGGTGCCCAACTCAATCCTCATCACTTGACCCTCGAGGTGGCCTGAACCGGTTCACCCCCTCCCCTTACTCTCTCTTTGGAAATTTCAACTAACAGATTCCGGTGACCAGGACTCACTTGGCGGCAGTCCCCATCATTGGAAGGTCATCAGGATTTGGTGGTTCAGCCCTCCCTTTCAGGACTGTCCATGTGGGCCCTGGTGAGTGGTCAGTGGGCACAGAAACTGGTGGTGAGAGGGGGCCATCAGTGGGAGAGGAGAGGCGACGTGGCCTCAGAGAGTCCTCTTCCTGACGGCCTCCCAGTTCATCGATGGTCTGGGTGTGCTTCATGGTGATTTGAGCTGCTTAGTTCCTTGAAACCAAGTGACCTTGCCCTGGACACCTGGCCCACTGTCCCCTCCGCCTGGTGTGAGAAGCCGCTCGGTAAACGCGGCTAATCATGACGACGATGGTGCTGACGAGGAGGAGGGCCGAGGGGCCGCACAGATGATGTGTTTTAGCATCTGAGTTCTCCATACCAGCTGTGTTCTCTTGCACTGTGCACCATCGCCCCAACCTAGCCTTTGACCAAGACCAGACGCACACAGAAGCCCCCTGTTTCCTTGGGTGACCAGTACAAATTCAGCTCCAGTTTCAGGCCACCTTTTCTCTCTTCTCCCTTTCTTTTTTGTTTAATATTGGAGACTCAGATCCTTGGGTCCCTGCATCCATTACTCAGCTGAACTCTGGCTGGAACCCTGAAGGAACTCTAGCTCCTTCAGTTTAATCACTTTGGAGTTAAGAGTTCTACCAATGAGCATGATGAATCTCCCTTTTCTATTTAAAAGTGTGGAATTGCATCTTTATGGGATATTAGATGCTAAAGTCAGCCTGTGAGGCAAAGACCAAGTACACTCTGGAGGGCCTTCCGAGTGGTGGTCCAGTGGTTAGGGCTCAGTGTTTCCACCGCAGGAGGCAAGACTTCGATCCCTGGCCAGGGAACTAAGACTTTGCATGCCACACGGCATGGCAAAAAATAAATAAATAAATAAATAAAGGAAAGGAAAGAAAGAATATGACTGTGGAAAGTGCTTTGAAAGTGAGAGCATTAGTTGCTCAGTCATATCTAACTCTGCAACTCCATGGACTGTAGCCCACCAGGCTCCTTTGTCCATGGGATTCTCCAGGCAAGAATGCTAGAGAGGGTTGCCATTCCTTTCTCCAGGGGATCTTCCTGACCCAGGGATCAAACCCTGGTCTCCTATATTGCAGGTGGGTTCTTTACCCTCTGAGCCACCAGGGGAGCCCATGGAAAGTACTTTATGTCATCCTAAAGCAAATGGTGGCATATGAGGTTTGCTGAACAGTAACAGCCATGCACACTGGGTATTGTAATACATTCAGTCATGTAGGCTGTATGATGAAGGGTTTTATACAAAATCAATTTCCTGCCTCCCCTTTCCCTGCCTCTGTCTCTCTTTGCTGAGCACAGGTGGCTTGATATGCATGAGTTAGGTGCGTGTAGAGGTGCCTGCATCCTGAACCAGCTGCCTGTCCCTCCTCAGAGCTTGCAGATGGGGAGAAGGGGCTGTCATCTCCCAGCTGTGCAGGGGAGGTCCTGTTGGGCCCCTCCTTCTTCCCACACTCCTGAAGCCCCTTCTTCAGCCCCACAGGCAAATATACTCATCTGAGACCTAATCAGGAGACTAAAAGGAAAAATGAAGAGCTGGGAAATAGTCCTTATCCACCTGGGATGCCTACTCTTGGCTTCCCTGGTAAAGACAGACTGTGATAGGGAGGAGAGGAAAGAAAGAGGATGGGCGATTTGGGACTCTCACCTCTGGGTTCATTCTACCCGCAGCCCTGAGCTCTGCAGGTCGAGTGTTAAACAGGCACCTGGAGCCTTGGTTTTGCCCATGCTCCTTTGAGTTTTGTATCAGAAATGGGCAGTTCAGTTCAGTCACTCAGTCATGTCCGACTCTTTGCAACCCCATGGACTGCAGCACGCCAGGCTTCCCTGTCCATCACCAACTGTCCAAAACAGGCAATCCCTCTGAAAACCTCACTCCTCTTCCAATATTTGTCCTGATATCCCCAGGAGTCAGGGTGCTCTTGTTCCCGTGGAGAGCAGGATGGCTGACAGTCTGAGAGTGTCTGTGAGTTTTGCATAGGCCGCGGCTGACTTCTAAATGAAAATCACCTAGCATGGCTTCCCTGATGGCTTAGCAGGTAAAGAATGCAGGAGACGCAGGAGATGCAGGTTCAAGCCCAGGGTTGGGAAGATCCCCTGGAGAAGGAAATCTCAAACCACTCCAGTATTCTCACCTGAAAAATCCCATGGACAGAGGAACCTGGAGGGCTCCAGTCCATGGGGGTCGCTTAGAGTTGGACATGACCGAGAGACTAAACATACCTTGTGGTTTCCCATATGTCTGATGAAATACTGTAAAAATGAAATGCAGATCTTTGCCATGCACTCTTGAGCAAATACATAGACTGTTATATCTCAGAGTTATTTATTTCTCTTTATTTCCAGGGTGCCCAGTGCCACCCATCTGGAGGCACTAGTAAAAAATGGCAAATAGTTTCTCAATTATCCGAACATTTATATTTTATTTGGAGCAGGCAGCATGTTTTGGTTAATAAAATAATAAAATGTATTTTATAATTTATAAAACAAATTCTGAATATATGTTATTCATAAATATTAAAAATATTTTAATGTAATAAAGTGTAATGCAGTTGAATCACAAAATGATAATGTGTGTGTGTATGTGTTCAGTCACTAAGTCGTGTTCAACTCTTTGGACCCCATGGACTGTAGCCTGCCAGGCTCCTCTGTCCATGGGATTCTCTAGGCAAGAATACTGGAGTGGGTTGCCATTTCCTTCTCCAGGGGATCTTCCCAACCCAGGGATCAAATTCACATCTCCCGAGTCTCCTGCATTGGCAAGCAGGTTCTTTACCACTAGTGCCACCTGGGAAGCTCCAAATGACAAATAATTAAAAAAAAATAAAAAGACTCAGGAGAAAATAGGCCTCCTCCTGGAGGAGGGCACGGCAACCCACTCTGGAGTATTCCCGAGTGGGCGGGACTTCAGGGACGGGGGTGTGGCCCACAGGAACTCACAGGAAGTCCTTTGGAGGGAATGATGCTCAAGAAAGAGCCAGTTTCTTTAGGTCCAGTGAGACGCGCCTCACTTGTCCCTCCCTGACAGGACCGCGGGTCTGTGTCTCCATGGGTTGGCTCTTGTTCTAGCTCTCGTTTCGGGGGAGAAGGCCCATTGACCTCTCCCGGGCTCCTGCTTTTTTTCTTCCTCACCCTTGCTCCTCTGCATCATCATCTTTCTCTCACTCTTGAAGGGCTGGTCCAGTGCACACACCAGGCCACCTATCTGACATCTGCGTTCAGAGCAGCAAGTGAAGGATTGAGGTGGCTGACTGGACAAGTCCAGGCACATGGGCCTGTCAGCTGACAGTTACAGATACGTGAAATCACTTCTTTTTCTTTCTATTAATTATCAGCGCAATTCCATATTTCAACATTCCCTTTTATGCTGGGTGTCCAGAAATGGCACTGCACCAGGACTTGCGTTAAAGGATAACATTTAGTATTTTGATGCATCAAAATGGTCTGGTCAAAGATCATTTCTTTTTATACGTGAGTAATGTGTATCCCACTCCTCCCCTTCTGGAACTTTCTCTATCCCTTGGAGTGGTGACTAGGGTCTGAATTTTAAGGATGAGGTATAGGATGGTGGAGATTTTGGAAGGGGTGAGATTATCTGCTTCTTCATTCTTTAAAAAAAGAACTAATAGCTGACTTTTTTTTTAACATGACAAAATAGTCTCTCATCAGAATAATTGTATCAAAATGGCAATGTCAAATATCATGCCCTCTACTTTGCTGATTGTAGGTTCTTGATCTCTACTTGTTATTATGGCTGTTAATTTAACCTGAAACTGAAATTTAGTAAGGCTTCCAGAGAGAAGGTAACCAAATGGCAGATATTTCTGGCACTATGGAAATGCATGCTGCTGCTGCTGCTAAGTCACTTCAGTCGTGTCCAACTCTGTGTGACCCCATAGATGGCAGCCCACCAGGCTCCCCCATCCCTGGGATTCTCCAGGCAAGAACACTGGAGTGGGTTGCCATTTCCTTCTCCGATGGATATGCATATATGTGAACTATTTCCTTCCTTCTCTCCCTCCCTCCCTCCTCTCTTTCCTCCTCCCTCCAGTTACAAATGTTGAATGTCACTTGGGATTGGCCTCTTAGCCCTTTACAGCGATGTATTATGCTCATCCTAATGAACCAGATAAAGCCTTGTATCCATTTTAAATAATGATAGATTTGGTTTAGCAATGATGATAGAAGGTTTTGCTTGGTCAGACTTGGCACAAAGAAGAATATCTTCTTCAAGTCGTCTCTAGGCCCTGGCCAATCTACTGCATCAAGAGAAAGCAGGTTGAGATAGAGTGCCATACGGTACAGGGTGCATCAGAACATCAGAGTTCCTCCTTCTGGAATATGTTTTGACTGAAGCTTGATTCACCCTTTAAAGAGATCCAAAATAGATTCCTTACCTATAACATTTATTTGGCAACACTTTGAATTTTCATGTAAACCTGAGTAACAGAGACACCACTAAATCTGGCAGCATATTAATGTCACTGATCACACATTTTATTTATAGAATTCACCCTCCCCTCAGTTCTCAGTGAGAAGCCCATAGACAGTAATTAAGCCTTATAAAAACACAATAGGATATAACATAGTAGAACCACCCTGCTGTCAAGACACACAGAGCAGGGAAGTCAGAGGAACACAAAGAACTCAATGTGTCCAATTGAGACCTGCTGCAGGAATGTCACAAACCAGGGCCCTCCAAGGTAAGTTAAGGGGAAAGTGATTCCACAGCCAACTGGGGATTGACGCTTAATTTTCAGAAAACAGCAAACCAACCAGCAGACTAATCAAGCCACCAAAAAATTAACCAATCAAGTGAAGGGCAATTGTCCACAGCAGAGTGAAGAGTGGAAGGCACCATCTTTGTACTCAAGGAGTCCACAATCCTTTGGGAAGGAAAGGCTTAAAATAAAAATACAGTGTGACAGTGGTTCAAAACCTATCACGAGGAAGAAGAGATCAAGCAAATAATATAGAAAGCACATTATATGAATCTAAGGGAAGGCTAGGTGACTATGCCCAAGAAATGTTGGGCAAGACTTTACTTGAGGAGGTAGGGCTTGAACTGGGCCTAAAATGATGCGAAAAGTTTGAATAGAAAGAGGAGAAAGCAAATTGTATGAAAAAAGAAAAATACTGGAAAGTCAGACACTCAGAAAAACATTTATTCAAATATTGAGTGCAGTAGTTCACAAAATAAAATATCAGACAAGGCAATAGTGGGTATATTGTCTTCCTGTTAAAATGGAACAATGTCAAAATGATAATGTGTAGTAAAAAAAAATGTAGATATGCTACATGTGATCCAATCTGTAAAAGAAATTTATATGTAGCAGAGAAAAAAGACTAGAAGGGAATACATCAAATGGTAATACTACTTTTTTTTTTTTAATGGGAGATAAAAATATGAGTGATTTTTATTTTTTCTTTGAGCTTTATGTTTTCCAAATCCTAAATGATAAAATCTCTATGATAAAGTAAAAACAAAAGGAGACAAAACATATCAAAATATATGTATATTTTTAAAGAAACTATCTCTTTATTTATTATTTATTGATTTCTTTGTGGCTGCTCTGGGTCTTCATTGCTGTATATGGGCTTCCTCTGTTTGCAGCTAGTGGAGGCTACCCTTCCTTGGGGTGTGTGGGTTTCTCATTGCAGAGTCTTCCCCAGAGCATGGACTCCAAGCGTGCAGACTTCAGTAGTTGTGGCGCACAAGATTTTGTTACTCTGAGGCATGTGGAATCCCAGACCAGGGATCAAACCGGAGTCCCCTGCATTGCAAAGCAGATTCTTATCCACTACACTAACAGAAAAGTCCAAAAAATATGTATATTTTTAATGGCCTCCATATACAGATTTTACACTCTATTGTTCATCCATCCAGAGACCACTGGGAAGAGTGTGTTAGAAAGATTATATTTATGGGCTGAATTGTGTTTCACCCCATATTTATTTGCTGAAGCACTTACCCCCCAATATGACTGTATTTGGAGATGACACTTTTGAAGAGGTAATATTAAGGTTGCTGCTGCTAAGTCACTTCAGTCGTGTCCGACTCTGTGCGACCCCAGAGACGGCAGCCCACCGTCCCTGGGATTCTCCAGGCAAGGACACTGGAGTGGTCTGCCATTTCCCTCTCCAATGCATGAAAGTGAAAAGTGAAAGTGAAGTCGCTCAGTCATGTCCGACTCCTAGTGACCCCGTGGACTGCAGCCCACCAGGCTCCTCCGTCCATGGGATTCTCCAGGCAAGAGTACTGGAGTGGGGTGCCATTGCCTTCTCCGATATTAAGGTTAACTGAAGTCATAAGGGTGGGATCCTAATCCAATAGGACTGGTGTCCTTATCAGAACAGAAAGAGACATCAGAGATGTGTGTACACAGAGAAAAGCCGTGTGAGGACACAGTTAGAGGTGGCCATCTGCAAGCCAAGGAGAGAGACCTCTGGTGGAACCAGCACTGCCAACACTTGGTCTTGGATTTCCAGCCTGCAGAACTGCGAGAATAAATTTCTGTTCTTTTACCACGCTGTCTGTGGTGTTTGTTTTGTCAGCCCTGGCAGACTAATGTAATGTCTTCATATAATGCATTACTTGGATACTATAATTTGTCCACCTCTGTTTTTTTTGCTGTGGGCTCAGTGGTTAAGAATCCACCTGCCAATGCAAGAGACTCAGGTTCAATCCCAGGTTCAGGAAGATCCCCTGCAGTAGGAAATGGCAACCTACTTTAGTCTTCTTGCCTGGGAAATTCCATGGACAGAGGAGCCTGGTGGGGCTACAGTCCATGGGGTTGCAAGAGAGTCAGACATGAGTTAGTGACTAAACAACATTTTTGTTATAACATTAACAAAATAACTCAGGACATTTGTCCATCGGAATGAACCCTCCGTACCATCAATGTGTCCCATTCTTGCTAATTGATCTTGCTGGGCACCCTGGAACACTGGCCCTGGATCAACACCAGCAGAAGCTACAGACCGTATAAGGCACAGAGGACAGGACCCTGCAGTGCATTCCCTATAAGGGGTGGTGGTGGTGGAGTGATTTCCACATACAACTAGAGATTGACTCTTAATTTTCAGAAACGGGAAGCAAATGGAATTTTCCACCTGGATTATCTACTATAAGAAGTCATCCAGGTAGACAATCCAGGTGGGAAATTCCATTTGCTTCCCACGTGGCTCCACCCAGCTCTTCCTTCAGGACTGAAGGAACTATTTACCCCAACTTCTGCTCCTCTTTCTGTCCTCCCTGGGAGCTCTGGGCACTGTCCTCTATGAAGGCTTACAAAGGAAGCCTCTTCACCTAAGGATGGGCCCCTTCTTGGGGGCAGCCTCCCTCCAACGACTGCTCAAGGACGGCTCAAAAAGGTCTGACCCCCTTCTCCCAACAAGGGACATCTCTGGAAAGCCAACCAGCTCCTGGTCCCCCCGTACAATCAACGAAGACCTTGGCTGAGTTCACAGTCCAATTTTACCCTCCGGTCAGTTCTGATTCCTTCCCTTCCCGCTGAGGTATGAGCATGCCCTAATAATTTCCTGTTTGCACAGAGCTTTTAGGAAACTGACCTGTGACATTTCCCAATTTATCTGCTCCATCTCTTCCTGCCCCAAACCCAGATGGCTTATCCATGTCATCTCAAGACAATTATCTGCACATCAAGGATTATAGTTGTTGACCTTTTGTGTAACACTCAGGTGGCATTTTGTGACTTCTGGTGAGCAGGGAGATTTATTTTATCTCTGATTGGAATTTCTGCTCTTGGGCCCTGGGGTTAAGTCCTGAAGGCTGCTCCAGCTCACTCTGCCTTTCTTACCAGGTGGTTTTGTCCTCATCCAGCATGGAGAGGTTTAAAATCAGGGAGTCTAGGTCTCCTTTGGTGCTAAGCAGTTGTTCTTTATTAGAAGGTTAAATGTTAAAGCTGAAAAACAGTTTAGAAATGATCTGACTCTAGGGCCTTCCCTGGTGGTCTGGTGGTTAAGAATCTGCAATTCAGGGGATGTGGGTTCGACCCCTGGTTGGGGAACTAAGATCTCACATGTCTCCGACCAACTAAGCCCACGTATCACAACTACTGAGCTTGTGTGCCACCACCATTAGAGAGTAATGAAGACCCCATGTGCCACAACTAAGACTTGGAAACAGCCAAATAAACCTATTTTTCTTTTATGTTTAAAAAAATAAGAAATCATCTGACTCTAGAATGACCAAGGGTTTTTAACGCATACTGCAGCTTGGATCAGCTTGTAGTGTCTGTTGGAGAGCTGCCTTAAGGCTTCAGAGGACAGCTGGGGTTCAACGTAAAGGAGTGGTGGATGGCTATGGGTGTGGGGGGTGGATGTGAGTTGTCACTTCATGGACACCCTTGGTAATCCTATTCTCTTTTTTTTACTGGAGATGAAACTGGTCCAAGATCAAATCTACCCAAGCTTGTGTGGCTGGTTACAGCCATTTGCACCATAGCCAATTATGTCCCAACTAACAGTCCAGAGCCCTCCATCCCACGGATGCTGCAGCTTGCCTCTCTGGCTACCCACTGTTCCAGTTTCTGATCTACTCAAGCACATGAGCCTTGAGCCAGATCCCAGTCTCCGCTCCTGCTTGGCTCTCTTCTGCTGCCATATGTGAGCCTGAGTCTGCGGGCCAAATTCCTATGAGTAGTTTCTGTTTCCTGTGCTTCTCTTAGTTAAGGCCAGCAAAGTGGGATGGGTAAGCTCGGTAACTGATTAAGTCTCTGCCTCTGATCTGCCTTCCCTCTCATTCATTCATTTAGTCATTAAAAAATGTTTTTGGCACTTGACGTTGGGACTGTTAAAATTCCTACCTGAAAAGCCTACCAACACCTTTGAGCAGTGGCTTTAAATGTGTAATAAGGCCCATCCTGCTTTGTAGTGGGCAGTTTTCTCTCCCCGCCCCCCACCTCCACCCCACTGCCTGCTAACAGCATATTGTCCTTCTTTAGGGAACTTTCTCATCCTTCCTGTTCCACATGGTTCTCTTAGAGCTCTCAATCACACGACCAGCCCATACCCTGGCTATGAAGGTGGATATACAGCCAAAACCTGGCTGTGAGAGTCCAATAGTTGGTAATGCTCTACCCTCAGAACCTGTGAACGTATTTTACAAATCTGTTGCCATCTACATGAGAGTATGCTATCAAGTATACATTGCTGTTCATGGCAAAAGGATCTTTCCAGATGGAATTGGGGTTGTAAACTTTAGGATAAGGAGATTACCCTGGATTATCTAGGTGGACCCAATATAATCACATGGGCTCTTAAAAGTGGAAGAGAAAAACAGAAGTCTTAGAGAATGTGATAATAGAAAGAAAGGAAAAAAAGCAGGAGAGATTTGAAACTTGAGGAAGATTGGACCCACCAGTGCTGGTTCTGGAGATGGAAAAAGGGGCCATGGGCCAACGTATGTGGGTGGCCTCTAGAAGCTGGGAATGGCCCACAGATGGGGAAGGAAATAGAAAAGAAGGCCCTCAATCTTGTAAATACAAAGAATGAAACTCACCAGCAAACTGAGTGAACAAGGAAGTGGATTATCCACCTCACCGCGCCCCCCCGACAGAACCTATAGAAAGGAACTTATCCCTTTTTTCCCTCATTCCAACTCATATTTTTTTTTTATTACAACAGCTTTTTTTAAGTATCAAAGATTATGCTGCTGCTGCTGCTGCCGCCAAGTCGCTTCAGTCGTGTCCGACTCTGTGCGACCCCATAGACGGCAGCCCACCAGGCTCCCCCGTCCTTGGGATTCTCCAGGCAAGAACACTGGAGTGGGTTGCCATTTCCTTCTCCAATGCATGCAAGTGAAAAGTGAAAGTGAAGTCGTTCAGTCGTGTCCAACTCTTCGCGACCCCATGGACTGCAGCCTACCAGATCATAATCGTACACTATTGAGAGGTTCAGAACAAATTTCAATTCACTGGGACAGTCGCTCTACAACATTGTGCTGGCCTCTGCTACATACCAGCATGAATCAGCCACCGGTGTACACATGTCCCCTCCTTCCTGAACTCCCCTCCCATCCCTACCCCATCCCACCCTTCCAAGAGGAGACCTCCACTGGACTTCTGACCTCCAGATAATAAACAGTGGTCTGTTTTAAGCCACTGAGTGGGGCAATAAAAAATGAGAACAATAGCCAAGTCTCTAGCAACAGTGATTGGCTCAGAGGTAGGCATGTGGTTCAAGCTGAGCCAATCAGAGTTCTTCCCCTGAGACTCTAAGAGAAGCCTTTTCTCCTGGTGGGACCTATAACGGTATATGGCCCCAGGCCCCTGCCAGTTAGAGAAGCCAACAAGGACTGGGCCAACACATGGGCCAGAGCTGTGATGTGAGTCAGTGCAGGTCCTGACAAGGTTTCTTTCCAGATGTGCTTGACGCCAACTGCATGCCTGCCCTGCCCCGTCACATCATCCAATTAACTCCTTTTGTTTAGATTCATTTCAGCTGGCTTTCTGCTCCTTATCACTGAAGGACCTGTGATGAATTCATGCCCCGTCAAAATACCAATCCCTGGTCTTCCATACTTCAAGATCACTTTCTGGGCTCACAGAAATGGCAACCCACTCCAGTATTCTTGCCTGGGAGATTTCACGAGACAGAGGAGCCTGTCAGGCTACAGTCCATGGGATCGCAAAGAGTCAGACATGATTTGGTGACTAAACTACCAGTTTCTTCAGAAGGAAACTGATAAATGTATGTATTCCCTGGGAGGAATTCCCTGGCATGTTAGCAGAAGTCATATTATCAAATAACTCAGCTTCCATTGACTGATGACAGAGCCCAAAGGAAATGGTTCATACAACTAGGGAATTTTTAAAAAATATGTCTCTCTCTATATATATATTTAAATTTATATATGTATAACTTTTGGCTGGGCTGGGTCTTTGTTGCTGCACATGGGCTTTCTCTAGTTGTGGTGAGGGAAGGGCTGCTGTTTGCCGGGGTGCATGGGCTTTACAATGCCGTGGCTTCTCTTGTGGTATGTGGGCCCTAGAGTGTATGGACTCAGCACTTGTGGCACAAGGGCTTCGTTGCCCCAAAGAATGTGGGATCTTCCAGGACAAGGGACGGTCCTGATCGTGTGTCCCAACCACAGTTAACCCACACAGTATGTGGGTTAGTAGTGGACTCATGCTTGAGGCAGGAGGCAACTGTTTGTATACATCCTCCGTGGGCTGCCAGTGCACCCCCACAGCCAGGACCACTGTAGTCCCTTGGGATAACCTTGACTGAACAGGGATGGACCCCACTAGGGTGGCCACTGAAGTCCTGGGAGTGGGCAGGAATATCACAAGATAGAAAAAGGAGCAAGAGAGAAACCACACAAAAGAAGCTCCTCATGCAGTTGGCTTATTGTTGGAGCTTGAAATCCTGCCAAGTGTTCATACTTCTTAGTTGTCAGCAGTTTAGTTGGAAACAATAGTGAAAACAGCCCTGTTGGCCTCTACCTAAACTTCAGCAGAGGGGGGAAGAAAAAACCAGCATCAGATGTTGAACTGGAATGGTCTCCTTACCTTATTTGCCCCGACCCTGAGTTGCACTGCACTAGCAAGGAATCTAGAACATGGGGCATGGAAAGGCGGTGTTTATGAGACAAGCCTGGGGCTTACACATTCTCTGAGTCAGAGCCCTTGGAGTTGGTGATTTAGCAGGGATGTGGGAGGGAGGCGCTTTGCCAACTCGAAAGCCCCCTTCTTCAGATGAGCATCGTAAGCCAACTTGAAAACTCCAATCTTTTCAGCGTTGGGAGTTTACTTTCTCTTGTTAAAATGTCTGGATCTTTTTTCTCTGGAAGAAGGGAAAGAAAAGGCTAAGAGTAAAGATGACAGGTTTACTTGGGCATGAAATCACTGTTGGACGACTCCTTTTTTTCTGAGTTAAGTGTCAAAAAATCTGCAATTTACAGAGTGAGTTTCCCTGAAATTACACATGGGGTGGATAATTGAGAGCAAACTGCTTGGACTGTTAGTGGGTAGGGGTGGGGGTGCCGCACTGCCCTTTCTGGGAATCTTGGTCTCTCCTAGTGCTGGGTTCCTGTGGCAACTTGTTTATTTCCAGCATCATGACCCACACCTGCTCAAGCCCCCAGCTCTTGGCTTCACCCAAATGCCTCATTTCTTGAGCGGTCCTGAGGCCCGCTTCTAGTTTATTTGTAAGATCTGCAAGCATTTGCTTTTATAGTGTCACTTGGTCATTTTTTCATGTGAATCTCAGGAAAACTTGTAAAGAATTTTACAGTCTCGACACACGAGTTTTCCATTTCTGTCTCCATGGGTTCTGACCCCTGGCACTCTCATATGCCTGTCTTCTGGCTGGCTTGGCATCACCACAGACCACCATCCTGTCACAAAGCCCATAAAAGGCTCTGCAATCGCAGGATGTTGTAGAAAACAGCTTCTTTCAAAACGTCTTTACATAACGTGGCTTTCTTAATTAATATGCTGTGGATAGAGTTTTCTTAACCTTTATTTGTTCAGTGGCTTTGTGTGTGTGTGTGCAGGTGTTAGGGCTTTGCACAGTCATTAATTGGCATTCATAATGTTACTTGACAGTCAGGTTGCACCAAATCCACCTGAAAAACCTGAGGGTGAATTCTAACTCATTACATAAGGAAAGGAGAGGGTCTGGAAGGAGGCAGCAGCGCACAGGATGAGACCACCCTGGAGATGTTAGCATAAGCTTTGCGTGTTTCAGCCTCTTGGTACCAGTATCCCAAACCAGGACATGACCCCAGGCATCTCCTCATGGCCCAGAGATGCACACCATCCTCACCATTCAGATGCCACACGATGCCTTGCTGTAGCAAGCAAGAATTGAGTTCCTTCTGGGCCCCTGGGAAGGGCTTCCCACGTGGTGCTAGTGAAAAAGAACTTTCCTGCCAATACAGAGACGTAAGAGATGCAGGTTCCATCCCTGGGTAGGGAGGATCCCCTGGAGGTGCGCATGGCAACCCACTCCAGTATTCTTGCCTGGAGAATCTCCATGGACAGAGGAGCCTGGTAGGCTATAGTCCGTGGGGTTGCAAAGAGTCCAACACGACTGAAGCAACTTAGCACGCACTAGGTCCCTGGGAAGGGCTAGTCTTATGCTCAGTGCTCATACGTTCTGAAGCGCAGACCAGAGGAAGTGTCTTTCCTCCGCTATCAGACAGTCTGCGAAGAGGCAAAAGCTCCCCCAGTGAACATCCTTTCTCCCAGCCTCTCCTGACTGAAGTGTAAATGACTTTTGAGAGCAGAGTAAACCAGTCGATGAATTCAGTCTTTGAACTTCTCGGACTGGGAAGTGGTTCTGAGACTTTGAAAATCTTCAAAGATCTCAGCCTGTGAAATCAATAGTTCATTTTTCAAGTTGCCAGAGTTAAGACAAGAATTCTGCTCAGCCACACTGTGTGAAGGACCTGATGTGAAGGATACTGAAAAGGCCCAGACACTGAGCCTTTGAGGCTGTGAGCTCAGAGAATCATGGGTCATGCCATCGCGGGGCTGCCCAGGGGAGAGTCAAAGGCCGGGGAGTATGTGTCAGTAGGATCCGTTTAGAGACTGGCAGGAATGCAGGGTGAGAACAGGCACGTGGGTTTGGGAGTCAGGGAGTGAAGTTGGGGAAGGGGTGGGGGCTCTTTTCGTGCAGGTATTTACAAAAACCAAAAGTTGGGAGGCCACCAAAATGGTCTGAAATCTGTCCCATCCTTGTGCATTTCTTGACTGAAAAGTTTTTTGGTTTCTTATCTTCATTTTATTTCTAATTTATTTTTTATTGAAATATAGTTGCTTTATAATGTGTTCATTTCTGCTGTGCAGCAAAATGATTCAGCTATACGCATAGATACATTCTTTTTCATATTCTTCTCCATTATGGTTTATCACAGGATACTGTGTATCGTTCCCTATGCTGTATAATAGGACCTTGCTGTTTATCCATCTTCTATATAATGGTTTGCATCTGCTAATCCCAAATGCCCACTCCATCCTTCCCCTATCTCCCCTCTCCCTTGACAATCACAAGTCTGTTCTCTATGTCTGTGGATCTGTTTTGTAGATAAGTTCATTTGTTGATGGATAATTTTGAAACAAATGCTGAAGACATGTAATATTTACTAAGCACTGACTAAATGTCAGGTGTTATGTTATTAAGTTTACATGAATTATCATGCATTATCTCATTTAGTCTTTATCATAGACTCTATGAGATTTCTGCAATTCTTCAACTTTTTTTTTGGATGAGGAAACAAAACCTCAGAGAGGTCAAGTGATTTATCCAGGACCCCTCAGCTATTTAAGGCAAGAACTGGACTGTAAATCCATGTCTATCCATTTATTATAATTCCAGTGCCTTCTCCAGTCATCATCATCTTTTTAACCTAGGTTTGCATGTTCATTGTTGAAATCCACAGAAGCATGTTATGGCCCTGGATTGTCCAGCAGAACTCAGGAAGATTTTCACACCTCTCATGTTCAGAGTCATGACTCCCAGTAGCTGAGGTCTGGGCTTTCCTGCAGGAGCCCAGGGGTCAGGTTCTTGAGCTGGGGTCACAGGTGCCCACAGTCTCCCACACTGTGCCTGGCCCCACCACAGGCTCTACAAAAGCTCGGTTCGGTTTGCTCCCCATGACAGGCTGCCTCTGCCTGCCTCGTTGGCTCTGAAACTGCAAGCGGGAAACCAAACTGCAAAAGAGAGGGAAAAGATGCTTTCAAAAAAAGTAAAGCATCTTCCTTTAGGCAGCGGGTCTGCAGGAAGGGGTGTGATGACTAAAAGATTTAGGGAGAAGCTGCTACCTGGTGACGAGCAGCTATGTATGACAGCGGGCTCAGAACAGGTCGTACCCTGCGTGCCTGGGAAGAGCTGACACTGAGGGCCCTCTTGAGGGGGGCTTAGCATGAGCTGTCAGCTTCCAGCAGGAGGCCAACCAAGCCAGCAGCACCCCCAGGGCAGGCAGTTGAATAAAACACAAGCCTGATGAGAATGTTCAGCTTCCAGATATTGCTAAACTAAGCCAAAGCCACGGTTGCTAAGAGCGAGTGAATCACTGCCTGCAGCCTTGGGCCCCACAAACCCGATGGCCTCTCTCCTCACCTGAGGGTGAGATGGGATACAGGATAAACCCGCTTCTTGGCCCCTGGTCCCAGGAAGATCATTTTAGTCCTGGGACTAGCGGGAGTTTTGAAACTGCTGGAGGATCCCTGATTAGGCAGTCCACGACTTTGAATAAGCAGGTAGTAAACCCTGAGATGATGGGGTGGGGAGGCCAGAGCCCACAGTGGGACCTGCATCAGGAGTGAATTCCCTTTGGCTCAGGGAAGGGTAGGTGTGGACCAGGACAGGCGTGGTTTGTTTCCTTCTGACTTCAGAGGTCATTGTTCTTTCACATTGTCCACTCGGGCAGCACGTGACCTCTCAGACTTTGGGCACCTGCTCTTTCCCAGAAGAAATGCTTATCAAAAACAGCAACAGGCTTTGCAAACAGTGTTCATAGGATGTTCTGCCGTGTTGAGTCTGGACAGCACTGCTATGCACCTGTGTGTCTTAACGAGACATTTTCAGGAATCACCATCGGAGAAAATATTTGTTCCTATACTTAGGAAATTGTGGAAAAAATACAGCTATAAGCCCACTCTCCTAATTTGTCATTTATTGTCCTGTGTGCATACTAATCCCTAGTCTTCTTTCCTGGGCACTTTTTTTACACCTGTGGTTCAAGTCCATGGCCATTTGCTGAGCCCCTGTCACGTTCTAATTACAGAGGCTGCCAGAGGAGCTCTGGGAAGTGTTGGGAAGGATAATTTAACCAAATGGTAAGCTATTTAAAGGGCTTCCCTTTAGCTCAGCTGGTAAAGAAACCACCTGCAGTGCAGGAAACCCTGTTTCAATTCCTGAGTCTGGAAGATCCCCTGGAGAAAGCATAAGCTACCCATTCTAGTATTCTTGGGCTTTCCTAGTGGCTCAGATGGTAGAATCTTCCATGAGACCTGGGTTTGATCCCTAGGTGGGGAAGATCCCCTCGAGGAGGTTATGGCAATCCACTCCAGTATTCTTGCCTGGAGAATCCAGCTTCCCTTGTGGCCCAGCCTTTTCTTGAACCTTTTCTTGAAGCTCTAGCTATCAGGAACAACATCAATACTGTCATTCTGAGAAGTTCTTGTGGTGCCAAGGGAAATGGGGTTCTTTGGCTCCCAGGCAGCCCAGCTCTTATCTTCCCCAGAGCTGGCCTCCCTCTGCCCCTGCTGGTGGCCTGTCTCCTCACCCCAGGACCTCTGGTCCCTGCTTCCAGGTCAGCCATCCGCCAAAACCTTCCCTCCCGCTTCTCCACTGTTACCTTTCTGTCACCTTCTCCCATCTGCTCCCCAGCTTTTGCAAGGAGCTTGCAATCATTTAGTGATGGGCAGAGCAACTGTGTGCTGGGTGCCCGACACCGTGAGGTCTGCACCTGAGCCTGTTGAGTCTCCGCCACATCCTGAGGACACCTTAGTCTCTGTTTCCAGCAGGGAGCACAAGGGCTCAGCCCTTAGGCCGTGCCCGCTGCTCTCAAGTGTGGAGCTGGGATTTGAACCCGTCTGTCGAGTTTCCTGTTTCCTTAGGGGCAGGTGGTACCGTCTGTAATAACTGGGCCTATGAAAAGAGGCTGCCCCTGGCCTTTCATCTCACAAATCAAGAGAGCTTCAGTGTGTGTTGCTTCTGCCTTCTGGCTGGTGTTCACTGGAGCAGCACTAAGGTCAAGGGCTGTTTCTCGGGAGGCACAGAGTCCTGCATGAACACTGTAAGGAGCCTGGATTCTGGAGAGAGAGAGGGCTGAGGCCAGGGCCTTCATTTCCACCCACTGACTTCCTGCCCTGGGAATAATACCAGTGTGTAGCTGGTTGTGCTGGAAGGAGTCAATGCAGTCTTAGAAATCATGATGCTAATGATGGTGGTAATAATAACCCTGGGGGCAGCTGACAGCATCTCGGGGCTTATTCTGGACAAGTGTTAACATTGACTCTTGTCACCCTCATGTTGACACTCTGCAGTAGGGGCCGTGATTGTCACCTCTCATGGGTGGAGGAAGCCAAGGCACAAATGGTTTGGCAACTTGCCTGAGGTTACATGTCTAGGAAGTGGCATGCTGCGGTTCCAACTCTGGTGATCTGGGTTTAGTTGCCAGTCCTGTTACTTGCCAGACCCACCTTCTTCTTTCCCCTCTCCCTCCCCAACCCCTTTGCTCACTGTCTTTCCTCCAATCCCCTCTGGCCCCTGCCTCTAGAAGTCCAGCTTGTTGATTCCAGCTAACCCAGCTGTCATTGCTGGCCACAGCTTGTCCCTGGGTGTGTGGGCACCCCTCTAGGCAGCCGTGTCCTCCCTGAGACGTAGCTCACTGTGGGGTGCCCCTTTCTACCTTGCCACCAGTTACATCCGTGCATCATAATTGTACATTTTGGTTTTTTTTAATGAAAACCACAAGATGAAGCTAATAGGGCTCATGCTGGGAACAGATGTTCTTATTCTGCCCAGATGCTGTCCATGGCAAGGCTTCTCGGGCTCTTTCGTACTTTCATTTGGAGTGTTTCTGGTTGAAGTGTTCTCAGGCGGGGCTGAAAAAAATCATGCTGTCCTTCCAGCAAGGAACTGGGCATGGGTCTTTAGGGGGTGTGAAGTAGCCATCCTTGGCATTTTATAATCCATCTGCTTCCTGAGGACAGAATCCTGTTCCTCTTTGAAAACTGCCTTTGCCCACATTTTATAATTAAGCATTCAGATTTTCGCTTTTCTGTTTGCTTCAGTCTCAAGCTAATGTGGCAGTTAACAGTTCTTCCATTTTCTGCTTTATTTGCTCTTCTCTCTGCTTGGAATTCATGGAAGGCTTCTTTTTTTTTTTTTTTTCTCTCTCCCTTAAGAATCTTAAAAGACTATGATAACATCATTCATTCCTTTAATATTTACTGAATAATGTGCAAGGCACGGGTTTATGAAACAGACAAGGTTTCTACTTTCATGGGGCTGATGTTGTGGTCAAGGAGGACAGACAATAAACCAAGAAATAAATATACAAGCTAACTTCAGATTGGAGGGATGAAACAAGAGGGTAGGATAGAGAGAGAGAGCCTGGGAAGTGAGGGTTATTTGTTTAACATGGCCAGGGAAATTCTTTCTGAAGAGGTTACAGTTAAGCTGAGGTGAGGAAAGAATATTCTAGAAAGAGGGATTGACAAGTGCACATAAAGGCCCCAAGGCAGGGGAGAGCTGGGGAGTCAGAGGGCCAGGGCAAAGGCCAGTGTGGTTGGGTGTCCTGACTGTGGGCAGGTGAGGCAGGATCCAGTCAGTGAGGTGGGCGTGGGGACGCATCTCCTAAGACCCTCAGGGTTCTTCCCCACTCCCCACCCCCAAATAATTTTTTTTAAGTCAGCAGAAGAGGACAAAAACTCCTTCCTTTGCATTTGAAGATGAGCTCTGCTCTCCTCTCTGGACTGGTGGGCACATGGTTTACCCCTCTTTCCCCTTCACCCGCGTGCCTTGGTAAACCTCGTTGTGCTGGGCCCTGGGGGCCGTGGTAGGGATGGAGGGCAACCTCAACTCACCCAAATACGCCTAAAGTGGATTGCCTCGAAGCAGCCTTCCATTCTGGGTGAAACGTGACCACCGCCACAGTTGGCATTTCAGAGTCACGCAAAGGCACCCAGACTGTTCCAGTTACCAATACATTCTGTTTCTTTTTACGGCTGAGTATTATCCCATTGTGTGAATATTACTCAGCCATAAAAAGGGATGGAGTTGGGTCGTTCGTACAGACATGGATGGACCTAGTGTCTGTCATATGGAGTGAAGTAAGTCAGAAAGAAAGAACCAGATGTCATACAGTAATGCATACATGTGGAATCCGGAAAAATGGTATAGATGAACCTATTTTCAGGGCAGGAATCGAGATGCAGACATAGAGAAGGAACATGTGCACACAGGCAGGGGGATGAACTGGGAGACTGGGATTGACATATATACGTTACTGTGTGTAAAATAGATAGCTAGTAGGAACCTGCTACATTGCACATGGAGCTCAGCTCGGTACTCTCTAATGACCTGGAGGGGTGGGAGGAAGACCCAAGAGGGAGGGGGCATATGTATACATGTAGCTGATTCACGTTGGTGTGCAGCAGAAACAAACACAACGTGGTAAAGCATCTATAAGCCCAACAAATAAAACAAAACCCAGCACATTCGGTTGGGATGGAGACAAAGTCTTGCAGCTCTGCCTATATTGAAACTCGTATACATACAGAGATGTCTGTGTTATAAGGTGCTATTGAAGCCAGGGGAGGGGGCAACGCATAATGATATGTGATGGCTCTAGATAGCTCCTCCACTCCTGCTAAACTGGTCCTCAGCCATCCCTCTCAGAACAGGCACAGACCAGACTTTGGTCATGGAGTGGTCCAAGGCTGCCTGTGGCTACGTGGTCAGCACTGTGCTGGAGGCCCGTGGGCCCCCTGGGTGGTCCCAGGTCAGGAGTCCGGGCTGGGATCTTCTCACAGAGCCATGGCTTCTTCTCAAGGTATACCCAGCTTTCCTAGACACTGCTCAGACTCGGCCTGCCTACAAAGCCTGGACTGAGCCCATCTCCAAAGATGAGAGAGAAGGTCAGCTTGGGCATCTACCTGGTTTTGTTCAGGAGGGAACTATGCAAACTAGACCTCCATGCAATCTAGAGACATACCCTGAGGGACATTTGGACGAGACTCTGTGACAATGACCCCAACTCCCCGAATCACAGTCACTGACTGTGGAAGTGACTGAAGTCAGTGGGTTCATTGTAAATGGTCCCAAATGTGGGTGGGCAGAGCTGGAGCCCCACAGAGTCAGGGTCCCCACATCCTGCCTCCTTGTCCAGCTCCATGACACCCAGCACTGTGTCACCTCACAGTGAGTGTTGATGGGAGGCCTGGCTGGCTGAGAGATGCCACAGGGCAGACAGATGCGTTTGGCCCCCAGGCCTTGGAGATTGCTGTTCTAGAGTTGGAGTGGTGGGACACCATGAAGCCAGAGGCAGGAAAGAGGATCAGTAGACTCGGAAACACTGGCAGCTCCCACAGACCTGCTGACCCTCGGTGTGAGCCCAGAATGGATAAGACCATCACATGTCGGGAGCCTGGCCCAGACCCGCAGGGGGCAGTGAGTATCGTCCAATGTGACCACGAAGGCCAATGGCACCTGCATGGCAGGAGGCTGCCGGCTCTGGCTTCTCACTCTGCCTACCTGGGCAGATGCTCTCCTCTGCCCTTGCTCGTGAGGACTCATTTCAGGGGCAGGTGCCACAGTTGTTCAGGACAGAAGAAGGCATGCAAGGACCGTGGGCCAGACCCAGATGTTGTGGGGAGACTAGATTTTAGGTATCCATGGGAAGCAGAGCCCTGTGGGCACACAGCAGAGCTTCTGAAGAGTGGCAAGCATTTGTTGGATAAAAAGTGTGTGCTAGGTTGCTTCTGTTGTGTCTGACTCTTGCGACCCCATGGACTGTAGCCCACCAGGCTCTTCTGTCTTTGGGATTCTCCAGGCAAGAATACTGGAGTGGGTTGCCATTGCTTCTTCATAGATAAAAAGCAGGAGAAGGTCTTCCAAGGAACCAGAAACAGCCTTATTCCTTTTATTCATTGACTTTAAACATTTTATATACTGGTGCTGCATTAATGTATCAATAGAAAAAAAGTGGAGGAAAAGTAACCACAATGAAAGGTGAGAGATCAGGGGTAAAGAGGTCACAGGAAGAGGGTGCCATATATGCCAGCATCCTTTGGTCTTAAAGTATCAGTACCTGTATTCCTGAGTTGACAGTTGTCACAATTTCAGCAGCTATTACATATACATATCCATCAGCATATATATATATACACACCTATACATATGTATACCTATATGTTTATATACACATATATGTGTACATATAGGTATACATATGTATTAAACTGTCCATTCAGTTCAGTTTAGTCACTCAGTCGTGTCTGACTCTTTGCGACCCCATGAATCATAGCATGCCACACTTCCCTATCACCAACTCCTGGAGTCTACCCAAACTCATGTCCATCGAGACAGTGATGCCTTCCAGCCATCTCAAAACTGTTCATTACAAAATATTTTATGAACATTCACTCATTCAGTCAAATGACAGATAGTTGAGTCTCTACAAGGTGCCAGATGCTATTTTAGGTAGGAGGAATACGGAAGTGAATGAGACATAAATTTCCTATGCTCTGGAAACCAAAAAATTTGTGTGACTTGCTTGATTACAATATTCACTTTATTGTAGTGGTAAACCCATGATATTGCCAAGATATGCCTATACTTAGTATATTACCTAATGGATTGCTTTTTTTTTTTTTGGTTCAGCTTATTGTATCTGGCATCATTCAGTATGAACACAGTCCATTGGTTGTAATAGTTCTATAGATTCCCATGAGATGCATGTACCAAATCTGATTAGCCATTCTCTTATCTTTAGACCTTTCAATTGTTTCTCAGAATTATTAAAAAATGCTGCCCTAGACAGGCCTGAACATCTTTGTGTATGTATAAGTGTGTATCTTCAGGATAGATTCTTCATCCAAAACTTTCACAGAAGGTTAAAGCTTTGAAATGAGTTTCATTATGAATTATGTGTTTTGATTAATGCTGTTTTGCCAAATGCAGAAAATCATTTTAATCAAAGGTTAGGGGAAAAACTCCTCTAGGATTCTTTTCCTATTTCCCTGCTTTTCACCATATGCCAAAAAAAAATTTTTTTTAATTATTTTCTTGCCAGTAACTGCTTTTGGCTTAGCCAGCAGCTGAACATCACAGTGGGGGTGGAAAGGAGCATTTTTGCTCCAAATTGCATAATTTGGCAAGCTTTCCTACTACGGTAGTCATGTTTTTGCAAGATTTGGTGAACTTTATAAAGGCTGTCTCTCCATCCGTAATTTATTGCAGGAAACCCTGACAGCATGGCTGTCTGTCTCCCCCTAGACTTCTTCCTCTCTTCCCTGAAGTTCTGTTGGAGATCATTATTTTGGGGATCCCAAGGTCAGGTCCTGGCCAGTGTTGTTGACCTTGCTCCTTCTTTGTTGCCTCTTGTATCTAAACCCTTCCCCTTATAACAAAATGTACTTCAGATATGATAATAGAAGGCCAATGGAGAGCTTAGCTCCCAAACTACACTGGTGTGTGTGTGTGTGTGTGTGCTAGGCCATGAATGTGGGCTTCCTGGATGTCTGAGGAAATGTCGTTCCATCTTTGTTTAAGGTGGTGATCATAATCACCTTAAGGTTAAGGTGATCATAATCAATAGTGGCAAATATTCTCCAGCATTTACTGTGTATTAGGCACCATGATAGGGCTTCCCGTGTGGCACAGTGGTAAAGAATCCACCTGCCAAGGCAGGAGAAGCAGGAGACGTGGGTTCAATCCCTGGGTTGGGAAGATTCCCCTGGAGAAGGGAATGGCAACCCGTTCCAGCATTCTTGCTTGGAGAATCCCATGGACAGAGGAGCCTGGCGGGGTCCATGGGGTCCATGGGGTCACAAAGAGTCAGACACAGCTGAGTGACTGAGCACAGCATGCACATTTATATATAGTTAATCTATATTTATATATGAGATATAATATAAATATGCTATATAAAATGTAGGAATAATATACTGTATTTATACCGAATGCATTTCTTAAGAAAAACATGTGCTGCCTCTTTCTTAGCCAAGACACCTAGGGGAAAGTCTCAAAACCTAGGTATAAAGTTGAAAAAGAAAAGAAAACCTAAAGGCAAAACAAACCCAGGAAGAGAAGCAAGACAGAAAAATGTAGAAAGCTGGGAAGGAGATGGCCTCTGATTCTGCACTCAACCTGACTCATGCTCAGTGGGGCATGCGTTCGGAGCTGTTTGTTACAGGGCGATGGAGCTGCTGTGATTCATCCTCCTTCTCTTGCTGGGAATCCATGTGACCAAATGGCCTCTATGAAAAAGCCGCATGACCTTGACCTTTCCCCACGGGCCACACAGATGCGCATGTGGCGAGGAGCCAAGGCAAGTCGGGGACAGTTGGGTGCTTGTGGAGTCAAGCCATGGTGTCCAAATCCAGTTAATCAAGCTGCCCAGGTCCAGCTCCCTGACTTTAGTCCGCAGCAGGTATAACACCCACCAACAGATGAGAAGTTGCAGAAGTAACTCAGTCATAAACATCTTGTCTCTGAAAAGAGAAAATACCTATAAAAGTGCCTGGCTCATGTTAGGGCCTTAATGGATGTTTGTGGAAAGTATTGTTGTTGGAATGAACCCAGCCATGAAAGATCTTGTCTCCCTTCCTGACTCTTAGGTAGTTAGTCAATTCAGCTGGAGGAAAAAGAAAAAAGAGAGCTGAACTACTTTTTAGACATAATAATAATTTCTATTTTCGGTGGTGTTTTCCAGTTTGTAGAGTGCTCCTACATCAATAGCGCTTTTGATTTTTGAGCAGCACTGCAGAGGCAGAGAATGGTAGAGAGAGAACTCAGAGATGGCCGGTGCTTTTCAAGGTCGCACGGTCAAGGCAGAGAATGAAATCCAAATTCAGGCTTCTTCTCAAGAAACTGGAGCTGAAGTTTCTTGGCCTCGTTGGTCAGTTTCATTTTTCAACATTTCAAAGGATTAGACTGATGTTCTAATTTAATCAAAAGAAGATTGGAGTTTGAAACATCACATATGGGGCTTGGCCAACCAAGCCACAATTCCTAAACCAAAACGAAGGGATAAACTAAGCCTAAGAGCAGAGAACCCAGTGTTTGAGGGAGAAGATGGTGAAGGGTGCAGTTTGGAACCACATTCTTGCTTCAGCAGTTTCATCCTCTGAACACAGGGGTGATGTTACTATTATAGGAGATTGTAGTAAGGACTTGAAGGGTTACTGCATTCTCAGTGTCTAGCACAGTGCTTGGCACAGAGTAGGTGATTATTAAAAGCAATTTTTCTATTGCTCATTTCCTTCTGTTTCTCTTTCTCTCATCCTCTTGGCATCATTGTCTTCATTCTCATTTGCTCAGGAAAGTACAAGCGTTCTCTCACAAGAACACAGGACTTAGACCACTCATGGGATCCAAACAGAGGCTCAGAGATTCAGAAGGTGGACTGCTGAGAACCAGCTGGGGACCCCGTAAGCTCCAGGGCTCAGGAAGTCTGAATGGAAAGGTGGGATTTTTCACATCCCCTCCCCTTACCAGACCAGATCAGAAAGATGACGGAGGAGACTCCTAAGAAAGCTGTGTGTGTGTTGATCACTCAGTTCTGTCCGACTCTATGCGACCCCATGGACTTCAGCCCTCCAGGCTTTTCTGTCCATGGGATTCTCCAGGCAAGAATACTGGAGTAGGTTGCCGTTCCCTTTCGCCAGGGGATCTTCCTGACCCAGGGATCGAACCCAGGTCTCCTGCACTGTAGGCAGATTCTTTACCATCTGAGCTACTAGGGAAATCAAGAAAACTCTAAGTACAGATAAAATAATAAAGTTGTGTTTTTCAAATCAGAGTCAGCTGGAAGGTATCTTAAGATACAGCTTGCTGCCCCGTCCTTCTAATGTTTCTGATTCAGTGGGTCTGGGCGGGCCCTCCCCGGAGAATTTGCATGTCTCTCGGGTTCCCAGGTGCGGCTCCTCTCTGGGCTGGGGCAGGCTCTTACAGAACCAGCACGTGGTGGCAGTTGTTATGAATTCTTGACCCGTGAAAGAAAAGGTGAGGGGAGGAAGAGCGTCAGGTGCACTCTGGCTTCCTCCTCACCGCAGCAGGTGTTCTGACCTGGTTCCCCTGTGGGCTCGGACCCACCCAGAGGCGGACACAGGGCTTGGAGCCCTGGCGTGGGGAGGGGCGGAGGGGTCAGCTGCTGTCTCTTCTGTTAATCTCGGGTGTGGACAGACCCTTTGAAGAGCACCCGATCCCCGCTCCGCTTTACCGCCAAGAATTAGGGATGCGCAGGACGGGTTAGAATGACCACTTATAAACAGCAACAGTGTAGGGGTAGTTTTTCTTTTTTCTGGAACATGTGCCAATGGAAAAACATGTGCTGATCATGTTAAATCTCTTGCCTGGTGCTTTGGCTTCTTTCTTCCAGGCTTGAGAGTGGTTGTGATCACCAGGTTACACCTTCTTACTTCCTAGGATCCTTCTGAACTAGGCATGCACCTTCAGCTGGGGTAAGTTGAGGTGGTGTCAGTTCACTTTCCACCCTGGATAAACTTCTTTGCAGTCTTAGCAATGGGGTCGATAAAGCAGGAAGGTCCTTCCTCCCCACCGCCTTCCTTCCTCCCCTCCCCCGATTAAGCTACACTGTTCATTCATTGTTTTCTAAATGCTCTGGTGGTGGGGAGAGAGACTAAGTTGAATATAAGGAGAAGTAAAGTGTTACTCAAGCATACAGTGTGAAGTGGGGGTGAGCGTGGCTGGGGCGGGGAAGTTTCTCTTGTCTTGTTGTTCAGTTGCTCATTCGTGTCTGACTCTTTGCAACCCCATGGACTGCAGCACGCTAGACCTCCCTGTCCTTCGCCATCTCCCGGAGCTTGCTCAAACTCATGTCCACTGAGTCAGTGATGTTATCTAAGCATCTTATCCCCTGTCATTCTCTTCTCCTCCTGCCTTCAATCTTTCCCAGCATCAGGGTCTTTTCCAAGGAGTTGGCTCTTTGCCTCAGGTGGCCAACATATTTGAATATCAGCATCAGTCCTTCCATTGAATATTCAGGGTTGATTTTCTTTAGGATCGACTGGTTTGATCTTCTCTTATCTGGTGCTTCCTAACTCTGGCCCCATCTAAGAATCACCTTGTAGCTTGTACAAACATTTCTATTCAGGATGTGAGATTCTGATTTAAATTCACCTGGGATGGGACCCTTGCTGTTGGAAAATTTCAGTTTCTTCAGGTGATCTTAGTGTGTGGTCAAGCAAGAGATTTGCTTCTCTAAACCAATTTTCCTAAAAAACATCTGGGGTGCTGAGCACAGTTGCATTATCATGGGACTTCCTTTGAACAACCACAAGCCTCAGTGAAGTGGCCTGGAGGCTGCCGCCTATGGGATGGCTTAGAAGTCAATGCCCCAGCCCAAGTTTAGACAGGTAAGTGTACATATCTTGAGACCAGGTGGGCAAGATCAAAAAGGCAAGTTCAGAGAGCAACCAAAAATCCCCAGGCTGAAGATGACAGAGTCTGGGCCCAATGCAGGAACGTGAGCTAAAGGTTCAATGCCAAGAGAAGAGACTGGGTCAGATTATCCCCAGCCCAGGGAGACAGTGCAGGGTTAAAGCTGGATTCTGTCCAAGTCAGAAACTGTGAACGTCCCGTGTCCTGGGCTGGAACCAAGTCAGTGGGTACGAACTCACCTGGGCTGTTCATGTCCAGGTTAGGAATTCCAGGAAGCCAGGAAGCTCTTGAAAGGAGGGAGAGGAAAATAAAGTGTCCAGAGGAGATTGTCTGGTTTCCGTCATGCTCAATGCCAGTTCTGTTACTCTTTTCATAGAACTGACCAGTTTTTCTTTTTAAAAAAATATTTTTTGATGTGACTGCATTTGGTCTTGGTTGCAGCATGCAGGATCTTCGTTGCGGTGCATAGGCTTGGTTCCCCCTCAGCTTGTGGAATCTTAGTTCTCCGACCAGGGATCAAACCCACATCCTTTGCATTGCAAGGTGGATTCCTAAGCACTGGACCAGCAGGGACATTTCTGACCAAGTTTTATTTTTTTAATTAGTTAATTAAATTTTTGGGTTGCACTGGGTCTCCATTGCTGCACTCGGGTTTTCTCTACTTGCAGAGTCAGGGCTACTCTCTAATTTTGGTGTGGGGGCTTCTCATTGCAGGGGCTTCTCTTGTTGCTGAGCACAGGCTCTAGGGCTTGTGGGCTTCAGTAGCTGCAGCACGTGGGTTTAGTTGCCCCGTGGCATATGAGATCTTCCCCCAACCAGGGATTGAACCTGTATCTCCCACATTGCAAGGCAGATTCTTAGCCACTGTACCACCAGGGAAGCCTGACCAGGTATTTCTGATGCATGAATACAGCTAAGATGATGGGATCCATCATAACACTCACTGAGAACACTACATTCCTCCCCTAGTATCCTTGGGGGATTCCTCCCAGGACGGCTGGGGATACCAAAATCCATGGATGCAAAAGTTCCTTATTTTTTTCTTTTTCTGTTTTTTTTTTTTTTTCTGCTTTTTAGTTCTTAAATTATAGTTGATCTACAATATTAGTTTCAGGTGCACCACATAGTGCTTCAATGTCTTTAAAGATTATACTCAATTTAAAGTTATTATAGGATAATGGCTATATTCCCTGTGGCTCAAGCCCCTTGTGCAAATAACATATGCACGTTCCCCCCACCCCCGTATACTTTAAATCATCTCTAGATTGCTTATGATACATAATACAATGTAAATGCTATGTAAAAAGCTGCTGGAACATGGAAATTTTGTGTGTGTGTTTTGGAACTTTCTGGAATTTCCTTTTCCAAATATTTGCCATCTGCAGTTGATAGAATTCATGAGTACAGAACCTGCAGATATGGAGGGCTAATGGTACTCTCTAAACTTTAATAGCACAAATGAATTATCTGGGGAATCTTGTTAAAACAGTGACTCTAATTCAGTAGGTCTACTGAGGCTATGAAATGAAAAAGCTATGGTTTTTCCAGTAGTCATGTATGGATATGAGAGTTGGACCATAAAGAAAGCTGAGCACCAAAGAACTTATGTTTTGAACTGTGGGGTTGGAGAAGACTCTTGAGAGTCCCTTGGACTATAAGGAGATCAAACCAGTCAATCCTAAAGGAAATCAGTCCTAAATGTTCATTGGAAGGACTGATGCTGAAGCTGAATCTCCAATCCTTTGGCCACCTGATGCAAAGAACTGACTCACTGGAAAAGACCCTGGTGCTGAGAAAGACTGAAGGCAGGAGAAAAAGGGGATGACAGAGGATGAGATGGTTGGATGGCATCACTGACTCAATGGACATGAGTTTGAACAAGCTCCGGGAATTGGTGATGGACAGGGAAGCCTGGTGTGCTGCAGTCCATGGGGTTGCAAAGAGTTGAACACAGCTGAGCGACTGAACTGACTGAATTTAGTAGGTCTGGGGTGGTGGGGTGGGGGTGTGGGCTAAGACTCTACATTGCTAACAGTTTCCAGGTGATGCTGATCTGAAGACCACTCTTGGACAACACAAGCCTGGAGGACAGGGATGTCTGCTCAAATGCATTAAAGAACACCCGGCAGTGTGCAGTTTGGTTATCCTGCCTGTGGAGGCTGACATCGGATTTTCCCCTTCCTCAGATCTCTCGAGAGAGTCTGTGGTTTTCCCAGGATCCACTTTCTTAAGGAAAGTGACTTTCTGCTGATGTAAGTACGAGGAGAGCATCACATCACAAACAATGAAAGGATAGCATCATGCTGTAAACAAAGTCTGCTTGACATCACCCCCCTCCCTCCCCACACCTGTGCCTCACAGCAGACCAAGAGTCTACAGACTAAGGCAGACTTGCGTTGACCCAGTGAAGCAAGAACCATCAATAAGTAACCTGTTACCTGGGAATGGAGCAACAATTCTTTCATAAATGAATGTCAATGAGGTATAATTTTCTGCTGTAGCAGAATTTCACCACCTGACAGTATTCTTAATATACTTTAATTAAGAGGTTAATCTGTTGTAGAAATTGCTTTTCTCTGAAGCCACCTGAAATCAATTTAAACTCAATTACAAGTGGTTAGCTATTGTTTATGTGGTTAAAGATTAGAGAATACATTTTTGCTTGTCAGGAGCCATCCGAGCAAATTTTGAATGTCACGATCAGAAGAGAAGCTGAATAGCTGAGTGCTTCTTAATGGCCATGGAGAAACCATTAGAAAACGTAATCAGTCATATTTGATGACTTGACCTTGGGACTCTTCTTGAAAAGGGTCTAATCATGTCTGTCCCATAAGTGCCACCATGATGGCTCTGCTGAAATTAATTGATCATTACGTGCTTTCTGAGAGCCTAATATACCCTATTTGATGGAATATAAATTGCAAGAATAATCTGTAAATTATATAACAAGCTTCAGAATACATTTGCCCTCTGTCTTTTTAGCATAGATTAAATCTGACAGCTAGTTTCAAAATGATCAAAATCGTTTAACTCCTCCAATAAGTTTGGAATGCTTAAATTTTACAAAGAAAAAAAAAAACCTATCACGTGACATGTGCCCAGTCTAGAAATGTGAATCGCAATCCATTTTTCCATTAATAAAACATAGAGATTAAAAGAGGTCTGAGAAGGTTTTCTGGGGCTTGAATGCATTATTTTATTCAATTACTTAGTAAAGGGCTTAGCTGTTATTAAAAATTTGGATACGTGTCAGAGACAAGGAAACTGTTTTGAATCATCTTCACTTTCAAGCTAAGTATATGAAAGAATTACACGTCTCTAATTGGCCAGGCAGTTAGCTAATGTGATGATACCCCATAGTTTGGCTGAGCCATCTACAATGACAGCTCCCTCCGCTGATTATTGGTAGGTTAAAAGTTTCTTGTCATCCTTTCAGGTGTCAAAATGATTAATCCAATTACCTCCTCTGTTTCTGTGTATTCTCCTGGGATCAAGACATTCTGCTCTTATCGTATACACAATCCACGACATTTTGGTTAAAGTTGCAAGAAGGCTTCCTCTAGAACTCTTCCCCTACTCCAGAGAATTATTAAAAGAGTTTTCCTTTGAGCCGGCACTTTCATATTTGAAGTAAACATTCCAGGATTTTCTTTCATACATGGTGAATAGTTAACTATTGAGCAGAAGTCCATTGTTTCTGCATAATTGGCATCATGAGAGACGATCACGTTTTTGGAGACTGAAAAAAAAAGTGGGATCAGGTGGGCACAGTAGTGTTTTGTATAAGAGACGGAGGCAGCTTCCTAGATGCCAGGATGGTGGAAGGTTTTCTGGGAACCGGGCCTTTGAAAGCTAACATCTCCTGGGAGTTGAGTCAGGGGTGAAGTTCAGCCATAGGACCATACTTATTACATTAGGGCTCTTTGCCAGATCCTAGCTCTGTCCTTTAATAGTTGTGAGCCTTTGGGCAGACTTCTTAGCTTCTTGAGGCCTCGGTTCTCCCAACTGTAAAATGGAGATAATCATGAAGGTGAACGGCAGTAGAGTGGATAAAATGCCTGGTAGACTGTCACACGTGTACACTTAGCAAGCTCTTCATCATAACTAAGCAAAGCATACAATGCCTTTGCTGTCTCTCTTTTCTAAGTCCTAATCAGGGGTGCAGGATTTGAGAAAGATGGTTTTTCCTGGCTGGTGAAATTTTTGATATGAAAAGTCTCACCAAGTTACGGAAAGGAAGCGGTCTTTGATTTTTCATTTCAGAGATATCCTTTACGACGACTCTTTCCAGAGTGAGGATGAGAGGTGGGGGAGAGGAAAGATTTTCAAGACAATCTGTTCGGGGAGTAGGGGTCTGAGCTGTCATCTCAGTTCAGCTGTGAACCAGCTGTGTGAGGCTGAGAGTTGGGGTCCCTCCTTCTTTGGGCTCAGTTTATTTGTATAAAATGACAGGGTTGACCAGATGTCTGTTAAGGTTGCTTAGCGCACTGAGACTCCATGGTCTTGTGCTGCTGGCTGTTTCTATAAGACCTTTCCTGCTTCCCACCCAGAAAATGGTTGGAGGGTGGGCATGGATAGTGCAGTCTGGAGAGTGCAGTGACTGCTAGGCTTTCAACCTCCTGACCCCGCTGCTCGTGGCACAGAGGGTCCCACGTGGGTGGCCACATGTGGGTGGCCATTCACTAAGGAAAGGTCACACAGCCTTTAAACCTCATGTCTCCTTTTGAGAAACATAAAACAAAAATTCTCCACTTCCTCAATTCCAATAAGTTTCATACACTTTATGATTTTAGGGGGTGCCTGCTCTGCTTTCCCTGTCTCACCCTTCTTCAAATGAAAAGAGGTCTTAAAAGAGCAACCTGAGGGCCACATTCAGCCCATGGATGATGTGATTCCACCCCCTCCCCCCAAAGAATTTCCACCACTGGAGTTAACTACTAGCATTTAAAAATTGGAAGATTTCATGTAAAACTCAGATTTCTGGCTTCTTTTGAAAAAATAACAAAGAAGAAACTATCACCAGAACGTCCCCCAGAAGGATGGCCTGGTTCTTACATCAGTGGGTGAAGAATCTGGCCAAGACATGAAAAGGGCAACACCCAGACTCTGTCCTCTTGAACTTCTTTAAACTGGCAGAAGATCATCATGTTGACCAGTCACCCCGAGGCCCTTGTTGCAAAGGAGCCTGTGGAGGTAACCTCACTCCTGCCCGCTGGCTGGCTTCACTCCTTCAAGCTGCCCACCAGACCTCCTAAGCACATGTGTGTGCCCTTCTTGTGGGTTCATACATGAAGTCTAACCTCTCAGAGTTCCAGTTCCTTAAGATTCAATACTCACAGGGCTTTCCTGGTGGCTCAGTGGTGAAGAATCCTTCCCAGCTGGGACTAGTGGTAAAGAATCCTCCTGCCAATACAGGATACACAGGTTTGATCCTGGGACTAGTGGTAAAGAATCCTCCTGCCAATGCAGGATACACAGGTTCGACCCCAGGGTGGGGACAATCCCCTGGAGAAGGAAATGGCAACCCACTCCAGTATTCTTGCCTGGAAAATTCCATGGGATACATGTACGCATATGGCTGAGTCCCTTTGCTATTCACCTGAAACTTTCACAACATTGTAATCGGCTATACCCAATACAAAATAAAAAGTTACCAAAAAAAAAAAAAAAAAAGCGCACTGTCCCTGGGAATGATTTTCCTCAGAGGCTAAGTCATCTTCCAGCTCTGAATTTCTATGATTCTGTTTTCCTTTGCTGTCCCACAAGAGCTGTGCCTTTTGGCCACATGTGAGGACTCATCCTTAGTGTAAACCCACATGTGACTTCCCATGACACACCACGGTGTGTTTGCCAGTCAGACCACAGGTGAGTCCTGTTGAAAACAATCCTGAAAAAATCTGACCCAAGAGCAGGTTTGTATTAGAACCTAAGCTTCACAAAATTCGAGCTAGTGAGGACCACACCAGCAGGGGCTCATGTCAACCCATGGCATTGAGCGCAATGTGCGGGTCAATGACTGACCTCAGATTGAGTCAAAGGCCATGAAATCAATATCTACAGAGTAACCTTTGTCCAATATTCAGCATTACCTTGAATCGAGTCCTTCACTTGAGAACTCATTGACTGAAGTAAATGTAGGAGCAGGTGCTGGCGGAATACACGTGCAGACAAAAGGAAATTCCAACTGAGAAGATAATCTCCATTGATTTAGTCACACAATGAAGGGTTTCACTCCCGTGCAAAATACTTTAACAGGCGAAGGTTCTCTGCTCTGTACTCTAAAAATTCTAACTCCATTTCCCTAGAAATAGCATGCAGACTATGTCACATTCAGTTCCTTCTGTCAGCTGAACTGTCTGGCATGGAATTTGGGGGCTGATTCATTTTGTCTAAAAAGGAAAAAAAATAGGTCATTTGCTTTTTCTCTCCATAATTCTTTTGTTCATTCATTGGGTACTTCAGCCAAATCCTATTGAAGGAATGAAGTGTGCCTTACACAGCGTGCAGATATGGTGTGAGGTTAGCATTCTCCAGTAAAGCTGTCCAAATATTTTTATAAACTAGTTAAAAATACAAATTCTGCCATCCTCCGGCAACCATCATATCTGTATCTTGTCCTCTGACCTTTTGTATGTGTATTTCCCAGGTGGCTCCGTGGTAAAGAATCTGCCTGCCAATGCAGGAAATGCAGGTTCAATCCCTAGATCGAGAAGATCGCCTGAAGAGGGAAATAGCAACCTACTCCAGTATTCTTGCCTGGAGAATCCCATGCACAGAGGAGCCTGGTGGGCTACAGTCCATGGGGTTGCAAATAGTCAGACACGACTTACCGACTAAACAACAATAAAAAAGTGAATACACAAATTTTTCATTTATCTTTTTAACTCTATGTATTTGCTACATAGACTTCATTTTTAATGAGTAGAGAGGAATCAATCAAATGATATATATGCCATTGTGGCAGATTGCAAAACCGTCTCTAATTCTTTTGGGGGTGGAATGGGGCAGGGAGAGAGTCACATGTTGGACAGCATGTGAAATCTTAGTTCCACGACCAGGGATTGAACCTATGCCCCCTGCCTTGGAAGTAAGGAGTCTTAGCCACTGGACCCCCAGCGAAGTCTGCATCCCTCTCTGTTTCTGTCTCCTTTGCAATGTGACTTTATAGCCTCTCCCATCAGGGAATACAGTTGCTTTTCTAACCCTCGGAATATGGGCTGGCCTTGTGACTTGCTCTGACCACCCAAATGTAGCAGTAGCAAGTGGTGGCGTGCTGATTCCAAGCCGATGCCTCGAGAGGCCTTCAGTACTTCCTGCTTGCCTTCTTGGAACACTGCTGTAGACTATTATCATGAGAAAAAAACCTCTAGCTAGCCTACTAGAGTCTAAGAAACCACGTGGCATGGGGGCTGGTCACCCCAGCCATCACAGCGACCCCTATCCAGACCAATCAGCTCCTGGTTATATGTCATCTAAAATCATGGACAGATAATTCAAGTACTAATAAAAGCAATGGTAATTTTTGTTTGCTAACATTCATTGAAATCTTGTTATAGGTGATCAATTAATCTGCGTCCTTCCTTCTTTTTAGACTTAATTGTCTCTTCATTTACTAATACCCTTAACTAACATTTACCAAATGCCCTTAGATAGGTATTTGATAAGATTCACTCATTCATTGATACGTCTGTGAGCTGGGCATGATCCATATTTGAGGATACAACAGTGACTATAAAAAGATGCTATTCTTGGGGGCTTCCCCGGCAGTTCAGTGGTTAGAACTCCATGCTTCCACTGCAGAGGGCCTGGGTTCCATCTCTGGTGAGGGAACTAAGATTCCCACAAGCTGTTTGGTGCAGGCAAAAAGAAGAACATTTCCTGTTCTTAAAAAATTTACATTCTAGTGGAATAGGGGACATGCAATAGACAAATTGATGGCATGTCAGTTGGTAATAAGTGTCATAAGAAAATAAAAAGCAGGGAAGAGAGATAGTGACAGAAGCAAAGTAGAACGAATAAAGAATGTTTTGTGAAGGTGATCCAATAGAGGATAAATCTAAATTTTTGTTTTGAAGTCTTGAAATTGTTCGCTGTTTTGTTTTTTCTTTAGGATAAATTCAGATAATCTCAATCTCTTTAGGGCAACAGTTGTAACTTGCTGAAAGGCCCTCTACATTGCATTTGTACACCTTTAGAGAAGGTCCCTTGGAAAAGGAAAATTATCTTAACCAGCAGTAGCATCTGACCCTGGAGGTCACCTTGTCCTTAACTTGTCAAACACCGTTTGCAGCCAGTCTGACGTCAATCAGCAAGGGTTGACATATGATTCATCCGAGCTCGTACCATTGTTGGTTCCTGTTATTGTTTTTCCCCTCACATTGTAGTTAATCATTTGTTTGAGTTCGGTTAAACACTCACGTGCTTTATTCGGCCTTTTCCTACAGTTTCATCTGGGCCAAACCCTTGGTGAAAGTGTGCATTTGAGTCAGGTCTCTATTAATGATCTAAGGCCTTCTCTCCTGTTCCCGAGGGGCCAGCACACTAAGGGATGAGAAGCTAGAAGAAATGAATCCGGTTTGTAAGCCAAAATCACAAATATCCTTAAGTTGGAGAACAGAATGCGTTTTTCTTGCTATGAGCCAACTTCAGAGAATCTCGAAGGTTCTCTTTTTGCCTCTGAAGTTACTGTCAAGTCTTAAAATACTTCAATCCTGAGCCACTGACCTGAATCCACTACAAATAACCAGAGAAGGAAGGATGATGGGGATTTAAGGATAAACACAGGAAGGACAGAGACCAGACTCCACCAGGATTTCAAAAACCCAGATCTGCTTACAAAGTACGTTCTAACCCAAAGTTGCTGAGTTGAAAAGTCACCCCCTAAGATATGCAGACACAAAGGGAAGAGTTTAATAAAACTCTCCTCTTCCTAGCCAGGGGGAGGGAACCGCAAACAGCAGGAGGCTTTTTAGCAAGTTTTTCTTTCCTTCTTTCCTTCCTTTCTTCTCCTCCCCACTGCTTTCCCTCCCTCCCTCCTTTCCCTTGCTCCATGCCTCTTTCTTTCTTTCCTTCCTTCCTTCTTTCTTCTCTTTCTGCCTAAAATATCCTTCTTCTTAGCTTGACAGCATACAGGACAGACCCTCTGGCCCTGACTTGCACCTTCTGGATTGAGAAGCCGCCTTCTTCCTACCCACTTGTCAGAAGGCTCTTTGCCCTCAAACCCAAAAAGAGGTAGATCTCCTTACCATCCACAATCTATTTCTGATCAGGCTCCAAATGAAACTTCAGACTAGCTTCGAGTCTTTCAAAGTCAGGCCACGCCACTAACTCTGGGCCCTGCTTGCAGAAACGACTAATGATTTGTTGGTAATCTTCCCAAATTCAAGGAGCCTGCAAACTCTTGAAACGGGGCTTTGGAAATGAAAAAGAAGTTTCCCTTCTTAGTTCATCTCCTCACCATCTGGCTAAATGTTATCATCCTTATTGCACTATGATTAATTTTTTTATGCCATAGATTTCTGCTAATTAATTGTAATGACCAAGAACAGGAAATTTCAGCAGGACCAGATCATGTTTACCCGGAATGGCCAAGTTGGAGAACAGTTCTTTAAGAGGCGTTCCCTGGGATTGACAAATTTCAAAAGCTGAGTGGAGTCTCTGAGATCAACCAGCTCAAGTAGTTCACTGATAGATGAGGAAACCTGTGAGAGTTAGCCCAGCTCATTAGCAGCTGGTGCATTGGTGCACGCACGCTTAGTCATATCCAATTCTGCGACACAATGGACTGTAGCCCCCCAGGCTCCTCTGTCCATGAGATTTCCCAGGTAAGAATACTGGAGTAGGCTGCCATTTCTTCCTCTAAGGGAATCTTCCTGACCCAGAAATCAAAATCTGAGTCTCCTGCATTGGCAGGAAGATTCTTTACCACCGAGCTCCATTTACAGTGAGCCAGGAAGCCCCATCAGTAATACAGCAAGGACAAAAATCCTAATATCCACATCTCTGGTCCAGGGATGTTGGTACCAGGCTCTGCTGCCTCAAGAACTAGTTCAAACCAGAAGCAGCCACTCTTCTCCGTTTGGGTGGAATCATTAGCTCCAGGATGGAATTTGGTCAAATGTCTCATTGCATCATCACATGGCTTTGAAACTCCAAGTTCTCTGGACATAGAGTTCTTGTCTAAGTGATGTGAACCAGTAAGTTTTCTGGAAAAAAATCAGTCCAAATACTTGGCTGGTGTCTTGGAGAGGGAAAAAAAAAAAAGAAGAAGAAAATTGGGTGATTAAGTTTTACAAACTGAATTTAAAACACCTATGTTTGCATCCTGTGGACACTCCTACTGGGTCTAGACCAAGCTGTTCAAAGCTGGGGTTGGGTCGTAGAATTGTATGGAAATTGTGTGGTAGCTCTTACACGGCAGCCAGTAACCTATCAGCCCTTGATTGTTGTCCAGGGTGACAGGGACGCTCCAGGTTTTAGTCTAGTGGTTATTAAACTGTCAGGCTATGTTTCGCTTCTGAACTGCAGAATTGCTTTTTTTTTTTCCCCAAATAAAATAGTTTTGTGTAATCTCTACACATAAAATAGATAAGGGTGACATTTTATGTTTAAAATTATAAATTTTCCCCCTCTAAAAATAATAAATGGGAAAAATAAAATTGTCTGATTGAATGAACATTTGAACTTGTGAACTAGAAGAATCAGTTTTAGACTTAGTGCCTCATCAACATGTAATCTGTCTCTGTATGTGGGTTTACTGGCACTGTCACTTATTCACCTGGGATATCAACTATTCCACACAAGGTCCGGCTCATGGGAAATATGAATACATCAATGACTCTTAGCTTGTGTTGCCTCAGAAAGGCAGGAGCTACATTTTAATTCATCATTTAACCACCCTTCCCTGAAATGACCGTGACTTCCACAAAGTACGGATCTGAGAAATGTTGGTTGGATTAGGAGGTAATGAGTTAGTATTTGAGGAGGTTGAGTAACACTGGCCCACAGGAGAGCTCAGCGCATGCAGCAGAGGGCTATGGCCAAGTCGGTGAGTTCAATGAGATGTTCTACCCACAAGGTAATGGATGAATTAGAAGCAAATGTGTCAACCTGCTTTGGCTTCCCAGGTAGCTCAGTGGTAAAGAATCTGCCTGCCCAAGCGGGAGACCCAGGTTTGATCCCTGGGTTGAGGAGATCCTCTGGAGGAGGAAATGGCAACCCACTGCAGTGTTCTTGCCTGGAGAATCCCACGGACAGAGAAGCCTGGTGGGCTCCAGTCTATGGAGTCATGAAAGAGTCAGACATGCCTAAGCACACATGCATTCACGTGTCAGCCTGCTTCATACAGATTCTTCCTCCTCATGGAAGATTTAATTTATGGCATTCTATGGTCCTTGTTGTCACTGGGGCAGGGACATTTTTCAGCTCCTCCTCTAGTCTTATAGGTCTTATCTCCTCTGTGGCCCCATTGGTCTCTTCAGATCAGCACCTTGATTTGGGTCTTCATCATCTTTCACCTGGTCTATGGCTGTAACACTCCAATGAATACAAGTATACTTGTCTCAAGAATCTACCTCTGCCAGTTCATGCTGTGCTTTGTTAGAAAGTTTACTTTCTAAAGCCCAGATCTAGTCAATGAGCTCACCTAAGCAAAGCCTTCAGTGGCTCCCTAGTGTCTGTCGTTAGTTTCAAACCCCTTTGCAGGGAGGTGTTCAACATCAGGCGTTTCCTTCATTGTCACTGCCCCACCTTACGTGACCCTTAACTTACCTCCATGATGGAGATCGTGCTCTCTGGGGCTTCTGCTCCTTTGCTTGTGTTATTTTCATCCAAAATGATCTGTCCTGGGATACCGCTTAGCTTAGCGTCCATGTCTCTCAAAGTCTGCCCTCTCCTACTCCACAGCAAAGATTCGGGCATTCAGATATGTGAGAAACACCCTGGAACTTATTAAAATGCATGTTTCTGAGCCTTACCTTAGAGAACTCTGCATTTTTAGACCAGCATTCTGGCTGATTTTGATATAGCAGGTTCACTGCCTGCACTTTGAGAAGTATCTTAAATGTGTGCATCAACAATTCTGCACGTCTTCATTCATTCATGTATTCAGTCACAAACATGGGTATTTCTTCCACAGCAGAGCTTTTTAAAAAAATTTATTTTATTGAAGTATAGTTGATTTACAATGTTGTGCTAATTTCTACTGTAAAGCAAAGTGATTCAGTTATACACACACACAGATTCTTTTATAAAATTTTTAACAATTTAATTGTTTTTGGCTGTGCTGGGTCTTCGTTGTTGCACGGGCTTTTCTCTAGTTGCAGCAAGTGGGGGCTACTCTCCAGCTGCAGTCAGCCGGCTTCTCGTTGCAGTGGCTTCTCTTGTTGCAGAGCACGGGCTCTAAAGTGTGCGGGCTTAGTAGTTGTGGATCCCAGGCTCTAGAGCACACGCTCAGTAGTCGTGGTGCACAGGCTTGGTTGCTGTGTGGCTTGTGGGATCTTCCCAGGCTAGGGATAGAACCCAAGTCTCCTGCACTGGCAGGTACATTCTTTACCACGGAGCCACCAGGAAAGCCCCATATATATACAGTCTTTTTCATGCTCTTTGCCATTATGGTTCGGAGAAGGCAATGGCAACCCACTCCAGTGCTCTTGCCTGGAGAATCCCAGGGACGGGGGAGCCTGGTGGGCTGCCGTCTATGGGGTTGCACAGAGTCGGACACGACTGAAGCGACTTAGCAGCAGCAGCAGCCATTATGGTTTACCACAGGATATTGAGTATAGTTCCCAGGACTTTGTTGTTTATTTATTCTATATGTAGTCTTTTGCATCTGCTAATTCCAAACTTCCAATCCATCTTTCCCCCACACCTCTCCTCCTTGGCAACCACAACCCTGTTCTCTATGTTATAGCAGAGATTTTATATCAAGAATTGCATATGATAAGATCAATTAATTGAGAAGAATGAGTGACATTTCATGTTATTAGTTATAAACAACCGTCTTTAAAATCATCTAGGATTCATATATCTTTAAGGACAAAAAAATGCTCAAGTCTGCCCCATAGACTAACTGCTTGGAGAAGCTGTGTAATGTAATTGCACCTCTATGAATGATAAGAAAGTATAAGAAACCTGCCCTTACATGATAAGGGGAAAAGAAATGCCTCACTCAAGATAGATAGATGAATTTAGACAATCGTTTTTAATTTTTTAGGTTGCACTCTTATACATATATTTAAAATTCCAAAAGGAAAAAAAATATAGCTTCAGAATTGCACATCTGAAAACTTGGCCTAAGGCTGTAATATGTTTTTTGATAACAAAATATTTATTAGGAACACAATGCTCAAAGAACAGAGAACAAATTGTATGGTTCATTGAGTCTACCATGTTCCAAATGGTAGACACAATGATGGCATTATTTACAGATTTATAGGACTTACTTCGGAGAAGGCAATGGCACCCCACTCCAGTACTCTTGCCTGGAAAATCCCATGGACGGAGGAGCCTGGTAGGCTGCAGTCCATGGGGTCGCTAGGAGTCGGACACGACTGAGTGACTTCACTTTCACTTTTCACTTTCATGCATTGGGGAAGGAAATGGCAACCCACTCCAGTGTTCTTGCCTGGAGAATCCCAGGGACGGGGGAGCCTGGTGGGCTGCCATCTATGGGGTTGCACAGAGTCAGACACGACTGAAGCGACTTAGCAGCAGCAGCAGACTTACTTTCCTGGCTTCCAGGGGTTTATCAGGTTTAGTGACAAACCCTGATGTGAAAATCATATTTTCCCATATAAAATCATATATGGCCTTACAAATCTGAAAGTGAGATTATTCAAAATCCCTGGATGCATGCTCCTCTTTGCACATGAATTTACAGTTTCATCCAGCCTGATCTGCCCATGGTCCCTAACGTTGCCCACACCTTCCTGCTGCCTCTCTTTAGCTCATGCAGTTTCCCATTCTTGGAATACCCTCCTTGCTATTGTTCTAACCACCTAAGCCTAACCTTTATCCAAGATCCAGTTAATGTTCTACTTCTTTGTGAAGTCAGCCTAAACCATCTCAGACCACAATGAACCTCAGAACACCTCTAGCCCTTATTGTTTAGCCACTAACCTGGCATTTAACAGATGCCAAGGCAGCATTACAAACCTTCTTACGTACAGACTCCATTTCCCCAATTACACTAGTGCACAGCCCACTGGAGGGCAGTGACCATGCCATATGTGTCCTTATGTCCACTAGAGGATCAGACCAGTGGTGGGAACTCCTCTAAGTTAAGATGTGAATGCGAATGTGGACATTGTCTTTATTCTTTCTGTATGTGTGTGTCAAATATTCTCTGTAGTTGACCCATTCTATTGTGTAGGCTTTGAACTCCACTCACGTTCTATGACTTTTAAAATTTCAATAACAGGTCTTGTTAAGTTCAAAGCTATCTCTTGGGATACTGCTGCTGCTGCTAAGTCGCTTCAGGCGTGTCCGACTCTGTGCGACCCCATAGACGGCAGCCCACCAGGCTCCCCCGTCCCTGGGATTCTCCAGGCAAGAACACTGGAGTGGCTTGCCATTTCCTTCTCCAATGCATGAAAGTGAAAAGTAAAAGTGAAGTTGCTCAGTCGTGTCTGACTCTCAGCAACCCCATGGACTGCAGCCTACCAGGGTCCTCAATATGGTCCGTTTAAAATCAGGAGTCTCAAACTTATGACAGATTTTATTTTGTTGGGCTCCAAATTTATGGTGGACAGTGACCACAGCCACAAAATTAAAAGACTCTTACTCCTTGGAAGGAAAGCCACGACAAACCTAGACAGGATATTAAAAAGCAGAGATACCATTTTGCCACAGAGGTCCATATAGTCAAAGTTATGGTTTTTCCAGTAGTCATGTATGGATGTAAGGGATGGACCATAAAGAAGGTTGAGCGCTGAAAAATTGAAGCTTTCAAACTGTGGTGCTGGAGAACACTCAAGACTAGTCACTCCTAAAGGAAATCAACCAAATATTCATTGGAAGGACTGATGCTGAAACTGAAGCTCCAATACTTTGGCCACCTGATGCGAAGAGCCCACTCACTGGAAAAGACCCTGATGCTGGGAAAGACTGAGGGCAGGAGGAGAAGCAGACGACAAAGGATGAGATGGTTGGATGGCATCACTCATTCAATGGACATGAGTTTGAGCAAACTCTGGGAGATAGTGAAGGACAGGGAAGCCTGCTGTGTTACAATTCATGGAGTCACAAAGAGTCAGACATGACTTAGCAACTGAACAACAAACTTATATGCTTTCTGGGGCCAATCAAGTAACCTCATAGACTGTGCCCACCCAGGTCCATATTCTTGTCACAAGGGAATACAAGCTAAGCCTGTTCGTTAGAGCTGAGCATGTTCATGCCCCAAGGAGCTCCACTGGAGCTCTAAGGCCATCAGCAACCCATGGTCTTTGAACTCATTGCTAGGCAGTTTGTTCTCTGGTTATATGCCTCTTGCCACCCTCAACTAAACGCAAATGTCTGGACCCAAATGCAAAGACCCATCTCCAGGTCTACCCTAACCTCTGTTGACCTCTTTGCGCAGAGTCCCATTGATTCTCAATGATCAATAATGTCTCTCCCGGTAAGGCTTTTTGTTGGCCTGGAGTTTGGTGGCCAACAGTGCTCACCAACCTCTGACTCTCTGCTGCCCCCAACAGGCCTTTGAGCTCATTGCCTTTGCCATTTAGCATGGTTAACTTTGGCCTTCCTGGTGAGATAAAGAAGGTCTTACAGTCTTAGATGGATCATGTATTTTGTGTCAAGTGCTTCTGTGTGTTTGGTCATTACTTATTGTTCTGGTTGTGCATGGGTAGGTGCTTTCTTCTTAATTTACTTGCAGTTATTTTAGGTACATTCCGGTGGTTTTTTTCTTTCTATACCTAACATCTTTTTTTGTGTGTTTTTCTAACATCTTTTTTGTGTGTTTTTCTTCCATTTAAAATAACAGTGCTATTAAGTAGAAGCCCAGGTGGCGCTAGTGGTGAAGAATCCACAGGCCAAAGCAGGAGACATAAGAAATGTGGGTTCAATCCCTGGTTCGGGAAGATCCCCTGGAGGAGAGCATGGCAACTTACTGCAGTCTTCTTACCTGGAGAATCCCATGGACAGAGGAGCCTGGTGGGCACAGAAGTCAATTATCTGGATAAAGACAGTATGGTTTAACTGAAAGCATGTGACATTTGGAGTAAGACAGATCTGTATTTTAATCCGGACTCTACCAATGACTGGCTCTATAAACTTGGGCAATATTTTTTCTGTTTTGTTCCTTTCTGAAAAGGGCATTATGTAATCATATGCAAGCAAAACTGACTCACAGATGGTGCTTAATACTTGGGTTTTTTCCCCCTTCTTCTTCAGGTATTTTCACTTTGAGTAAGGCAGTCGGTCGTCAGCTTTCTTGCTATAGAAATTAGCCATCACTGTGTGGGAGACATTTATCATCTACTTTTCCCCTCCCCTCCCTCTCCTTTGTTGTCTTCTGTCTGTGGTCGCTCAGATTCAGGAGAGAGAATACGTCTCGGGCAGACGTTTAGTCAGCAAGCCCGGCACTTTCTCCCACTGACTGAAGGCTCTTACTTGACTTGCATGCTCAGGAACCATCCTTTGACTGTGAGCAACAGCCCTATGAAATGTTGTTTAGTCACTAAGTCATGTCTGACTCTTTTGTGACCCCAGGGACTATAGCCCGCCAGGCTCCTCTGTTCATGGGATTTCCCAGGCAAGTATCCTGGAGTGGGTTGCCATTTCCTTCTCCAGGGGAATCTTCCTGACCTGCATCTCCTGCATTGACAGGTGAAATTCTTTACAGCTGAGCCACCAGGGAAACCCCATGAAATGTTAGTCATATCAAAATTAGGCAGACTGCTCTGTCCTGTTAAAACAAAACTGGATCTGGAAGGCTTCATTGGAAGAGTAGGTGTTAGTTTCTAAGCATAACAGGCAAATGTGGTACAGCCAGCAACACCAGTCCAGGGCAAGACCACATCTTTGTGACCACATATTGAATTTTCACTGTCAGACATTTTACATGTTATACCTTTGACTCATCAGAAGAGCCTTGTGTGTTTGACTCTCATCCCCATTTCATAGATGAGGCAACTGAGGCTCCGAGAAGTGGAAGTAACTTTCGTAAGATCATATAACTAGTGAAGGCCAAAGCTGGCATTTGAACCAAAATCTGATTGGACACAAGACGCTGTGTTCCATGACAGTAAGTCCCCTGTATATGCACTTTCAGGCTGTGAACTTTCCAAGATGTGAGTGTGCCCCTGTGTGCCAGCTATCGTACCATTGCCGTTTAGTTGCTCAGTTGTGTCCACCTCTTTTGCAACCCCGTGGACTGCAGCCCGTCAGGCTACTCTGGCCATGGGATTTCCCAGGCAAGAATACTGGAGTGGGTTGCCATTTCCTTCTCCAGGGGATCTTTCCTGACCCAGGGATTGAAGTCACATCTCCAGCATTGGCAGGCAGGTTCTTTACCACTGAACCACCAGGGAAGCCCTATTGTACTGCACTACTGTACTTTTCAAGGTACTGTACTATAAGATTAAGCATATTTATTTTTGTGTTTGTTTTTATATCTTATTTGTGTGAAAAGTATTATAAACCTATTGCACTACAGTACTATATAGCCGATTGTGTTAATTCGGTACCTAGGCTCACTTAGTTGGACTTACAAACAAATTAGACTTATAGATGAGCTCTCAGAACAGAACTTGTTTGTACGTGGAGAACTTACTGAATCTCTAAAAACAAGGGATTCTGAGAGTCAGCCAATGGGGAGCGCAGCTAGCAGGGATATAAGACTTCACTTGGCTCCACAGGGAGACGCAAGTTTCAGCACCTCATGGCTCTGTGGGGGCTCTTAAAGGCTGGGTTGAAGGCCAGTGTTAACTATATTACTGTACCATACTGATGCCAGATCATAGCCTTCTGTCGGTTGCTGATCCGGTGTTGAATGACAGGTTACATTTTTAAAGATTGCATCAGTAATTCATGCATTATTACTCCTGAATTAGTGCAGTGCTTCAAATCATCTTGTTGTACTTCAGCATAATTATCTATAATTAAAAATAAATTCCTGTAGGGTGAGAATATTAATTCCTATCCAAATCTCTTTATTTCAGTTGTACCTATCAACCATTACCCAGCTCTTACTCCAGGACTCCGAACACTTTTTGTGGAACAGACTTTGCTGTGTCCGGTGAGTTTATATTTCCTATACTACAGTATATTCATCTCTCTTTGGGGTCAGCATTTCCCCTGGTATTTTGTGTTAGTTGTTGTTCAGTTGCTAATTTGTGTCTGACTCTTTGCGACCCCATGTACTGCAGCAAGCCAGGCTCCTCTGTCCTTCACTATCTCCTAGAATTTGCTCAAATTTTGTGTTAGTAAATGTTCTTTTAAAAAAAAGGAAACCGTTCTTAAAGTCTTTATTGAATGTGTTGCCATATTGCTTCTGTTTCATGGTTTTTGGTTTTTTGACCATGAGGTATATGGGATCTCAGTTCCCTGGCCAGGGATTGAATCCACACCCCCTGCATTGGAAGATGAAGTTCTAACCACTGGACCGCCAAGGAAGTCCCAGTAAATGTTCTTAAAGTTACTGGTTTTTCTTGGTTTGTGGTTTGATTCACTTGTATATTCTGAGGAAAGCTATGAAACACATTCAAGAACAAAAACACACAGGCACGTATGCACAGATTGTGCATGAAATTTTAGGAGAATCAAGGATCCCCTAGGACCTTCCTAAGCGGGGTCCCCAGGCCAGCAGCACCAGCATTGTTGAGAGCTTGTTGAAGAGGCAAATCCTTCGGCCCTCCTAATCAGAAACTCTGGGGCTGAGGACCAGTGATCTGGGCATTAATAAGCTTTCCAGATGATTCTGATGACCGAATGTTTAAGAACCGCAGCATGAGAGGATGCCATTCACATCCTGCAATAAATATCAGCTCTCCAAGAGCAGAAAGGGTAATGGATCCTTGCAAGCTCTGATCCAGTTACCTTTCCTGGGTGCTAACATCTGCTTCATGTTTCAGCCCAAGGATGCATTTGCTTACTGGCAGTAAGCAGGGGGCTGGCAACACCATCGCTGATCCTGCTGAGACACCTGCATTGGCAGGCAGGTTCTTTACCACTGAGCCACCAGGGAAGCCCCAAGTGTGATTAGGGAGAATACAGTTTGGTGCTTGGATTTTCAAGAAGTCAGCTTTTGGAGTCAGTCTCTAAGTTTTTCCATGCAGAAAATTTTACCTTTCATCAAGGTAAGCCGGTCATTGTGTATGCTTGCTGCTAAGTCACTTCAGTCATGTCCGACTCTGTGCGACCCCATAGACAGCAGCCCACCAGGCTCTCCCGTCCCTGGGATTCTCCAGGCAAGAACACTGGAGTGGGTTGCCATTTCCTTCTCCAATGCATGAAAGTGAAAAGTGAAAGGGAAGTAGCTCAGCCGTGTCCGACTCTAGCGACCCCATGGACTGCAGCCCACCAGGCTCCTCCGTCCATGGGATTTCCCAGGCAAGAATACTGGAGATACAGTACATTTCCTCCTCCAGGGGGTCTTTCCTGACCCAGGGATCAAACCCATGTCTCCTGCATTGGCAGGTGGGTTCTTTACCACTGAACCAACAGGACAGCCCACTGGGCAACTTACCAGATGCAGTTGAAGGCTAGAGTGACTTCTCTTAGCCCCACTCATGAACAGGAAACCAAGATCCTTTTCCACAGAGAGTGCACTGCCTCCCTACATTGCAGGACAGCTTACTCCCTGAAAAAGAAAGGAAAACAAAGCTAAACAAGAAAAGAAGTTATTTAACTGAATATTTGAATGGGTCCCCAAACTGCTAGGTGCTATTTTCAGGAATCTGAAGATATTAATACAAGTCCCATGACTCTGCTTCTCCCTCCAGCTGACACCCCATCTCTCTTCTCTGCTGAACAGCTGTTTCTCCTTCTTCAGCCCCATCGGTCCATTGAAATGGTTTTAGCCACGATGACCTGTGGTGGCCCTAGCTCTCTCTCTAGGAGTCTGTGATTCTCTCAGTGGTAGCTGACTTAACTTACTTCTCAGCGGTAGGTAGAGCTGTGGATCACTCCCCACCTTTTTAAGCTCTTCCTTTCTTTTATCAAAGCACCTCTTTTTTGTAACTATTTAAAAAGATGTTGCTGTTTCTTGGATGCTAGCCTGCCTTAAAGTCTTGTTAGTCACCATGTTTCCTTTGTGTGAATTTCCCAAATGGTTGTGGAGGAGAGAGGGGGCATTATTCTGTACCTGCATGACTGGCACATTCCCATCGTTCACGACTCCACCCAAATTGGTTCCTTGTGGTTCTTCCAGGTGCCCTTCTCTTGTCCACCTTGGCGTCTTTACACACTCCACTCCTCTACCTACAGGGCTCCCTTTCCGTCTTTGCCTTCAGATTTCAGCACAAATACCTCTCTTCTGGGAGCCTTTTCTGACCATCTGATCACTGATCACCTCCATGCTGGGGAGTTGGTTTTATTATTGTTCTCCCAGGACCAGGTGCTTTTCCTTCAAAGCACTTATTCACGTTTCTAAATGTATATCTATTTCTGGTGATCAGATGAATACTTACCTTCCCATAGATGGTAAGCTCCAGAAGAGCAGGGACCTGGTCTTCTCAAAAAGCTTTTGGCTAAATAAATCACTTTATCTCATTGAATTTGTAAAACAATGCATAGAGCTTTGACCTGACAATTCCTAGAGGGCTCCATGCCCTCTCCTTCTTCTGCATTCAACATCTGTCCTTTTGTTTCGCTCTTCCCCAAAGGGAGGAGTGCCTGAATTTGTCTGGCAAGTTTGAGAAAATCAACTCTGTTACATAGCCTACCTGGTCCCGGTCCTTGCCCTGCTCACAGCCTGCCAGTCAGCAAGTTCAGTGGACCAAGTGGTCATGGGTGATTCCAATTAGCTTATGACGAGGTGGGTAGATCTGCCTATTTCCAGGGTGAAGCCCATTTGTCAACTGTCTGAGCCAACTTCTCCAGGGGAGCTTTATCAATCTGACATTTTGACTTCCATCTCTCTGACCTTTTAATTTTCTTAATGAGTCAGTAGGTTGGATGAAGTTAAGTGTTAAGTTTGTCCGCTAACAAAAATGGCAGCCTTCTCAGATTTTCCCTTTCCCTGTTATAACGGATACTCTTGTTGTCTGAGCTGTCTAGGTCTGAACACTTTTTCTCTTTTCTTCAAATCATGGCATAAGTCGTAGTAAGTTTCCTGTTTCCTCAGAAACTCCTTTCCTATTCAAGTACTAGTTGTACTGAAAGTTTCAATAACTCCTTTTTTTTTAACTTTGTTATTTTTCTTATTGAAGTATAATTACCTTACAATGTTGTGTTAGTTTCTGCTGCACAAGGAAGTGAATCAGCTATATGTATACATATATCCCCTCCCTCTTGAATCACTCCCACCCAAGTAGGTCGTCACAGAGCACTGAGCTGGGCTTCTTATGTGATACAGCAGTTTCCCTCCAGCTATCTATTTTACACATGGTAGTGTATTTGTGTCGAACCTAAGCTCCCGATCCATCCCACCCTCCCCTTCCCACTCTGTGTCCATGCATCCATTATGTCTACGTCTCTATTCCGGCCCTGGAACTAGGTTCATCTGTAATGCCATCTCAGAGTCACTGATGAGATGAGTGTCTCACATATCAGCTGCCTGTCTCACCCTGACTTCTAGTAGGAGAGCCGTGTCTGGCAGATCACACTCTGAATTTACCAACATTTTCCCCTGCTCATGAAGCTGAGCTGACCTGCAGGTTAGGGGCACTTGACCTGAGAATGGAGACTCAAAGGAATCAAATTCTACCTGGCTTGCAGCCTATGAGGTAGCCTGGCACAAAAATCAATGTTCAAACAAGGTCAGAAAATGATTAACTAGGTCAAACAGAATTCTTCTCAGAGAGAATTGAATTGGAGATGTGGGCAAGTGTCCACTAGCTGGGAAGGAGGACCCAAGAAGGGAACTGCACAAGGAAGCTGGAATCCGATCATCATGGAGACTTGGTAAAGGAAGAACTCCAGAGAGAGATTGCTAAGATCCTGTTGTTGGTTGCCCAGTGGACAACCAGGTTGTTAGATGGATAACCAGGTTTCTAGGTGGACAACCAGGTTGTTAGATAGATAACCTGGCTGCTAGGTGAACAACCGTGTTGGTAGATAGACAACCAGGTTGCTAGGTAGACAACCAGGCTGACAGGTAGACAACCAGATTTCTAGGTAGGCAACCAATGTGCTAGGTGGATAACCAGGCTGCTAGATGGATAACCTGGTTGCTAGATGGACAACCTGGTTGCTAGATGGATAACCAGATTGCCAAATGGACACCAGATTGCTAGAACTGCCTTGGACCCCAAGTTGCCCATGCTCTGCTTCCAATGCTATTGGAGGGCCAGATGCATCTTTGTCCTTTGCAGCCAACAAAGCTCAGTGAAGGCTCAGGATTCAGAATGCTTCCACTTGTCTCTCCTGAATTCCCTGTTTCTCCAGCACCCTCGAGGAAACTTCTAGAGGGTATCCCTTAGCACAAAATAAGAGCGTGTCTCTTTTTCCCAACAAACAACACTGTGTGTGGTCTCGATTTACTCCCAACTTCACACATGACCTCATTGATCACAGGAGCCCATGTTCTCAATGTGGTGGAATACAGCAAGAAGTGTGGGGCCAGGTGACAGTCACACAGCTTGCAGGCTGATCACAGTGGTCCATGTGCCTGGTCTGGCTTACATGTATTTGTATAAAATTTTAAAAAATTAATTTCTCACATTGAAGAAGGAGATTCCCCATAAAAATCTAGATTCCTAGATTTCCTGAAAAATTGTGAACAAAAGCCCCAACAGCACTGGGCTTCTTTCCCTGAGTGTGGTCATTCGTCAATGCTGAGTAACGACCACCAGGCCTTCGGCTATATCCCCTGCTTCAGCTCCTCTCTGAAGTATCCAGATAACAGTATTTGATGCACACTTCCTGAGTTGTTTTGCAGATGTGAACCGCCCCCTGAAATGGAAAATATTAACTGCTTGATGATCATGAGCACATAGCCTCAGGCCTCCTGGAGCCTGTTGCCGTTCAGTCACTAAGTCATGTCTAACTCTTTGTGAGCCCATGGACTGCAGCGTGCTAGGCTTCCCTCTCCTTCTCTCTCTCCTGGAGTTTGCTCAGACATGTCCACTGAGTCGGTGATGCTATCTGATCATCTCATCCTCTGCCTCAGGATTGATATTAGCCCCTGTGACTTCACCATCATCAGTGAACCGTGCACAAGCTGACCATACACTCTGCAAGCCTTCCTCACTTGCCCTTTAAAAATGCTCTGCTGAAACCACTTCAGGGAGTGCAGGGCTTCTTTAGGGCATTAGCTGCTTGTCTCCTTGCACAGCCTTGCCATAAACCTTTCTCAGCTCCAAACTCTGACGTTTCAGTTTTTTTTGGCCTCACTGTGCATCGAGACCACGAACTTTCGCTGGAAGCACTTTCTTTTAAAAAATGTCCCCATGGTAATGTTTTTGATGGAATATTATCCTTTGGCCTGTTTCATTTTTCTCAGGGCTGTTTGGAATATCTCATGTGAAATAAATGCTTCAGATTTACATGAGGAAATTTGATTTACAAAAAATAGTGTCATAGCCGTTAAATATTACTTGGTTTGTCTGTGTATAGTCACTGAGAATTATGACTTCTGTTTGCAAACCCATGTGCCTCAACCTGCAACAGCTGAGGTTATTTAAGATCTCAAAATGGACTTGGTTTGTGTTCTGCCTTACCTTGCTAGGAGTCTTGGTAATACACCCATTTCTGTCTTCCTTAAGCTTCCAGATTAGAAATATCTGCTCTTGAGCAAATACTTAATTATTCACTAGGGCCAGTCCTTCTCATACAGCCCTGCCCTGCTCCTGATGGAGGCTAAGAAAATTCCCTTAGATTCACTCACATAAAATATCTCCTCTTCTTTCTCGTATGGCCTCTGGCTTCTTGCTTCCTGCTTTCTTGAAATCTGTAAGTTTTCAGGTGATTTTTGCTTCTCTGGCTTGATCTCTACCTGAATTCCCTTCTGGGTTCAGCCGGCTTGCTTCTTTCACTGGTGGCTGCCATCTTGCTTCTACTCCCAACTCTCATGTTTTCCCAGCCTTCTCTTGCTGGTCAACTCCTCCTCCAGCACGGACTCCCTTCCCTATGGCAACTCTCACAGTGCAGGACTGGGTGTCTCTCTGTTTACAGTTTGCTGCAAGTCTTATTATAGTTATTTGATGGGGAAGGTTTCAATTATACCCCAGCTGGTTCATTCACTTTAATTTATACTCCCACTACCTGCTCTCTTCACTTATACTTCCTATACTTCTAACTATTAGTCACCTATGTGGAAGGAAGATATTGAAAATACCCTTCTGGGTTGACCTGATTGTGTGGTTCTCTTCAGATTACAACTACATATCTGAAAGGAAAGTGAAAATCTGAGGACAGTGGGCATTTGTAATATCGACAATATTGATGGTCTTTGGATCTGGAAGGATCTGGAGAGAATTTAATCTGAACTCTTTATTTTCTAGATGAGGCTTGGAGGAGAGATCTGATTTATTCAGGATCATTTTGCTAGCTAATGTCAGATACCTGTCTCCCTAGATAAGACCGTTTTCATCCCAGAGTATTTATTGACAACATGGTTACTCCTGTATAGTCCTACCTACAAATAAACTATTTATGTGTGTGTGTGTGTGTGTGTATGTATACACTTGAAGAATGTTTCCCAAACCTGTCAGAATCATCTGGGATGCCTTTTTAAAAGCACAGTAATATTGGCTACTTTCAGACACCCTGAAACAGAATCTCTGAGGCTGGGCTCAGGAACTCAAGGTCTTTCCTGAGGATACTATTTTGTATAATTCTCTCACCCTCCCCCTCTCTTTTTTTCTTCCATCAAGTACTACATTTTCTAAGACTGGCTGTTATCAGCATGAAGGGGACCCCAGGTAGGCTCACCACACTATGTTGTCAGGGTAAAAACCAGAAACCCAGGGCAGAGAGGTACACATGTAGCAGCTTGTATGTGGCCCTGAGCACGAGGTCCTGTATCTTTAAGCAGAGCTCTGCAAGCTTAGAGGCTGGCTTTGCTTGCTCATCTATGCGGAGGCGGCCACCATCCTGTGAGCAGTACCTGGGCTTGTGGGAGTTCTTTGGGGAAACTGCCCCGTGAGTCAGGCCTGCAGAGGGTTGTGGGGCAGAGTTCTCAGCATGCTCAGTGGTGATTCAGGGGCCCAGCTGAGACCTCGGCAGGAACCGAGCCTGCCCTGAGTAATCCATTCTCCCTGGTCCGGAACTGGCCCTGTCTGGCTGGTAGGGAGTGGTCCTGACTTAGATAACCACACCATCACCAGCAGTGATCAAAAAGATGCCCACAGGATCAGCCTCCTGGCATCAGCCGTGGCATGTGGGCACAAGGAGAACTGGGGAATAGTGGGTTGAAATGGTCTGAGGAGACCAGGTCTCCAATGAACAAGCATATTCACTATGGCATTAGGGCTAGAAAGACCACACATTCACTGGGTGTATCCACAGGAGTTACTCAGCAGCGTGATACATGGGGGGCTGGAGACGTAAATCCCTTCTTGTGTTTAGGGATTGAAAGTCCCCTCTGTGGTCAAGGATTTGGGGCAGTCTTATGTGAAAGTAGTGAGAGTGACCCAGTGGCTTCGGGGCTGCCTCCCAGCCCTGCCCTGGACCACAGATGCATCAGCCTACGGTAGTTCAGTAGCTCTTTAGTCTTGATCCTCAGAAGGTAAAATATTGGCCTCCTTCTCCCTGCAGATGTTCAAGGTGGGCTCAAGAGCTTGTAATGATTCCTCTTCTCATTTCATGGTTCTGATGGCCCCCAAAGCCTTGCTGTCTTGCAGCCCAACCAGAGGTCAAAGAATAATGCAAGAAACCCCATTTCCCTCAGATTATCCTGGAATCACTTTCCCTTGGAGCTGGAAGAGGACCTAGGCCACCTCCCATCCCTGAATCACTGAGAACCCTGGAGTCCCAGAGCAAAGGGTAGATTCCAAGTGGAACAAAAAGGTCCCCTTGAGCAAATGCAGCCAGAACCATCACAGCTTTCCAGGGGCATGAGGAGATGCAGGGCATGTAATCTGTAAGTGTTTTTGTTTGTTTTAACCTGAAATCCTCCATACTTTCTTGTTGGAGAGCATGTCCTGGAAGAACAGCTTGCTAAGTTCTGGTCCATGTTGAAGGGGCATTGTGAGCATTTTGGTGGAACTGCAGTAGCCAGTAAGTGACATGACCTCTTGGCCATGCTCTCTGCTCCCCATCAGTTTCTCTACCACCCAGCACAGGTGGGACCAGTGGATGTGTAACCTTGAGTTGAGAGGAACCATGACCTGTGGTAGCCTGGTCACATATACAGAGACTGGGGTTATTGTAAGAAATGAGGAGTAATTCAGGAGAAGTTTTCTGTTAAGAAACCACAAAGGGATTTTTCTACCTGGATATTAGAGCTGGAGACAAGTTAACTCTTAGAACATTGACACTTAGAAGTCATGGACCTGGTGCTTTGCCATTGTAGGGACTTGGCCAGCTCTTGGATTTCTGCTTCTCTCTATACGTAAGCTTTATCTTTTTCTCCCCCTACTTTTGACCTAATGTAACCCCTCCATATTGTATCTTTGGGGCTTCCCTGGTGGCTCAGTGTTGAAGAATCCACCTGCCAAGCAGGAGTGTAAGTTCAATCCCTGGGTGGGGAAGATTCCCTGGAGAAGAAAATCACAACCACTCCAGTATTGTTGCCTTGCAAATCCCATGGACAGAGAAGACTGGTGGGCTACAGTCCATGGGGTCACAAAGAGTCAGACATGACTTAGCGACTGAACAACAACAACATTATTATCTTCTACTTAATCATGTTTCTACTTCCTCACAATTTGGCTTGCTCTTGACTTCAGCTGGCTCAAGGCTATTCATGGTCTTACCCACTGCATCTCAGCCCCTGTGGCAAACAGCCTGAGAATAGGCATTATTTTCCAATTCAACAACCTATGAGTGAGGATCTAATTTGCCCAGCAGATGCCTGTTTTGAGTGCAGATTTTTTTTAGAGAAACATTACTTTTTTAAAAAGATTATTTTTAATGTGGACTGTTTTAAAAATCTTTATTGAATTTTTTTTACAATATTGCTTTTGTTTTAAGTTTTGGCTTTTTGGCCTTCAGGAATGTGGGATTGTAGCTCCTCTGATCAGGGATTGAACCTGCACCCAATGTGTTGAAAGGCAAAGTCTTAACCACTGAGCCATCAAGGAAGTCCCCTGCAACTCTCTCTTAATTTTGTGTCTCCCCCATCAAACTGTGTCTTATTCATCTTAGCATCCCCAGTGCCCAGCCCAGTGCTGGAACCAATGCCAAGTACTAAATTTGGGGGCAAAGCAAATTATCAGTTCAGTTCAGTCATTCAGTTGTGTCCAACTCTTTGTGACCCCATGGACTCCAGCACGCCAGGCTTCCCTATCCATCACCAATTCCCAGAGTTTGCTCAGACTCATGTCAATCGAGTCAGTAATGCCATCCAACCATCTCATCTTCTGTTGTCCCCTTCTCCTCCTACCTTCAATCTTTCCCAGTAGCAGGGTCTTTTACAATGAGTCAGTTCTTCATAACAGGTGGCCAAAGTATTAGAGTTTCAGCTTCAGCATCAGTCTTTCCAATGAAAATTCAGGACTGATTTCCTTTAGGATGGACTGGTTGGATCTCCTTGCAGTCCAAGGGACTCTCAAGAGTCTTCTCCCCACAGTTCAGAAGCATCAATTCTTTGGCACTCAGCTTTCTTTATAGTCCAACTCTCACATCCATACATGACCACTGGAAAAACCATAGCTTTGATGAGTTGGACCTTTGTTGACAAAGGAATGTCTCTGCTTTTGAATATGCTGTCTAGGTTGGTCATAGCATTTCTTCCAAGGAACAAGCACCTTTTAATTTCATGGCTGCAGTCACCATCTGCAGTGATTTTGGAGCCCCCCAAAATAAAGTCTGTCACTATTTCCACCATTTCCCCATCTATTTGCCATGAAGTGATGGGACCGGATGCCATGATCTTAGTTTTCTGAATGTTGAGTTTTAAGCCAACTTTTTCACTCTCCTCTTTCACTTTCATAAGAGGCTCTTTAGTTCTTCTTCACTTTCTGCCATAAGGGTGGTGTCATCTGCGTATCTGAGGTTATTGATATTTCTCCTGGCCATCTATAATATATGAAGCAAATTATATACAAATGCAAAAATGGTGGAGAAAGGAAGAGGGAGGCTTGGAAACCTAAGCAGGCATGAAATATAAGATCCAGGGGTCATGGTGAAACATGAGCACTGCTGAATATCTCCATTAATGTTGATTTAGAATATGATGCATAGGATTCAATACAATTTCTTGTAGTGTTCTCAGCATTGGCTAAATCTTTATTTTACCTAGTCTGTTTCTACATTTTTTAATCAAAGAAGAAGAAAGGAAAAGCAGAAGATGCTAGAGAAGATTGGAGTATGCAAGGTGAAAAGAAAGAACAGAAGGGATGTAAAATAATAGTTGGATTCTTTAGTTTGGGAATCAAAAAATCAGGCTAAGGATTGATTTTTTCAATGCAGCCTCAGAATCCAAGGCAACAGATGTGTGGACTCTCCTTTTATTCCAATGTCACAATTAAAATCAGAAAGAAAAATGGGGAAGCAAAAATTGTTGGCAGGTTGATTGCCAAGCAACTGATCGAATTGCAAGGGTCCAAGTCAATTCACTCTTCTTAACAACAAAATAATTGGACTGTGTCTGAACTATGTGAAATTATCTCCATTTTAAAGATACTAAATGGATTTGATTATTCAATAATCAGTGCACTGCTCAGCATTAGCAAGTTATAGCAGCCAAAATAGCTGATTTGACTCCAAAAATGTCAACTTGGCAGCACCCTGTAAACACTCTTAGGCTTTGTAGGAGAATGGGCTCCCGAGCCAGAACTTGAGCTACCACTTTACCCAGAGAGACAGTGGGTATGAAAGTCACTTGGCTTCCTCTGGGAAAATGGGAAGTTGCTTGCTCTTACCCCCCTCACTGAACTGTAGAAGACTCATCCAGTCATTCAAAAATATGCTTCAGTGCAGTTCTGACATCAACCATCCAGGGTTACCACAGACTCCATAGGGAGAGGACACTGTCCTCCTAAGACTCCTTTCCCTTCCAATACCAGCTCCATGTTCCAGGGTCCCCAGGCCACTTCTGAACAACTGGCTACTGATTTTGGGGTTCTCATGACCCTCTCAGATTTGATAATTTAGTAGAACAACTCACAGACCTCAGGAAAGCTCTCTCCTTATACATTTACTGAGTATGAAAATCTGGACCAGCCATAAGACACCTATAGGGTAAGACCTGGGAGGATCCCAAATGCTGAGCTCCTGAGTCTTCTCCATGTCTTCTCTGTATAGAATCAGGATGTATCCTGGTACATTGATACATTCACCAACCATTTGGGCCTCAGAGTCCATAGTTTTTATTGGGATTTCATTATGTAGCCACAATTGACCGTATCATCAGCCAGTTGTCTGAATTCTATCTTCAGCCTCCCTCCTCTCCTCGGAAGTCAGGAATTTGGGTTGATATCATATGGCTCAAAGCTCCAACCTCAAGTTACATGGTTGACATTTCTGGCATGGCCAGCGTCCCCCTTGAGGTCACCTAGTGGCCCACATGAGTCACCCCAGCAGCACCAACTCAGGTGTGGTCCCCCACTATCTTCTGGTGAGACAGGAGACTCCCAAACTTCTGTGACTGCTGCCACTGCCCGCAGAGAGAAGAATAAAGTTTGGGTGGTATTTCTGCTTCGTAACCTGTGTCCCAGTGTCTTGCCCTTTCACCTCCATCCTTTCGCTTCTCCTACCATACTCCCCTCAGCTCTCACATGGGGTACCCAGAGCTGCAACATGGGGAAGTATCTCTGTCCTCCTTTCTTGATCACTTCTTTCTGATTCAAATGATCTATGTCTCAGGAAAAATGGCAGTGGAATGTTCATTCCATTAATAGTCCCCCAAATAAATTGTTCTTTGGTGTATTTCCCAAGATCTGTGTTGGGCTGCTTGGTCTGTGCTTACCTTCATTATCACCGTCACCACCACCACCATCGTCATCAATTACCCTCCACCGTCTACTTCTTGAAAGTCACCCAAGACAAGTGCCCTACAAATACTGATAGGAAGCAGCCTTCTGTGTTTTCACCCAGAAAGGAAACCATGCTTTGGGAAGTGAAGTAGAAAACAGACCAGTAGGCATAGCAGGCAACATGCCTGAACCCCGTGGCACTGGGAGGTTGAAGGAGGAGAGAGCAGGCAGGAAGGATGTGAAACATCGGTCTTCCTGCAGACAGTTGGTGAGGCCAGGCCAGCTGTCCACCAGAACAGGCCAGAACATGGTCTCCTGGGGGACAGGTCTGCTGGGGCAATTGTTTGAAAACGGAATTATAGAGGAAGTATGACAACAAGAGGGATGACGCTGGCCCCTGCCCTCTTGTCTTCCCAGACACAGGAAAATCATGGAGCCAGGACACGGGCTGCTCTGTAGCTTGCCAAGCTCACAGGGCAGGTGGTTGCATGGGACATGCACAGCTCCTGTATTCTCTGGTGTTGGGTTGATCATCACAGAGACAGAGGGAGACCCCTTGTTCTCTTAGCTTCCAGGTCTGGGATAACATGGTACTTTGGGGCCAGTAGACTTGGGTTTGATTACTGTCTCTGGCTCTCCTGATAGCTAGCTGTGTTATGGTGGGTGTGTGGCCTGGCTTACACTGAGCCTTGTTTACCATGTGTCAGGCTGTCTTCCTCCTATTGTGTAGCGAGGGTTAGATGAGATGATAGACAGGGAAGCTGTATGATACCCAGCACATTTAGCCTGTTTCCCTTCCTCTCTCTCTTGTCCGTAGGTTCCTGGTGCCACCATCCTCTGCACAGCATCCTGTACCTGTAGATTCTGCAGAAGCTCCTGCTTCATTTCCTGCTGGAATGGAATGATTCAGGATCCCCCACTGTCCATCATCCCTGAGGGGGAGCAGTACTGAAGAAGAGCTTCTCATGTTCCCCTTGACTCACCCCTATGGACTTTGCTGGACTAAAAGAAGGTTGGCATTCATGCACTGTAATTTCATTGACACCAAAAAAAGCCTTTCCTTCACTCCCCTCACTTCCCCCAAACCCCAAGAAAACAAAAACAAACCCTCCCCTTTGTGTTAACCTGCTGATATACAACTCTTGGGGTTTTGTTCTTTTAAATCATCTAAATGCAAATTTTCTTAGAAGTCATGATATTTAGAGCCTGAAATTTGTCTGTCTGAACAAATAAAAGAGTCTCAATCTCCCCTCTGAGGTCCCTGTGTGAGGGAGGGCCTTATATAATTGCTGAGGAGAAAAAGCAGCCCAGACTCTACTTAACCTACTTCTACAGTTTTGTTTTGAGCCCTTTTCGAGAGAGAGTGCAAGACCAGTTTCTCATCAAACCCACAAAACTCATATTCTCAGACTTGGAGTTTTTTCTGTCCCCACCCCTACCTCACCCCACTTCCTCCCCACCTCTGTACTCCACCGTGGCAGGAAGGAAAGATGGGACCTTTGCTGAGGGCTCAGGAGTGTGGTCTCAGAACCAGGGGGCCTGCCTTTCCATCTAAGCGCTGACCCTCTCCAGCCATGTGACCTTGGACAAGACACATACTCTGTCTGGGCCTCAGTTTCCTCATTTATATATTTTGGGAACAAAAATAGTTCTTATTTCATAGGATTCGTTAAAGGTTTAAGAATTAGTGCATACAAAACGCTTAGAACTGTACTCAGAACCTAGAAAGCATCATCCACGTAGTCAGATAACAGAGAGGAAAGCCCTGGTGTTGGCATCAAGCCACCAGGGTCCGTACCCTGGTGCTGCTGCTTATGACTGTGACCTTCAGCTAGAAACCCAAACCTCTCCGTCTCAGTTTGCTCCTTTGTAAAAGCAGAATGTGTGCTAAGTCGCTACAGTTGTGTCTGACTCTGTGCAGCTCTATGGCTTGTAGCCCACCAGACTCCTCCGTCCATGGGATTTTCCAGGCAAGAATACTGGAGTAGCTTGCCATTTGCTTCTCCAGGGGATCTTTCCAACCCAGTAGACGAACCTGTGTCTCTTATGCCTCCTGCATTGGCAGGCAGGTCCTTTACCACTAGCGCCATCTAGGAAGCCCGTAAAGGAGGATAATAGTAACCGTATCAGGGGATTGTTGAGAAGTTTAAATGAGTTAATATTACAAAGCTTTTCAATCAAACACACCAGGCACCAGTGAGCACTCAGTGTAATTATTATTTTACTCTATAGCATGTTGACATTGTACAAGGTGGTCACCTGTCAAAGAGGCAATGGGGTGATGTGATACCTGTGATATTGTTTCATAATGAGATAATATGAAATGTGGTCCAGAAAATAGCCACTTCTATTTATCACTTCACACACAAATAGTTGTTTTCAAAAGCTATTAATACAGTTTCAGTCACTAGCTCCTGATCTAAGACCTCTCCCTAGAGATTCCTCCAACTTGAGTCCCATACCCCCGACTTCTCCACCCATGCGAAGTCCTTTTTACCCAGCTCACTGCCTCCCGCCTCCTGCCTGAGTCTGTGTGTTAGCCATAATTGCTTCACAAAGTTATATGACTCAAAAAACAGAACAGCATATTGAATGGGAAATTAAACAACACATAAGTTGGTTTCATCACATCTTGCAAGGGTCCTGGAGTTTTCCACATGATTTGATTCCAGCTCAAAAATTGCATTAGGGCTTTGGTAAAGGCTGCTAAAATTTACCTGTCTTGTTGTTTGGAGGAGTGGTTTTCTGATGATCTCAGAGTCATGAGTTGTCTGTTAGCTCCTCCCCTAATAGTGCTACTAAAAGTGCACAAGTATCATAAGTCTTGGGAATTGGTTTATCCAGTGGCCACAGGGCATCACACAGATTTTGGAGAACTGGGGTATCTAGAGGAGGGAGGGTCTGGATGTTCCTGCTGGCGTTCTCAGTGTAGCACTGGATGGTGTAGATGGGCTGCTTCAAAACTACAGAGCTGCAGAGAGAGAAGCAGACCAGTCATATGTCGTTGAGAAAGGATTGGACGGATATGGTGAGAGGCTATGGGCTTCCCAGGTGAAATTAAAAGATGTAGAAGTAAAGGCCCCGTGCTGTAAGCAAAGGAGAGAAATAGGGAGAAGAAGGTAGGTTGCAGTATCACTCAGAGCTGGAGCTTTGCCATGCAGACCCAGTCAATGTCCAGAAATGCAAGGCAACTGCAGATGCTGGTGAAATGATAGTTTCAAGGAACAAGCCTGAAAACAGGCTCAGGAAGCTAACAATACTCCTTCTGTCTCCTTGTTTACCCCAAGGAAGCTCAAGGGAAAGAAATTACCATGGAAGAAATTATGCCTGTCTTGTAATCATTATTATTTAACAGATGAGATCCCCTTTCCATTTAAGCTCCAATTCATAATTATGAAAAACAATGTATTTAACTTCAGATGTCACCTTGTCCTTGTCTTGGTGTTATGCATAAGTTCAAAGTTTTGGGAACTCCAGAATTTTTAGGTGACCACCTAGCCCCCACCATACCAATCAGGCATTCCCCCAGGGACCTGGGTGGGGGAGGGGCAGCATGGTATTTTATCAAAGGGAGGAGGGGACATTTACCCAGACCTGCTGAGGGGTGGTCACCCAGGTCTCCATAGACATGACAGAAGAAAGGCCAGGAAGTCCCTTAAGAAGCAAGCATTGTAACGTGTGGTGGAGAATATGACCCCACTTACCATCAACCTCCGCCCCCCTCAAAAAAAAATTAAGAGTAGGCAAGAGAAAGAGATTTTTTTTAGCCATATCCCATGGTACTGGGGACCTCAGTTTCCTAACCAGAGATCAAATCCATGCCTCCTGCATTGGGAGCATAGATTCTTAACCATTGGACCTCCAGGGAAGTCCTCAAGAGATTATTTTTTTAAAGAAATAGGTTGGGCTGTGGTCTAATAGGAGTCAATTGATTGGATGAAAAATTAAGAACATAGCGAATGAGGTTGTGGTGCTACAACCTCACTGGATTTAATCTTCACCGAACCTTCACTGAATTGCAAAAATCATTTTTTCTGGCTGTTGGTGGTGGTGGCAACGCAAGTGGGAATTGTTCTCTTGCCCTGGTTTGGGGCACCCCTTCCGTATAACTGATGGAAGAAGAGCTCCAGCCTGGCGGTGACACTGCCATTTCTTGGGAGGCCAAGATGCTCCAAGAACTTGCCCTCTGATTCACCTCGAGAATGTTCTGGAAAGGCCTCTCCTATTTGTCTGCTACGAGATAGAAGCTCCTTGAGATGGTTTGTCCATTTATGAACCACAGAAACATGCATGTAGCTCAAGTGTCATCCTCACTTTGAACAGAAATGAATTAGAACTCATACAAATATATTGTGAAAAATAAAAATGGTATGTGTACAGTACATTATGGCTCATAAGGTAATTCCTCTCGTTACCATATTTAATCATCTCAAAAATTCTTTGTAGTCAGTTGGTATTCTGAGTTAAAAACAACTCCTTAGCTTGATAAGTTATTTAGCTTGAAAATATAATTTTTTATCATATTAATTTGATTGAACTTTTCTTTTGCTTTCCTCAGTATTTCTGAGACATTTTCATTTCACTCTCCTCCTCCTAAAACCTTCAATAGATTTCTAGAATTAAATAAAATCTCTCATACAATGCCTGCCATGCTTAGATTCAAATCATTCTTCCAACTGTATTTCCTCATCTCATGTCCTTTGAAGTACAATTCTGTGCTCTCTCTCTTCTTCCTCTTCCAGTCCCATTCTTGTCTTCTCTTCTCCTGGCTTCTCTGCTTTTAACAAGGCTTGATTCTAAACTCTGACCACTTGTTAAAGGCTTTGCTTAGACACCACCTTCTTAAAAAGATCATTCTTGCCATCATATTCACATTTGGCTGTGATCCCTTCGATCTCAAGGTTCCCAACATAAGTAAAATCCTTGTTTCAAAAACTATGTCAGAATGGTGTCGAAAGTATTTAGTGAAATATCTTAGTAGGTTATAACTTCTTGAAAGCTGTGGCATTCTTCTTTTTAGTTCAAAACCTAGATCAAGTATTAGTTCCACCATGAAATTCTTTTCTACAGGCACTTCATCATTCCCTTCTGTCTCCACCACATCCTTTTTAAACGTTAGTAACATCTTATGGAAAAACTCAGAGCTTACTTTTTGGCCAATATAATACTCCAAGCAGATGTGCTTATCACATTGTATCGAAATGGCTGGTTTTGATGTTTATCTTCCCTAATAAGTTGTAAGCAATGCAGAAGAGCAGCCACAGCGCCTGGGTCTAAATCCCCAATCTGGTATTTAACAGCAGTGTGACTCTGGGCAAGTCACTTAACCTCTCTGTGCTTTGGTTTTCTTATCTCTAAAATAAAGATAACAATAGTACCTACCTCACAGAGTTGCAAGGATTAAATGAATTAGCCCAGTTAAATGCTGATCAGGAGAGAGTAAGCAACTTAATGTACTTTATTGTTCTTTGTATTATTATTGACAAGGACAATGCTTAAATAGGCATAGGGCAGGTGTTTGTTGAATAAAAAAGTGACTACATGAGGGAAAGTGTATACAATGGTTCTTTCTCACAGATTCTAAAGTCATAGACTGCCTCACAGCAATTAATATGAGGCTTAAAATAGGTGATCAATAAATACTTGGGAGCATGCTTTATAATATTAATCCAGTGGCTGGCAGGTTGAGAAAGAAAGGAACTAAATTACACAATGCATTAGGCTCATATAAAATACATGGTCACACAGGATTTTACATTAAGGTTGTGAAATACATTGCCCTTTTGTTTTAAAGCTCCCAGCTGGGAAGATTATTTAATTTGCATGGTTGGTATTAACCAACTTTGGGCTTCCCTGGTGGCTCAGTGGTAAAGAATCCACCTGCCAATGCAGGAGGTGTGGATTAGATCCCTAGTCGGGAAGATCCCCTGGAGAAGGAAATGGCAACCCACTCCAATGTTCTTGCCTGGGAAATCCCACGGACAGAGGAGCCTGATGGGCTACAGTGCTTTGGTTTGCAAAAAAAGTTGGATATGAGTTAGGGACTAAACAACAACAACAACAAGCTCTCTCATAACATGGGGGAAATTCACAAGGTAGATATCAGCTTGGATCATGGGGGCAGCCAGAAACATGCAACAGGAGCTGAAGATGGACACTGAGATTCTGTGGTCCCTATGGGGTGGGTGCAGACTCCAGATTTGCCACTGGAGACAAGTGTAGGGAATCTTATTACTGATCTGGTCCATCTGTCCTCAGCAACCTGGAGGAAGTCTCCTGCCACACTGAGGATTTGGTAGAAAGACTGAATCAATGAATTTTTTTTTTTTTTTGGAGGATTTCAAGAAAGCAGATTAGGGAAAAAAGCTCTTTCAGCCGATTAATCAGGCAGGTATGGGGCTATTTCACAGTCCAGCAAACACGCATGCGCAGGTCAACGACCACGCTGCAAAAAACCAGGGGACCTGTTTTTTCAGGTAGAAATGCTTACACTGGTTGCTTCCCCTCCCTCCCGGGTTTGTCACTCAACTTTCCTAATTCTGCACTGGAGGGTTTTTTTTTTTTTTTTTTCCCGCCCTCCTCTCGGCTTTTTAAAGTAACATCGGTGGAGCAGCTAATGAGGCGGTGGAAACCAAGCTGGTCGGTTCTAGGTTGCTAATGACTCCATTCCCGGGAGCCTAATCAAAGATTTGTACATTTAATTGCTGTCAAGTCAGCTCCAACCACCTGCCATTTCTGCAGCACCTGAGCTCGTGGCTCGGTAGCCCCTGATTCTAAATGAATCCATTACCATTTCTAGAGGCCAGAAAGCCAGGCTGCTGGGCAACCCTGAAGGAAGTTTATCTGGGATGGCAGGGACTACAGACACTTCGGAGAGGTGTCACTGACCTAACTGGATCCACAGTGGAGGAAATGGTGATTTACTAGAATCAATTTCTCCTGCTTCTAGCAGTGAGGGAAAGGGTGGGTGTGGTGAGGATGGGGGTGTTGTGATGCTTTTATCCTTAAGGATGACTTAATTTTCATCCCCAACACAACATCCAGGTTGTGTCCTGGATCAATATTCTCTTGGGATGCTTTTCAATTAAAATAACAACTGTTTTATTCTCTTTCCCAAATTCATGTTGTCATTCTGCTCTGGGCTTTTGTGGTGATTTGAGGAAAAAGAAAGCAGTTTACTCTGGACCTGAGTTTAACCTAATGATGAAACAGGTTACCTTATGGGGATAGAAATTAGTTAGAAAAGAAAATTTTGTTTAGCCATTGTTCTAATTGCAATAAGAATTCTTTAAACTCATGGCCTACATACACTCTGACTTTCACCAAGAACTTGATTGGCTGCGCCTACCAGTAGGTAGTGAGAAGGAGCCACTGAGCCTGAGAACTTATGTATGAAAAGAAGGGCTTATTTTCTTTACCTTCCCATCACAGGCAGACATATCATGTACAAAGGAAGAAGACATAACAGGCCGACCAGGGTTGGACAGGTACAGTGTTTTGACCTATAGACAAATAGTCCCTCCCATCTGAGAATTCCCTCAGTTGGAATATGGCTAATTGCATTTGAGATTTATTGTCACTTTGGGAGAACAACCATTCAAGCCTGTTTAGGGCTGAGGGCTTTCCCAGTGTTAAAACTTAGAATTCTACACAAAGCGGGACTTGGTTCGTCCCCTCTCCCTTAAGCAGAATCTGCAGTAAGAAAGGCAAATTGTTCATTCAGATTTACAAATAAAACGAAGGTAAATACTGTCAGGCTGTAAGCGCTTTTTCCATACCCTTGCCAAAAAGAGAGGGAACTAAGGTATTTAGGTTGGTAAATATTCACTCATGAGCCCTAGCTTGTCTTCAACAAATACTTGCTCTGGGCAACTTTAGAACTGGACACACTTCTCATTATTGACTGAGAGGAAGGAGGTTTTCTTTTTTATTTCTTCAGGAAAGAAATTTGGTAAACTTGACCTGATTAAAAAAATAATAATAAATTAGGAGACCAAAATACCTCCATCATTTCACTGCAGCCTAGAGCTTCTCCTTGATCTTGACTTGAATTTCTAGCTTAGCCTTTGATGGGCAGCCAGTTGATGCGGTAAATACATTGTCATGACTAGCTCTGCCTTAAGGCTCTCTGTTAACTGTTATTTTCCCATATTTATTTGTTTTCCTCCACTTTATACTCTTGTCACCACACTCCAGACAAATGCACACTTGTTTTGATTTCCTCCTTACTGCTTAGTCTACTTATATCAGGGGACCCTGGAAAGTGTGCAAGATAACCTGACCAGAAAGCTAAATTAATTCCAAGAGCAAACACCATAGAATCCGCCGATCAGATGGGAAAATATTCATTGTTATTCACTTACCACCCCAAATCTTTCCCCAGAGTGCTTGAAATCACAGACAGGAGGTACCTTTGCTCTTGATTCCTTTGAAATTTGAAGATAGAACCAAAAAAATAATTGCTATCAATCTGACAGGACTGGGGAGGGCAAATATGTATATATGCATGTGTATATACTTTCATGGAAAAATTAAATTGGCAGCCTTCTTGATGGAAAATTCCATGCCCTTTGGGTTGAGAATCTTGCAGGAGCAAACATAGCCTGAATACAGGACTCCTGGTTCTGTTACCTTCTGCTTATCTTGCAAGGCTATCTTGGAATATCCAGGAATATCTTTTCTCCAGGAATACCCTTCCTTCCCTGGCTAGAGCCTCTTCCACCCTGGGCTGCTCTGATCACCCCTTCCTCCATGGGGCAGTTATTTTGCATCTCTGCTTTAGCCCTTATTACATAGACTTAGGGTCATTTGTGTATGTGCTTGTCTCCCAATTTGGCTGCAAACCTGTTGAGGTCAGGATCCAGCAGATATTCCTAGTGGGTGCCTTGTGATGGCCCCACCAGTGGGTGCTCAGTAAATGTTTGTTGATCAAATGCCTGGCTTTTATACTTGAAACAGTTTTGGTGATGCTAGGCACAGCACTTGGCTGATCATTTCTGCAGAATTTAGCAGTGTAAATAGGATTGGGGCCAAGTCAAGAGATTCTTAGCATTCTGCCCTTGTAACCTACAATCTGGGCCCCAATATCCTTAAAGGTTAAATTGGCCACGGCTTGAGAGATGGGATTAAAAACTAAGGTTGAGAAGCTTTATTTTCTTTATTTCACTTACAGTTAGTGCACTTGCTTTTCATTCCTGATGGTCCCATAAAGCCTCTGTGTGTCCGTTGCTCAGTCGTGTCTGATTCTCTGCGACCCCATGGCCTGTAGCCCGCCAGGCTCCTCTGTCCATGGGATTCTCCAGGCAAAAGTACTAGAGTGGGTGGCCATTTCCTTCTCCACCCATAAAGCCTAGAGCTATGGAAATTAAAATGATCAGGAAGCCTGTCGTTCTCACCACTTTCTTTCTCCCTCCCTCTTTTGCAAACAAGTGGGAAGGCTGCCTTCTGCTTTGCTATGAGAGAGACAGACTGATTCTGTCCTAGAGAAGCATTTATTATCACCCTGCAAGTCCTGCCAGGAATAATAATCAAGATGGTACCCTGTGCCCTGGGACAGAGAGGTCTCTGTTCAGTTCAGCCTAACTCTAATGTTTGCGCTTCTACATTCATCTCACCCAAGTATTATGGCACATGGTGGAAGAAATGGAGAATATTCTTCCCTGGAAACCTTGACCAAATTGCAAGTATATCTCACTTTACCCAAGAAATATGGTGCCAAAGAGCTACACTGAAAGTCACCTTTTTTTAAAGAAATCCAGTGCTTGTTTAAAAATGCATGAGAAAAAGCTTGCATTTAGTGGAGGTGTTTATGAATACTTCCGGAGTTACATCTCTGCTAATGGAATACCGATTCATAATTTCTCTTCTGTGAAAATCCTCATTTTTCACAACATGAGTTTGCTCCAAGTGGGATGTGTAGGAACGGTTGAAGGTTGGTGCTGTGTGATTATTAACAATGATTAATAGGTCAGCATCCTTTAAGGTTCTTGGGCTTTTGGGCTCGAGTTTCCCCTCTGTTCTGCTGCCTCTCCAGGGTCCTGTCCCCCAGCCTCACCCTGATAACAAGGGAAAAAAACAAAAAAGAAGAGGCGAGAGCCTTTTCTCCATTTCCCTCTGAAAGCATGGGCTTGTTGGCAGAGAGTAAGGGGAACAGTTGAGAGTGAAAAAAGAGAAATGGGAGAAAACATCACCCCCAGAATGTAGGGAAGCACCAGGGTGGAATTAAGCCCCCTGAACCTGAGGAGGGGATCCAGTGCGACTTGGAACAGAGAACACACTTCCCTAGCCCCATCCCATTCCTGGGTTCCCACTACATCACTAACCCCACGGTCAATGTTTCTGGGCCTCCATTTCCCACATGGGCACTGGGTGGAACCCTGGAAGGGCTTCAATCAAGAGCATGGTATGAGTGTGCCATATGTTTGGTATGACTATTGCAGAACCTCACGGGATTTGCTTGTTCAATTAGGCGACGTGCCAGAAAGAGAGGAGAGAATCTAGTCAGGAGATTTAGCTTATCAGCTGCCACTGCAAGAATTTTCCCTGCTACAAATTTCCTAACATTCTGACCCTTCTGAAAATTTCCAAATCTGTTCGTAAGCCAACCCAAACCATGATATGGTCTATATCACTTGTGCAGTATAGACAGCAGCCGGATCTATGTTACCAGGAGGGTATATGGAAGCTGTGATGTATTTCCTGTTCTTTCCTGTGGGAGAGTCTAGTGTTTCCAGATATAGAAACAGAACTCCCGAGACCCAAATTCCTCTGTAGGTGCCCAACTGCCCTGCGCCTCCACTAGGTCACCCTTGGGAAGTTTGTAGTAATAAATCTCTAAAACATCCTTGGGAGATTTGTAAAGACTCCTGGACACCTGGCTGACAAAGGAAAGGCCAGAAAGTTCACCTCAAAACTGCAAATATCCAAGTGTTTTCAAACATGTAATCAAAATACCAGAATGCTATCCTGAATACCAAAATGCCATAATACCATCATGCCTACATAATTGTAAATTAGATGCTTGGTTTCATGGAGCCGTAGGTCAGTATTTTAGACAAAATCCTGACATTTGCTTTATGTCTCTTTTTTGGAAATTCACCCTCATCTTTAACTATACAGTGAGAAAAAAGCTTTGATCTGTCTCCACCAGTTTTGCTTTTTATTTTGATGATGGACTCACCTCAAAGATGTAAGAGCTTGAGTAGCATTTAAACCTCCATCATCACCACCGCCAACCCACCAGGCAACAAACAAATAAGCATGAAGTCAGAAGCTCTATGGCCCAGCTCTACCATTCACTGTCCTGCTGGGATCTGGCTCAGTCATATCCCCCCAGCCCTAGCTTATTCATCTGTACAACTGGAATGATGACCCCTGTCTCAGAAACTTCTTAGAAGATTCAGTAAGATGCTGGGTTGGAAGCTCTTGGAAGTTGCATGTATATTGCCTCATATTTTTGCCCATAGGTTGTCCAGGCACCTGCCCTTTGTCCTACAGGAGGACCAATGAAGGACGTGCACCCACACATACCAAGCTTGGCTCTTACCCTGGCCACCCCTTTGCCATCCCAAGCTACACTATCAACACTCCTAGGATCAACAAGTTTGAAATGCTGTTCCCACATGCACCCTCTGTGGTCTCTCAGAACAGCAATCAGTATGCTTTGCTGGGTCAATGCCGTCCAATCCTGACTTCATGTAGATATCAATTTATCATTCTCAATGGAACACATCTACCTGAACACTGGGATTAAGAGGAGAGTAATCTCACCTAGTCGCTTTCTTCTTTTTACAAAAAACCCTCATTTAAAATGATCTTTGGTCAAGTTTATTGAGTGTAATTTACATATACCAAAATTTACTCTTTTTAGTGTAAAGATCTATGAGTTTTTGGCAGACACATTTCTTGAATGACCACCATGATCGATCAATATGCAACAGTTCTATCACCTCCCGAAATGCCTTGTTCACCCTTTGATTGTCAATTTCTTCCCGCTTTCCAGCCCTGGCAACTATTGATTGGTTTTCTGTCCCTATAGTTTTGCCTTTTCCAGTACACGCATACTAAGTCGCTTCAGTCGTGTCCAACTCTTTGCAACCCTATGGACTGTAGCCCACCAGACTCCTCAGTCCATGGGATTCTCCAGGCAAGAATACTGGAGTAGGTTGCCATGCTCTCCTCCAGAGAATCTTCCTGACCCAGGGATCGAAGCTGTGTCTCTTATGTCTCCTGCAGTGGCAGGTAGGTTCTTTACCACTGGCGCCACCTGGACCTTTTCCAGAGTGTCATGTAAATGCAGTCATTAATTATGTAGTTTGGGGGGATATGGCTTATTTCACTGAGCATGGTGCATTTGAGATTCATCATGTTGTTACACGTATCAGTAGCTTGTTCCTTTTTAAGGCTTCATAGTAAGCAGTCCAGGACATGGTGTACTTCAATTTCTGTATCCATTCACCAGTTGAAGGACATTGAAATGTTTCTACTTCTTGGTGATTATAAATAAAGCTACAAACACTTGTGAGGTATTTTGTAGGTACCATTTAGCTTTAAGAAATGTATTTGAGTTGAGTTCCAGATGAACATTCTGGGACTAAAAGACATGGGGGCCCCTTGAGGAGAGGTGAGACTATATTCCCTTCACCGGTCAGTCAGGCTCAGACCTGTAAGCTAAACATGGGTTAGTTGGAGCTGGAGGCTGTTATTGTTTTTGTTGAGGACATGTGTCAAATAGAAATTAAAATTAACTCTATTTTCCTGAGCCCCTAGGGACAAGTACAAGTACATGGTGGCAACTATGAGTTTAGGGTGCCTAAGGTTATGTAGGAGGTAAAAGAATATGTCCATGGTGCTGGCAATTCCCAGGATAGGTCATCTATGTGTACTGGATGAATTATTTTTCGAATCATGGGTAACACCTCTTTAATAGATAAAGAAGAATGTAGGGCCTGAGAGTAGGCGATTTATTAACTAACTTCTTAGGGTCATTCAGGTTGAATAAACTTTCTTTGCCTAAATTAGGGGACTTGTCTATTTCATAATGATAGACCAGATTGGTAGAGATAATCCTAACTTCCTCCAGTTTGAGAAAGAAACAGCTCTAACACATGAAGAGGGGGGTGATCTCACACCTGGGCTTGTTAGGAAGAATGTTACACCAAACAAAATAAAATTTTCTATTTCTATGTGAATTTCACTTTTTTCCTAATCACAACAAAAAATGTGATTTGTTCATGAGGTCAGGAAGCATTGGTGGAACTCCCTCAGGTAGATCAAGGGCACAGGGTTTCAGGCAAAGTAACGACGTTCCTGAAAACGTGTTGGTGTGAATTATGATGGCGTGTTCAGGGAACTCCCCGGAAGTGGCTCCTTAGGGCTGGGACTTGCAGTGGGAAGAGTGACAGGCTGAGCATGAGACACAAGGGTGGGGGTGGGGGAAGGGCATGAAGCTGCAGCCTCAGATGTCACAGGGCTTTAGTGTAGGGCTTACAGAGTGAAGTCTTGCTTCCATTTGGGTGGTGAGCCGTACAGGTTGAGTTTAGAGACAGTGATTCATTACTAGTTATTGCAATAATTCAAGAAAGAAGTGATACAATCTGGGGGACAGAGAGAAGGTACCAGACTCAAGAGGCTATTTTATCAAGACAAACCCATTTGGGTTTGGTTACCAACTGAAGGGGAAACGGAGAGACGTGTGGGGCCTGGTTTCTAAGTGGCTGATCAGTGGTTCTATTAGTTAGAATGGGAGACATAAAAGAAGGAGCTAGTTTGAAGAGGAAGAAAGACAAGACTGGCTTTAGATCGGCCATGGAAATGACTAGGAACCTACTCTGGCTTGATATAAGGAAGATCTTCCTAACCTTTTGATGTGTACAGAAACGAGTTCCCCATCACTAGGAGTATTCAAGTAGAGGCCTGCACAACCCTCTGTCAAGGTTGTAAAGAAGGTGATTCCTGCATTGGGCTAGAAGCCAGGGTAAACAGCCTTTCAAAGATCCTCCAGCTTTAAGAGTCTATGATACTATAGGAGTAGGAAAGAAAGGCTGTTTATTTCAGACACTGTGATATCTTCTGACAGATTTGAAATTCCACTGTGACGTATACCATGAAGCAAAAACAAGCAGGAAAAAGAGAGTGACAAGTGCACGCTTTTTATATGTGTATCGATAGCTGTACATTAACTTCATGCACATTTTTTATGGGAGGCTGTTTATATCCAGAACTTTAGTGGCTGTTTTAACAAGTCAACGTTCAGCATTTGACGTACTTGTCAATGTCAGGTGCTGTGATATAGCCAGTTCTATGTACTATATAGAATAGCCAGTGATATAGCCTGTGTTCAGAGGTGAACCATGGAGGAGATGAGAGAAGAAGGCTCTCAGTAAATATGTGGTTGTATATGTGTAAATAAAAAGAAAGGACCATGATTCCTAACTAAATGATTACTATTTTCCTTTTAGTGCAGTATCTGTTCTATTACCACCTAGCAGTCATTTATAAATCTTTTGCAAGGCACTGATGCTGAGGAGAGTTAAATATCAATCTAAGTATAACATCAGTATGTAAACAGATTGATGAATTGCTAGATTGCTAGGATATAAACCATATGGAACAGCAGGAACGCTCCGAGGAGCTGAGGATAATTTTAGCATTTCATAAAATCTGAGGATGAGACCAGTTGATTAAACTTGCCCATGCTATTCTGCTTTTACTCTCAAGGCTACATAGGACAATCAGCATCTTGAACAGCAAAATAAAACTTGCTAGCGTGTTTCCCCTCTAAGGATTAATGGACCCTGTGGGTGTTGGTGCTAGAACACACTGTAGGGAGAGACTGGGAGGGGTTGTCACCCTGGGGGCAGACTGCGTTATCTGTCCCCTTAAATGCCGTGCACAGACGGCTAAGGTTCCAAAGCATTTCGAGGATCTTCAGTGCAAGAAAAATGAAGAATCCATTGCTTTTCATGTGGTGGGAACAAGACTAGAAACCAGGTTTCTCCTCTCTCCATTCTGAGCCCTTTTGGGGCAATTATGCTAGCTTCACAGACTGCATTCAGCGATGGCATTGTATATTTCACAGCTTGTTGTGATCAGGAGAGATTGTCTCTCTTTCCTGGATTCTATAAGTAGATCTCTCTTCCCTTCCGATTGTGGATGTAGTCAGCCTAGGCGCGCTGGGGTGGATGGAATTAAGTTGATAGGTCCTGCGGATCCTTTAAGGAGTTAAGGAATTTCAGGGCAATTCCATGCAGTCCGAGAAAAGCTGAGAATTAAGCAATCGGGACTGAATTTAAGCCCAAGAGGCAGCCAAGGTGGAAAATGAATTGAGTCTTCACTGAACTGGAGTTTGGCAAATCTGACCGGAGCTACCCAAGAAGAGAAAGTGGAGTGTTAAGAGGTGAACCATGGAGGAGATGAGAGAAGAAGGCTCTCAGTTCAGGCTCAGAAGACTGCAGCCACTGAGCTGAGGAGGCTGTGGGTGAAGCAGATAAGGCTGCCTGCCAGGCTTTCCTGGCATGCTCACCCCGGGAGTCAGGGCAAGTGGTCTCCAAGCACATAGGCAATTGGGCTAAGCTGCAGCTCCAACCTTGCACCTTCACTTCCAGGGAGCTGCTGGCAGAACGGTGGAGTGAACAGCATCTGGATGAGGAGGGACCCCTCCTTTCCAGGAGGAGGACAGGACAGCTCAGGGGAAGGCTGGCCCTACCACTTCCTGGGGGCAGGAGAGGGCCCAGGAGGAGCTGGGCTTGGCACAGCCCCTGCACATCTGACTCCAAACCGGCCTTCTATCTCCCAAGAGAGAATGTAGGAGGAACCCTGGAACGTGCCTGGAGCCAGAGTCATCATTTTGCTGCCCTTCTAGTCCATTTTGCAGAAGTGTGCATTCTTTCCACGATGTTTAAAAAAAAAAAGAATGAGCATGCTCTACTTTAAAGTGTTACTGTAGTTTTCCTTCGGGGACAATCATAAATGCCTCATGTATTAGATGTGACCATTTATTCTAACTTCACTGGGTAGTGATTCCATACAGTCTTTCCAGAAGTTTCTAGAAAGTTCCCTTGCCAATCTTCCAACGCATTTAACTACCTAGGGCTCAGGGAGGGATCCTCCTTGCAGCATCCTGAACTCAAAGGAACTATCATTTCTAAGAAATCTTTCCAGAAGTCTCTAGAAAGTTCCCTTGCCAATCTTCCAACGCATTTAACTACCTGGGGCTCAGGGAGGAATCCTCCTCGCAGCATCCTGAACTGGACTCAAAGGAACTATCATTTCTAAGAATGAGTATATCAAACAGGGGTAGAAAAATGTACGTGCATCACCTTGAGTGGGATGTGGTAGGGCTTGGTGTGAGAACTACCATATGAGGTTTTAGTGAAATAAAAAAATTATGAATGTATAGGACAGAATAGGCTTTGAGTTCAATGGACTGATTCTCGTTCTCTAAATGGATGGGTAAGGGAGGAAGAAGAGGGAAGGAAGGGAGGGGAGGGTGAGGAGAGAGAGAAGAAACTGCAGCAACATAAGACACTATCCTGAACTTTGAGCTCTAAAACTGACTGCACTTCCCAGAGGAAGTTTGTCAGTTTCACTGACTGCCGGATATTGGTAAATTGCACGTACCATAGTTAGAAGCCATCCTGGTTTTGTCAGCTGCCCCGATAGGTGCGTGACCTTTGGCAGACGCAGTGTGTATTTGCTCCCGCTTGACTCCTGGTGGCAAGTCCACTTAGATAAAGACCTCTCAAGGCCATCTCTCCACTGATGACCTCTAGGGCACCCATGCTCTGCTTTCCTGCTTTGAGATCTTCCTTGTCAAGTCCCCCTTATCACTGGTAAAACTTGACCTCCAGCACACAAAGCGTGCCCTACACACAAAACTGGGGGCAACAGAACTTTCTGACTTTAAAGTCAATCTGGCTTTGCTTAGCTTTGAACAGAGCATTTGTATTTTGAAACTGTTTATGAGAAGTCCTCTGAGCTCTGACCTGCAAACACAGATATCAAGAAATGCTGGGGCCAGAGTGTCCACATGGCTGGGATAAGGACAACTGAGTTGAAGAATAATAAAACTTGTCACTGATTGCTTAGGGTTTTGAATTCTCCAAAGGCAGTCCTTTCTGGTCTTTGGCCTTTGGTCCAGGGGGAAAAAAAAAAAAAGAACAGAGGCTTCTGAAATAAAGTATATTAGAGTCTTCACCTGGCTGTTCGCCAACTGTGAGAACTTAAGCATTCTGCTTTGCTCAGGAAGCTAAGTTTTATCAGATGTAGTAGGAAACAACATCTATTTCACAGAATTGTTGAGAGGACTAAATGAGTAATAAATGCTTTCTAAGAGCTTCCCAAATATTTTATGTCCTCCCCCATTTTACAGATAAGAATACCAAGGTCCAAAAAGGTTAAATAACTTATCCAAGCTGGGAACACATATTTAAGAATTAAGGCCAGAGGAGGTGGTCAAGAAATTCCCATTAAAATCAGATTCAACATCATGTTACTATGATTCTATCTATCTCCCTCAGAAATTTGCCTTTGGGGCTAAAAGAACCATGGTGTTTTTTAATATTTTCACAAATTATTTTAGGTTTGATTTTCTTCTCTGAGGCATTCTTGGAAATAAAAGGGACAAAGAACCCTGTTGCATTTGTTCTGTGGTCCTTGTAATATAAAAATTATAACAGAGCTAACCCCCAGTGATGGACACAAAGTCAGGAAAGCATGAACAAATACAGTCCAATAGTGTTTTGCAAATAGTATGTGTCCAATAAGTATACGTCGATTGGGTGTTTAGAAAGATCAGTTCACTGATATTCTGGGAGAAGGCCAACAGGTCCTGGAAAAGAAAACAGACATTTCGTGTTGCTGTACGTGTCCCACCCTGGAGGAAGATAAACAAGCACAGTTATGTCCGCAGGGCTGGGGTCAGTGTGACACTAAGAACTACAAAATCGAAGCGGTTATTTTGGCAACCAGAGTCCTAGACACTCACCACGGCACCAGATGATGTTTATTCCAAGGAGAAGATTATTATAATGTATCTCTTGGATTAAGCTTTTCCTATTACAGGAACTCTGTGTCAGATTCAGCTAAAATAAACTAATGCGAATACCACCTTACCAATGGAGTTGCCTTTTCACTTTCAAAAGCCCACCTCCATCTTTACACATTGCCTTTCTGGACTTGATCCCCAGAACAACCACGCGGAATAAATAGAGCAAGTATTTTTATTTGTGATCTTTACTGGGGTGGGGCTGGGGAGCTTGTGTATCATGGGTTCATCTAGCAAGGTGACTGGTACGTGTGTGTGTTAGTCTCTCAGTTGTGCCCGGCTCTCTGTGACCCCATGGACTGTAGCCTGCCAGCCTCCTCTGCACATGGCTGGCATATAATGGGTCTTTGATGAACAATAATTAATAGCCATCACTGAGTGTTTACCATGTGGCAGACACTACTCTGAGCTTTTAACGTATGTCTTTATGCGGAGTTAGGCGTCATCGTGATGAGCATGTGAGACGGCAACTCACTCGTAGAGTGACTTTGGGCAGGTTACTGAAGCACTTTGGTCTTAGTTTCATTGCCTGGAATATGAGAATAATAACTGGGCTGACCTCATAAGGTTATTGTGAAGATCACCTGAGCTGATGCAGATGAAGCCTTCGGAGCAGGGCTGGCGTATCTGAATGCTCACTAAATACTGACTACTGTTTGTCCTTATCCCAGTCACCTCTCCAGTCATTGGTGGAACCAGCATTGGAACCCAGGTTGCCTGGCTCAACAGCCTGGGTCTCTGATCCTTATTTATTCGGAATGAGTAACCAGAGTAGTGAAGAAAGAGTCATGCAGCAAGACAGTGGCCCAAAGCCACGTTTCCCATCACTCAGGCTACAGTTCCAGCGCCAGACGGAGGCGGAGAGGTGGAGAGTGCGCAGGCGCGCTGCCAAGGAGGAGGCGGGGAGGTCCAGGCACCCTCTGGGTCCTCAGATAACCCCTCTCTCCAGGCTGCTGATGTGCTTAGGACCGCAGGTATCAGCCTTCTGCTCTTTGGTGGTAAAAGGCTGGATGCCGTAGCACGCTGAGGTGGGGAAAAGAACTGAGTGAGCTCAGAAGTGCTCGTAAGTGGCAACAGGTAACTCTCTAGTTTACAAAGCACTTTCACGTTCATTGTCTCACTGGATCATTGGCCAACCGTGTAACATAGACTATTATCTCCAGTTTTGAAGCAGCTCAAGTGCACAGACGTTTTGTGAACTTGTCCGAGTGTTAAGGTTGGCAAAGCCCAGAGCCCAGCCTTCCAAGCAGGGTCTTCTCACTCCAGATCTCATGTTCCCATCTGGACAAAATATTTGACCCATTCCACTGAAGGATCTTTGTCTTTAGCCTCATTAAAAAAAAAAAAAATTATTTCATGATCTTTCCACAGTGTTGATTTTGATCTTCTTGGGAAAGTTTCGGTTTGAACCTTTTGGAAGACAGAGAGTATGGAACAAGATGAATTCCCAGATCACATCCACAGCCATGGTCTCTGTGATTCTTTTCCAGAATTTTATGAAATAAATAAAATTATTTACTTGGAATGCCTGGTGCAGGAACTGTCACAGAAGCTGTAAAGAACCATTTATTGGGGACTGTCTAATCATGTGCTGTGATTCAAAAAAAAAAAAAAAATTATGGGAAAAGGAAAGGGGGCATAGGGAAGTTTATTTCATTAACTTTATATGTTATTGTCTTATTCTGATGATCTTTTATTTCAAAACTTCAGTCCACAGCAGTTGTCCACATAAAACAATGCTCTCTGGATCCTCTGCGATTCATCATGCTTCTTTTTCTCCTGTATCTAGAGATTGTTTTTCATTTTGAACCCAATTGCTGCTTCCTTGATTCTGTGGCAAATCGCCCTCCTCAGCCGTGTGGTATAATTACTTCCATGGCAATGGGCTGAAGTTAGAGACAGGCCATTATGTGAGGCTGCTGGCTGAGCGGAGAGACCAGAGCTAAGAGTTCCTTTTAACCCGGGTATCCTTAATAATGGCAGGACAGAGGTAGAAAATTACTGGCATGATAAATTGCTCTTTTCAATAAAGTCTTTGTTCCTATCTTTTAAAAAGCTGTGCCACACTGAGAAAATTTCTCCACATTTTTAATTGTGGATCCTTTTGTGTAAGAAAAACCTCCCAGTGAAAATGGTCTAATGCAATGTGCTGAGTTCGGCTTTGGTAAGGCTCCACAGGTCATCCTAAAGGAGTGCATGAAAGCACACACAAGCGATATTTGCTTTTACCTAAAAGTGTAAATGATCGTTTGCATCAAAAGCAATGTAGGAGACGGAGGAGTGGAGACTGGCCCCTAAACAGAACGCCTACTTTCTTACACACTTACAGGAAAGAATAGGGGTAAAGGAAGTGGGGTGTGCTGCCACCAAGCGGTGAGCCAGGTAAGACAGGTGACTACCAGGCTCCTTCACTTATCCAGAAGCCAGCCTCATCTATCCGGAAGAGAAGCACCAGTTAGGAAAAAAGCAAAGCCTCCCCCAGTGCCACAATTAGGTAACTGCTAGGAGAAGACACATTCTGAAGCTTGTGTGCTTTAATCAAAGAATGCAGACTCAGAACCTTGTCTGTGCTTATTTTAGGCGTGATTCTAACAAGCTTGCTTTCAAATCCCATAGCATATTTGAATCAAGGGACTAGAGTGGGAAGAAGAAATGAAAGTGAATAGACTGGGTATTTCTGTCGTATTTATTCTAATAGCAACCGATCTCAACCGGCGTTACACTGGTGTGTGATGGACTCATTTTAAAGATGACGAAACAGATTCAGAGAAGGTCAGAGAGCCGGTAAATGGTAGACTTGTGCTCCATGTGTGGGATTCTGTGACCCCAGGGCTCATGTTCCTTCCTTTTCTGCCCCTGACCTTTCTAAAGACAGGCCCTCTAAGAATCCCTGATGATCAGGGCAATGGCAGGAGGCAAAAGAGAATCATACTTAAAATTTACCACACCCTGAGACTGTCAAGGGCTTCCCAGGTGGAGCTAGTGGCAAAGAACCCCCTGCCAACGTAGGAGACATAAGAGACATGGGTTTGACCCTTGGAAGGTCCCCTGGAAGAGGGCGTGGCAACCCACTCCAGGATTCTTGCCTGGAAAATCCCCTTGATCAGAGAAGCCTGGCAGGCTACACCCCATTGGGTCACATAGAGTTGGACCCAACTGAAGTGACTTAACCTGCACACACGGGGCTGTCAAGTTCAGACAGAAAGCGTCTCATCCATTCCCAAAGGCATCTGTCTTAGAGGATAGTCATCATGACTTCACATCTTCAAGAAGATGTTCAACCACTTGCAGCCCTCTGAGCATAATTAGTAGGGAGCTCCCTGAACAGGATGTTCTCAGGGTGATCGAGCTGGGGCTTCGAGTGCAGCCCTGCCTTTCTCTAGCAGTGGGAGCTTGGTGGTATCACATCTCTTCCTTGTGCTCAGTTTCCTCATCTGAAAAGTTAACATGATGATTATACCACCTACTTTGTGGAGCTAGTTTGGAGAATTCAGTGAGGCAATTTACACAAATAATTAAAGCAGGACCTGATGCTTGGTAGACATTACATACCCAGCATGGACATTCCAGCAATTTGAAAGCTCACATCTTTTAAGGACTAAATTTGGGTTCTTATTGAAATTGCTTATTATTCATTCATTCATTCAACCCACAGTTATTAACTATGGATACATACTATAAAGGACTTCCCAGGTAGCTCAGTTGGTAAAGAACCCACCTGCCAGTGCAGAAGACACAACAGATTCAGGTTCAATTCCTGAGCTAGGAAGATCCCCTGGAGGAGGGAATAGCAACCCATTCTGGTATTCTTGCCTGGAAAATTCCATGGACAGAGGAGCCTGGCAGGCTACAATCCATGGGGTCGCAATGAGTTGGACATGCCTGAGCTCAGACATACACACATACACAAACACACATACTATAAGCCAGTAGTGGGTAGCCACTAATTAAATAAATATAAATAAGCTATCAGATCAGATCAGATCAGATCAGTCGCTCAGTTGTGTCCGACTCTTTGCGACCCCATGAATTGCAGCATGCCAGGCCTCCCTGTCCATCACCAACTCTGGGAGTTCAGTCACGTCCATCGAGTCAGTGATGCCATCCAGCCGTCTCATCCTCTGTCGTCCCCTTCTCCTCTTGCCCCCAATCCCTCCCAGCATCAGAGTCTTTTCCAATGAGTCAACTCTTCGCATGAGGTGACCAAAGTACTGGAGTTTCAGCTTTAGCATTATTCCTTCCAAAGAAATCCCAGGGCTGATCTCCTTTAGAATGGACTGGTTGGATCTCCTTGCAGTCCAAGGGACTCTCAAGAGTCTTCTCCAACACCACAGTTCAAAAGCATCAATTCTTTAGCACTCAGCCTTCTTCACAGTCCAACTCTCACATCCATACATGACCACAGGAAAAACCATAGCCTTGACTAGACGGACCTTTGTTGGCAAAGTAATGTCTCTGCTTTTGAATATGCTATCTAGGTTGGTCATAACTTTCCTTCCAAGGAGTAAGCGTCTTTTAATTTCATGGCTGCAGTCACCATCTGCAGTGATTTTGGAGCCCAGAAAAATAAAGTCTGACACTGTTTCCACTGTTTCCCCATCTATTTCCCATGAAGTGGTGGGACTGGATGCCATGATCTTCATTTTCTGAATGTTGAGCTTTAAGCCAACTTTTTCACTCTCCTCTTTCACTTTTATCACGAGGCTTTTGAGTTCCTCTTCACTTTCTGCCATAAGGGTGGTGTCATCTGCATATCTGAGGTTATTGATATTTCTCCCGGCAATCTTGATTCCAGCTTGTGTTTCTTCCAGTCCAGCGTTTCTCATGATGTACTCTGCATATAAGTTAAATAAACAGGGTGACAATATACAGCCTTGACGAACTCCTTTTCCTATTTGGAACCAGTCTGCTATAGATCTTTCCAACTAGGATCCCAGACATGTCAACAGAAACTACAGTGATTCAGAAAGGCCAGGGAAGCATTTCTGTGGGGACACAGATATGGGAACTCACATCCTACCTCCACTCAGAGAAGTCAGAGTGGCTTCCTGGAGGTGACGGTCATGGAAGGTGAGGAGGAAAGGAGATTCCAGTGGAGGACACAGCCGTATAAGCAAAGACTCAGACAGAAAAAGAGCAGGTGATTTTGCATGTTGGGGTACAGGGTGTGGGTGAGGGGGTGCAAGCACGTGAGGCTGAGGAGGGTAGCAGGGCACCCAGGAGGGGCCTTGCACTGTGGGCTAGATCCTAAGGTGTGTCCTGTAGTTTGCAAACTTCTTTTGTTTTTTTCCCCAAACAAAATCTCCTGGCAAACACCAGCATGTGAAGCAGATAAAAAGCAGCATTTTACCAGGGAATGTTTCCCCTGGTGGTCCAGTGGTTAGGACTTGGTGCTTTCACTGTGGGGGTGTGGGTTCCATCCCTGGTCGGGGAACTAAGATTCCACATACATGCATGCTTAGTCACTTCAGTTGAGTCTGACTCTTTGTGACCCCATGGACTGTAACCTGCCATGATTCTCTGTCCTGGCAAGAATACTGGAGTGGGTTGCCATGCCCTCCTCCAGGGGATTTTCCCAACCCAGGGATCAAACACACGTGTCTTATGTCTCCTGAATTGGCAGGGAGGCTCTTTACCACTAGCACCACCCGAGCCCCCTAAGATTCTACAGCGTGCAAAAAAAAGAGTGAATGAATAAATAAACAAATAAATACAAAAAAAAATTAGAGAATGCTTAGTTTGTAAGTTCAAATTTACAACAGTCACCGAATCAACCAATGAGAATAATAAGAAGATATTGATTCAGAAATTTAGGGTGCTTTTGATATGCTCTTCTGATCCTCCTGCTCAGTTAGGTTTTCATCTTAGACTTTAGGCTGGTTGCATAGAGTGCAGCCAGACTTACTCCCTTTGCTAAAACAGTACTGTAAGGGTGACGCATCGTATCTCTGGGGAGGACCTCTCCCCGGGAAACTGGGGGTTGACTGTAGAGGATTGGTGGATTGGAAACCAAGTTGGCACCTACTGAGGGCTCTGGGCTTGCTTATGGAGCTGAATCATATATCCTGATGGAAACTTTCCCCATCCTGGGAACCATTAATGTGTCATAACCCATCATTTAAAAATTATGGGGTGTTTGGGACTTCCTTTCTCGCTCAGCCCACAGATCCTTATCCTGACACACAAACTGAACCTTCTGAATATAAATGAAGGGGAAAATCCTTCCATCACCTCCTCCTGGAGCAATCCTATGACAACAAGCGCAAGAAGAAACCATCTACTCTGGGTTCCTTGTGGGGACAATAATCGTCACCCTCCTTAGTCCTTGGGGCTGACTGCTGCTTTTTATTCTCAGAGTCCAGGCACATTTGGTTTCCTCCTGGCAGACCATGGGTGACCAGTGAAAATGAAGGACTCCTCCCAGCCTGGCAACTCGATTACTGGGTTCACCAACCAACAAAGGCAATGGCCACAGCGGAGTGACAGAGGTCCTGCCGCTGAGGATGAAAAGCAGCCTTGCCAGCGTTTTACAAGCAGGGCCAAACTTCCAGGCTGCCTCACTCAACATATAGGCATCTTTTTGTTTCCCTGTTCACCGTAAGGAACTATGAAATGGAGGGTGAGAGAGAGAGGGTCAAACGTTTACAAACGTCACTCAGTTTTACATCTGAACAATGAACAGCAATGCCGGGACCAGGTGGACAGTGAGGACGAGGGAAAGGATGACAGAGAAAGAGATGTTTCAAGGCCTACCCCCTGAGACTTCCTCCCGTATCCCCTTCCTGGTGTTCCGGTGCATTCTGCTGATGAATTTAGATGGTGATGTCTACTTTTAATTTTATCTGCAGAAAGAAGGGAAAACAGAGCTAGTGAGACATTTAAAGGCAGTCATCTGGGCCTTTTACTTTTAGATAAGTGACATACCCACATCATTTACTCTTGATAAAGACTCCCAAGGCTGCTCATTTGCCAAAGACATGTGGCTTTTAAACCATGGAACGTTTGAGAGGTTGCCAGAGCAAAACTCTTCATTCCTACTTGTGGAACTCCCTTCAACACACACATACACACACACAGTAATTTTTGCACCCATTTTTATAGATGTCACCCATCGCCTGTGCTTCCATCCATTGCTGTTGCAACATCTGCACGTCCATATGTTGTGACATCAGTCTAATTGGCTCCTGCCAGCTCTTCTGTGTTCCCCACACACCCAGGGGACTCTCTTGGTTCACCCCCAGGCCCACTGAACCTCCAGAGGATTCCCCCTGGAAGAGGAAGGTCACTGGGATGTGCATGGAAATTAGAGCACTACGACCCAGCCCATGGGATGAGGACATCTGTCTGGCTGCGCTGTTCACTCCTGCCCACGACCTCACAGAGGCCTCAATGGGATCGGGCAATTAATATGGTCAGGACCAAATGCCGCCCAATTTAATTCAATTACTCTTCACCTCAAGAGAAAATATGGTTATTATAGTGACAGGACCTGGGTGAGGAAGACGGGCTTCTGGCCAACAGTCTGCCCACACATTGCCAGGCTGCAAGCGGGGTGCAGAGCAGGGAGTATGAGGAGACAGGGCGGAGTGCGGTCTGCTGTGGATTGAATGTCGGGGCCCGACTACCCAGAGGCAGCTTTGCTGACGCTGTGGGCGTAGCTGTTACCAAGGAGAAGCCAGGCTTAGCTGTTACATGATAACTGCCTCATTCACCAAATCCCACGGAGGAAGGGGTGAAGTAGAGTGAATGACAGCGGCCAGCAGAGAAAAAGGAACCATTTCCCAAAGCTGAGCTTCCCAGGTGGCTCAGTGGTAGAGAATCTGCTTGTCAGTTCAGGAGATGCAAGAGATGTGGGCTCGATCCCTGGGTTGGGAAGATCCCTGGAGGAGGACACAGCAACCCACTGCAGTACTCTTGCCTGGAGAATCCCATGGACAGAGGAGCCTGGTGGGCTACAGTCCATAAGGTCACAAAGAGTCGGACATGACTGAGCACAAGCAAAACTTCTTCCCAAAGCTACTATTTTAAGGGAAATTCCTTATTTATGGGTCACAAGTCTCTATAACAAATTTGACCACCAAGAAGACCATGTAGACCTTAAATCTCTTTTTTAAAATAAAGCTTTATCTTGGGGACTCCCCTGGTGGTTCAGTGGTTAGGACATTGTCTTCCAATGCAGGAAGTGCAAGTTTGATCCCTGGTCTGGGAGCTAAGATCCATCTGTCTCTTGGCCAGAAAAACCCCCAAAACATAAACATCATAAATCACAGAAGCAATATTGTAACAAATTCAATAAAGACTTTAAAAATGGTCCACATCAAAACAAAAATCTTAAAAAAAAAAAAAGAATAAAAAACTTTATCTTGCCCTAATTTGTCCTTAGCCTGCAGTATTTGATGATAATTCACATCACCATGTATACCACATGAACTGCTAACCAGCCACTGTTCAGTGCTGTTTGTAGGGACAGCTCTATTTAACTTCCCCTACTCCCCGGCCCCATGAACACTGTGAGATAAAGCCGTCCTTCAGTTCAGTTCAGTTCAGTCGCTCAGTTGTGTCCGACTCTTTGAGACTCTGTGAATCGCAGCATGCCAGGCCTCCCTGTCCATCACCAACTCCCGGAGTTCACTCAGACTCACGTCCATCAAGTTGGTGATGCCATCTAGCCATCTCATCCTCTGTTGTCCCCTTCTCCTCCTGCCCCCAATCCCTCCCAGCATCAGAGTCTTTTCCAATGCGTCAACTCTTCGCATGAGGTGGCCAAAGTACTGGAGTTTCAGCTTTAGCATCAGCCCTTCCAATGAACACCCAGGACTGATCTTTAAAATGGACTGGTTGGATCTCCTTGCAGTCCAAGGGACTCTCAAGAGTCTTCTCCAACACCACAGTTCAAAAGCGTCAATTCTTCGGTGCTCATCTTTCTTCATAGTCCAACTTTCACATCCATACATGAGCACTGGAAAAACCATGGCCTTTACTAGACGGACCTTTGTTGGAAAAGTAATGTATCTGCTTTCTTATCCTCATTTTATGATGGGAAAAATAGGCTTGGAGAGGCTGAGTCACCTGCCCAAGATCACCTGGCTGGGAAGGGACAGAGTGGACTCCAGTCACACCTGTTGATCACGAAACCCCTGTTCATGACCATTATTCCAAATTTCCCCTTGGTTTGAATCTTTCACATGTTCTTTTTTTTAAAGAATTTTTTTTTTTAATGTAGACCATCTTTAAAGTTTTTATCGAATTTGTTACAATATTGTTTCTGTTTTATGATTTAGATTTTTGGCCCCAAGGGTGTGGAATCTTAGCTCCCCCACCAGGGACTGAATCTGTGCCCCTCACCTGGAAGATGAGGTCTTACCACTGGACCACTAGGGAAGTCTCTGACTCTCCCACATCCTCTTTGCCTCTTTTGAATGTACGCACGGCACTGGCGAGAGGTCCTCCCTAACGCTTAGGGGCACATTGGATACCCGAGACCCTGTGTCCCCACAGAACCATGTCATCATTTCTTAAACCAGCATCGTGGGTTCAAATCCCAGCTCTGCCACTTGCTAGCTGTGTAACCGGGAATTCTCGGTGTATGGGCTTTCACCTGTAAATGAGAAAAGATATTTCCTCCTAAGGTCGTGAGGGAAGCTGACAGAGTCAACACACTGAAAATGGTGCCTGGGAAAGGTGTTCAGAAATTGCCAGCTATTATTATTATGTCCCTTGTGAAAGCAACTCATGTAAAAATTGGAAGCAAAGGAGGTTTTCCTTGGTGTTCATGGGTTTGCAATACACGCGGTAGTCAGGCTTTAGCTGGCACTGTGGTCATGAATAGTCATACTGGCCAAGAAGCCCTGCCCTGATCAGGGTGGGGGATGGGGTGGGGAGTTGTCCCAGGAGACTCCTTAGCACATTCATTTTGGGATCAAGTGAGCTCTTCTTTTAGCTTGATCTCCTGTCTTAAGCACTAATTATTTTGACTCAGAAACATAGCAGGAGGGAGAGATTGGACAACTGGCCCCCTCTCTACCTCCTACCCCATCTCCAGGCCACACCAGTTAACAGGCACGGGCTCTGCCTTTCACATTCCCTCTGGGAGGAGGAGGACTGCCTGGGACTGAGTATCCATCCTGGTAACTGCCCTGCACACATTATCTCTGAGTTTGCCAACGTGCTTCCTTTAGATGAAGCATCGTCTAGCAGCTTTGCAGGGAGTTTTGAAAACTTGAGAAATTCATAGGAATTTCCCCAAGGTCTTACCACACTCGCCCAGGTCATCAAGGAGACAGAGGTCTCCCCGAAGCCAGGGTGCAGGCGTCTCCAGCCTGAAGAGATGGAGGGCGAGTGCTTTGAGTCATACTTGAGTTGTTAAGGATGGTTCTTAATCACCACTTGGATTCCTTTCAGGGCCAGGGTCACTTTTTGTAGTTACCATAAATCTAAGCTAATATGCATATCAGTGCATATCAGATAACGTAAGCCCTGGAATCAGGCTCTATAGTGATTCTGGCAGGAGCGATGGCAGATCTCCACTGAGCTGGGTGATAAGAGTTACTTCTCCCCACTGAGCCCCTCGTGCGTGGCTCCACTCTCGCTGAGGAATGGGTGATGATCTGCTGCGTTCAGTGCCTCTGGTGGTCACTTACAATGTTCTGGCCCAGCCCCTTCTGCTTCCAGATTCCCGGTGGAGAGTCCGGAGCACACAAACTGCAGCCAGATCGTTTGGGTCGGTTTTGTTTGAACATTGTGGAGTTAGGATTCTGAGACGGATGTTTTCATAAAGGGAAGAACACTTTAGTGTCCTGCCTAGAAATATCATCTTCTACTATGGGGTTGCAGCTCGAAAAATGGAGTGAAAATGAACAGAAAAGCAGGAACCTGGCTTTTCCTCTTCAAGTATTTATTTAGTTGATGGCACTGGGTTTTGGTTGTGGCACGCAGGCTCAGGAGTTGTGGCCTGTGGGCTTGGTTCCTTCACAGCATGTGGGATCTTAGTTCCCTGACCAGGGATTGAACCCACGTCCCCTGCATTGCAAGGCGGATTCTTAACCACTGGACCACCAGAGATGTTTCCTGGCTTGTTTTTTTTTTTTTTTTGCTTTACATTTCCAAGCAAGTCCTCCAGCCTCTCAGCCTTAGTTTGCCCATTGCCATGGGTACTGAAATGGAACATTTCCACTGCCCACCCTTGTCTTCTGCAAACGAGTTGGATTCATCTTCAGCGGCCTAAGCCCTTCACTGGTCTGCAATGTACATTTAAGTTATACTTGCTGGTATCACTCAGACAAGGAAAAGAACTATTTCCAGTTCTGGATGAGCAGGGCTCACTGCTGTAGCCAGATGCGAGAGGAGCAAGGCTGGTAACCCACGTACGTGCCCCCCTCTTGGGGCCTCCACAGGGACCCTGGGGGGAAAGACGGTGACCCCACTCAGGTAACCATTTCAGGGGGACAGGAAGCAATGCTACCTGGGTTTCCACACCAGCTGAACTCAGGGATAATTATACGCGTCGCAACACAGAGCATAAAACAGATTCACTTAGCATCTGCAAGAGTTGATTGCACCAGGCCTGCCCAAACTGGCCTTTCTCACTGCAGGGTGTGGGAGAGCAGGGCTGTGCAGGCCCCCTGGGGCTGCTGGTGCTCAGCCGTGGGAGACACGCCAGTTCTCAGGTCTGTTAATGAGTGCTGTGGTGTCTGGCAAGGCCCCGGCCTGAGAGTGAGGGTGACTAATCAGGAACCTTTTCAATAACGCTGACGGTTCATTCTCCTTTTTTTTTTTCCTCCCTTCCCTGTTCTCTGGGCAGGAGCCGGTTGAAATAAGAGCAAATTAACCTTCCTCTGGAAAAGGCAGGGCCTGATAAAGGACCCCTAAAAGGTTTCCCGTGCCCCGTGCCTGCATGGTTTGCAGTCGGGCTAATTATCGGACTTGGGTGGGCTGGCAGGGGATTCTTCTGTGGTTGTTCCCTCCACTCCATAAGAGGCAGCATCTAAAGACCGTGCCCTGGCATCATTCCACAGGCTGCTTGACAAATAGGCTTCTGACACCAGCGAAGGCAGTGTCATTGCGATTATTCTACATGTGTTCCAGCCCAAACTGAGGACCCTCCCATTTCCTGTTCAAAGGCTACATTTCATCAAGTACTGTTTCCCTCTGGCATGGAAATGTGAGACCTTAAATGCCCTGGACTCCTTAACTGGGAGTGAGAGCCAAAGAGGGGGGTGACCCTTTTTCAGACTCCTCTCTCTCCCCGCCACCCACTTTGTTGCTTGGTAAGTTCATTGTGCTGCTAACACCAGAGCCCAACTGTGTGTTCACTCTTGGGGAAAGTGTGTATGTGTGTGTGTGTGTGTGCGTGCGTGTGTGTGTGTGTGTATCTCAGAGGCGTCAGTAATGCCATCTGTTGGTTAGCGGGTTGGAAGAATTTCAAGCTGGAAGGCAGGTTTTGCTGATGTTGCACCGAAACTTTTAGAAAGGGGTAGTTAATTGTTTAATTGATGTGGTACCCTCATCATGGACTAGACCTCTGAGAATGACTCAAACACAATTTCTTAATGATAGAGCCAAAGGATTTCATGTTGAGAGGCAAGAGCAAGTGAAAGAAATGAAGGAGCTGGAAAACTATGAGGTGGTTTTTAACCATCCCTTGTTCCCTAAAATAAACACATGGCCTAACTCAACTTTCTTTCTACCTTTTTAATTTAAGCCAGTTTGTTCTCTCTTCTCAGCCTTGCGGGACTACCAATAACTGGCTGGGAGGTCCAAGATGCTAACCAGAGTTATCAAACCTTCTAAGTTAAAACTTGAGACACGTGTTCCAACAGGGGTCAGAATATTCGCAGGAACAATGAGTGAGAGTATTTAAAATGGGAGAGTTCCTTGAACATTCTGACCACTGAGCTCTTTTCAGTCTCTGAGCGCCTTGTATGCGTAAGGAGTCACGGTTACGGTTTCAGGCAGGAGTTGCGACTGGTGATGGGAGGCTAGATCTGGCCTTCAGCCACGTTTTATGTTGTAGGCCAGGAGATTCAAAGATACCACTGCACTGGTGGACAAGAACCCAAAAAGGTAGATAAGGAGACATCACCCTTACTTAGTGGCAGAGGAAGCTCCTGTAGAGATTCATAGACTATTCAACACGGACGAGCCTTAGGAGGTCTTTTGTGATGAACATAGTAACCTCCTCAGTAGACAATGCAATCTTTTTCTAATTGCCGTCAGTATTAGCTCATGTCAGTTGAGGGTTGCTGTTATAGCACTGTGCTAAGGATTTTTTTTTAATTATTTATTTTTAATCGGAGGATAATTGCTTTAAAATATTGTGCTGGCTTCTGCCATATGACCCAGCAATCCCACTGCTGGGCATACACACTGAGGAAACCAGAAGGGAAAGAGACACGTGTACCCCAATGTTCATCACAGCACTGTTTATAATAGCCAGGACATGGAAGCAACCTAGATGTCCATCAGCAGATGAATGGATAAGAAAGCTGTGGTACATATACACAATGGAGTATTACTCAGCCATTAAAAAGAATACATTTGAATCAGTTCTAATGAGGTGGATGAAACTGGAGCCTATTATACAGAGTGAAGTAAGCCAGAAAGAAAAACACCAGTACAGTATACTAACACATATATATGGAATTTAGAAAGATGGTAACAATAACCCTGTATACGAGACAGCAAAAGAGACACTGATGTATAGAACAGTCTTTTGGACTCTGTGGGAGAGGGAGAGGGTGGGATGATTTGGGAGAATGGCATTGAAATATGTATAATATCATATATGAAACGAGTTGCCAGTCCAGGTTCGATGCACGATACTGGATGCTTGCGGCTGGTGCACTGGGACGACCCAGAGGGATGGTATGGGGAGGGAGGAGGGAGGAGGGTTCAGGATGGGGAACACATGTATACCTGTGGTGGATTCATTTCGATATATGGCAAAACCAATACAATATTGTAAAGTTAAAAAATAAAATAAAAATTTTTTTAAAAAGGAAGAAAAAATAAATAAATAAAATATCGTGCTGGCTTCTGCCATAGACATCAACACAAATTAGCTATAGGTATACACATGTCCCTTCCCTCTTGAATCCCCCTCCTACCTCCCACCCATCCCACCCCTCTAGGTTGTCACAGAGCATCAGATTCGGGTTCCCTGCATCATAGATTCAGGTTCCCTGCATCATGCAGCAAATTTCCACCTGCTGTCTAATTTTACACATGGTAATGCTTATGTTTAAATACTACTCTTTCAATTCATACCTCCCTCTTCTTCCCGCTCTGTGTCCACAAGTTTGTTCTCGATGTCTGAGTCTCCATTGCTGCCCTGCAAGTAGGTTCATCAGGACCATCATTCTAGATTCCATATATATGCGTTAATATACGGCATCTGTCTCTCTCTTTCTGACTTAGTTCACTCCGTATAGTAGGCTCTAGGTTCATCCACCTCATTAGAATGGACTCAAATCCTGTTATCCTCTCACAACCCTCTGAAGCAGGTGTCATCACAATTCCCATAACTCAGAAGAGGCAACAGAAGAACAGAGAGGTTAAACACTCTGCCCAAAGTTTCACAGCTGGTAGTGTTGGAGCTGGGATAGACACAGTGTAGACACAGCATCACCCTAGTTGTGAAATCATACGACAAGAATGAGGTCCTGACTCTTAACGTCATATACACAGAATCCACAACCAACTCGGTTTCAGTCCCCAGTTTCCAGGTTCTAGTTGTGATCACTGGTCCAGAAACACCTAGGACCACACTCAACCTCACACTCGCACACATGTACATGTGCACTCACGTACACACTTGGGAATAGACTTGCCCTGTTCTACCTCCCTAACTTGTACATACTCAGAGACATAGCAAAAAAGGCAATAAAATGTGGTGCTGTTTCTCCGGCAAGCTTCCTATTCATAAAATGGAACTCGAACATTGCCATGACCTAAATTCCAGGGATATTACATAAAGGAGCCTGCTACCGTTTTTGTACTGTAATTGATTCTCCTTGGGAGAACGGAAATGGGTAATTATGCATTGGCAGAGCCGCAGGGAACATCAGGTGAATTTAGAAAAAGAAAATAAAGAAAATTGCACATCAGACCCCTTGAGGCCCTTGTCAGTTACCACCTGATCCTGAGCACAAGGGGATTTGCTTTCCCGGGTACTCTTAGGGCTCCTCTGCAGCAAGCCCCTGGCTCTGTCCTTTGCAGAAAGACTCCAGAAGTTATTCTTGAAAAGAGGCCTCCCTCCTGACCTCAGCAGAACATTGACATCCAGGCCCTGGAGGGTGACTCAGATGATCCTGGGGTGGAAAAGAAGAGCAGACTCACTGGAAAAGACTCTGATGCTGGGAAAGATTGAGGGCAGGAGGAGAAGGGGGTGACAGAGGATGGACGAGATGGTTGGATTACATCTGACTCAATGAACACGAGTTTGAGCAAACTCTGGGAGATAGTGAAGGACAAGGAAGCCTAGCGTGCTGCAGTCCATAGGGTCACAGAGTCAGACACAGTTGAGCAACTGAACAACAATACCAATCACCGGAGAAGTGTAGTCGTTGAAGAAGACCCATGCCCACAGGGGACCCCACCTCTTCCCGATCCCACTTCCTGCACTCCTGAAGTCAGCCCCTGGCAGCAGCAGCCTCTGTAAGGAGAAAACCAAGACTCAGTCGCTAATGGATTGACAAGTGGTTCGAAAGAGATGTTAAAGGGAAAATGTCAAAGAGAAAATGTGAAGAAAAGGGAAAAGGAGGGGAGTCATGCAAAGGGCCTTCTTATCAATTTGTTGTCGTTTAGTCACTGAGATCTGTCTGGCTCTTTGTGACCTCATGAACTGTAACCCACCACACTCCTGTCCATGGGTTTCTCCAGGCCAGAATACTGGAGTGGATTGTCATTTCCTCCTCCAGGGAATCTTTCTGACCCAGGGATGGAACCTGGGTCTCCTACGTTGCAGGCAGATTCTTTACCATCTGAGCCACCAGGGAAGCTCTCTTGTCAATTACTCTTAGTGAAAGGACAGCATCGCCCTGAGAGGACCAGAAGGGCCTCAGCCAGCGTGTTAATTAAGCCAGAGCTGACTGTGATGACAGGCAAATCCCCGCTTGTCATTGATTTAGCACAAAGTTCATTCTGTAAGAGATTGGTTTAAGGTGATTCCTCTGTGTTTCAGAGAGTGTTTCAGGGACCCAGGCTCTTTCTTTGGCTTCCCCCTCCACCGGTGCCTCAATTGTTCACTTCCAGCCAGACGATGGAAGATGAAAGAGCTTGAAAGATGACAGGCAGGTTTCCATGGGCTAGGCCTGAGTGACTCAAGGTTCTCCATCTACATTCCTATACGCAGAACTGAGCCAGGATGGACCATGTAGACACAAGGGCTGCCACGTCTTGACCATAACTCTACTGTGTAGAGAGAAGCCTGAATCTTTGATAGGTAGCTTGTGTCTTATACCCGCTCACATATTACAATATAGCTAATAAGCTTGAAAATATTGTTTCAGAGGGTTCCAGTCTCCAATTATTCATCCATTTCACGTCATCACCAACATGCAGTGCAATTTATAGCAGAATTCTAGTTTATTCCACAGGTCAAACAACTGAGAAGGAAAGTTGGGATTGTATCATTATATATGCGATTATATTTATTGTACTGCTACTGCTACATCGCTTCAGTCGTGTCCGACTCTATGCGATCCCATAGACGGCAGCCCACCAGGCTCCCCCATCCCTGGGATTCTCCAGGCAAGAACACTGGAGTGGGTTGCCATTGCCTTCTCCAATGGATGAAAGAGAAAAGTTAAAGTGAAGTCGCTCAGTTGTACCCGACTCTTAGCGACCGCAGCCCACCAGGCTCCTCCGTCCATAGGATTTTCCAGGCAAGAGTACTGGAGTGGGGTGCCATTGCCGTCTCCATATTTATTGTGAATACTATTCTTTTTATGCTGCTGCGATTTTGAAATATTTTCTGTTAGATTCCAGGTCCGTGGAAAAGTTACTGTATTAACTACCTTCAGGACCAGCATTTTTATGGTAAATTGAAGTTGGTCTATATACTTGATGACATCTCAGAGACTATCTTTGGTTTACATGTGTTATAGAAACAATGGCTTCCCATGTGGCGCTGATAGTAAAGAATCCACTTGCCAATGCAGGAGTCATAAGAGGGTTTGATTCCTGGGTTGGGAAGATCCTCTGGAGGAAGAAATGGCAACCCACTTCAGAGTTCTTACCTGGAAAAATTCCGTAGACAGAGGAGGCTGGTGAGCTATAGTCCATGGGGCTGCAAAGAGTAAGAATGAAGCAATACAGATACAGTAAGCAAGTCATCTGAGGGCGCCTACATTTTAGGCAGGAGGCTGAAGTGAGGTGAGGAGTAAAGGATGTACCTGAAGCTGAGTTATCTTACAGGAAAGGGCTAATCTAGAGGTCACACGCAGTACTTTAACTTGCCTCCTACTTTTCATACTCTAGTTATGGGTTCGTACCTACTGCAAGGAGAGCTGGGAGGCAGACATTGTGGTTGGGTGTTTTATGAATGGGATAAAACTGGAGTGCTTTGAGTAGGAAAGAATGGGAGAATGGACTTTAGGTGGGCCATTCAGTCCTTAGCCAAGCGAAGTTATACTTTGGGGGCCATCCTTGGGAATAGGGTCTTTGGGCTTCCCTTGTGGCTCAGCTGGTTGAGAATCCACTGATAATGCAGGAGACCTGGGTTTGATCCCTGGGTTGGGGAGATCCCCTGGAGAAGGGAAAAACTACCCACTCCAGTATTCTGGCCTGGAGAATTCCATGGACTGTATAGTCATGGGGTTGCAAAGAGTCGGACACAACTGAGCCACTTTCACTTGGGAATAAAGTCCTAGAACTAAATAAAATTAGTTATAGACAGCAAGGCTAAACTAGGTTTTCCCCAACCAGAGCTGTATTAAATAAGATAAAAGTTCAACTCTGCTATGCGTTTTGGTTTTCACAGAGTCTCCACACTGCTGTGAAGGTGGCCAGGTGGGACACATCCTATCAGCAAGCAGAGAGAAGAAGCATAGGGTCCAGGGAACATGGAACTGAGAGGACAATCTTCTGTTTAATGAAGGTGCCACTGCGTGATCAAGGGGTGAGAGCAGGGCTGCAGAAACGTCTACACCGGCAACCAGGGTTCACAGGCACCACCAGACACTCCAGTTCTTGAAAGGGACACATGAGGGTTAGGAACCACTTGAAGTGGCAGAAAATCCACCTCGACCCCACTTCACCAGAGAGGGTCCTCTGCAGAACGGAGGAGGAGGAGGAGTGAGATCGAGTTAAACTAAATCGTGGGGCCGCGGGGACTAAGCAGACATTTCAAACTGTCCTTGGAATGTGATCAAAGCCCCTAAATGTATTAGGCTGATGCCCTAATGCAGCCCACCACAAGGAAGGCTTGGTATCTCTCCTGTCTCCTCCCTCACTCTTTTTGACCAGCTGTGGGGAGTAACTGAGTTCATTGCCTGAGAGAATTAGGTCAGACCAGAGCTGAATATCAAGCTGACAGAGGGGAGTTTGGTGCCAATGTTGATTAAACGAGAAGTGAAAAGAGAGTCTCACTCTGAATCCAAATATGGGAATTTAAAAGGGAGAAAGCTAATATTAGACTGCTTAAGAGTCAGGACGGGAAGATACGTTTATTGTCAGAGAATCAGGGAGCCTCCATCCAAGTCAATACTTTACTGTAAAGAAGCTACCTTTTATGTTAATAGGTATTTAAAATACTCAAACTTTAGCCGTTAGGATAAAAATGATTCATTTGCTATCTGGAAATTCTTGAAAAACTCTATTACTGCTCTTCAAATACGTATCATGACATACATTATTACTGCAGGGCTATTTCTTAAGTTTTCTAACTCCTATCATTCCAGCCCAGAACTGAAAGAGCGACTCCCTGTCATAAAGAGGACAGCCTCTGACCCCGTCCATCCTGCATAGAAATGACAATCTCATTAACGATGCTAAGTTTATATTGTAAATATATTATCACCACTCTCACACCAACTGCTTATGGTAAAAAATAATTACCAATTAGTTTCAGCAAATGCATTATAAAAAGGTAGCTAATTTTAACCATCTTCCTCCTCCCTGTTTTAGGGGGAAAAAAAAAGAATTGAGTGACTCACGGAAAGCAATCTGTTACCTGGAGGAATTTATAATCATTTAATGATCTTTAATCAGAATGTTAAAGAATCTCCTAAGAATGGTGGTTCAGGTAACAACAAGAAGTGAGTTGCAGTCTCCAGCTTTTCTCTTTCTCTTTGAAATTTAATGGTACAAATAAGTCTACTTAATTGACTTAACCGTTTCTAATTTATCTCTAAGATTCCTTACATGATGTTGTCTGGACATCTATTCTACTCTCTGTCAGCAGATGTCAATCCTTTTTATACCTTCCCTTTCTTCCTTTCTCCCAGGAAACCTGCTTTTCAGTCTCATACAGATATCTTGTCCCTGTAGCTCTCCCCTTATTCTCTTTATTTATTTTTAAAATATTTTTATTCATTTATTTAATTTGGATGCACCAGGTCTTAGTTGCAGCATGTGGGGTCTAGTTCCCTGACCAGGGATTGAACCCAGGCCCCCTGCATTGGAAGCACAGACTCTTAGACGCTCAACCACCGGAGAAGTCCCTCCTAGCTCTCTTTAGGTCCACCCTCCCTCTGACTTTGCTGCCTCCCTCTTGAGCCCAGACCCTAAGACAGAAGCCTCTCCCCCAGACCCTAGTCTCCCTGGTCCATCTTGTCCTTTGTCGTTTTCCAGCAAATCAAGAGAAATCAACCATCTGTGTTTTCTACTTTTAAGCAGGAGAGCCAGATACTGCTGGAGAAAATGATACATTCTTGTATATTGATTCCACTGGTTTCTAATGTCAGTTGTTTCCTTAACACTGTCCAGAAATCTTATCCCTTCCCAAAGAGCTTTTACTTCTTTATGGAGAAGTTAAACATTACCATTCACCACGCCAGCTGCAGTCCGGCTCTGACCCTGAAATCGCATGGACACAGCTCTTGCCAAGCTTGACAGGACCTTCTCTTTGCTGAGTTGTACTAAATACCACAAGGAAGGATGTTGGGTTGGACAACTGGGGCTCTTATCTTGACTTTGCTGTTTTTCAGCTGTGTCATTTTGGCAAGTTTCTTTACTCCCTGAAGTCTCCATTTTTTCACTCATAAAATAGATATAAATAGAGAATTGTGAGAATTAAGTGAATAATAGAAATAAAATTTTAAAATTGCAGTCTAACAATATTTATCTTTTACTTGGAGTATTTGGTTTGCATGCGTGCTCAGTAGCTCAGTCATGTCCTATTCTTTGTGACCCCATGGACTGTAGCCCACCAGGCTCCTCCGTCCATGGGGTTTCCAAGTCAAGAATACTGGAGTGGGTTGCCATTTCCTCCTCCAGGAGATCTCACAGACCCAGGGATCAAGTTCACATCTCCTGAGTCTCCCACACTGCCAGGCAAATTCTTTACAACTGAGCCACCTGGAAAGCCCTGGAGTAGTTGCTTTACTAAATATTAATTTAATCACTAGTAAATGAGTTTAAAATTCCCACCTAATTTTTTTCTATTTGTCCCCTGTTTCCTTTTTTTGACCTGTTCTTGCCCTCTTTTGGGTTATACATTTTTTATTATTACATTTGTTACCTATCATCATGATTAATATTATTTTTGTTTGGGTCAGGATATTATAAACTGTGAAGTTGAAGATTTGCTTCCAGGAAATCGACAAGGATGACATTCTTGATCTGGGCAGCATGCTATTATTCTTTTATTTACTGAGCACCTACTTTATACCACATGCTGTTCAAGACTCTGAGAATCAAACCAGGAATAAAAACAGATACATGCTCTGCTCTCATGCAGTTTACCATCTAAAAGAAAAAGAGTATGAACTCTAAGCTTAGACAGTCCTGAGTTCAGAAACTAGCATTTTTACTAACTAGTTGTGTAACCTTAGACAACTGGCTACACATGGGGTATTCAAGTGTAAACCCTGGAATGACACTCGTGGAGGGTAATTTTGAAACACAGAGATAATGTATAGAAAACTCTTGCACAGCTGGGGCATGTAAATGGTAATAAATGTGCTATAATTAATTATCATTATTATATTCACCAAACTCTAATCACCTGAATGCTTTGCCACATATTAGTATTATTAAATAATGCCAAATTGGGACCATTTCACTGTCACTCTCTCTTTGCCTACACAATCAAACTGTTATATGTTTGTATTTTTCTGCACTTTGATTTTCAATTTTGTGAACATGATTTCACTAACTGTCCATGAGTCTGTAATAATAATAGGAGTTGGAATAATAAGAACCATATTATTACTACATGGGGTGACGTTCGCCATCTTCCTTGTGAAGACAGATGTCTAAAGTCAGTGTCATATTACTTCTGGTGGTTATTATTAACTACCAAGTTTAATGTTCATGTAAAAAGGATATGCTAGGAAAGCAGGATCCCAACTTTAAAATATAGTAAGTCTCCTACATATGAAGGAGTTCCGTTCCAAGAGCATGTTTGTAAACCCAACTTGGTTGGTAAGTCCCACAAAGTTAGCCTAGGTACCCAACTAACACAATTGGTTATATAGTACTGTACTGTAATAGGCATATAATATTTTTCATACTAATAATACATAAAAAACACAAAAAATAAAGTATTTTTAATATTACAATACAGTGCCTTGAAAAATATAGTAGTACAATACAGCGGCTAGCACGCAGTGGCTGACATTGAGTGAACAGGCAAGAAGAATTACTGACAGGAGAAGGGAGTGGTGGAGGGAGACGGCAGAGCTGAAAGGTAGTCAGCCATAGGAGACGGAGGGCAAGCTGCAGTTCCAGTCACACCTGATGCTGACCGCACAGGTTCTGATTCCCTCTTGGAACCAGATGCACGTTCGCATCTCTGAAAGTTTGCAACTTGAGGGTTCATATGTAGGGAACTTACTGTAGTCCTATCTCCAAATATATCTATTTGGAATCGCATAATTAATTAGCATAAAATACCTTTTCAAATTCTCTGGCGCCTGACTACAATTTTCACATGGGATGGACTAGAAATTCAAACTCTGTAATTGTCACTATGTCAGAGTTATTAGTTATTAGAGTTATTAGGCACTTCTATGTATGTATCCGTTATGTGATTTCACCTAATGTCATTCAATAATATGTGCTTTTGACTATCTCCTAAGAATGTGCCCATTAATGGGAAAAATATTGACTGACTATATTGCCGGGGCAAGGCGCGGTTATTAGTAATGGTTCTGGAAATTTACTTTGCATAAGCATCACCTGGAACTCTGCTCAGTGTTATGTGGCTGCCTGGATGGGAAGGGAGTTTGAGGGAGAATGGATATATGGATATATATGGCTGAGTCCCTTTGTTGTTCACCTGAAGCTATCACAACATAGTTTATAGGCTCTACCCCAATATAAAATAGAAAGTTAAAAAAAGTAATCACCTGGGAAGAAGCAGGAAGTGAGTGGGGGCTTGTTTAGGGGATTGTTATAAATACAGATTCCTGGGTTCCACTCCCTAAGACTTCAGTTGGCAAGCTGACCATGAATAATCTCTTAACGTAAAATGAGAAACTTTCCACAGTCTTGGGAATTCCAGACCACCTGACCTGCCTCTTGAGAAATCTGTATGCAGGTCAGGAAGCAACAGTTAGAATTGGACATGGAACAAGACACTGGTTCCAAATAGGGACAGGAGCACCTCAAGGCTATATATTGTCACCCTGCTTATTTAACTTATATGTAGAGTACATCATGCAAAACGCTGGTTTGGAGGAAGCATGAGCTGGAATCAAGATTGCTAGGAGAAATATCAATAACCTCAGATATGCAGACGACACCACCCTTTTGGCAGAAATTGAAGAAGAACTAAAGAGCCTCTTGATGAAAGTGAAAAAGGAGAGTGAAAAAATTGGCTTAAAACTCAACATGCAGAAAACTAAGATCATGGCATCCGGTCCCATCACTTCATGGCAAATAGATGGGGAAGCAGTGGAAACAGTGGCTGACTTTATTTTTCTGGGCTCCAAAATCACTGCAGGTGGTGATTGAAGCCATGAAATTAAAAGATGCTTACTCTTTGGAAGGAAAGTTATGACCAACCTAGACAGCATATTAAAAAGCAGAGACATTACTTTGCCAACAAAGGTCCGTCTAGTCAAGGCTATGGTTTTTCCAGTGGTCATGTGTGGATGTGAGAGTTGGACTGTAAAGAAAGCTGAGTGCCAAAGAATTGATGCGTTTGAACTGTGATGTTGGATAAGACTCTTGAGAGTCCCTTGGACTGCAAGGAAATCCAGCCAGTCCATCTTAAAGGAGATCAGTCCTGGGTGTTCATTGGAAGGACTGATGCTAAAGCTGAAACTCCAATACTTTGGCCACCTGATGCAAAGAACTGACTCCTTAGAAAAGACCCTGATGCTGGGAAAGACTAGGGGCAGGAGGAGAAGGGGACGACAGAGGATGAGATGGTTGGATGGCATCACTGACTCAATGGACATGAGTTTGGGTAAACTCCAGGAGTTGGTGATGGACAGGGAGGCCTGGCATGCTGGAATCCATGGGGTTGCAAAGAGTCAGACACGACTGCGCTACTGAACTGAACTGAAAGTGAGAAATTCAGTAGGCATCTTTTACTTCTTGTGTCTGTCCCCAGGAACAGAACTGTGGCTGTGATTTCTACTCAGTGGTTATGTTTCAAAACTCATCTCATCATTTCTCCTGAGGGTATTTCAACTTAACCTTGACCCTACTTAACCTTTTTTGTAAACAATTATTTTTAAAGAGGTTAAATGGGCCAGATTTCTTGGACTGAAAATGGAGTCATGCAAACTGATAATTTTAACTATAATTTACATGAAAAATGTGAAATAATAAATATTGAATCAATGCTTGGCAAAAGTAGAATTCAAATCAATTCAACTACAGAAGTATTTGTTGGAGACCTGTTGAGGTTCTTTTTTTTTTACATGGTGTCTGCCACCTGCCTTGTCTGGCTCATAGTGGACACTCTGTGTCTTCTTTGAGTTGATTCATTTGAAAATGAGTTCTTTTGGTGCATTCAATGAAAATGCATGGTACACAGTTAGAAGCTTAGACGTGAGTCAGACTCTGGGCTCTATTCCTGTTTTGCTATTCACCACCCACCACTGTGTGATTTGGAGTGAAATTGACCTTCTCTGTGCTTCTCGTTTTCTTCTTTTCCAAATGGGGCTAACAATAGTACCTAATTCATGTGATGGTTGTAGGCAGTCAATGGAATAGCATGAGGAATTGGTTTGTTTCAACGTCTGGCACTTCTTAAATGCTCAAGAAAAGCCTGCAGGACACACATGGGCAGAGCCTGGATGGACTGATGGAAAAAGAAGCTTCAGATCCACTGACAAACAGTATCTAAGGATCGGGTCTGGGAATCTTTTATTTTTTTTTTAAATACGTCTTCCTTTATTTTTTTCTTTCATAAATTAGTCTTGCTTACTTTATAATACCTAAATGATACAGACATAATTAGAATATAAAAATAAAAATTCTAGACCTCTTAACTCTATAATTCAATTCTACTTGGAGATAAAAAGTTTTCTACAGTGAACATACCTTTTTCAAGTATAGATATAGATTGTATAGATGTAGGTGTAGATTAATGGGTTAATAGATGGACAAACAAGTGATAAAGCAAATTTAGTAAAATGTTGGTGGCAGAATCTAGGTAATGCATATATAAGTGTTCTATAGAGTTCTTTTAACTTTGCTGTTCAGCTGAGATTTTTCACAATAAAATATTGAAAAAATAACATGACATTCTTAGGTAGAGATTTCTATTGTTGTTATTTAGTCGCTAAGTCATTTTCAACTCTTATGTGACCCTATGGACTAGTCTGCCAGGCTCCTCTGTCCATGGGATTCTCCAGGCAAGAATACTGGAGTGGGTTGCCATTTCCTTCTCCAGGAGATCTTCCCAACTCAGGGATTCAACTCATGCCTCCTGCTTGGCAGGCAGATTCTTACCACTGAGCCACCTGGGCATCCCATAGAGATTTCTATAATATTTATTAAATAGGAAAGACCAGGTTACAGAATATAATGTATGTTGTGACACTAGTTTGTAAAGTAGATGTTTATATTTATAAATTATATTATTGATATAATAATGGCATGTAGACATAGATAAGGTTGTAGAGATCTTTTAAGTCTGTATATTACCCATATCTATATCCTTATAAAAATCTATATCTGGGACAAGATATAGCTTTTACATATGGATTTAGAAAAGCTAAAAATGAAAAAATGCATCTTTATATTCTTACAAATGTTAACCAAAAGAAAATTGGTATAGTTATAATTATATCAAAAGAGTAGAGTTTGAGGAAAAAAGTATTACTAGAAGAAAAGCACATTTCATAAAGGTGAAGTAGCCAATTCGTCAGGAATAGAATAATTCTAGATTTATATGCTTTTAATAAAGTAGCCTTGAAATATACAAGGAAAAATCAACAGAATTAAAAGGAGAAATGGACACAGCAACAATAACAAATGGAGATTTTAACAAACAGACAAAAGTCAATAAAACCTAGTAGATCTGTGCATCATAACTAGCAAACTTAACCCAGTGTCTGAGGAAAATACTTACCAAAATAGTATGCTAGGCCATAAAGCTCTTGAAAAACTATGAATGATTGAAATAATTCAGAGACTTCATGTTCTTTGAAAGATCTTTTACTGAAATTATGGATAGAAATATACAAAAGAAAGCAAATGATATAAATGGAACTAGAAAATGGAACTTAGAAAATATTTGGAACTGAATGAGAATGAGAATACTGTATATAAAAACTTGCAGCTTATAGCATGCAGCTGAAGCCATGGTTAGAGAGACATTTGTACTTTTAAATGCACAGAGTTGGAGAGAAAGGCTGAAATTTCAATGATCTAAGTATCCAGCAGGGACTTCCCTGGTGGCTCAGAAGTAAAGAATCTGCCTGCTATGCAGGAGACCCAGGTTCAATCCCTGGATCGGGAAGATCCCCTGAGGAAGGGAATGGCTAAGCACTCCAGTACTCTTGCTTGGAGAATCCCATGAACAGAGGAGTTTGATGAGCTATAGTCCACAGGTTCAAACCCGACTTAGTGATTAAACAACAACAACAAGTATCCAACTCAGAAAGTTAGATCATTTGAAGCCAAATAAAGTAGAAGGAAGGAAATAATAAACAAAAGAACCAAGACCAGTGAATTGGAAGGCAAATATACACTGTATATTAGATTCAACAAAGCTAATATCTTAAAAGTGAATTTCAAAAAGATCAAGAAAATGTATAATTCCCTAGCAAGACTGATCAAGGGAAGTTAAGAGAGGGCGTAAGTGATTCTTATCAGGAAGTAAATAAGGGCTTTTTGTTATGATTTGACAGACATTAAAAAGATAATGAGGTTATATAAACATCTTTATGTCAACCAAGTTGAAAACGTATGTATCAACTGCTAGAAAAACACAACTTGTCCAAATAGACAAAAATAGAAAATCCACAAACACTGAGGAGTCCATTATCTATAAAGGAAATTGAATCTTACTAAATACCATCATGATGATGGTGATGCCATCTGGAGAGGTTCTTAGACCCTAGCTCCCATTTTTAATGTTGTGGGATTTTTATTAGCCTAGTCCCTGGATTCTCTTACTTATTCCTCCTGACAGGAGAAGCAATTACCTAACACAGGATTTGAGGGAAGAAACAAAGAATGCTCAGGTCAGTTTTAGTGATTAGAACCTTGCCTGACAATTAATATTTGGGCCTGGAGAATTCCATGGACTGAAGTCCATGGGGTTGCAAAGGGTTGGACACGACTGAGCGACTTTCACATTCAATAAATGTTAGTTGTTACTTTCTTTAGAAAAATTGAATCCTTATTTGGTGCCAGAAGTGGGTTAAATGCTTTACATTGCTTTATGTTGTATAACATGTAAAAGAAATCTTTGAGGTAAACTCTATGATTTGGGACTTCCTGGTGGTCCAGTGGTTAAAACTCTGTGCTTCCAATGCAAGGGATGCAAGTTCAATCCCTGGTTGGGGAAATATGATCCCGCATGCCATGTGGTATGGCCAAAATAATGATAATAATAATTAAAAAATAAAGAAAGATTCTAAAAAAAATTACCCTTATGTTACAGATGAGGAAGTCAAAATTTGGGAAAGTTAAGTGTCTGTCTAAGGTCATACGCCTTGTAGGGTCTGATCTCAGAGTACACAGTTCCTTCTTGCAAATATAAGACATTGGTGATAAGTGGGTCAAACAAAAGAGAGCAAAGGATTGATGTGCATTTGTCATTATTCCTAGAGAGGAAATTTAGGGTGAGGATCCTACTGATGGTCAACCAATAGCATCTAATCCCAAGAAAATGACAGTGTTTGTATGATGTTTAAAAGGACTCAGTTTAACAGAAGTAATATTCAAAACATTACACATTCATGGAACTCCAAGCATGTCCAAGAGTCTTCATGAACCATATAAACATCACATCATTAAATGTGAAAAGAGTTGGGTCTTTTCAAATATCACTGTCTAACCTTCAGGTCTCCCTCCAACTCCAGTTCTCTTTGGAGTTTTACCTCCTTCATAAGAAGGTTTAATGGGACCTGATCAGGTTAAGTTAGATCAGTCCATGCTTATAAATGGTTCTGAAATCGTTTTTGCTTTCTCTTCCCTCCCACTAAGCTGAGCTAGCCAATGCCTTCTTTTCAGCCTTCACAGCCTTGCAATCATGCTAATCATACAAGCTTTTCCTAATCATTCCTGAAAAGGAAAAGGCAAGGTCTTTGGGGGAAGAATATATGATATCTGAAGTACTTCTTGGATCAGTGTTCACTAGAAAAAACATGATTTTTATAAAAGACAAAAACATAGCAACCTCTTTAGCAAATTTGGATCTTACTGATATTTATCCAGGTGTTTGGAAATGTTTACAATCTGAATCTGAGCTGGGAATTAGAAAGCTATACTTCTTACACTTTAGTGGGAGAGTATATGTGATGGGGAATTTTCAAGACAACATTTATTTCTGGAACCAAAATTGAATAATACTGAAAAGGAGCATTCATGCCTGCTAAGTCACGTCTGGCTCTTTGCTACCCCATGGACTGTAGCCCACTAGGCTCCTCTGTCCATAGGATTCTCCAGGCAAGAATACTAGAGTGGGTTACCATGCCTTCCTCCAGGGGATCTTCCCAACCCAGGGATCAAACCTGTGTCTCTTAGGTCTCTTGCATTGGCAGGCAGATTCTTTACCACTAGCAGCACCAGGGAAGCCCACTGAAAAGGGGTCTAGGCATTAAATTTCAAAGTGCTGTTCAAATAAAGTTAAGTTACCCCAGTATCTGGAATTAAGGAATTAACATACATTTGGAAGATGTGAACAAAATTGGAAACACTTTAAAGTTTTTTTTAATGTATTGTATTTGCATGAAGTATTTTTAATTGAATAAATCTGACTATAGCATGTAAGTTTATCAAAGTGTTACTTTGATATATTTATATATCGTAATGATTGCTGAAATAGTGATATTTGTCACATTACATAATTATAGCACAGTATTATCGTCTATTGGGCTTCCCTGATGGCTCAGGTGATATAGAATTGGCCTGCAATGCAGGAGACTCAGGTTCAATCCCAGGATCAGGAACATCCCCTGGAGAAGGGAATGGCTCACTCCAGTATCCTTGCCTGGAGAATTCAACGGACAGAGGAACCTGGCGGGCTACAGTCCATGAGGTTGCAAAGAGCTGGACACAACTGTAAGAGAAAAAAAAATCATCTATTACTATATTCATTATGCTGTGCATTAGATCTCTAGGGTTTATCTCCTACTTGTTACAAACTTGTACCTTTAACCATTATCCTTGTCCCTCCCACCCCATCCCCTGGTAATCACCATTTTACTCTCCGGGTTTTTTTTTTTTTTTTTAACATATTTAACATTTTGTTTTTAATTATTTATTGGCTGCACCGCACGACTTGCAGGATCTTGGTTCCCTGACCAGGGACTGAACCCGGACCCTCAGCAGTAAAAAGCTTGGAGTCCTAACCACTAGACTGCCAGGGGATTCTCTATATTTAACTTTTTTAGATCCCACATAGGATCTTTGTCTGACTTAGAAGTTGTCCAAGTCTTGTCTTTGTCTGGCTTAGACGTTTTCTTTCTAATGACTGATGTGCTGTGTCTTTGGGCAAGTTCAAATCTATGCTTAGAGACCTCAGCTCCCCTATTTGCAATTTGGACTCCATAAAGCACATAGACATGGAAAGAGGATTTTTATAGAATGCCTATATTTCACTTTGGCTTTCTTGCATACGGCAGCTATAAAACCACAAATAGCCCAGCCAGATTTTCCTTATGTCTGGACTTCCCACCCAGGAGCAAGTAAAACACTTTTCAAAAGTACTATTAGCTCCACTGAATTGCTACTTCCTCGTATTATATGGAGCCCAGGTGGTTTTTAAGTGTTAACACCACTTCCTCAAAACTGCCTCTCTGGCTCCCAGGGATTAACTCAGATGCTTGGAAGGTAAGCTTTGCTCATTATTTTAACATTTTCTGTAGCTTCTCTGCAGGGTAGATTCATTCGGGCCACCCTAGAGTTTCCATTTTATAAGAATGCCCCTTCCCAAAGAGAAAGAATATTTATGGAGCTTGCTCTGACAGCTCTGAAACGAAAGTGATAAAAAATGGTTTAAATTGCCAATCTGAAATTAATGTTCCCTTTCCAGTAAGAAAGAATGTTTTTTGAAGCTTGTTCTGACGCTTCTAATATTAGAACATTTTAAGCCTGACCTTCTGAAATGAAGGGAAAATAGTTCGAATCTCTGTGGTCTAGGTATGACATCTCGATGTGAGGTGTTAGAAGAACATACTCTCGCGGTCCTTCCATTGGCTCTGCTGTCTCTTTTCCCTTGTTTTCTTCCTTACGTAGAAACAGTACCCAAAATTTAGGCCTTGTGCCTTTTCCCTCTTTCTCCCCAAACTCTTTTAGGTTTATACATTCATACAGGGATGTTCATAGAGTGAGAGTCTATGAAAATCACAGCAATTTGCAATCCTGAATTACTCCAAAATATTAAATAAAAGCCTATGTGCTTCACTGGCAAACACCATCAGAGGGAAAAAGAAAAAGGAAGCCTACGTAGGAGGTATGGAAGAAGAAGAGAAGAAAAGAACAAAGGGTAGATTTGAAAAGTTGGTGAAAACATGAGATACATTCCCCTTGTTTCCAGAGAAACCATTAGTCACCTAGAATTCTTCAGCAAATCACTCACCAGAAATGCGAGTAAGACTCTCCATCAAAAACCAGAGGAGAAGCACTCATTGCAAAACTGAGAAAAACATTATTTTGCTCAGGCTTATAAAAGTAAATACATTTATAAAAGAAAATAAATTCTTTATAGAATTTCTATAAAGGCCCTTTCCAACTCCATTTATATAAATTATATGCCATATTGCTGATCCGCAATGAAATCAAATATATTTTCAGAATGGTAAGCCTAACAAAACTACTACACTTGTGTATGCATGGTGGGGGGGGGGGGCGGGGGGGGGGAGGGGAGTGCCAGTGACCATAAGTGATAAACAGTGGGTAATAATGGTATGGGAGGTAAAAGCCTGCCTTTTAATATCCTATTTGTAACTATTAAATCCCAGACTTGAGAAAGAAAAAACAATTTGTTAAATTACACATTCAGTGACAAAAACTTTGGTATCTGAACAAACTTGCATAAATAAAATCTGTGTCAAGGGCTTTTGATAGATGAAACATTTCAAATTTTACTCCTGGGGCTTTACCAGGTCTCCAGGACCACAGTTGAAATTATAGCTTGGGATTGTTCACAAATGTACAATTGATCCCTTAGGTAGATTATATATGAAGCTATGCTTTAAGCATTTGCAAAATTTATAGCACCTTAAATTGGTATTGAACCTCAAGATAGAGAAAACAATACTGTTGATTTAAAAAATAACACTCCTTTATATTAAAACGTATACCTGCATTACAGAAAATTTAGGAGATGTACATAAGGCAAAAGAAGAAGAAAGCATGTGTAATTCTAGCCATTAAGAAAGCAAGACCATTGTACATCTCATTATATATTTTCTTTTCTCCATTGTTTATAATGGCCACAGGGTATAGCACCACATGGATATACCATAGTTGATTTAACCAATTTCTTATTGCTAGGAATTTAGGGTTGTTTTCCTTTTTTTTTTTTTTGCCAAAATTCATCAAGTGACAATGAATACCCCTGTAACATAAATCTTTGTACAGATCTGTTTGCTTTTCTGAAGTTAAATTTGGGCAGAAAGAGAACTTACATGAAGAGAATATTTAAAGCATGTAATCATTTTAAAGCTACCCTCCAAACATTTGAGTTTTATTTTGATGGTCAGAATTTGATATAAGGAGAGTTTATCTTCGATACTACTCTAAGAAGGGAGATGAATTTAATACTACAAGTTCTTGGTGGAATAGGTGAGTTTACCTGCAAAGTATGTCATGGCACAGAATTAAAGAACAGAGTCAGAGGGCACTCCAAAATAAAGCAAGGTTTTCTTACCCCTTTGGGGGTAGCTGCATCTTCCTGTGGGTTTCCTTGGTGGCTCAGTGGTAAAGAATCCACCTGCCAATGCATGAGATGTGGGTTTGATCCCTGGGTCAGGAAGACCCCCTGGAGTAGGAAATGGCAACCCATTCAGAAATCCCACGGACAGAGGAGCCTGGTGGGTTACAGTCCATGGGCTCGCAAAGAGTCAGACATGGCTGAGCAACTGAGCATGCTCACATCTCCCTGTGAGTGTAAATAATCTGGGGATGAGGAAGGTATGCACCTGGTAAGAAGGAGAGTGAGGTCCCTGGACAAAGGTGCCAAGGGGAAGGCCATTTCTGAAGAGTTTTCCCAGCGAATATCATCCTGAAGGATTACACAAAAGAAGAAACAACCTGTGCAACCTACGGCGTTTTCAGGCTTATTCATTCACATTTTCTTTAAATGCAGAAGTTGTTAGCATTTTGGAACTTTCTTCCTCTTGAAAGTCATTTAAATAATAGCCTAGATAATGCAGTATCTGGGAGCATAGGTAAGAGGCACCCAGGATTCTTTTGCTGCTGGGGAGGATTCTAGAAAATTGGAGGTTAATGTAACAGAGGAGCACATGCTAATAAAAAATAAATCACTGTGCTTGAGATGAATAGAGGCATCTCATATAAAATAGGGCTTCTTCCCAGATGGCACTGATAGTAAAGAACCCGCCTGCCAATGCAGGAGACACGGGTTCCATCTCTGGGTCGGGAAGATCTTCTGGAGAAGGAAATGGCAACCCGCTCCAGTATTCTTGCCTGGAGAACTCCATGGACAGAGGAGCCTGGCGGGCTACAGTCCGTGGGATCTTAAAGACAGTCGGACAAGACTGAAACGAATTAGCGTGCACACATATCAAGGATCAATCAAGTCAGCTCTAGGGGAAATAAATTCTGAAACTGTTAACACCCCGTGATTCTGAGTAATGGAGATGGAGGGAGACAAACTTTTTATTTGGGGTTCTACTGTCTGGATCTTTTACAAATTACTACTATGTGCATGCCTTGCATTTATAAAGAAAAAGAAACTTAAAATAACTATAATGGATATATGCTTTAAAAATAACTGGCTTAGATTTCAGGTCTTCAGGCTGTGACTCAACAAGCGTAATCTTTTAAAGAGGCTGACTTCGTAGACCATGTAGCAATAATTGTTGCTGTTGTTTCAAATTAACATCTATTAGCAATAACAAAAAGGTTTGTAAAATAAAAAATAGATATCATTTATAGCAATTTCTTCAAAATCCAAACATCAATGGGAAATAGAGAAAACAATATGAGCTTAAAACGGATCCTTTTTATCTTCCCCACATAAACCACATTGTTTTCTTCATTCTCAAATAATTTAATATAAAAATAGTTTAGAATAATAATACCAAATACTAGTACTATTAAAGCAATGTCTCATAAAAATCACTTATGTTTGATTCTATTTCATGGAGATATAATTTTCTTCCTCATTCTCTAGCCCAGGTGAAATGAGAATGAATCTTAAAAAGCATTTTGTTTAGTGTTCCTTGTTTATTAATAGGGGACCAAGAAGACCTTTTAAAATAAAATGTAATTCAATAGAACTGGTTTGAAAATAAATAGAACACATGTGGTTAAACTTTGCTTTTGAAATTAACCTATCAGGCACAGATCTCTGTAATTAAAGATTCCTAATTCACAATTCTCTGAATCACTGCATTTGGCAGGCAAATGCCAGTAATTTTCATTTCACAACACAGTGCCTCAGACAGTAATAAGCCAGAACGAAACACATGCAGGTTTAATCAGGTAACAAAGCATGTCAAATACTTACCCTGAAACAAGGGAGTCTGGCACATGAAGTGTGAGCCGGGAGAAGTCCCTTAGGGGATGTTATATGCTCTGATCTGTACCTTTTCACAGCTTCTATTGACACCTTTAAGAGGAAAGAAAAAGTCTCCGCCAGAACAGGCATTGGTATTCAAAACAAACCACTCTGGATGGGACTTCTGGGAGCCAAAGATACAAACACACACACACAGACATGTGCGTGGACACAGATGCATAAGCACACACGTGCACATTTACATACAAATAATATATCAATGCAAACATAGAGGCAGGTAAATAAATGAAGAGCATTTAAAGAATGATCTTTGTTTAAGCAATTTTGGTTCAAGGGCCATAATAAGAAATAAATGCTATATTTAGCTCTTAGGAAAGTATGTAAAAGTTTGATTTTGGTCTATAGGTCTCTATACATATGGGTTTCCCTGGTGGCTCAGTGGAAAGAATCTGCCTGCTAATACAAGAGATACAGTTTCGATCCCTGTGTTGGGAAGATTCCCTGGAGAAGGAAATGGCAACCCACTCCAGTATTCTTACCTGGAGAATCCCATGGACAGAGGAGCCTGGTGATCTACAGTCCATGAGGTCTCACAGAGTCAGACATGACTGATGTGACTTAGCATGCATATATATTATATGTATACTAGCTGTTTCAGAGCCCAGAGATAAGCTAGCAAGGTACTGCTCTTAGAAGGAGAACCAAGGAGCAGGAAGACTTTCCAAGGCTCTCATATGGCAAGTCCACAGATCTTAAGTAAGGGACCCGATATCTAAAGTCCATGATCTATGGGGCAACCAAAGAGCTAGTGAGGAGAAAATTTTGCAACATACATTGTTGCAAATAGCATTGTAAATAGCCCACATGGACAGGGCCGCCCACGATGGCGCTTCCTTTAGACCTGGACAGCTAGCTTGAACAGTGTGTTGCCTCCTTTGACTTTGCCTCTTCTCAAAGAGTGAAAGGTCCACAGGACAGGGGAAGTGCCCATCTGAAGCCCTGTCATCAAATTCTGGATGTGGGGTCCCCAGCACATGCCCCTCTACCCCAAACAGCCCAAACCTAGGTCCTTGCTGGATGGTGAGGGCCTGCTGGGAAATTGGGTTCCCTCCATTCTCTTCCATGTAAAATACCATGTTTAATAGAGAATATATAATCAAGGCATGCTCATTTGAAGATTACAAAGATTTTTCATATGCAAAATCAACAATAACTTCAGCGATTTTTCTAAAGAGTATAGCTAGCAACAGATTTTTTTCAGGAAAAAGCGTTTCATCACTGTCATAGTTTAGAAAAGCTAGCACATGGAGATAATAAAGAACAGACAGACTTTTCGTTGATTTTATCATTGCTTTTAAATTCTCGGCAAACCATGTACCTGCTTATTACTTGTACTTGGCGAGAGTTGGGGACGGGAACCACTGCCCTGCCTTTGATATTCCACTCATGTTTGTAATCATTCATGTCTGACTCTTTGTACCTCATGGACTGTAGCGCACCAGGCTCCTCTGTCCAGGGGATTTTCCCAGCAAGAATACTGGAATGGATTGCCATTTCCTCCTCCAGAGGATCATCCTCACCCAGTGACTGAACCTGTGTCTCCTGCATCTCCTACATTGGCAGGCAGATTCTTTACCACTGAGCCACCTGGGAAGCCCCTTGATATTCCACTGCTCCTCCATTATTCCAGGTCTTCTGAGAAGGTATCCTGGTGCCTAAAAGAAGGGCAATAACCATCTGCCACTGTCAGCTCAGGGGAGAAGAAAGAACAGAACCTCCTAGCACGTTTAAGAAGAATCTCCTTCAGGTTACATGGCCCTAGTTCATGTGGGAGGAGGAAACGAGAGTGGAACAATATATGTTGAATATCTTTCCGGCTATTATACATGGAACTCTGCTCATGCTCAATGTTACGTGGCAGCCTGAATGCGAGGGGAGTCTGGGGGAGAATGGATATGTATAAATGCACGGCTGAGCCTTTTTGCTGTCTACCTGAAACTATCACAATGTTTTTAATCAGCTATACTTAACAGTAAAATAAAAAGCATACCTTAGACTTCTTTGTCAGCCACGATAAGGGAGTCTTTTAGAGTTTGTTTCCGGGTGAATCCTTGAATCATACTATTGTAGCAGGTAATGCTGATCATTAGGGGACCTGAGTTCTACTGATGAACATTGACTCTGGTACAAACATTCCATCTGATTTACCGTCTCTGAGTTTTGATGTCTCCAATGTTACTTACAGCTGGAAAGAAACGTTTATATATAACTAGTCACCGATAAGCTATGAAGCAGAAAGGAACTTAAGTTGGTTTTAGGAGCTGGAGGAGAAATCTGGATGCTAACTGGAAGGGAAGATAAGAAATTCAAGCTCTTCTTTCTGGAGGAGCTGCAAACACTGTGTTGCTGAAAGCCCTACCATTCATCTCTGCTCTACTAGTTTTATCTTCTGAGTGTTCCCCTGGTCTATGGTATCGTTTATTAGTTGAATGTCAACTATCTCCTTGGTGTAGAACAGAGCCCTACTCCTCCATCTCTTGGAGCAGAAAATGCAAGAAGGATTGTGACAGACAGAAAGAAGCACAGTAGCCACCAAAGCACCTTATTAAAGTGGTTTTAAAAGATCTGTCAGTTTCAGAGTCAATTCCAAAATATGTATTTCAAAGCAATGTCTTCTAAGGGGAAACAACTCTGGCATATAATGAGAGCTTGGTAATCGTTATTGAATGAAAGGTTCTCAGCTCCCTAGAAGGTAATGGTTCACTTCATTCAATTCTTCAGAAGAATGCATGAATATGTCCATATCTTGCTGTCATACTGGCAATTTTATGGGTAGTGCTGTCTGTGAATTGCAATGACAAAATTAGCTTCAGGATGGGATATCAAGAAGTCTGAATCTTTGGCCAGAAGTGAACTGCTGAGATATCTGATGGGATAAGCAATCCCTCAGGAAAGATAGGGGCATAAATCAGAGCATATAGCAGCCTGTTCTTTGGGTGGTTAGGTGTGGTCACACACAGCAAAAGGAAAGAAACCTTTAAACAGGGTCTGCAGAAGTGCTGGCCACCGTGTTAAAAGACTACCAGATCATTTGGGTTTTCTTACACCAGTATTCTTGCCTGGAGAATCCCATGGACAGAGGAGAGCCTGTTGGGCTACAGTCCATGGGGTCACAAAGAGTCATACACAATTGAGCGACTTGCACTCACTCACACCTTATCTTGAGCTCTCTTTGTAAAATAAACAAATAAGGCTTCCCAGGCTCAGATGGTAGAGAATTTGCCTGCAATGCAGGAGACCTGAGTTCTATCCCTGTAGGAGGGAGTGGCTACCCACTCCAGTATTCTTGCCTGGAGAATCCCACGGACAGAGGAGCCTGGAAGACTATAGTCCATAGGGTTGCAAAGAGTCAGACGCAACTGAGACAGTTTCACTTTCAGTCATGAGACCTACCAATGGAAGGTGTGACCCTGCATCCTGACCAAGGACCTAACCAGGTCAACACAAAATGCCTGAGGTCAGAAAAGTCACATCTGTGCTCAAAGCATCTAGATCACTCCATCATCACTCCAAGAAGTGACAGCTTCCTCCTGAGAACATTGCACCCTTCTGAGGACACTGATAGTCACGCTGGGAGCATATTGTCTAATTCACTATGTATTATAACAAGACACCCAGTAACAGCTGGGCAGAGATGTTGTAATTTCAACTGCAGACTATTGAGTAGAATAGAAATGCGTTAAAGCCCTTTCCTAGGCTGAGATTCTGTTGTGTGACTGTCTTGCATTCCCACTTGACTTTCTCACATCCTACTTCCGTGAACTGATACTGGGATCAAGGAGGTAGGTATACATGGGTGACGTTCAAGTCAAATATGGAAGGAAGAATCGTCCATCCATTCCCCTCCCCCATGTATTCCCCTTTTCCGGTGGAAAATAAAATTCAAGATAAGGATTCAATACAATGGTCCTTACTAGTGCTTTGCTTCTGGTGAGCTGTGCTCCAATGAAGTATGGTCCAGAGCTAAACAGACAACTCTTCCTTGAAGCTCCTCTCTAGACACGAGATGTTATTAAACTGCCATTTTTAGTCTAGCTGTGCCTCTCCAGAATCTCCAGATTCTTTCCCAGCCCAGAGACCTTAGAGCAGAGGACCGAAATGTGGTCGTCTGAATCCTGTGACTGCGGGAAGCCCAGCGCCTGCAGCCCGTTATGCTGACTGTTCCTAAGAAGCTCCTTAAATGGTGTGTTAAGTTCATTCTCTTAGCAAGATTTTGAAAAAGAAAAACAATCTTCGATATGTTCCATAAAGCAAAGTTTTAAAACCTGGAAATGAAGACCAACTTGTTTCCTCTGACCCTGACCAAAGCCAACATGCTCCAATGAAATAAACCTGGGACTAGTGGCTGCCAAAAAGGAAGGGGTTAGGGGAGGGACGGAGTGGGAGATTGATGTTAGCGAATGCAAGCTTTTATATAGAGAGAATTTATAGACAATAAGGTCTTGTTATATAACACAGAAAACTATATTCAATACCCTATGGTAACATAATGGGGAAAAGTGAGAGTGAAGTCGCTTAGTCGTGTCCAACTCTTTGGGACCCCATGGACTGTAGCCTACCAGGCTCTTCCATCCGTAGGATTTTCCAGGCAGGAGTATTGGAGTGGGTTGTCATTTCCTTCTCCAATATGTATTAAAAAAGAAAAAAATATATATGGATATATATAGGGCTTCCCAGGTGGCGCAGTGGTAACGAATCTTCATGTCAATGCAGGTTGAGACCCAAGAGATGCAGGTTCGATCCCTGGGTTGGGAAGATCCCCTGGAGGAGGGCATTCAACCTACTCCAATATTCTTGCCTGGAGAATCCCATGGACAGAGGAGCCTGGAAGGCTACAGTCTAAAGGGTCATAAAGAATTGGACACAGCTGAAGGGACTTAGCACACACACATAACTGAATCACTTTGCTCTTTAGCAGTAATTAACACAACACTGTGAATCAACCATACTTCAATTAAATTAAATAAACCTCAGGTTACTGGGCATAGATGCATGGTCATGGAGAGAAATAGCAGAAAGAAATGGACACTTGGTAAAAAACTAATAAGAGCAAAATGAAAAAAATAATGAACTGCATCAAAATGAAATGTTCCATTCATAGAGAAAAAAAAAAAAACCTTTGTGGACTGAAATGGCAATCCACTCCAGCACTCTTGCCTGGAAAATCCCATGGATGGAGGAGCCTGATAGGCTACAGTCCATTTGGTCGAAAAGAGTCGGACACGACTGAGTGACTTCACTTTCTAGATCTGCTCTTTTGGACTTTCAAAAATGGTGAGGGCTACATGTTCTAAAGTACTTGGACTCCTCAAGCAGACTGGGTCATTTCATCTTTTTTTTAAATCAATTTTTATTGGAGTATCTTTGGTTTACAATGTTGTGTTAATTTCTGCTGTACAGTGAAGTGAACCGGCTATATGTATATATATATGTATATGCCCTTTTTTGGATTTCCTTCCCATTTATGTCACCACAGAGCACTGAGTAGAAGTCCCTGTGCTATTCAGTATCTTCTCATTAGTTACCTATTTTATGTGTGTGTGTCTTCAGTTGCTCAGTCATGTCTGAATCTTTTTCGACCACATGGACTGCAGCTCACCAGGCTCCTCTGTCCATGGAATTCTCCAGGCAAGAATACTGGAGTGGGTTGCCGTTTCCTCCTCCAGGGGATCTTCCTGACTAAGGGGTTGAACCTGAGGCTCCTGTGTCTCCTGCATTGGCAGGCAGATTGTTTACAATCTGGAAAGCCTCTTATCTATTTTGTACATAGTATCAATAGTGTATTTGAGTCAGTCCCAATCTCCCAGTTCTTCCCACTCCCGACCCCCTTTCCCCTTTGGTATCTGTATATTGTGTCATTTCATCTTTTTTTATTTTAATTTTGTATTGGAGTATAGCTGATTAACAATGTTGTGACAGTTTCAGGTCAATAGCAAAGGGATTCAGCCATACGTGTGCATGTATCCATTCTCTCCCAAACTCCCCTCCCACCCAGGCTGCCACATAACATTGAGCAGAGTTCCCTGTGCTATACAGTAGGTCCTTTTGGATAATCCATTTTAAATATAGGTCTCTGTCCATCTTGACAGAGATCTCCTCGAGAAAAGATTCCCTGAATTATACTGCAGGGAATTAAATTCCTCTTATTGAATCTCAGTTTATAAATATTTGAGAGAAAACTTAAGTTGACTAAGAATGTATTTTTACTGGGGCAGTGTTCCTTCTGTTATGATGCGTTGTTATCAATGTGGGTTTAACTTTTTTACCTTTCACTTATCAATGGCTTATTGGAGAAAAAAATGACATTAGATAGAAAGGAAAGGTATAAATTAAGTTGTTTTTTTTTTTCTCATTTTTGTTTTGGCCCATTAGACTTTAGACTTCATTTTTCTATCCTGTTTTTTTTTTTTCTTTTTGTATTATGTAACATAGTTCTATAATGGTCAGTTCACTTCTTTATGTAATGATTCTTTTTATGTATCTCATATGTACCTATTGCTAAGTATTTTAAGCCTAAGGGAAGGATGTTCCTTTATTTCAAGGACTTCATGGTCTGCTGAAGGAGATGTACTTATAGTCAGTGATGACAATGCAGAGTGATCATTGACTCCATGAAAGATGGATCACAGTGGGAGATGAGTGTGTGTAAGTTATGCAGGGAATAGAAACATCAGGGACGGCCATGAAAATGTTACTTCTCTGTAAAAAACTCACTGTTATGAAAATTGTAAAAGAAATGATCCAAAGGTACATAGTAAAATTAATTATGAAGTTACACTCTTCCATACGTTTTTCTATGGGTATGGTTATAGATAAGTTTTTCTCTCTTTTTTTTATCTTTTAAATTATGAAAATGTGATAACTCATTGACAGGAGACTTGGAAAATACAGACAAGGTTACATACACATGCTGCTCCTGCTGCTGCTGCTAAGTCGCTCAGTCATGTCCAACTCTGTGCGACCCCATAGACAACAGCCCACCAGGCTCCCCCGTCCTTGGGATTCTCCAGGCAAGAACACTGGAGTGGGTTGCCATTTCCTTCTCCAATGCATGAAAGTAAAAAGTGAAAGTGAAGTCACTCAGTCGTGTCCAACTCTTAGCGACCCCATGGACTGCAGCCTACCAGGCTCCTCCGTCCATGGATTTTCCAGGCAAGAGTACTGGAGTGGGGTGCCACTGCCTTCTCCAACATATACATGCTAAATCACTTCAATTCTATCTGACTATTTATGAGCCTATGGACTATAGCCTGCCAGACTCCTCTGTCCAAGGGATTCTTCAGGCAAGAATAGAGGAATGGGTTGCCATGCCTTCCTCCAGGGGATCTTCCTGACCCAGGGATTGAACCCACATCTCCTGCATTACTGGTGGATTCTTTACCGCTGAGCCATGGGTGAAGTCCAAGGTTACATATAGTTCCACTATATATTACAGTTATTTTTAAGTGGATAAATTAAGATTTTTAGTTGGAGTTTCAATAGCACAGTCTCAAAAGTTAATAGAAAGAATATACAGAGTAGAAGGATATAGTAGACCTGACAAGAACTATGAACCAGTTCAACATAATTAAGACTTATAGAATTTTCACACAACAGTTAAGATACAAATTCTATTCCCATACAGTATAAACTAGAATGGAGAAGGCAATGGCACCCCACTCTAGTACTCTTGTCTGGAAAATCCCATGGACGGAGGAGCCTGGTGGGCTACAGTCCATGGGTCGCTAAGAGTTGGGCACGACTGAGCGACTTCACTTTCACTTTTCACTTTCATGCATTGGAGAAGGAAATAGCAACCCACTCCAGTATTCTTGCCTGGAGAATCCCAGGGACGGAGGAGCCTGGTGGGCTGCTGTCCATGGGGTTGCACAGAGTCGGACACTACTGAAGTGACTTAGCAACAGCAGCATAAACTAGAAGACACTGGAACATATCTAGGGACAATAGGCCAGGTGCAAAAACTTGATGGTCTAAAGTTACTGAAGTCATGCAGAGTCTGTTCTCTTATCACTGTGGAATTATGTTAGAAATCAATATCAAAAGGTATTTGAAAATAACCCACATATTTTCAAGTGCAATGTGACATTAACCAAGAGAGACCTTCAACTTAGCCTAGATAATTTTTAAAAATTGATAACATGCTCATTCTTTTGCTGTTACTGGGTTGAATTTATTTCCTTCCTTCTTAAAAATAGAGAAGAAAAAAGAGAAAATACTCATGCTATACAAAATTATGTCAGTTCAAAATAACACTCATCAACTCACAGAATGAGCAGACATGGAGTGACCAACCATCACTGGCCATCTGACCATCTGACACACTCATTTTCCAAGAGCTCTCACTCTGATTTTAAATAATGGGTTTTCTTATCTTAAAAGTTTCATGGATCCTCCAAGGTGGATGCATTTTTGGTCTAATGTTTTCACATCAAAGAAGAAGTCATGTTCCTGATGCACCATTGATAATAGTTCAGTCTCACGAGCTGCAAAGGTCAACAATAGGCTGGCAGCATGGAGCAAGCAAACACCACACATGCCAGCCGGTGAAATCAGAACGCCTGCAAGTTAAGGGAATGTCTCACTCCTGGTGACTTCTAGAGGAGGCACAGTTCTTGGCACTTTTGTCCCAAGAGTGCCCTCTGCTAGCATTCCTGTCTGACCCACAAAGCAGGAGTCAGCAGGCGAACAGAGCAAGAGATCAGGGAGGTGAACTGCTCTCTCGGTGGGTGCTTCATGGAGGTGGGGTGTGCCCAGATATCAGGATATCCTCCGCTGGAGCCAGGGGAAATTAGCAAGGTGAACCCCTTCAATTATTGTTGTTCAGTTACTAAGTCGTGTCTAACTCTTTGCAACGCCATGGACTGCAGCACACCAGCCTTCCCTATCCTTCATCATTTCCCAGATTTTGTTCAAATTCATGCCCACTGAATTGGTGATACCATCCAACCATCTCATCCTCTGTCACCCCCTTCTCTTCTTGCCCTCAATCTTTCCCAGCATCAAGATCTTTTCCAATGAGTCAGCTCTTCCCATCAGGTGGCCAAAGTATTGGAGCTTCAGCTTCAGCATCAGTCCTTCCAATGAATATTCAGGGTTGATTTTCTTTAGGAAGGGCTTATTTGATCTTCTTGAAGTCCAGAGGACTCTCAGAGAGTTTTCTCCAGCACCACAATTCGAAAGCATCCGTTCTTCAGCAGTCAGCCTTCCTTATGGTCCAACTCTCACATCTGTACATGACTACTGGAAAAATCATAGCTGTGAGTATACAGACCTTTGTCGGCAAATGTTTACCCATAAATTCCACTGGAAAGGAGTTGAAATATACTTTCCTTTTCCTGTTAACCCCACTTCTCCTGAGGGGAAATATGAGTAGCTATCAGCATCTATACAATGACAGAGCTCGTAGATATCAATTTGGAAGCCTCATCTCTCATGAGAACTTGCAGGATGAAACATCCTTTTTGATAGTAATCTTTTGTTGTGATGAATCACCTGGTGGAAAGGGGGCCTTTATCGTTTGTTGCTTAAGGGCTGAGGTTTGTGACGCCTCAAGTGTGTGCATTCAGAGGAAGACTGATTGACCTGTCGATTTTCATGGTGCATTCACCCTGTTTAGGAAAGACAGTCACTGTGGAGGGGGCTATGGGGAGAGTCCACAGGAGCTGAAAATACACCAAAATATACCACTCCAAAGAGTTTCTACTATAAGGAAGACAGTCACTCATCTTTAGACCTTGAAGGAAACTTGGAGTTGATGTCGTCTAAAGCCCACTAAAAAATAAGAAATGGTAATTATGTGACATGACGGAGACAATAGTTCACACTAGGGTGACCATCGTAATGCAATATAACACTTTCAACTTACTCAACATTATGTGTAAATAATCTCTTAATAAATCTTGGAAGAAAAGTGAAAAAATAAAGCTAAGGAAATTGAGATTCACAGATTGTTTCTAACTCAGCTTGGGTTAGAAACAGTATTTCAGCTTTTCATCTAGTGATCTGTTGAAAACAGTGTGCTTGTCCTTCTTCTTTGAAGGAGAGAGAGAGAGAGAGAAGCTCTTTGATGATGTGATGAACCAGGGACTAGAAAGGAAAGCTCTCCACCTACAGGTCTGGGACTACTTATGAGTAAACGCTCTGCTTTGCTTCCCATCAGAACCAGCTTCCCGTTGAGAGCAAACTGTGATAGTTGAATAGGGTTTCACTTTCAACCTCAGGCTGACAGACATGATCATGATTCACTGGGATTCTCTGTGAACAGAAATAACTTGGCTTCTCACACCTCCAGGGACCGCTGGACGGTGGTGGTGGACCTGTCTCAGTTCCAGATTCTTCTGGCCCATCTGGTGCACCTGAGCGCATGTGTGGGATGGCCATCTGTGCCGTGAATGACATGTGCATTTTACCCGCTGACATGGGGCAGCCGCAGGTGATGAGTGGGGCCAGAGCCACCCCTGTATGGACAGGAGTGAAAACCCAGCGTGGCTTGCAGAATGCTTTGAGGTGCATCCTTTTTCAATGCACTGATGAAAAACTCTTAATGGCTGAGTTCTGGGCTCAGGTTTCCGAGTTCTGCTCAGTCTCATGTTGAACAAAGGGACTTAAACCTAAGAGACAAGGATGCCAAGGAATAAACAGGAAGCTTGTGTGTGTTTGGGGCTTCCTAGGTGGCGCAGTGGTAAAGAATTCTCCTGCCGTTGCAGAGACGTGGGTTCGATCCTTGGGTCAGAAAGATTCTCCTGGAGAAGGAAATGGCAAGTGGCTCCAGTCTTCTTGCCTGGAAAAGGTGTGTTTTGTTTTCTGAAGGGATTTTTAAGAAATCTGCTTGTCTTACAAAAAGTCTTGTTGAGAATCCTTGTGTGTCCATGACCCTGCTAGCTTGCCTGAAACTAGCAACTCAAATAGTACAATTTCAAGCTTAGGAATCATTTGGTTCCAAGTAACAGAGACAGACTCCAACTAGCAGATGCTAAAAAGTGCAATTTGTTGGGAGGACATGAGGTTATCGCTTGGCGACCATGGGCAGGAAGAGGAGCCAGGGTGCATGGAGTCCTGGAATGAGGGGCTGGAGCCGAGGCAATGAACAGCATCCTCTGGGGACCGGCCAGGGGCTCATTTCTGCTTCTCTGCTTTTTGGCATCAGTTTTCTTGCTGCAGATGGTTTCTGCTGCTTCACTGGGACCTTGGCTCTATGACACTTCCCGCTCTTAGGCTGAGCCAGGTTCTAGGTTCACCTTCCAAATTTCTAAGAGAGAGGCACCAACAGGCTTAGCTTACTGGAGACCAGCTCTCCTTGTCCACCCTCAGTTCCGCTAACTCTGGCTGGGAGCTGAGTGGCATGTGGAGTGAGCTGGCTGTTGGAGCCCTGGGCTGCGGGTAGGAGAGACAGTTCTCAGAGGAGTGTGGTTTGTGGAGACGACCAGCCTGATGGCAGCCCCCAGCAGTTGTCATTCTTGGAAGGAGCTCAGATGGATCCAGAGACATTGCAGAACTCCCTCAACATCTTAAATTTAGCGGGGTAAGCAAAACTGTCTCACAGATGGGAAAATGAGGGCTGAGGTGTCAGTAAATTGTCTAAGTCAGTTTGAAACCTGAGTTGCTGGCTCCCTGGCTCAGTCTTTGCCATGTGAAATATTTCTCATTTGCACCGTGAGGGCTGGCTGGCCGCGGATGCTCCATGTCTTTTAGAGAGGAATCGTGAAGTTTGTCCAGATAAACAGCAGTGAAGGCGGGCTGAAATCAAGTCGATCCATGGCTGATGCACCAACACGGTACATAAAACAGCTCTTCCCCAACGTGCAAGCTGGCTCACGAGGGAGAGTCTTGGTCCCTTGGGAAAGCGTTCGCCCCAGATTGAACAGTGGTGGCTCGGCTCAGTCTGGTTGAGTCTGGCATTTTGTCGTCAATAAAAATGACTTATTAAATATCATGTTGAAATATTCTTCCATCATTCTGAAAGTATGCACTTTGCTCATCTGAAAAATACAACCAACTTGCCAGTTTCTAAGTTGAGATTTGTGTGTACTGCCTAGAATAACATTGACTCAGTATTCCTTTGAACATCCAACTTTGGTCATGTTTCCCCCTTCAGTGTTCCTTTTCTATACCTTTATTACAGTGTTCCATGCATGGGTACATACACACATGTACACACACATGCATGTACACATATACATGCATGTACCTGCACACATGCAGATGTATGCATGCTTTTTCTCTGTGTGTCAAAAATGACCAGGAATCAATGGACAGAGTCTTTTGAACTAAACAAGCTCTAGAGATGAACCTCTACGTCAGAGGTTAAGTCAAGTTTCAGACAAGTCCATCTCTTTCTATGTGAGGCACTGCATTTGTCCTCTGCAGAACTTGGGGACCAATTTTTACATCATAGTTTTTTGCAGAAAGTGTTTAGCAGCACGTTCAAAGTAAATTTCAACCAGAAAAGGTACACAGCACTTTTCTAAGCAGAGAAACTTTCTGTTCTAATAGAATGAATGCTCCGATTCCCTTTTTAAGACACTGTTTATGAAAGACCCTTGGACGGACTATGGGGGATATCTTTTTAAAATTTGTGGTCTTTATTTTATTTTTTCATATTTTCTTGTCTGTGCCACATGGCATGTGGGATCTTAGTTCTCTGACCAGGGATCAAACCCGTGCCCCTTGCATTGGAAGCCCAGAGTGTTAACCACTGGAGTGCCAGGGAAGTCTCAGCTATAGGGGATTCTTAAGAAAAGCACCCGGGTCCTGTTCTTCATTATTTTCTGATTCTAAACACCTGCGGAGTGATGAATCTTTATGAGAACTATTGTCTCCCAAGCACATATGATGAAAACAAAAATCCCAGGACGTTTGGGTGCAGAGACACTGCCTTAGCAAGAACCTTCTCTAACAGATCTATGCACAGCTGTTATTTCTTTTTCCGCCCCAGTTCCTCACTGGACCCCACCTTCCACTCCACCCCCACCCTACCCAATCCCCCCCAAGAGGGCAAATGCATTTCCCCCTGGCCTGCCTACCTAGCATACAAATAAGAAGTGAAATAGCAGTTGCTGTAAAGATTTATGAACCCTCCTCCACAGGGCAGTCACAGCCCAGGGGCCACAACAGGCATGATTCATCCTCACTCAGCCCTGAGAGGAGGGTTTCATTACCAGGCCGGATAGGAACTCTGCCTGACTCTAAGCCCCACACTTTTAACCATCAAACCGAATTTTTCATTCACAGCAGTATTTTGAATAGTCCTTTAGAGTGAAGTAATCCTTAAGTGCTCTGTTCCAAGGATGCTAGAGGGAACTTTCTAAGGAGCGTTCCCAATCTTCAGCTCCAGCTTTGAATACCATCCCAGTACCAGACCCAAAGAGCAACTGTTCCACCTGGGCTCAGCTAAACTGTCTGGAAAGGACTGTGAGAGCGAATCTAGCTTCAGACGCACAAACAACCACATCAAGACTGGCCCGCCTTCTTGTGGGCCATTATTATTTTATCTCATAATTATTATTATCTCGTGGGCCTCATGGTGGATCATTTTTTTGTTTACATTTTTTCATCCCCAGCAAATACAGGTGTGCCTGCCTAAAGGGAGAAAATGAATCCCAGAAAAATGAGAGTTACAAAGAGAATGATTTTGAAGTGAACGTTCTTTAGATTTGTGGGAGAAAAGTGGGAGATGAGTACCAGAGGACCACAGAGGCTGATATGTGGGAAAAAAAAAATCATCATATAATTTAATTTTCAAGCTCATTTGGTCCAATTGGTTTTATTTCAGAGGCAGGGAAACTGAAGAGAGAAGTAAAATAACTTGTCAATGCTGTTCTAATCCATGAGGTTGGATTTGGTCAAAACATATTAGGAAATGCAGTACAATTTGATAATCAGCATGTAAAGAAAAACTAGTTTCTGATAAAATGATAGTAAACTGAAAAATTTTATAATTTAATGCTCAAAATATTAGCAACACAACTTTCCAAGACTAAAACCTATCATTTGATAGTAACTATCAAATGAAGTCATTAAAAGGGACTGTGCAATAAAAAGACTTTATAGAAACATGCTTTATTTAACTTCAGTTCCACAAATATTTATTGAACGAACATCTCCTGTGTGTCAGGTCGGAAGTAAGGAGCTATGACTTCACAAATGAAGTCATAGTTTTTTCCTGTTAAGAATCTATAATCTAGTGGATGATCACTTTAAAATGATTACTTTAAAATGTAACAGGAGTGGAGACAGTCTTCCGAAAAAATTTAGTTATTTTGCTGATTTATCAGAAGTTCTAAACCACCTCATTTATATGAAAGATCACACCCACATCCCCCCCCCCCCGCCACACACAATACCTTTCCAATGCATAGTAATATGACTATCAAAACTGTGTCCAGTCTGAGACCTTATTCCACTTGCAAGCTAAGAAGATAGCCTGCCACAGTCTCACGGATGCTGTTAGAAGACACAAGATGCCTAAATCAGAGACACAGGGCTTTATTGCTCACAGTGGTAGCAGTAGGAAGAATGTCAGCATTTCTCTGTGTTGCTTCCCCAAGACTGTGCTCCCATGGAGACATGAAGAGGGACAGGGGATCCCTGCACACACAGAGGTTTACATTACAGGGAAGGGACAGAAACCAGATTTTTTATAATGCGTGGTAATCATGGCTTTCCTTTGCTCCTAAGGAAGTACTGCTTTAGTAGTAGTGAGCAATAAGCACACTTATGCTTACTCTGGAAATAGACACTATCTCCATCCTCCAGTTTATAAACAGACCCGCCCTTTGCTCTGAAAGAGAATTGTCTCTATCTTCCAAGGCTATTGGTAAAAAGCATCCTTGAAAAAAGATAGTCCAGAACAATGACAGCTTCTCTACTCACAAGACCTGCGGAAACCCAAGAGATCCGAGGAAAATTGTCTCCCAATAGTTTTCCTGTTATTTTAGTACCAATATTATAGATGTTTTCATGACTAAAGTTTATATAAACCGTTAGAACATCATGTAAGGCTCTTGATATCTGATGAATTATTTGGATTCTCGTTCATATAACCACCAGGTGCATTCATATCGACACTCCTCTTTCCAAACTCATGACCCGTTTACTTGTAAAAGGAAATGAACACACTAGAAATTTGAAAATGAAAACTGCTTATCATTCCCATGAAATGTGCTTCAAACTAAATCGAGGATCCTCCATGGCTAATATAACAGGAAGATAGTTGCTTTATAAGCTCTCAGTTGTAAGGGACTCAGAGAAAGGCCACTAATTCTTAGATGAAATTAGTTAATCTGTTAAATCCCCAAGTTTCAAATTATCTTAAGTAAACAACTAGAATCCATGAATATGCCCCTCATCCTATAAAAGTTGATGTTGATTATTGGTGTGATATATAGACTTTTTTGAGGTATCTTAAAGGAAAAGAAAATCATCAAAGTTAAAGAGGTGAGAAAAATTACTTTGCTTAAGAATCCAACCTTGACTGCTATTGTGATTGTGCCTTTTTTCTCTGGAGTCATGTCTTAAAAAGAAAATTGTCTCTGATGGTCTGTGGTTAAAGATCCACCTGCCATTGCTGAGGATGCTGGTTTGATCCCCGGTCAGGGAACTAAGATCCCACTTGACATGAAGCAGTTAAGTCCCCACATAACTAGAGAGAAGCCGGTGAACCACAACTAAGACTCAATGTAGCCAAATAAATAAATATATTTTTTAAATAGTTGATTATGTTCCTAGAGTGGTTTCATTGTGGATGAGCTGTCTGATGTTCAGTATTCAGCCCGACATTGATTCTTATGACATAATATTAGAGAAGGACCCCATCCTTGTGGTTCAGAGAGATATTTCCTGCTTTCACTCATCTCCTCCTCCTCGGAATGTATTATTGCCCTTCCTATAATTGAGCTATACCTGCACTGGCCTCCCAGAACACTGAAATCCATTCTTTTGCTCAGCCAACAAATCTATTGATTGGAACTTACAAGAAGCAAGTGTTCCCTAGAGCAGGGGAAGTAGGGAACCAGTTCCTCCATGGCAAAAATCACTAATAGTAAATACCTCAATAGCACAGACTGATACTGGCCCTCTTATTAAACAGACAGTTTTGTTTCACAAAGGCAACACTGTCTTATGGCCCATGAAGAGGCCGATCTGCTTATTTTATCATACTGGGAGTATGCTTGCTTATTGCATAGCTACAATGCTTGGATCACCAAGATTTTGCCCCATTTTTCAAAGACATGATGAAGAGTAAGGCTTCTTTAAAGTATGGCTACTTTAAATTTTTCTTACGTATGTATAGGTTCAGTAAAGCACCTTTGGAAAACATTGACTGATACCTTTAAACCTTAAAGACTGATACTTAAACCTTTAAGATGAATAGACTCATGTGGGTGGGACTTGCCTTCTGGAAGACTTCCTTCTTACTAAGGAAAAGTATCCTGAAGGTCAAGTACATGTTAGAACTTTGATATAAACCTTTTCACTTCCTTTTATTAATCTCTTCCTCTAAGGTAGAGATTTTAACATTCATTTTATAGGTCAGGAGTCTGAGTCTTGGACAGGTTAAATGGCATGCCCCAGGACAACTAGCCAGCAAGCCTATGATCTTTTTTTCTTTTTGCCACAGTTGCTTCTTTTCCACTGATGGACCTACAAAAATGCACCATTATCTCAACTTCTGCAGAACCACAGGATGTTTTCCTTCCAGATTGTTCCACGGATTACTCCCTAATTCTCTTGGTCCCTTCTCAGATGCTACTTTTAGTTGTTTTATTCCTTTGAGTACTTAGAACAAGCTAACTCACTCAATATTTTTCCCCATTTATTTTGTTTATTATCTGTTCTGCCCTGGCTAAAACGCCAGCCACATGAGGTCAGGAATTTTTGCCTGTTTACTGTTGAGTTTAAAAAAGCTTCTGGCAGGTAGTAGAGATCAAAAATATTAATCAAGTGAATGGGTAAATCATAAACCTAAGCCTGAGCTCTACACTCCATCTAAATGCACCCTGTATGGGAGGCTCAGTGTGCCTCTTGAAAAGTAGGGGGAGGGAGACTCTATTCTATGATGACAATAGCGAAGAAAATGCTTCCACTTCCACCAAAAGAAGCAAAGAATATGGTTTCTGTCCTTGACAGACTGCAAACTAATCAAGGAGACTAAACACAGAAAAAAATAGACTGGATATCAACAGGAACAGTTAAATCTAGCAAGGACTGGTTTCTAGAAATGGAGAGTCAAGGAGCTTTCTCAGAAAATATCAGTTATGTAGAAATAAATGAATTCACACCTGAACACTAGAAAGCATTTTTAAGGATATGCTCGTTTACACCTTATAGAATAAGTATTAACATTTGAAGTGGTTCAGTGGTGAAGAATCCGTCTGCCAAGCAGCGGACACAGGCTCGATTTTAGGGTTGGGAAGATCCCCTGGAGAAGGAAATGGCAACCCTTTCCAGTATTCTTGCCTGGGCAATCCCACTGGACAAAGGAGCCTGGCAGGCCACAGTCCATCGGGTCACAGAAGAGAGGGACACAGCTTAGTGACTAAACAGTAGCACGTGAGAAGGGTCTCAAGCACATGTATTGAGAATGCTGAGTCTATCATGAGGGCACATGAAAACGATTTCTCAGCAAAGACTTCATCCCTCGAAGAAGCACAATTCCACCAAGTAACAGCATCAGCAACTTAAAAGAGAGAGAACTTTGAAATTGCTAGGAACACTCTGAACAAGCAGGAGATAAACACCTGACTGGGATCTGGCCACCACCTGATGAAAACCAATTAAATTTGGTAGAGGTGGCGAGTGACGGAAGGAAATAAAGTTAACTGGAAAATAACCCGTAACGTTTGCTTTCCATCTTTCTGCTGTTCTATGTCTCTCTCATTTGTTCCTCTTCCAATCAAAATGTCCCTCTCATTTCTTAGAAGAGCAGCTATACCCCAACTGCAGATATGAGTCCCACAGGCAGTTCTCAATAAAAAGTAGACAGGAGGTAACTTCGTACTAGTTTGGTTGTGATCTTGAGCTATCTATACAGTGTTTCACATCCTTTGCAAGAAAAAAACTACACAAAGTTGGCAGGTACTATGGTGGCAGATACTACTTTCAGTTGCCCAAAAATAATCTCAGTTTCACTTCAGATATTTAGAAGCTTATATTTTCCTCTATTTTCTATTTTTCCCTCTTCCTACTCATTAAACATTCCAGTAAAACAAATAAGCAATTTGTTCATGGGCGTAGAATAAATTCAAGATTCAAAATAACAAAACATAGTTGGGGGAACTATACATGGTGGTAGACATCAAAGAGTCTTGTATTAAGTGTTCAACACATTGAGAGAGTAAGGGAATATGCAAATTTCTGGAAGAATAGTCCAAAAGAGGTGTTTGCATTACTCTGGTGGTGGTGGTTTAGTTGCAAAGTCGTGTCTTACTCTTGCAACCCCATGGACTGTAGCCTGCCAGGCTCCCCTCTCCATGGGATTTCCCAGGCAAGAATACCGGAGTGGGTTGCCATTTCCTTCTCCAGTGGATCTTCCTGATCCAGAAATCGAACCTGCATTTCCTGCATTGCAGGTAGATTCTTTACCACCAAGCCACCAGGGAAGACCTTGCATTACACTGGAAGGCACTGTATTCATTTAGCGTAACATACATCTAACCACATTCTAGAAGCACAGCTACAAGGTGAAGCAGCTTCTCAAGACCAAATCACACATGTCATTTAGAAAGTAGTGAACTTGATCTCATGCTTTTCTAACTTCAACACACTTCACTTTGTAACTCAGATATAATATATACTTCAAGTGGAGAATACACACAGAAGTAGCTGCATGTTGCAGTACACTAGATCATTGAGCTCTCATATTGAATACCTCCAATATATGTCTATTTATTTATTTGGAAATTACTTAACATACAAAATAGCGTATAAACTAAAGCATGTATAAATTAGAACCAAAATGTTCTAAAAAGAGAACACTTTAAAGGATGAAGTTAAGATGAAATCAGCAGTGCCTTTAAATGCCTTGCTAACCATGATGGCTTCATTTTATTGTGAGTTAACAGAAGGCACAACATAAACTCAGCCAAGGTTCACCTTTAATGATAATGGAATTGAGTCTTCTTGATGATTTCAAACATTTTCTGCCTAGTTCTTCACAGATGTAATGAGATTATCACTGTCTTAAGCTCACAAAAGTCAAAGTCAAAGTGTTAGTCACACAGTCACATCTGACTCTTTGCAATCACATGGACTGTAGCCTGCCAGGCTCCTCTGCCCTTGGAATTTCCCAGGCAAGAATATTGGAGTGGGTTGCCATTTCCTTTCTCCAAGGGATCTTCCTGACCCAGGGATCGAACCCAGGTCTCCTATATTTTAGATTGATTCTTTACCACCTGAGCCACCAGGGAAGTCTTTAAGCTCACAATGCAGTTGACAAAGAGCTTTCCCAGGAAAAGAAGGGTCAGCTCTGCCATCTTTGCTGGAGTTAATTTCACTGTGTTATCTTTCATCGTGATCTCTTTGCAGGATTAATTTTAAGCTTGTATTTTGTGATGGTTGATTCAGTTAAAACTAGATGATATCATCTTTAAATCCTTTCCACAAGGGCTCACATAAATGCCTTTCACAGTAATGAACCAAGAGAACAGGAAGGATCCTAGTGAACCATCTCTTCCTCCTTCTCCTGACCTCCGCTCACCATCTCAAGGGGCCATGGCAATCTACTGCATACATGTTAATAAAGCTCAAGAACTTTCTTATTTTTATATAAATACAGAAGATCTAATATATTCCTTTCCAATTGTGCCTGTGGGGCCTTGAACATTGAACATTTCTGCTTTTCAAATGTGATGCTTCCTAATTCTGAGAACACACGGGAGGCATTTTGTGACCCTGATAATACACAATTTTAATTTTCAGATATCTCCGTGAAAATGTGTGTGCTCAGTTGTGTCCAACTCTTCGCCACCCCATGGACTGTAGTTTGCTAGGCTTCTCTGTCCATGGGACTTTTAAGGCAGGAATATGGGAGTGGGTTACTGTTTCCTCCTTCAGGGGATCTTTCCCACCCAGGGATCAAACCCGAGTCTCTTGTGTCTCCTGCATCGACAGGTGGATTCTTTACTACTGAGCCACCTGGGAAGCCCCCTGGTCTCAATACCCTTTATAAAAATGTGGAAAGGCCCATCTTTCAGAGAATGAACTTGGAGCATCTGTAGTCTTCCCATGGACTTCCACTATTTGTATTTTATACTCTCCAAGGAAGAGGTTTTGTTTTTTTATTATTGTTGTTTGTTTTGTTTTCTGATATTTGTTGGTGTTAAGTTGCTCAGCCATGTCCGATTCATTGCAACCCTATGGACTGTGGCATGCCAGGCTTCCCTGTCCTTCACTATCTCCTGGAGTTTGCTCAGAATCAGGTCCATTGAGTCGATGATACTATCCAACCATCTCATCCTGTCGTCCCCTTCTCCTCCTGCCTTCAATCTTTCCCAGCATCAGGGTCTTTTCCAATAAGGTGGCCAAAGTATTGGAGCTTCAGCTTTAGCATCAGTCCTTTCAATGAATATTCAGGGTTGGTTTCCTTTAGGATGGACTGGTTGGATCTCCTTGCAAAACTGTTATACTACTACAAATAGGACAGCCTAGGAACAAAAAGAACACCAACAACCCCTTTGATGATTTTATTTCAGAAGGAAGCACTGCACAGAGCAATCAATTAGGGTTTCATGGACTCTTCCTTTGTGCAGTCAGGAACAACTAGATTCCCCATAGTCACAGTTAATTGAAACAAAGAGAATAACACGTTTCTCTTCAGTTAGAACACTACGTGCAAGTTCTCAAGAACACACAGTTCAAATACAAATCTAAGTTTAAAACAATGCTTACAAAAATATGCACCCTAAGGTCTCAAAACACTGGCTTTTTCCTGAAACTCAATCTAAATACAATAAAGCTCACCAGTTTTTAGAGTTTAAGTCTCACAAATGCATATATCGTCGGCACCCACCAGCACAATCATGATATATAATATTTCTAGCACCTAAAAAGTGTCCTCACGTCCCTTTCCGATCAGTCTTCTCCACCCACACGCTGGTCCTCGGCAGCCACTAATCTCCTTTCTGAAACTATTGTTTTGCCTTTTCTAAAATCACGTGCAAATGGCGTCATGCAGTATGTGGTCTTTTGCATCTGGCTTCTTTCGCTTAGCATGCATCTTCTGAGGTCTCTTCATGCTGTTGTTTAAAATATTTTTAGGATTGTTTACAGCTTTGGTTCTGGTATTCAAGGGTAATGTGACTCAACATTATTTGTAAGTTCTGTTTGATGATGTAGATTTTTTTTTTTCTATCAACACAGTTTGAAATGACTCCAACATATTTCTGTTTTTCCTCTCCATTCTCCTGTCTTCATTCACTTGCTTTTCCTCCTAACAAGGAATAAGAGCTAGAGAGTATGAACAAGAGTCATTGACCTGGGTACCGATTCTTGTCTCCTACTGGGCAACGTTCTGCTGGCTTTGAAGTTTGACGTGGCCACATGACCTTTTTGGCTAATGAAATGTGACCAGAAGTGATGTCTGCTCCTTCCAGCAAGAAACCTTAAGAGCTTCTATTCTCTTTCTCTGCTCTCATGATTTTAGGAGCGTGTGTAGAGATAGACCCTGGGTCCATGAGTGATGATGATCACCAGAGAACTCTGCCAGCTGTGTTGGACATGAAGCATGAGCAGGAAATAACAAACCTTAGCCATTGAGAATTTTAAGGTTTGCTGAAGCAACTAGCACACTAGTCAACCCTAGTTACAAGAGGAAGCAAGGCTACAGGATTGACGCACACAAGCATTGATTTTCATCTTTCAATCAGAAGATTCTTCTCTTTTTTTTTTTCCTATTTTATTCATCAGCTCCAGAATAAACTTCTTTCTTTATGCTCCATTGCCTAAAATTTGCTTTGGAAGATTAAATGTATTTATAAAACTTTCAAAGCAGCTTGTTCAACTTGATTTCTGATGGTGATCGTCAAACAGAGCATGTCTTTTCTAATGACAGTTGAGTTGAAACAGTGTAACAAGCATAACATAATATCTCCATGGAGGAATAAAATCATTAGCAATGTCAGGCTGTAGCAGAGACTTCTAGTGCTCAGCAACATCTACGCTGTCCTCCTCTTCATTGGCACAGCCAGAATGCAGCTTCCAACCCCTTGACCTGTGAGTCAGTTTCAAGCCAAAGCAGTTAAGAGCAGGTATGTGTCCCCATATTCTCTTTCTTTCATTGGTTGAGGACAAGACATCAGATGAAAGAAAAGCAACATGAAGGAAGGAGCCTGAATTGTTAAATGACCCTCTCACCTACTTCCCATCCCACCAACCTGCACTGGGCATAGAATAAGAAGGAGATCTTTACGTTCTTAAATCCCTGAGGAGTGAAGTTAATTTGTTACATCAGCTAACACCAGTTATCCTGATTAATATGGGACTTAACATGCACCACCGTTTGAAAGCAACACAAATACTTCTATCCAATTTAATCCACACAACCGTCTGAGCTCCACTACACTTGTGAAGAAACAGAATTTATGTGGCTTGTCAAATCCATGTACATGGAACTTCCCAGGGATTAAGAACCCACCTGCCAATGCATCCCCGGTCCCGGAAGACCCCACGTGCCTTGGGGCAACTAAGCCCATGGGCCACGACTACTGGGCTTACTCTCTATACCCCACGAGCCTCAACTATTGAAGCCCATGCACCCTACAGCCCATGCTCTGAAACGAGAGAAACCACCACAACGAGAAGCCCAATTGGAGAGCAGCCTCCTCTCACTGCAACTACAGAAAGCCCACACCTGATGCAGCAGTGAAGACCCGGCACAGCCAAGAGTAAAAATAAACAAATAATTTTAAAAGCCACGTATCTGATAAATGGTAAATATAAGAGTTCATTTTCCATCCCACATCTCGTGCTCCTACCATGCTGTGCAACCGCAATCAAAGGCTCCAATCTCTTGGCAATTTACTGCCTCAGAGTCAACAAAATTAGATACATAACAGAATTGTCTTAAGCAAATGTGGCAAATCCATCTCTTTACGGCGCTGGCTCTGTGTCTGATAGGGAACTCGAGGCACACACGGCAGGCAGACAGGAGATGACGATCAGGAGCAAGCAAGAAACTACAAGCAAAGCTGGGACCACCCCCAAGAGCAGACTGACACCGTGGCTGTTCTTCTGAACCCTAACTTTGGTGATGAGGATTTTCTACAGAAGTCAGCCCTTCATCACTGATTGTGCCATGTGCTTTGGTTTGTCCTGAACCAATCAGAGGGCTGCCCAGACACCAGCTCAAGGACAGCCCATTCATTGGAACAGCCACACCTGGATAGTTCTAAAGGCCTTGGAATCAGTGACTACACGGTGTCTTCGAAGAAACCAGAGACTAAAAGTGGAATACGGCTGCACACTTGGTCCCCACCCTTCTTCCCATCTCTTGTGCATGCAAAGCTCAAGAGGAATCCTCCTTCTGTAAAATTCCCAGCCAGCTCTTGAAAAATGAACCATCTCTGTTCCAAAGCTGTGGATGCCAGAGTCTTAAATGCCAAAGGAAGCCTGCCAAACAGAGAGTGTTCTTCTCAAGATCCATCTTTCTGCTCATGTACCCGAAGGGCAACCTTTGCTGGTTGGCTTTAAGGGAGATTCTTATAATTCAGTCATGCTGGGTCACCGTTCCTGGGTTCGTGTTCCTCTGTCTCTGTGGTCCTATCTTTAGAGGGGTTTGGAGGTCCAGGGTGTCTGGTGCCCCAGGGACCTCTGCAGTTGGTTGTACTAGCCTCGTCAGTCTCATTTCTGAAGCAGCCAGCTCTGCCTCCCTCCAAACATGATGAAGAACTTTCTGGAAGAATCAACACAGTTCTTGTGACTCTTGATGCCAACACAGCCATCCTCAGAGTGTGGCCTCCTTGAGGAATGACAGGAGAAGATGGCGGACATATAGAACCAAGCCTTGTCTCACTTCCAAAACAGATCACACGGTAGCCAAAAAAGAAGACTATAGAAAGTAGACAAGAAGGCGACTAGTCAAGATGGTCCAGATTGTGTTTCTTAAGTGTGTTCTGGTGTGTGTGCGTGCATGCATGCGTGTGTGTAAGAGAGAGTAAGTACAAAGGAGAGTGGGTGAGGGTACGGGGGTGATATACCTGCACACAGAATTTATGGTGGATCTGGAAAGGGAAGTGCTAACGAAGAGATGGTTCATGGCATCACTGACTCGATGGACATGAGTTTGAGCAAGCTCCGGGAGTTGGTGATGGACTGGGATACGTGGCGTGCTGCTGTCCATAGCATCGAAAGAGTCAGACACGACTGAGTGACTGAACTGAACTGAAAGAAGAGAAAATTAGTCTCCCCAAATTTATTGTGGATCCCAAACTTGTTGACTGTTTCAATCTTCCCTAAAATTTAAAGATTTCAGAGGTCTAATAGTTACTAGCATCAAAAACTTGCTGCTGGGGCTTCCCTGGTGGTCCAGTGGTTAAGACTTCAGGCTTCCAATGTAGGGGATGTGGGTTTGAACCCTGGTCAGGGAGCCAAGATCCCACATGCCTCATGACCAAAAAAACAAAACATAAAATGAAGCAATATTGCAACAAAGTCAATGAAGACTTTAAAAATGGCCCACATTAAACAAACAAACAAACAAAAATCTTAAAAAAAAAAAACCCTGCTGCCACAGGAGTGCAACTTGCTGAGTAAAACGACCCAGTTTCAGGTTGCTTTTTTTTTTTTTTTTCCAGCCCCTGGAGCATCTAGAAACCTGCTGCCATTACCCCCCATAGCTTTGCCCCCATTTCACCCCCACTGAGTCCCCTCCAAACAAGATAAGAAGACAGACAGTAACTTGTGCCTAAATAAACCTGGTCCAGGTTCATCTGCCTGCCCAGTTGCAAGTTCCTGCCGATAAGCTACTTGGCAACCACGAATCATGACGGTCATTAAATGGAGTACTGGGAACTATTTAGTGCCAGATATCTGCATTTCAGCCTTCAACTTTTAAAGAGGATTTACCTTACAGTTCACATTTTATTGAACTTCCACTTCCCTGGTGGCTCAGACGGTAAAGCGTCTGCCTACAATGTGGGAGACCTGGGTTCAATCCCTGGGTCAGGAAGGAAATGGCACCCCACTCTAGTACTCTTGCCTGGAAAATCCCATGGATGGAGGAGCCTGGTAGGCTACAGTTCATGGAGTCGCAAAGAGTCGGACACGACTGGGTGACTTCACTTTCATTTTCACTTTTCACATTTTATTGAAATGATTAAATGATGGTCAGAACCAGGGATACACACACTTCCAGCATACAACTCTTAGAACAGGCTTAGACATCAATTCCAAGACTTCTAATCCAACTCTCTGCTGCTGCTGCTGCTGCTGCTAAGTCGCTTCAGTCGTGTCCGACTCTGTGCGACCCCAACTCTCTACTAAATTTATATTTAGATCATTTGAAATAATTAGTACATGTTTGATAAAAATTCCTAATTTTTATGACTAACAAGTCTCCCCATTCATGATAAAATCATACTTAGAAGGATTGATCTTGGGGAAAGGTCTACAAGATTCATTATCAGAGCAGTATCATTATCAGAACAGTATATAAAATTATTGGCAATGCACTTATAAAACAGGCCCTCATTCCCATTGTGCATTGTTGAAGAGCTGCTTTCCTTTTGTCCAAAGGTTGGACCAAATACCCATGTGCTTTATAACTGAAAGCATTTAAGCTTTATATGATTATGCTAATAATATTTTGAATCAAGTGAATTTATTAAAATATTTAATTCCCACAGACCATTTAAAAAAGAAAACCGCAAGATCAAACATGATTTTTTGGAGAGCAGAGCATCCAGAAAACACTGCTGTTGAAAGGAGCTACTTGAGGAACCTCCATACTGTTCTCCACAGTTGTTCCATCACTTTACACTTCCACCAACAGCATAGGAGTGTTTCCTTTTCTCCACATCCTCTCCAGCATTTATTGTTTGTAGATTTTTTTGATGATGGCCATCCTGACTGCTGTGAGATGATACCGCATTGTAGTTTCGATTGGCATTTCTCTAATAATGAGTGATGTTGAGCATCTTTTCATGTGCTTCTTGGCCATGTGTTTATCTTCTTTGGAGAAATGTCTATTTAGGTCTTGTACCCATTTTTTCCATTGTGTTGTTTGTTGTTTTGATATTGAGCTCCATGAGCTGTTTGTATACTTTGGAACCCATTGTCTGAAATAGATAGCTAGTGGGAAGCTGCTACAAAGCACAGGGAATTCAGCAGGGTGCTCAGAGATGACCTAGAGGGGTGGAGTGGGAGGTCCAAGAGGGAAATACAGTGTTATGTATATTTATATATATATATATATATATAAAACTCCTTTATATATGTAAATAAAGAAGTTACTTGATTCACACAAACAATCCTGGCTTCACAAACCCCACAGCCTACATACCCTAGAAGTTACTTATTTGCAGAGGAAAATATCTATATTTTGTGAGATTCTGATTTACTACTCAGTTAGCCAAGATTATTTAATTGATTGGAGATTTCCATTTTTTCTTTGAATCATTATAATTGCAGCAACATAATGCTTGGGTAAAAATTAGGTAAGAAATTAGAAAATAGTTTTGATCAATCATAGTTAATGGAGATGGTATCACCCTCTCCTGCTCAAGATTATAAAGCACATTTTGCAATGTGCTTCTCCACCTGATGCTTTGGTATCTATTTTCCCCAACTTTCCTGATCAATTTTACTTTGAAAGCTATTAAATCTGTAGTTATTTTTCATTTTAGGAGGTGTAGATTTGGATTCACACATAACTCAATTTTTTTAATGCAATAGATTTACAGTATCTTTTTGAAACCCTGTTAGAAAAAGAATCATTTCTTGTTATCCCTCTCAGTTCTTTACCCTAGGTGCCATGAGGCCACTGCTTTCCAAAGTATAAGAGCCCTGGATCTGCTCTCTTCATCTTCCCTAATAAACTATTTGCCAAATAACTGAGTCCAAATAAGGAGTCTTAGCTTTGGGTTTTTCATTGCCAAACTAGTGTTCAGTGCACCACAAAATAAAGGCAGAGGAAGGAGGAATTGATGAGCCAGGGGATGTTTGAGTGATGAGTTCATCTTTACCTTTTTTTAATTCCATGTTATAATTGTAGAGTCCCTTGTACTTCAAGGAAACAGTCAATACTAAAGGAAATCAACCTTGAATATTCATTGGAAGGACTGATGCTAAAGCTGAAGCTATCCAATACTTTGGCCACCTGTTGTGAAGAGCGACACATTGGAAAAGACCCTGATGCTGGGAAATACTGAAGGCAAATGGTGAAGAGGGCAGCAGAGGGTGAGACTGTTGGATAGCAGCACCAGCTTAATGGACATGAGTTTGAGCAAACTCCTGTTTGTAGATTTTTTTGATGATGGCCATTCTGACTGCTGTGAGATGATACTTCAGGAGATCGTGAAGGACAGGGAGGCCTGGCATTCTGCAGTCCATGGGGTTGCAAAGAATCCAACATGACTTGCTGACTGAAAAACAACAACAAATAATTATCCATCTATATAAATTTCCCTCAGAAGGAACACTGTATGCTGCAGTCACATCTCTTTAATCTTTTACCTCCACATAGAAGCGCAGAGCCTGATCCAGTTCATGGCTCTGAACTGGATACAAAATTTATTTGTATCAAGGTAATTTAAAAGTGATTTCCCTTTTCATATTTTTAAGACTTTCTCTCAAATCAGCCTAAAATATTATCTACAGGGCTATTGAGATGGAAATGCAAAGAGAAAAGAAAAAAATCAGTGTTCATTTATTTTCTCAATGACCAGAATATGATCTTTCAGTAAGTCCTGGGAATTAGGCTTTGTTAACAGTGAAAAGGATTTTCTAGGGAGTTTCTCTATGCCGTGGGTGGGGTAGCTAAGAATGCTGGCCTGCAAGATAGCCACTGGGTTCACTGTAGTGGCCATAGAGGGTCCCAGGAATCATCTGCAGCCACAATCCAGGCTGATTGTCAGCAGTTAAGGTGAAACCAACCAAGACAAAAGGGAAGGTCATATATGGGGCATCATGTAAGAAAATAAATACCTGTGTCTGTACACCTCTATACTTATGATAACCATATAGATATTATATCTAACAATTATATTTCATTTCCTGATCTTCATTGGTTACTGATTTGAATATGGTAAAACATTCTGTGAGCTAAGTAATGGAAGTTATAAACTAAGAACATTTCCTCTTTTTCATTGATGATATTGATATAATATGGGTCAAATATCGACTCGGATGTCACTACAGATGCTGTTGTAGTTACAGATGGGTTTCCCAGGTGGCACTTGGTGAAAAATCTGCCTGCCAATGCAGGAGACCTAAGAGACATGGTTCGATCCCTGGGTTGGGAAGATGGAGGAGGGCATGGCAACCCACTCCAGTATTCTGGTCTGGAGAATGCCCATGGCCAGAGGAGTCTGACGGGCTGCAAACCATAGGGTCACAAAGAGTCAGACACAACTGAAGGCAACTTAGCAGGCATGCATACACACATAGATATAGATACAGATCTAGAGATTTTTGGGGGGAAATGATAGGTGGAGCCAGAAGAACAGGAGATGGTCAATTTGTGGTCTACTTAATATTCTCAAAACATGTTTAATAACAAAAGCAAGACACCTGCCTTCTCAATCTCTTTATTTTTTTGTAATTCAGAAATACGTGAGTAGGAGTAGACTTGTTTTTCTTTCTAATATGGACAAGCTCATTCATTTATTAAAAAAAAAATTATGTTTATTAAGTGCCAAAAGTTATGTTTGGAAGTCACTGAGGGGTTTTAAGCAGAGGAGTGACATGTTATTTTTGACTTTGGAACATGAGATATGACTTTGTTTTTCTCCCAGCTCTGCTTTCAAATTTGCCAGATCTTTTGTCCTTAACCTTTGACGACATCTCTAGAAGATCCTGTAGGGCTTCCCTGATAGCTCAGATAGTAAAAGAATCTGCCTGCAATGTAGGAGACCCTGATTCGATCCCTGGGTTGGGAAGATCCCCTGGAGGAAGAAATGGCAACTCACTCCAGTATTCCTGCCTGGAGAATTCTATGGACAGAGGAGCCTAGTGGGCTATAGTTCATGGGGTCACAAAGAGTCAGACACGACTGAGTGACTAACACTTTCACTTTCACTAGAAGATCCTGTAGCTTTCAGGATATAAGAACAGTTATAAGTCAGCTGTGAAAACAGTCTTACTTTGACAATGAACAATGAGATATTGAAAAGTTGAGTAGAGTCTAAATATAAACACCCGTCTCACATTCAACCCCAACTTCTTCTTTTCCCTCAACTCAGTCCTGAGCTGGGCCATGGAGCCTGCAGTTGGAGTCCATTCTATCATTCCTGTTTATGGCTCCTCCAGAACAAGATATGAAGGAAGAAGGGATTCAAGGAAAAGAGAAAAAGGTTCTTTTGTGCATTCATTTTGAGATTTGGAGGCTCTGTGAACTCTCTGTACTGTGTATTTCTCTGACATGGGTAATGTATTACAGAGGTAGGTATTTGCAAACAATATGATCACTTGCCCAATACTCAACCTCAATGAATATCTTGAGGTATCTTATGATACCTCCCAGCTCCTGCCTCCAAGTGTATCCCCCAGTCCCTTTCCACTGATGGGTCAGGATACCTTAAAGATGCCAGTAACTCCCCTCTCTGGCATGACTTTTCCATGAAATGTGTGTATGCTTGCTGGGAATTCAGGCTGATCCACTGGGTTCCCTTTTCCCCCCAGGTGATTTGTCTTCAGGCTGCTCCAGGAGAAAGACACACACTTGCCTCTGTTTTCACATGTGTTCGAAAACTCCAGAGGATGCAAGTCAAGTTTTCCCAAGAACCCTCTGCTCTGGGTTGCTGGCTCCAAGTTAATATCATTCAGTGAGCATCAAGCTGGGAAGTGAGTTTCCTGGGTTCTTCCTTGCAGGCACTTCCACTCTTCATGAAAAATTTATGTCTCATTCCTTCACTCAGGGACAGTGAACTCTCTTCTTTCTATGAAACAGAGAGGAGGAAAGCTAAAACATTCTTTTCCTTTACCCCAGGAAGTGACCTGCCTCTTCCCTAATAACTTAATGAGCTCCAGTCTTCTGTATACATATGTTGGAAGCAGTGTTGGAAGTGAGACCTGAGTCTCATTTGGTCACTTTTCAGTAACCCCTGGGAGGGAGTGCCTGCTGGTTCTATAGCTCTTCACAGTGGCCTATGGTTCTTAGTGATGGGAGTCTGGATGAAGAACAAGACAAGAGCAAAACCCCATTCTGCAACATGTTTCATCTTGTATAAATAGTACCATGATAACATTGTGAAGAACTGAGTCAAAGGAGATGAGATGGGAGATGGGGATTTCAGGAAGGAATCCAGATGAGAAATAAAAGGAGTCTGAACTCCTGGTCATGGGAGTGGAAAGGAGGAGATGGATCTGTGAGATATCCACTGAGGTTGAGTGAGTAATCGTGCAGTTGGCACATACGTAACAGAGAGAGAGCAGAGCAGACTTTGAGGACATGCGTTGATGTCTCTGGGGCGATTGAGGCAGAGAAGCTCAGGGGGGCAGTTAGAGGTATAATATGAGGTTCAAGAGAAGGGTCTGACTTGAGGCTATGGCTGGAGGAATTGGCAGAGTACAGGTGGTTATTTACACCTGTGTTTTTGGGGTTATCCAGGGCCAGTGCCTAATATGACAATGAAAGGACCCAGTAGAGCCCCAGGAAGCCCCTGCATTGAAGGACTGGGTTGATTTGCCTGGGAGACTGAGGAGGGACCAGAAATGTGGGAGGAAAAAGTTCTCCGAAGGATACTGAGAAAAGCCTGTGCCCCCTTTCCTTAAACCATTTAGTATAAATGTCACCTCTCCCCCTGCACTGTACCACTGGCACTTCTTTCCCTGGCCCTGCTCTCTTCATCTGCTCTGAAAAGCTGCTCCTTCCTTGATGAGCTGTTCCACAGGTCCGCAAAATCACTTGGTGAGGCTTCAACTGCTTCCTCAAACCAGAGGCTCCCTCACAAAGGCTCCTAAGATGAGAGATAACTAACTGGAGGAACATGCTTTGCATTTCTCGGGTGAGCTGCCAGCGGCTCCTGATGATGGGCAGGGTGCCACCATTCTGCTGTGGCTCCCACCTCTCTTCGCCTCACAGCTTGCTGCTGTCCCCTCCTGGGGGGAGCTTGTGCATTCTTTTCCTCAGCATCCAAAATGCTCAGAGATTCCCAAAGGCTGTGCTTTAAGTGCCCTTCTGGTTTGACGACGAATTGGAACTGAGTGGACCTCATCAAGTCTTCACATTTCTAGAAAAGACCTCGATGTCACTGGTGGAAGAGGAAGATGATCATCAGATATTACAAGTGATATTAATACTTTGTCATGGGATTTCTATTGCTCCTCTTTTAGAGAGGATTATTACAAGGCCCTTGTGCTGTGCTGGGCTAGTCGCTTTAGTTGTGTCCGACTCTTTGCAACCCTATGGACCTGCCAGGCTTCTCTGCCCATGGGATTCTCCAGGCAAGAATACTGGAGTGGGTTGCCATGCCCTCCTCCAGGGGATCTTCCCAACCCAGGGATCGAACTCGAGTCTCATGTCTCCTGCATTGGCAGGCAGGTTTTATACCACCAGCACCACCTGGGAAAGCCTACAAGGCCCTTATAAATCTCCAAATAGAGATTTCTATTCCCACCAATGGATTCCTTTTTAGTTGGACAGAAGGACAGAGAGGAGAATCCTAAGAAGGACAAAGAGAAAAAAAAAAGTTTTTTTTTTCTAGACACCCCCAAAGCAAATCAAAATATTTGGGGTCAGAGAATCCAACAGATAAAGTCTGGCTCACTTCTAGAAGCATCCATTAAGCAAACCACCTACTTCAATAGTTGGATCCTTTGCTGCCTTCAGTCAAAACAAGTATTTCTCCTTCTGTGTGCTTGCCTTCCCCAGCTCCCTCCCAGAGTATATGTCAAGACTCACATCTGCTTTTGTTTTCCAGTTCTTTTGAAGTAGTTTGCCAATTTGCAATGCCCGCTTTCATGCCAGGATAATCCATTGCTATAGTATGGGCAAGCTCTTGATCCCATGCCCTGTGTAGTTTTGCCAAAGTCATGGAGGAGGCCAGTGGGAAGCCAGGAACAGCACCCACAGCTTCAGGCTTTCAGGGCCCTCCTCGAGTGGCAGACACACGGCTCTTTTTTTTTTTCCCTCTACAGGTGTTCCTTGGCTCTCATAGGGAGCAAATTTACTCTTTGAAATGAAATATATCCTCTATTCCCTTAAACAATACCTTGCAATATCATATGATATTTGTCTTTCTCTCTCTGACTTACTTCAATCAGTATGACGATTTCTTGGTCCATCCATGTTGCGTAATAATGGCATTATTTCACTCTTTTTATGACTGAGTAATATACCATCATTGGAGAAGGAAATGGCAACCCACTCCACTGTTCTTGCCTGGAGAATCCCAGGGACGGGGGAGCCTGGTGGGCAGCCATCTATGGGGTTGCACAGAGTTGGACACGACTGAAGCGACTTAGCAGCAGCAGCAGCAATATACCATCATACATATGTACCACATCTTCCTTATCCATTCATCTGTTGATGGACATTTAAGTTTCTTCCATGTCCTGGCTATTGTGAATAGTGCTACTATGGACATAGGGGAGAACCTTTAAAAAGCTTTTCAAATTATGGTTTTTTTCTGGATATATGCCCAGAAGTGCGATTGTTGAGTTATATGGTAGCCCTATTTTTAGTTTTTTAAGGAACCTTCGTACTGTTAACCACAGTGGCTATACCAATTTACATTCCTTCCAACAGTGTGGGAGGGTTCCCTTTTCTCCACACCCTATTCAACATTTATTGTTTAAAGATTTTTTTGATGATGGCCAGTATGATCAATAACCTCAGATATGCAGATAACACACACTTATGGCAGAAAGCAAAGAAGAACTAAAGAGCTTCTTGATGAAAGTGAAAGAGGAGAGTGAAAAAGTTGACTTGAGGCTCAACATTCAGAAAACTAAGATCAGGGCATCTGGTCCCATCACTTCATGGCAAATAGACGGGGAGACAGTGGAAGCAGTGACAGACTTTATTTTGGGGGGCTCCAAAATCACTGTGGGTGGTGATCACAGCCATGAAATTAAAAGACGCTTGCTACTTGGAAGAAAAGTTATGACCAACTTAGACAGCATATTAAAAAGCAGAGACATTACTTGGCCAACAAAGGTCTGTCTAGTCAAAGCTATGGTTTTTCCAGTAGTCATGTATGGTTGTGAGAGTTGAACTATAAAGAAAGCTGAGAGCTGAAGAATTGATGATTTTGAGCTATAGTGTTGGAGAAGACTCTTGAGGGTCCCTTGGACAGCAAGGAAATCCAACCAGTCCATCCTAAAGAAAATCAGTCCTGAATATCCATTGGAAGGACTGATGTTGAAGCTGAAACTCCAATACTTTGGCCACCTGATGCAAAGAACTGACTAGTTTGAAAAGACCCTGATGCTGGGAAGGTGGGAAGAGAAGGGGACAACAGAGGATGAGATGGTTGGATGGCATCACTGACTCAATGGACATGAGTTTGAGTAAGTTCTTGGAGTTGCTGATGGACAGGGAAGCCTGGTGTGCTGCAGTTCATGGGGTCACAAAGAGTTGGACACAACTGAGCAACTGAACTGACTGAATCTGATCAGTGTGAGGTGATATCTCATTGTAGCTTTGATTAACATTTCTCTATTAATTAGTGATGTTGAGTACCTTTTCATGTGCATTTTAGCCACCTGTATGCCTTCTTTGGAGAAATGTCTATAAGATCTTCCACCCATGTTTTGATAGACCTGTTTTATTAAGGCTTCCCTGGTGGCTTAGATGGTAAAGCGTCTGCCTACAATGTGGGACACCCGGGTTCAATCCCTAGGTCGGGAAGATCCTCTGGAGAAGGAAAAGGTTAACCCACTGCAGTACTCTTGCCTGGAAAATCCCATGGATGGAGGAGCCTGGTAGGCTACAGTCTATGGGGTCGAGAAGAGTCTGACACAACTGAGCAACTTCACTTTTTATTTATATTGAACTGCATGAGCTGTTTATATATTTTGAGGTTAAACATTTGTTGGTTGCTTCATTTGCAAACATTTTCTCCCATTCTGAGATTTGTCTTTTCATTTTGCTTATGGTTTCCTTTACTGTGCTAAAACGCTTAAGTTTAATTAGGTCCCATTGTGTGGAATCCAAACAATAAGGTATGAATGAACTTATCTACAAAACAGAAATAGAGTTGAAGATGTAGAAAACAAATTTATGGTTACCAGAGGATAACAGGTGGAAGGATAAATTGGGAGATTGAGATTGACATATACACCCTACTATATATAAAATAGATAGCTATTAAGGACCTACTGTATAGCACAGGGAACTCTACTCAGTACTCTGTAATGGCCTATAAAGAGCCTTCTGATGAAAGTAAAAGAGGAGAGTGAAAAAGTTGGCTTAAAACTCAACATTCAGAAAACTAAGATCATGGCATCCGATCCCATCACTTCATGGCAAATAGATGGGGAAACAATGGAAACAGTAAGAGACATTATTTTGGGGGGCTCCAAAATCACTGCAGCCATGAAATTAAAAGATGCTTGGTCCTTGGAAGAAAAGCTATGACCAACTTATAAAGCATATTAAAAAACAGAGCCATTACTTTCCCAACAAAGGTCTGTCTAGTCAAAGCTATGGTTTTTCCAGTAGTCATGTATGGATGTGAAAGTTGGACTATAAAGAAAGCTGAGCACCGAAGAATTGATGCTTTTGAACTGTGGTATTGAGGAAGACTCTTGAGAGTCCCTTGGACTACAAGGAGATCCAACCAGTCCATCCTAAAGGAAATCAGTCCTGAATATTCATTAGAAGGACTGATGCTGAAGCTGAAACTCCAATACTTTGGCCACCTGATGTGAAGAACTGATGTGAAGAATCTTGGAAAAGACCTTGATGCTGGGAAAGATTGAAGGTGGGAGGAGAAGGGGACAACAGAGGATGAGATGATTGGATGACATCACCGACTCAATGGACATGAGTTTGAGTAAGTTCCAGGAGTTGTTGATGGACAGGGAAGCCTGGTGTGCTGCAGTCCATGGGGTCACAAAGAGTTGGACATGATTGAGCGACTGAATTGAACTGAAAAAAGAGTGGATATATGTATAACTGATTCACTTTGCCGTACACCAGAAAGTAACACAACATTGTAAATCAAGTACAATAAACTTTTTTTAATGTCTTGCAAATATGTGTCTGTGTGAGCATGTGCTCAGTAGTTCAGTCGTGTCTGACTCTTTATGACCCCATGGACTTTAACCCGCCAGGCTCCTCTGTCCATGGAATTTTCCATGCAAGAATACAGGACTGGGTAGCCATTCCCTTCTCCAGGGGATTTTCCCAATCCAGGGATCAAACCCAGGTCCCCTGCATTGCCAGGGGATTCTTTACCATCCGAGCCACCAGGGAAGCCCATAATAATATTGGGTAAAGAGAATTGTATATAATATTTTAAAGAGAACTAATACCATTACCGTCCCCAGACATTTATTGTAAGAAATAAATAACACAAAGTGCTTTCTACTACAAAATGCTTTATAAATGTGAGTCATAATTATCTTCTATAATAAGAAACTGTGGGTTTATTCAAGTTCACTCTTTGAAGTACTCAACTGCTGTGTCTATCAAAGCATTATGAAATTCTACTCTCTATCATGATTTTCAGGCTGTTACTTATATTTCCACTGTGTTCTGTCTACTGAGTTTTGTAGGCGCTCAAGATGGAAACCTACTGACCTAACACTTAGTGCTGCTGGCAGGAGCTGTCTTTTGTCCCCAGGTACAAAGTTTTATGATACCCGCAGATTATCTCTACAACGTCTTGATTCTACAATGATCTTGTTGTTTTTGAAACCTTCCTCTGAGACTATACCGTATCTAGCACTCACATCCACACTTGCTTTGAAACTGTATCATTGACCAAAATATTTGCGGGAACAGTTGAGAAGTAAGGATAATTTCTAAGTCAGCATGGTGTCCGAGTTTGTGTCCTGGCCCCTGATCTGAGACTTAAACCGAAGCTTTGCTTATAAGAATGCTGTCTACACAATCGTCTCAGTGTTATTGTACACAATGAATAAGATGACTCTGAAAATTCACTCTTCCCAGAGTTGTCTTTTTAGACCACCGCCTTATTTTTCCAATGGAAACATCTGAGATTTCTGCCTTTCTTCTTATGAAGCGTGAGAATTCCAAAAGGTCACTCCCTGAGGTTTTCTTCCATTTATTTTCACATTCTGTGAATCTTTGTAAAACACTCTGTGGGGTTCTCTGAGGGGCATGTGAGATATGGTTTCTGCTTTTAGAGTTTCATCTAGTTACTGGGATCCAACAGACTCAAAAGAGGAAACCTTACAGGTGCTTCCAAGGTGAGCCTGGCTACACATGTAACCTAACTTCAGTGGGACAGTAAGCATGGCTCTAGAGAGGGTGTTAACGCTGGACTGCACTAGCAAATAAGCCTCTAGACGTCAGGAGCAAAGGCCACGCCTCTGTTGAGTCATGGCCACAGCCTATTGGCTGGCCTCCTCCGTATAGTATTTAGTGATCCAACTTTCTTCATCTTGGGATGCTGCTTGAGCCACACAATGTGGCTCCCAGGGTTGCTGTGGACAAAGAAGAGAAGACTGAATGAAGGCAGCACCCTGGTTCCCCAGTGTCTCATCATGGAAGGGACACAGGCATTTATGGTCACTTCAGTTCAGTTCAGTTCAGTCGCTCAGTCATGTCTGACTCTTTGCGACCCCATGGACTGCAGCTCGCCAGGCCTCCCTGTCCAGCACCAACTCCTGGAGTTCACCCAAACTCATGTCCATTGAGTCGGTGATGCCATTCAACCATCTCATCCTCTGTCATCCCCTTTTCCTCCCACCTTCAATCTTTCCCAGCATCAGGGTCTTTTCCAAGGAGTCAGTTCTTCACATCAGGTGGCCAAAGTATTGGAGTTTCAGCTTCAGCATCAGTCCTTCCAATGAATATTCAGGACTGATCTCCTTTAGGATGGACTGGTTGGATCTTCTTGCAGTCCAAGGGACTCTCAAGAGTTCTCCAACACCACAGTTCAAAAGCATCAATTCTTCGGCACTCAGCTTTCTTTGTAGTCCAACCCTCACATCCATACATGACCACTGGAAAAACCATAGCTTTGACTAGATGGACCTTTGTTGGCAAAGTAATGTCTCTGCTTTTTAATATGCTGTCTAGGTTGGTCATAACATTTCTTCCAAGGAGCAAGCGTCTTTTAATTTCATGGCTATGGTCATCATCCACAGTGATTTTGGAGCCCCCCAAAATAAAGTCTGTTACTGTTTCCACTGTTTCCCCATCTATTTGCCATGAAGTGTGGGGACCATCATGGGGCCATGATCTTAGTTTTCTGAATGTTGAACCTCAAGCCAACTTTTTCACTCTCCTCTTTCACTTTCATCAAGAGGCTCTTTTGTTCTTCGCTTTCTGCCATAAGGGTGGTGTCATCTGCATATCTAAGTTTATTGGTATTTCTCCCAGCAATCTTGATTCCAGCTTGTGCTTCCTTCAGCCCAGTATTTCTCATGATGTACTTTGCATATAAGTTAAATAAGCAGAGTGACAATATACAGCCTTAACGTACTTCTTTTCCTATTTGGAACCAGTCTGTTGTTCCATGCCCAGTTCTAACTGTTGCTTCCTGACCTGCATACAAATTTCTCAAGAGGCAAGTCAGGTGGTCTGGTATTCCCATCTCTTTCAAAATTTTCCACAGTTTGCTGTGGTCCACACAGTCAAAGGCTTTGGCATAGTTAATAAAGCAGAAGTAGATGTTTTTCTGGAACTCTCTTGCTTTTTCCATGATCCAACGGATGTTGGCAATTTGATCTCTGGTTCCTCTGCCTTTTCTAAAACCAGCTTGAACATCTAGAAATTCATTGCTGAAGCCTGCCTTGGAGAATTTTGAGCATTACTTTACTAGCGTGTGAGATGAGTACAGTTGTGCGGTAGTGTGAGCATTCTTTGGCATTGCCTTTCTTTGGGATTAGAATGAAAACTGACCTTTTCCAGCCCTGTGGCCACTGCTGAGTTTTCCCAAATTTGTTGGCATATTGAGTGCAGCACTTTCAGATCATCATCTTTTAGGATTTGAAATAGCTCAACTGGAATTCCATCACCTCCACTAGCTTTGTTCATAGTGATGCTCCCTAAGTCTCACTTGACTTTGCATTCCAGGATGTCTGGCTTTAGGTTGGTGATCACACCAACCTATCTGGGTCATGAAGATCTTATTTGTATAGTTCTATGCAGAAGAACTTGCCACCTCTTCTTAATATCTTCTGCTTCTGTTAGGTCCATACCATTTCTGTCCTTTATTGTGCCCATCTTTGCATGAAATGTTCCCTTGGTATCTCTAATTTTCTTGAAGAGATCTCTAGTCATGGTCACATACCATGGGCCTAAAGTAGCCACAATGTCTCACATCATTGCTAGTTGGCTGGAAACTATAGGGAAGAGCCTCAAGAGTGAATAGAACACCTCTGCTGTCACCATCACTGGCTAATTCCTTTGCTCCCAATTCAATTCGAGTCCCATGGTCCACAGGTAATCCTGCTTCCCTTTCACTGAGAAAAACCGAGTTGTTATGACAATCACTGCCTTCTTTCCCTTGACACCTGCATCACGGAGAAGCTGAAGCTGCGGCTCTCCTCAATTCTCAGGTTTGCTCTGTCACTGGGCTCTTTTGTTCTTTGACATTTCTGCTGCCTCCAAGCCCAAACGTAATTCTATAATTATGTAGTCTCACGCCAACATCTTCAAATACTCACAGCAGGTGTGTATCTCAAGCTCAGAACTAGAATTCTCTCCATTTTTAAATGGTGATTTAATTTTTTTCAGAGTCCCCATTCTGTCAGGGTCAGAGAAAACTTTCTTTAGGTTCTGTTTTATCAAAAATCAGGCTGAAGTTGCTTCTAATATTTGGTCCACTAGGGTGGATCCGTTTTCTTTTAGGGACAAATGACTTCCTTCTGGGATGCCCCTGCCCTGCGTGTGTATCTGAAGAAGAAAGTGGTGTGTGTGGGGGGCGGGGAAGAAGGGGCACAGTGCACCGCGGGCTGGGAGCTGTGGCCGGTCTCCCTCACCCTTCACCCTACTGCAAGTGTAACTCTGGTCATCAGTTGTGGTCCGACTGGGATGCAGTGTCTGTTACAAGGTTCCTCTTAACCCTCCCAGCTGAAGTTCTCCTCGCCTACTCTGAGACCCCACAGCATGCTTTCTAGGCCTTGATCACAGCATTTACCCCTTTCTATTGTGCACTGGGGGATATTACGGTTATGTCTTCGTTTTCGTATTAAACTAAGCTCCTCCTTTCCAGCAAGATCCGTCTGTCACTCATCTCTATGTTCACCTCCTAAATTAGTTGCCTCAAAAGTAGGGGTTTCAGACTTAGAGAACAATTTTGTAGTTACCAGTGGGGAAAGGTGGGGAGAAGGGATAGATCAGGGAGTTTGGAACTGACAAGTACACAATGCTATATTCAAAATAAGTAACCAACAAGGACCTACTACATAGTACAGGGAACTCTGCTTGATACTCTGCAATAAATAAGAAAAGAACTTGGGAAAGAATGAAAGTGTTAGTCACTCAACCATGTCTAGCTCTTTGTGACATCACGGGCTACAGCCCACAGCTCCTCTGTCCGTGGAACTCCAGCCTACGATAATATGAAACCACTCTCAGATAGCAGAGTCATTTGCTTTTTCAATACACCAATATTTTAGGTGTTATTTTGTAAACATTTATGGAGAACCTACTTTACAAAAATTTTATTTTATATTGAAGTATAAGAGTTGGACACAACTGAGCAACTGCACTTTCACTTTTCACTTTCATGCATTGGAGAAGGAAATGGCAACCCACTCCAGTGTTCTTGCCTGGAGAATCCCAGCGACGGGGGAGCCTGGTGGGCTGCCATCTATGGGGTCGCACGGAGTCGGACATGACTGAAGCGACTTAGCAGCAGCAGCATAGTTGATTAACAATGTTGTATTAGTTACATATATATGTATAACTGAATCACTTACTATACACTTGAAACTAATAAAACATTGTTAATCGACTATACTCCAATATAAAATTCAAAAATTTTAAAAAGGGCTTCATAAATGTTTATAGAAGAATACCTAAAATGTCAGTGTATTGAAAAAGCAAATGACTCTGTTATCTGAGAGTTGCTTTATATCATTCTAGGGAAAAAATGAGAGGGGAGAGGAAGAGTTGAAACAAGTTTAGTGAGTCTCTACCACTGATTAAACTGGGTAATGGGCACATAGGGGGTTATTATTCTGTTCTATATACTTTTGTGTGTGTTTGACACTTTTAAAAAATAAAAAAACAGTAAAAAAAAAACACAGAAAAACAAATGCTTCATTTCAAAAAACCTCAAATAAAATGGTTGCTTTTAGAGTTAGATTTCCAGTTCCAAACAGCTGAGTATATCATTCCAATAGGTTAATTTTAGGATACTGAAAGAATAGAGTCCAAGAATATATTTTGGCTCCCTGCCCATAGCTCTTTAAAAACTAGGAATTATATACATCTTCATTCACAGAAAGTTTCTCAGGGTTATTTGTACGTGAGCAAGAACTTGGTGATGCTGGGCTCTGCAGCATTGTTTTCTTCACTTGAAATGCTTCATTCTGCTATTGTTATTTCTAGATAAAAATGGTTTGCTGACATCATTTCTGCAAATCTGCATGGAATATTAATGTTTCTATTTTGTTTTATAACTTGAGTCATAAATGTAACCTTTTATTGTCTCACCTCCCTTTGCTTTTCAACACCTTCTTTCTATATGAAATCATTTTTTAAAATAAACTTTATATTTCAGAATAATTTTAGATCTACCGAAAAGTTGTGAAGACACTGCAGAAGGTTCCCACAAACACTGTATCCAGTTTTCCCTGTTATTAATATCTTACCTTATTGTTGTTAGTTGCTCAGTTGTGTCCAGCTCTTTGCGACCCCATGAACTGCAGCATGCCAGGCTTCCCTGTCCTTCACATCTCCTGGAGTTTCATGTCCATCGAGTCAGTGATGCTGTACATTAGGATGATGCATTTGTTAAACTAATGAACTGAAATTGATATGTTATTATTAACTAAAATCAATTTTTTATTCAGATTGCCTTTGTTTTACCTGCTGGGTTTTTTTCTCCCCATTTCAAGTTTCCAAGTATCTCAGGATACTTCATTACATTTAGTTGTCACACATAAAATAATTTTTAAAAGGACACTTATATTTCTCTAATCCATGAGAGCAACTTAGTGTTTCCTCAGAATATTCATCTTGCCTAGAAAATGTATGATCTCTTTGCTCCCTTCTAAAATATATTATTCATTAGAAATTTGACTTGCTCTGAGCATTCCATTATGCATAGGTAATGACACTTTGAAATTTCAGGAGAGGAGAAAAGAAGGTAAAAAAAGCAGAAATCCTCTCTACTAGGTTGTTCGAGTTGGTGAATACATCAAGCTTTGAGCTCAGAGCTTTTCTTCTTCTTTTCTTTATAATTTTACTTCTTTATATATATATATATATATATATTTGGTTGTGCTGGGTCTTCCTCACTACACAGGCTTCTCTCTAGTTGCAGCTGCTCTTCTTTGCCGCGCATGGGCGTCTCAGGGCCATGTCATCTCTTGTTGCAGGGCACGGGTTCTAGGCACTTGAGTTCAGTAGTAGCGGCTCATGGGCTCCAGAGCACAGGAATACTTGTGGCACAGGGGCTTAGTTGCTCCACGGCAGCTGGAATCTTCCCGGATCAGGGATCAAGCCCATGTCTCCTGCAGGTGGATTCTTTACCACTGAGCCACCTGGGAAGCCCGGGTTGATAAGTAGTTTGCAGCTACACAGTAACTCTTTTTAAAAAATTAATTTATTTTAATTGGAAAATGATTGCAATATTGTGATGGTTTTTGCCATACATCAATGTGAATCAGCCGCAGGTGTACATGTGTCCACCCCCATCTTGAGCCCCCTCCCACCTCCCTCCCCACACTATCCCTCTGGGTTGTCCCAGAGCACCGGCTTCGTGCATCGAACCTGCACTGATCACCTATTTCATATATCACCTGAGAGCTGCTGAAACAGAGCTAAGAGTGTCAAGATTCTGGAAAAGAGGTCATTGGAAAATGAACTCAGAGTTGTTGTCTACTTTCGCCCTGGGAACAGTTGCTGATTCTGGGTATAAGAAGAGAACCTGAGCTTTCCCCAGGCAGCGGCCACCACAGAAAAAGAGAAACCAGCAGAGGCTGTGGCAATCACATGAGGATGAAAAATCAAAATTAGAGACTTGATAGATTAAGATCCTGGTGAGAAGAGTGAGTCAGAGAACTAAGCTTAGCATATGGATAGTTTTCCCTTGAAGATAATTACCTAAATCTGGGAGTTTAAGAAGCTAAGCAAGAAGCTTCTGAAAAGCATTATTCAAGTTTACTGGAGTCATGTTAAATGGATCTAGTAGCCAACTTGTAGGCAGTTCTACTACCAAAGTTGAGATCATTTAAATGTTAAAAAAGAGACCAACCATAATGCATTGAAACATGTTAAATATGTCAAAATCTACACATTCATTATTACACTAAAAAATAGAAACCACAACAGCATCATAGGCCACCAAGAATGCTTGGGAATCACTTCATCATTCTGAAGACTGGTGAAGTAAAAAGCAAATATTTATATTGTCTTTCCTGCTTGTGTTATGTCTGAGGGTAATCAAATGCTTGATGAGTGTTGTTTCTACTTATAAAAGCATCCCAACCAATACAGTAAAAAGTGATGGAATTGGAATATTAGCAAAGCCTCTTGAAATAACGAGTCTCACAAGCACTTACCAGTGACAGTGAAAGCTTTAGATGAACTTTTATAAAGAATAAATCAGGCTGACCATGCTCCAACCCACTGATCAATCTTGTTGTGACCAGAAAGAGAAAGAACCATAGAATACATGACTCTTGAAAAGGCAGTGGAAAACCCACCACAGCATCTCTAAGATATTCTCAACCAAACATCCAACCTGAATCCAATAAGCCTCTGGGTATAGCTTCCACTTTACAGAAAGTAGAATAGATAGAGGAAAAGATTGGAAACATAGGGACACGAGGTGCAAATCCAGAATGTAGGAGGCTCTACAGAACAAATCACCCGATTTCTTTCATAAATATACAGCAATAGGAGAGGAAGAAGAATCAAGAGGGAGAGAACCTATAGATGTGATTTGAGCTGTAGCAACCAAATGCAAACAGCGACAAATCTTGGGACAAGACACACATCAACTGAGTTACAAAGATACTGATAATTGAGGTCATGACATCTGTAAGTAACTCTCGTGGAAGGTCATTGCCAATGGAGGGCGAGTGGGAGACCTCAGAGAGGAAAGCACTCGAAGGAAGAGATCAATGAAGGCCATTATGCCAAGTCTTTTCTCCTTCCACTCATGCTCAAGTGGACCTGGCTTAAGAAATGTGCAGGTCCAGTTGGGGCATATGGGGGGGTATGTATGGCTCAGTGCACGTTACCTCAGCTAGAGATCAGTTCTCACCCTAATGGTGCCCAACATTAAGTTTTCATTATCATAGACTTTACACTGGGTCTTTATTTCAAATATCATTATATAAACATGGGTAAATATGCCAGAAGTATTTTCATATATATCACCTCATTTAAATATTCACACTACCCTAATTTAGGTATTATTTCTTTACAAAGAAGAAATCAGACTCCAAGACATGAAAGAGATGTGAAAGGTCACACAGTTAATATGGCACAGAGCCTGAAGCCAAACTCTTCACTACAAATTCTAAGTTCTTTCTTCTTATAAGTCCTTGTAAGTGGGCAGAAATCAGCCACTGTTGGGCTGGCCTGACTAATCCTTTCCTAAAGAGTGATGACAAATGTCACACCCTCACTTCTATCCCCAAAGTATCTCCATCCTCAGGGTCATCCTAGAAGACTTGACACCAAAAGTAGATCTCATCGGGAAACTTTTTTGTTCTCCTTCCCAGATTATTTTATTTTGGAGTTGAAGGCAAAAAAAAAAAAAGGAGAATTTTTTTCCTCCCCTATCATTTTGAGACATTCAGATTAAAATGACACCCTTGTCAAAATTCTTAATGCTGCTCTTAGAACTACACAAAGGCAGACAGATGATGGAGGGGAGAGGGGGGTGGAGAGGAGGTGTCCCTGAATTGATTAGAGATTGTTCGAAATGGATCCTATACAACTGAGTGATCTTCATTCCCTCCATTGTTTTCCACTCTGATGGACAGCATCTGACTGGTAGGTGGAGACTATTTCGTATCTTTTTTGTGTAGTTGCCAATTCTCCCCACTTGTGTCTTGTCATTTGCAAGCACAAACTGCCTCTGAGGCCGTTGCATGAGACTTTGTAGGAATAGGGCTTTTCAGAGGCATGGACCCCCCAACTTGGGATAGAAACTTGCTAAGATAAAAAGAAAAGTTTCAAAATAGGAATCTGGGCAAAAACTACCTGTTGCTCCTCCTAATAATGATTAAAGAGGAGAGTAAGAAAGTACTTTAATAAAGATGCACCAAACTAGATATCAGACAAGGTGTCCTGTGTCCCAGAATTCCAGCTGCATCTTGCTGGAGAGTAGATCATTGACTTGGATTGAAATGGACAAATATGGACTCCACTTAATGCTCATTAAGTCCACAAAAATGGGCTCCACTTAATGCTCATTCCCTTTTCATGTTCAGATACTAAATGCATTGGGAAGGGCAGTTAAACTGTTATTTTATCTATCAAACTCCCCATCTTACATGTTCTTCACAGGAAAGAAATAACTGCAAAAAGCTAAGTAGCACTGAATTCATCCAGGTTTGAGACACTCATTCTCATTGTTCAGTTTTTCTTTACCATGTTGCTGCTCAAGGTTACAGAATAGATTATGAAGAGAATATTTTGTTCCCATCACTTGTGACCAGATCAGTTGATATATTGAAAAATGAGACACACTTTGAAACAATATTTAAAAAACAAAAGAGGAACTAAATTACTAATGTATTCGCTTATCTATTACTAGTCAAAGCTATGGTTTTTACAGTAATCATGTATGGATATGAGAGTTAGACTATAAAGAAAGCTGAGTGCCAAAGAATGGATGCTTTTGAACTGTAGTGTTGGAGAAGACTCTTCAGAGTCCCTTGGACTGCGAGGAGATCAAACCAGTCCATCCTAAAGGAAATCAGTCCTGAATATGCATTGGAAGGACTGATGCTGAAGCTGAAACTCCAATTTTTTGGCCACCTGATGTGAAAAATCAACTCATTGGAAAAGATCCTGATGCTGGGAAAGATTGAAGGTAGGAGGAGAAGGGGATGACAGAGGATGAGATGGTTGGATGGCATCACCAACACAATGGACATGAGTTTCAGTAGGCTCTGGGGGTTGGTGATGGACAGGGAAGCCTGGCATGCTGTGGTCCATGGGCTCACAAAGAATTGAACTTGACTGAATGACTGAACTGACTGATTCACTTATCCATAATCATAATTGCAACAACACATGCACAAAGCCATTCTTATTAATGAATTCAAAAGAATGGCTCAAAGCTCAAGAGGTCTGTTGCTTTCAATCCTTTATGTCTCGTAGGTTATTGCTTTCCTTGTCTTCACCATGAAAGCAATGAACATATGAGCCTGAATACAGAAGGAATTATATGCTTTCAGTGGAGAACCCTTTCATGGTTATGCTGTGCTTAGTCACTCACTCGTGTCTGACTCTTTGTGACCCCACGGATTGTAGCCCACTAGGCTCCTCTGTCCATGGGGATTCTCCAGGCAAGAACACTGGAGTGGTTTGCCATGCCCTCTTCCAGGGAATCTTCCCAACTCAGGGATAAAACCCAGGTCTCCCACATTGCAGGCAGATTCTTTACCATCTGAGCCACCATTTTGTCAGGAATTAGCTGAAGTTTTTTTGGGCTAGGAACACTGGTTAGGACCTATTTAATAACATGAAGGCAATGCTCATTGGCTGTCTGAGTGAGCATCCTTTCATCTCTTGTAATTGGTAAGTTATCTAAATCTTAGTTGGTAAACACCCTTGTTCAGGTAAGTCCTTAACCATTCAGAAGTATGATGAACATGAACAAGTATGCGTGGCACTCAGAATTGTACTTTCAATTTCAGACTCACTGTATGGGCCAATTGACATTGGCAACACCCTTTGTAATATTTGATTTAAGGAGTTTAGCTCTTATTTAAGAAACTATCATAAATGAAGGCAGTAGTTGAAAAAAAAGTTCTTGTAACTCATCCTCCAACTTGTTGGTTATGCTAACTCAATTTAGACATCGTACCAACAACAGGCAAGCTTACCTAGGATCTTTTGGCACAAAGGACATCCATTCTTAGATTTTGGCTTAAGATCTTCCAAGTCTTTTATTTGGCAGAATACTTAAAACTCTTGTTTGATTGAATGTGTCTACTCAGGCACTTTATGAAGACTTGTTACTTTAGGAAAAAGGAAGTACCAGTTGCAATGATCTTGGAAAGGAAAGGGGGTGGAGGAGGAAGAGGAGATAAATAGGAAAGGCATTTGCTCTTTATTAGGTTGTAACTAGCCAGGCCATTTTTAAACACTTCATAAACAGACCTGTCATCCAATCTCAATTAAAAATCATCTCTTACTGCAGAAAAACCTAAATCAGGACTTCCACACTATAATAAGACATTGTAAATGGGTAGAATGCTGTCTTCATATCACATTTCTCAGCATAAATCCAAGTATATTGTAGGTGCCTGGTGACTCGTGGCTGTATCAATTAATTAACTAATTAACATATGAACTAATTGTAGAATTTCACACCAGATGCTCTAATTTTAAAAATGAATCATAGGAAAGTTAATATAACAAACACCCATGTAACTTACACACTGAATTTAAAATATACTAACATTTTGTAGTATTTGCCTCAATTTTTTTTGTGCAATAAAACTCTGCAAAGAGAAGTTGACATTCTTTGTGTGTGTTAGTCGCTCCATCGTGTCCAACTCTTTGTGACTCCAAGGACTGTAACCTGCCAGGCTCCACTGTGAATGGAATTCATCAGGCAAGAATATTGGAGTGGGTTGCCATTCCCTTGTCCAGGGGATCTTCCCAACCAGGGATCAAACCCCAGTCTCCTGCATTGCAGGCAGATTCTTTACCACTGAGCCACCAGGGAAGCCAACATTCTTTACCCACCACCTTCCCCACCCTGCACTGCCTTTTAATTTCAACCCTCTTCCTCACTCCACAGAGGCAATACACTAGATATTCATTTTCCAAGAACCAGCGTTGGTTGATACTTAGAGAAATTCAAAGAGCAGAATAAATAATTTTGTGAAGGAAAGAGAGAAAGAAGGAAAGCAGGGAGGAAAGAAGTAAGAGAGAAAGATAAAGAGAAAAAGGGAGGGAGTAAAGATTATTGAAGATGTGCAGTGGGATAGTGCAAATGTCAGGATATTTAATGAAGATGATCTGTTGGCAAACACAATATTCTTTTTATATCATCTAGATGGACGTGAGTTTGAGTGAACTCCGGGGGTTGGTGATGGACAGGGAGGCAGGTGTGCTGCAACTCGTGGGGTCGCAAAGAGTTGGAGACAACTGAGCGACTGAACTGACTGACTGACTGAAGCCCACCAGGCTGGGTACCATTGTTCTCAGTTCTCAGTACCATTGTTCTATGACTTCAGGTCTCTATCCTTGGAGATTCAGCTCAATTTGTTAACTTACAGCTTCTTAATATTTCATGTTGATACCCTCTGCTACCCCTATTCTCAAAGACTCGCGGAAATAATTCTCTATTAAATCTTGTATCAATTTTAAAGAAGTGTATGAGGACAACTGAGGAATGGAAACACCAGGATTAATGAAGCAAAGGGAACCCGACAACCCAGGTAGCTGGTGTAAAATTCATGACTGAATAAGAAGAGTTCTTCAGCATCTGCCCTTCAGCTTCCTTGTTCTTTTTGTCTTCTTGAGGGGCCTTAATTGACATATAACATTAAGACGTCCACATGCTTATTTGATCCATGGTGCTAGCGGTAAAGAACCTGTTTGCCAGTGCAGGAGACATAAGAGACATAGGTTCGATCCCTGGGTCAGGAAGATCCCCTGGATGAGGGCGTGGCAACTCACTCTAGTATTCTTGCCCAGAAAATCTCATGGACAAAGGAGCCTGGTAGGCTACAGTCCATAGGGTCACCAAGAGTTGGACACAACTGAAGCGACTTAGCAAGCATGCATATTTTGCAGACATGACATGACATGCATACCATGACAGAGTTAGCCAACACATCCATCACATCGCATAATGATCATTTCATTTCATCGTGAGAACGTTTAAGTTCTATTCTCTTAGCAGCTTTGAAGTATAGAATACAGTATTGTCCATAATAATAGTCGTGCATTAGCTCTCCAGAACTTATCTTCTAGCTGCAAGTTCCTATCCTTGACCAAGAGTTCCCTTATCCTCCCCCCCACACCCCCACACCTAGCCCCTAGCAATCACCATTCTACTCTCTGTTTCTAACAGTTTGGCTTTTTAGATACCACGTATAAGTGATACAGTATTTGTTTTCCTCCGTCTGAATTATCTTACTAGCATTTTATGCCCTCCAGGTCCATCCATGCTGTCACAAATGGCAGGTTTTCCTTCTTTCTCATGACTGAATAATACTCCATTGTGTAAATACTGACACTGAGGTTGTGTCCATATCTTGGTTATTGTGGATAATGCTTCCATAAACATGGCCATACGTGTATCTTTTCAATATCCTGTTTTCGTTTCCTTTGGATATATATACCCAGAAGTGAAATTTCTGGATCCCATTGTAGTTCTGGCTTTCCCAGTGGCTCAGCGGTAAAGAATCTGCCTGCAATGCAGGAGACATGGGTTCGATCCCTGGGTCGGGAAGATCCCCTGGAGAAGGAAATGACAACCTACTCCAATATTCTTGCCTGGAGAATCCTCATGGACAGAGGAGCCTGGCAGGCTACAGTCCACGGGGTCGCAGAGAGTCGGACACGACTGAAACAACTTAGCGTGCGTGCATGGTAGTTCTATTTTAATTTTTTGTAGAAACTCCATGCTGTTTCCCAAAGTAGCTGTCCTGACTTACCTTCCTACCAACAGTGCACTGGGGTTCCCTTTTCTCCACACTCTTGCCAAAACTTATTATCTCTTGTCTTCTTGATGATAGCTGCTCTAACGTTAGTGAGAGGTGATAACTCATTGAGGTTATGATTTGCATTTCCCTGATCGTTAGTGATGTCGAGTATCTTTTCATGTACCTGTTGGCCATTTGAAAATCTTCCTTGAAGAAATGTCTATTTTGTTTCCCTTCTCACTTTTTTAACTGCATAGTTTGATTTTTCATTGAGTTCTTTATATATTTATATTAATTCTCTATCAGGTATATTATTCACAACTATTTTCTCCTATTCTGTGGTTTGCTTTTTCATTCTGATGATTTTTTCTTCTTTTCTATGGAGGCTTTCCATTTGATACAGTCCCGTTTGTTGAATTTTGCTTTTATTGCTTGTGCTTTGGGTGTCATATTCAAAAAAGGCTGAGGCTGGTTCTCTCAGGCAGTCTTGTTCTTTCTTCAAGAGTCTGATGGAACACTTCAAAGGGTGTGTTAAACAGCTGAGTTAATGAAAATGCCACTCGCCAGCAGAAACTATCTGTTCTTGCATGGGTTCAAAAACAAATACAGGCATTTCTGATACATGAACTTACGTACAAAATAGAAACAGATTCACAGACTAATAGAATTAACTTACGCTTACCAGGGTCCAGCAAGGACCTATCTCATAGCACACGAAACTCCACTCAGTGTTATGTGACAGGCTGGATGGGAGGGGAGTTTAGGGGAGAATGGATACATGTATGGATATATGTATGTCTGAGTCCCTCTGCTATGCATCTGAAACTATCACGACACTGTTAATTGGCTATCTTCCGATATTAAATAAAAAGCTTTTGAAAAACCAAATACAAACATTTCCTATGGAAAAGAAGTGTTATTGATCATTTTCAAATTCATAAATATGAGTTTTGCAGGGGGAAGAAGTTCTTCAAGGTCCTGTTTGAAGAACTGTCGTGACATGAATTTATGAGAAAAGAGCTGGTTTGTGGGTGAGGAAGGCATAAGATCTCTGAGACACATTTTTGCGATAAGGAGCTTGGTAGACTCATTCCTTCCAAGGAGAACACATTCCTGGCCCCAAAGCACAGACGCCTCCATGGCCAACAAGCTCCCCAGGTGGGCTTTCAGAGAACTGGAATTGAGTCTCCCCTCGATCCTTCCATCTTTTCAACTAAAACTTTTAATAACCTTTTCCAAGCACAAGGAAACAGTAAGTCAAGCAGGTGATTAGAGGAGACAGAAAAGATAATTTTCCTGAAGCTGGTTTTTATCATCTGCCTAAGAATTCATTTCCAGAATGAAATGTTATATTAGAGAACCAGATAGGGGGGCTTAAACATTTTTCTTCTCATTTTAAGATGTTTCTAAGTGAAGCCCTATTATTTCAGTTGTTTTGAATCATTAATTTTGAGCGTGTGGGTTTTTTTTCCAATGACCACTTTTGATATGATCGTTTAATATATAAACACCAAAGATCACCTTGGGCTTCCTTGGTGGCTCAGATGGTAAAGAAACTGCCTGTAATGCAGGAGACCTTGGTTTGATCCCTGGGTCTGGTCCCCGGGTCAGGAATATGCCCTGGAGAAGGTAATGGCAACCTACTCCAGTATTCTTGCCTAGAGAATCCCATGGACAGAGAAGTCTGGCAGGCTACAGTGCATGGGGTCTCAAAGAGCTGGACATGACTAAGTAGCTAACACACATGGGGTAACTTCTATGAGATGCAATCAGATCAAGATATTTCACACTGTCCTATACCATATGGCACAGATATGAGAACCTTGAGAAGGGGAATCAGAATTGCTCTGAGGTTTGTCCAGAAGTGGTATCTGAAAGTTCACAGAGCATCAAACCCATCACTAAGTTTTCTCATGAAGCAAAAGCCTCAAACAACACATTGCTAAGTCTTTTGAAACCAGGGCTCTTAGGATATTCTTTAAATGAAAATAAATTGCCATCATTACTTGGGTTTTGAAACCTGTTCCACATGATTTCTATACTGTCCAAAAAACACATGGCTTGGTCCCATAAATCTAATGAACACTTAGAACTTAATGCCTCTGATAGAGGCTTATCTCTTGTAGCTTGTCTGCATAGCCTACTTCATGATAATCCCAATTAGATTAGAACCCTAATTATGTTTCTGCTCAGGGTATTTTTAGATAGCCTTAACATTTGATCTGTTTAGTCTAGTTTTACAGGTGGCAAAAGATTAAAAACAGGTTTTAAAATAAGATATGACTATTACGTTTCTAATAATAGGCGATTGTGGTCCCTGAGCTACTTTTTATTTAGTGACGCATGGAACAACCCTTTGATGATGGTAATTGTCCCCACACACCCTATCCCCACACTGGGAAAAATAAGCCACCCTTTGTAGTCAAGCCTTCAGTCCTACCATATAAACTTTAGCCCTTTCGTTGCAGGATCTTGAGTTTCTTTCACTCCTTCCCTCTAAAATAACCTACCTTTTCACTTCTGCCCAAACCTTCTGGTTACATATTCCCAGGGACACTTGTCCTGATATTACCTCCATGACCTCGCTACCCATGAATGAAAAAAATCACGTGTTCCCCAAGGTGGCCTCTCAAACTTGCGTGTGTGTAAGGCTCGCCAGGGAGCTCTTTAAAAAAAAGGAGATTCCCAGGCTGCACCCAGAGGGTTTCCACCTCTGGATATGTCTTTCAGGGGTCTGGGAACTTCTATATTCAACAACCAAAAATCCTGGGTTATTTTTTGGAAGGATTTTGAGAAACATTGCTTTCCAAAACATTTTCACTTCCAAATACACAGTTTCAAATTTTCCATCATGCTGACAGTTATTTTCCATAAATGAGAACATCCTACAGTTATAAAATGTTAGACAAGTAGACAAATTTAAGGTGCAATGTTTATTATTTTTAATATTTTTCTAGGATAAGTTTGGGGCTTCCCTGGTGGCTCAGTGGTAAGGAATCAGCCTGCAATGCAGGAGATGCAGGTTCAATCCCTGGATTGGGAAGATCCCCGGAGGAGAAAATGCAACCCGCTGCAGTATTCTTGCCTGGGAAATGCCATGGACAGAGGAGCCTGGAGGGCTACAGTCCACGGGGTCACAAAAGAGACACAATTGAGTGACCAAACCACCAACAGATTAAACTTGGCTCTGCTGCAAATCGCCTTGATTCTGCCCTCACTTTCCAAGGTAGAAGAAAAGGAACACCAAGAATTGTACAAAGGCAGAGAGAGATTGCCGGTGGGCTCACTCTGGCTGGACTTGAGGTAACTGTAGCTCCACCGTCCCTACTCAAGAGGCAAGCTTTGTCCTCCAGAGACCTCTAAGGCCCTGAGGAGTCTTTTTTTTTTCTTTTTTAATTAAGGAATTTATATTTTTGACCAGGGTGTGTCTTCGTTGCTACACGCAGGCTTTTCTCTAGTTGCGCGGCAAATGGCTACTCTCTAGTTGGGGTGCAGAGGCCTCTCACTGCGGCGGCTTCTCTTGTTGTGGAGCACGGGCTCTAGGCAGTGCAGCTCAGTAGTTGAGGCGCATGGGCTTAGCTGCCCTGTGGCATGTGACAGCCTCCCAGACCAGGCACTGAACCCATGGCCCTGCACTGGCAGGCAGATTCCTAACCACTGGACCACCTACAAGTCAGCCCCTAGCCACACTGACAAATCAGGCACGCAGAACCCTTCATCTATTCTTCATTTACCTGAAATGTTTAAAGTTTCAAGACTTGACATGATGGTCAGACTTCAGCTTGAATGTGCCGTGCACTTATGCCATCTCAGTGGCCAATTCCATTGTCAAAAGCAGACAGCTCTCTATGCAAGTCAGAGTTTCCATTTTTATTGCAAGGACAAAATGCATAGCCTGATGGTTGCCCGAGGTATATGCAACCTTTCTGGAGAGGATGACCTTGAGTGATACTGGTTTGCAAAGTCAAAAGCTTTGGCAACTTGAAAGATGAATTTAAGCCAGGGTTTCGGGACGTTTTATTTTTTTTCCAGTTTTTTTTTAAATTTTATTTTATTTTTAAACTTTACAATATTGTATTTGTTTTGCCAAATATCGAAATGAATCCGCCACAGGTATACATGTGTGCCCCATCTGAAATGGTACTTGACTTACTACTACCTGGTCATGAATGGGTTAAGTAGGATCTGCCCTTAGTAATGATACCTCGTATGCTCCTATACATGGAGGAGGAATGTCAGCCATTCACAAATATTTATTCACAAGCTCTTATTGAATATCTACTATGTACAGGGGCAACAAAGAGCCAAGAGTAGTAAGAAACAGTCCTGGCCCTCAAGACACATCCCCCCAAAGTGGGAAAATACCCTGTTTGAGTGTGATATGTGCCACAAGAGAAGGAAGCTCAGATTACTAGCAGGTGCAAGGAAGGAGAGACAGGACAAAACAATCCAAGAGGGCTTCCCAGGGGAAGGGATGCTTAAACTGAATTTTAAAAACAAACACAAACAACCAGGAAGATTATGTACAGGAGAGGTAATGGCTGACATTCCAGACAAACATGTCCAGAAAAACAGACGCTAAAAAGAATATGGCTTTAATTGGAAATGCAAGTAATGTTAAAACTCTAGATAGGAGAGGAGGAGCCACATCAAGATGACATCTCTAGATGTGGTAAATGGAATATTACTCAGCCATAAAAATGAAGGAAATAATGCCATTTGCAGCATCTCTAGGATGGACCTAGAGATTATCATGCTAAGTGAAGTAGACAGAGAAAGGTAAATATATGATGCTTTTTATATGTGGAATCTAAAAATAATGATACAAATAAACTTATGCATGAAAGAGAAATAGGCCCACAGACATAGAAAACAAACTCATGGTTACCAAAGGGGAAAGGCAGGGGAGGGATAAATTAGGAGATTGGGATGAACATGCTCACACTACTATATATAAAATAGATAACAAACAAGTACCTACTGTGTAGCACAAGGTGCTATACTCAGTATTTTGCAATAACCTATATGGGAAAAGAATGTCAAAAACAATATTCAGTTATTTATATATATAACTGAATCACTGAAGCTAACACAACATCATAAATCAACTGTATTTCAGTTTTTAAAAAATGACATCTCCATATCATGCACAGTTTAGCATTTCCCTGACAGGCTATGGACAGCCTTGAAAGGACTTTAGGTAAGGGATAAATATAGTAGAATTTGCATTCATTCATCTGTTCATTTGATGCAATGAATGTTTATTACAGACGCATTAGGTGCTAGGTATTGTGTCATGGTGAGCACAGAAAATATAATACTGAAAAGGTAGAAATGGCCCCTGCCCTCAGGGAGCTTAAATTCTGATGGAAAAGATACACCGTAAGCACACAAGAATAAAAGAAACAATGTATCACCATTGCCCTGAGTGGCGGAAAGAAAATAAAGAGGGATGTGAGAGAACAATGAGAAAGAGCTGTTCCTCTAGTTCAAATGATTGGGGGAAAATTTTTCTCTTAAGACTTGATATTTAAATTGAAGGATGATAAGCAATGAATTGGAGAAGACTCTTGGGAGTCCCTTGGACTGCAAGGAAATCCAACCAGTCCATTTTAAAGGAGATCAGTCCTGGGTGTTCATTGGAAGGACTGATGCTAAAGCTGAAACTCCAATACTTTGGCCACCTGATGCCAAGAGTTGACTCATTGGAAAAGACTCTGATGCTGAGAGTGATTGGGGGCAGGAGGAGAAGGGGATGACAGAGGATGAGATGGCTGGATGGCATCACCGACTCGATGGACGTGAGTTTGAGTGAACTCTGTGAGTTGGTGATGGACAGGGAGGCCTGGCGTGCTGCGATTCATGGGGTCGCAAAGGGTCGGACACGACTGAGTGACTGAACTGAACTGAACTGAACTGAAGGAATGAATTAGGAATTGGGTTCATTTATTCCTCATAGTTCAGTTGGTAAGGAATCCACCTGCAATGCAGAAGACCCCAGTTTGATTCCTGAGTCAGGAAGATCCACTGGAGAAGAGATAAGCTACCCACTCTAGCATTCTTGGGCTTCCCTTGTGGCTCAGCTGGTAAAGAATCTGCCAGCAATGTGGGAGACCTGAGTTCAATCCCTGGGTTGGGAAGATCCCCTGGAGAAGGGAAAGGCTACCCACTCCAGTATTCTGGCCTGGAGAATTCCATTGACTTAGTTGAAATGTATTTGACTGTATGAATTCCATACAGTCCATGGGGTCGCAAAGAGTCAGACACGCCTGAGTGACTTGCACTTTCACTTCATTCATTTACTTCAATAATATTTATGACATACCAACTTTAAAGTGATTTGGGAGAAGAACTGGGTGAAGCACATCCTAGGTAGACATGAGAAGAAATGAAGATGCTGGGAAGAAGGAAAGGACTTGGCTTAAGAAGTGACAAAAGACAAGGTGTGTGGCAGACAGACAGGGGACCAGCCAGAGAAGAGACAGGCAGGTGAGCAGTGGGAGTGTAAGTAGAGAGTGACATGCCTTGATTCACCTCTGTAAGTACGTTCCGACAGCTGCGGGTAAGGAACGGACTGGAGAGGGTAAGGGTGAAACCCACAGACTGGCTGGGAGGCTATTTCAGCTGGTGCAGGGAAGAGGGGAACATGACTCAGACAAGATAATAACCAATGACATGAGAGAGGTTTTAGTGTTTGTCCTGGACAGAGTAGGAAAGAGAGAGCCTTTCAGAAACAACACTGCTGCTTACGACCCAGCTGGTTAGTTACTGCCAGAGCCCAGACTAGAAACGTGGTTTCCTCACTCCGTGGCCGTGGTTTTTCCACTATGTGATGCAGAAGAGTAGAAAGAGTTATAAAGTTTGGGAAAATACTTTTATTTTGCTCTCATTCAAATCCCTTTGATTTGAAAGGCTGTCAAAAAGCATAACACACTGGTGACCTGGATGTTCGAAGTAAAATGAAAGGAGAGAACGTGAGTAAGAGATGATACACAGTTTTCTATCTCCCTTTTTATCATCCATGTGTTCATAAATGGATTTTGCTTGGAACATATTTACGCAGATGTTTTTGTTTTATAAGAATGTGCAATAAGTTATTAGTTAAGTCAAAGTTTTACTTTTTAGTGTCCAAGAGGATGTTAGCTATATGCTGAATGAAGGATAAAAGCTTGGATGGGAGCCCTGGAGTTCTCTGCACCAGTCTTTATAGGATGAGCAGCAGAAAAAGCATAGCAGGGTCCTGTGCTAATTCGAGCACTCCATGAGGTTTAAAGGATGACTTTTTTGTCTGTGTGTCTTTTTTTTTTTTTCTTTAATCCTGTGTAGCACGACACTCAGACCTGAGCCCTGGGGGAAGACCTACCCTCTTAAGCAGTCTGGGTGCTCTTCCTTCCTCCAAATACACCAATCACCAGGCTCCTCTTTTTCTACATCCTTTCCTCTTCCTCGCTTTCTCATCTTCCCTCTCTCTTTCTCTCTTGCTCTGGTCATTGCATATGTGCTCTGTTGTGTCTGACTCTTTGCAACTCTTTGTAGCCCCCCAGGCTCCTCTGTCCATGGAATTTTTCAGGCAAGCATACTTGAGCAGAGTTGCCATTTCCTACTCCAACACTACACAAAGGGAGGAAAAGATGAGATAAAATGTTTCAGGGAGAAAAACAGTAGAAGATGTTTGCCGTTAGAATCACCACATGTAAGTGCCATTCATCATGTATTGTTCCTTCCAATTAGTAGCTTCATCTAATTGAGCGATGCTGCTCTCTTGAAAGCTTCTCTATCAATGTCAAAGTCAAAGATAGAGGGTGGAGGAAAGACTGTGTTTAGGAAGACGGTATTTTAAATGTGGATTAGCCAAAGGAAATGCCACGCTTCTTCCATCTATCTTTGTAAGCCTTTGTTCTCAGTGTCTTACAGACTCTACTAGAGTTACCAGCTTAAGCAGGAGTCCCTAGGAGAATTCTTCTTGAAAGTTAGAGGTGGTGGGTTGGGGATCCCTGTGTGTTCTGGAAGAAGCCAGAGACCTGGATTCAGAGTTCAAAATCTGCCACTGAATAGCCTGGTAATTTGCGGTATATCAAATTTGAGGTGAGTCCTAGATCCCGTTCTCACTGGGTACGTCAAGTCACCTCACCTATTTTAGTGCCACAAGGGAAGCTAAAGAGCATCATTTGACCAGGCATTGGATTGAGCACCATTTAAGATCCATGTGCTAGGGATTACTAGTCCAATTTCACAATGAGGAAACCCAGCCTCCACAAGTTGGTTTTCTTTTTAGACTCACTTTCTTTCCATTACATGTGTCCTCTTCCATGATTTTCACAAACATTTCATATAAAATTCACTTTTTAAAAGTCTGTGTTGACAGTTTACACTGTAACAAACCTGAGAAGTACACTCAAATGTGTTTTATTACACAGGCTACAACACTAGAGACATTACTTTCTGCTGTCAATTTTTATTAAATTTATGGGGGACATGGACTAATGCTTGCTCTGTCTGTCTTCTCTGTTGAATTCAAGAGTACCCAGAGATGGCAAGGAGAGATGGTAAAAGTCAATTACCTTTTGCAACTGCTTGCCTGGTGTATTAGTTATTGCTGCATAACAAGTTATCTCAAAATTGAGTGGGTTAAACTAACACTGGTTATCTCATAGTTTCTTTAGGTCAGGAATCTGGGCACAGCTTAACCGGCTCTCTGAGTTTATCCCAAGCTACAATCAAGGTGTTGACAACAGCTTTAGTCATCTAAAGGCCCCACTGGGGAAGGATCTGATTCTAAGTTCATTCACCTGGTTGTTGGCAGGATTAAGTCCCTTGTAGGCGATTGACTAGAGGACTCTCTTGTTCCTTGCCATGTGGGTCTCCACTGTGGGGAAACTAACAACACGGCAGATGGCTTCAACCAGAGCAAGTAGGGCAGAAGGGGCAGAGAACATGAATGCTAACAAGATGGAAGACATGGTCTTTTTTATAACCTTATCTCAGGAGTGACATCTTATCATCTTTACTGTATTCTAGTCATTAGAAATAAGTCACCAGGCCCAGACTATGTTCAAAGGAGAAAATTACCAAAGGCTTGGACACCAGGAAGCAAAGATCATTGGGGACCATCTTAGAAGTCAAGTTACCACACCTGGTGGACTGTTATATTCCAAATATTATGAAACCAAAACGAAGTTGAGGAATGACTTGATGCCGAGCGCAAGAGAACTACTGTCATCTCTAACTTCAAATTTCAACTTTTTGCATTCAGTAGGCTAACATGATTTTTTCATTGATTCAGCTACTAATGTGTTTCAATTCATACTAGTAAGTTCAGATTTATAAAGTATATCTTGATATCTATGTACATATTATGCTTCCCTGGAAGAACTGGTTGGGTGGGAATGAGGAGGTGAAATGTCTCTGTTTAAAAAAAAAAGTACAGCATTGTCTGGACTGCCTTATACACCATGGAAAAATGAGGAAATTGGACTTTTATGCTGAAGTTTCCTTTCAGATCTAAAACTTGTTTTACTCATCTCGAAAATGGTCAAACTGATTCTTTTTGGACTACCTCACAGGTATGTTGGCAGAATTAAACAATTAATGATGGATGTGAATGTGGTTTTTTTAAATTATAAAATGCTATTTTGTCATATGTATTTAAAATTTTTTTAAATTATAAAATGCTATTCAACCTGGAGATTTTCCCTCCTGACCCTAGTATGCACCTGGATTAAACTGCCACGTTCTCTGAGTTGTCTTGACAGAGGAGCCTGGGGAGTTCAGAAGAGCTTCCAGAAAGAAGAGGCAACAGCCTCTGAAAGGCTGCAGTGATTGGTCGGTGCCTCTTGGTGGGCGGGGCTGCAGACTGAGTTAAGGACAGGTTTCCTTGAAATGCTCTGAAAATGACCAGGACCCAAGAAGTGACCTTCAGAAGGTGAGTGATAGAAAGTGACACAGAACTCGGAGAAGGATGTTTCCTCCAATTAATTTGCTAAAAATAATTTGATCATAAGCAATTTAATTCGAAAAAAAATGGCAGTGGTGAAAATCAACAACTTGTCTTAGAATGAGTATTTGGATGGTTTTTGGTTTTTGGTTTTTGTTTTTTTTTTAATTCTTCAATGCTATATTCTTCCCGTGTTGATAATTTGGGTTCATCACTAGCCAGTTTTACAACTATTTACTCGAACATCAATTATTTTTGTTTTTTTTAAAGAATTTATTAGTAGATGGATATATTTCTTTTTCCCTGATTTTCTTTCTTCCAATATGTTTTCTGCCAATGAAATCATTGTACTCTGTGGAGTTTATAATCACGAAAATGTGGCAGCAGTTTAAAGGTTGTTTCCAACTCTGCAATATTACAGCTTGTACAGGCAGGAACATTTGGATGAAATCATTTTGAAAGTAAAAATTGTAAAAGTAGAAAAAATCCTTGAGGAACATAAATATCAATTGGGGGTATTTCACTTACATCATATTATCATTTCAATGAAATTATTATCTTAAGTCACTTGTTTTCCTCCAAAACACATTTCAGATGTTGGCATCTTTTTTAAAAATTTAAAAAAAAATTTTTTTTGGCTTTGCCATGTGGCATGTGGGATCTTAGTTCCCCTATCAGGGGCTGACTCCATGTCCCCTGGATTGGAAGTATGGAGTCTTAACCACCAGACCACCAGGAACATCCCTCAAATGTTGGCATCTTGAGGGAGTCCCAGGATGCAGGGCTCTGGGCAAATTATCCTTCACCAAGGACAATAGTCTGGTGACAGTGGCAAAGCACCCCCCCTTGGGTGACTGTCTAGACAGCGGACACCAACGTGGAAGGCATGGAGGAGAACTTGAAGAGATGATTTATAAATATGGGTTGGAGAAGGAAATGGCAACCCACTCCAGTGTTCTTGCCTGGAGAATCCCAGGGACGGCAGAGCCTGGTAGGCTGCCGTCTCTGGGGTCGCACAGAGTCGGACACGACTGAAGCGACTTAGCAGCAGCAGCAGCAAGGAAGACCCAGAAATTATTTATTGGGACTTTAGGAGAAATTCAATGTTTTACAATAGGCAAGTAAGTTCAAGATGACTGTAAAATTTAAAATATCACTGTTAATAATTTTTCTTGTGAATTTTAGGGAGATTCTGATGATAATACAGCTGTAAGAAGTCATCGTTAAACTTTGGCTAAACCTGACCATTCATTTAAGATAGTGATTGTCAGGGATGGATACACAGCTTCCCTGGTGGCTCAGTGGCAAAGAATCCGCCTGCCAATGCAGGAGATGTGTGTTCAATCCCTGGTCCAGGAAGATCCCACATGCCTTGGATCACCTAAGCCCGTGTGCCACAACTATGGAGTCTGTGCTCTAGAGCCCTAGAGCCACAACTACTGAAGCCTGTGTGCCCAAGAGACCATGCTCAGCAATGAGAGAGGCCACCAGAATTCAAAGACTGCACACTGCAGCTAGAAAGGGGTCCCCGCTCACTGCAGCTAGAGAAAAGTCCATGCAGCAACGAAGACCCAGCACAGCCAATAAATGAATACATAAATAAATAAAATTATAGACTTAAGAGTAAAGGATGGATACAAAAATGATCCAATGAACCTGAAACTGCTCTAAAAAAATAAAGTCTATTTAAAAACAATGGTCCTGTGGGGTATGGGAAAATATTTGCAGTCTTACTTTTATTATCACATATAAGATAAATGAAATGTACTAATATGTAATATAAGGATTTACACTGACTTCCTTAGTCAACACATCCTGTGGTCTCAGGCCACCAAAGGCAGGTGCAGGGGTGAAGTCAGTTACCTCCCTGAGTCCTGTGAACTATGATGATTTGAAGTTAATGTGTGCCATAATTAATTGGATTGTACCATTTAATTCTAACTAAACTAATATTCCCCCAACTATACAAGTGGCTCATAAAGGTTTCTACAAATTAAATGTAGATAACATTTAATACAATTCTAACCAAAAAAGAGTAAGATATCAGTAGGAAGAATGTAAAGCTTCTCCTTCCAGTACAAACTTTGATTAGATGTAAATGCAAACTTTTCCTTCAATGTAAAGGTGACATTACAACAATGAATTAAAAACCACCCACTTTTTGAAAGAAACTCTGGTTATTGAGAGAACACACACTGTGGAAGCAAATGTCTGGAAAACTTTCCAATGTTTTATTATTTTAGTGCCAGAAGCAATGTGTTTTGCCTTAAAAACTCATCATTTATACATTTAGGAAACTTGCAAACCTTTTTTTACCATGTTTAAAAAGCTTCCCCCAAAAAAGGGTTTCAGTGGTTTTTAAACCCATTTGTAAAACATATTAAAATGTAACGAGTTCTGATTAGTTGAAAGAACATTTGATTGACATCAAGGAGGATGGAAAATTACTAGCCACATTTCAACTGCAACTTTTACATAATTATTGAGAGGATGGATAAAAGCACCATTTAGGAGAAGCAGCCTGAGTTGTACGTTCCCCACCTGGAACTGCTCATGCTTTGTGATATCTTTGCCAGCTCTGACAGGTTTAAACCAAGTATGTAAATAAGCCCAATTTATATCCAATTATGGATATACCAAGATGTCAAAAATTATAAACCATATTTATACATATTATTCTCCCTAAGACTTTTAACATAAGAAGATGCATCATTTTAAAATAAGTATACCAATATTGAGGAGTACAAAATGAAAAAGTTTTAGTACCATATATTTAAGACAATGTTTTTCATTTTGCACTGACCATGGGGCTCAGTCACTCAGTTATGTACGACTCTTGGTGTCCCCACGGACTGTAGCCCACCAGGCTCCTCTGTCCATGGGATTTCCCAGGCAAGAATATCTCAGTGGGGTGCCATTTCTTTCTCCAGGGGATCTTCCCAATCCCAGGAGATTTGATCTTCCCAGGGATCAAATTCTTGTCTTCTGCATTGGCAGATGGATTCTTTACCGCTGAGCCACCTGGGAAGCTCCTGAACTGACAATAGGGATATCAAATAAATTTGTAATTCATATGAATAAATAGCTTCTTCTGTCTGGGCACTGGGTCTTCATGGATGTACAGGATCCTGAATGAGAGAGATTTAGACTCCGAGACAGACTTGAGGGAGGGGCAGAGGCCTCTGGCCACAGTCATCATCAACCTGCAATGGATTGTGTTCAGGCTACAGTGGAGAAATTTCTTCCAAAGTGGATTTAATTCAGCAGAGGATCAGGTAGTCAGTATTCAATGGTGGATTTGAGGTGGGAAAAAGAAGACTCTTACAAGATCATTTATAAGAGCCTTTCTGCCTACAGTACAGGAGACAAGGGTTCGATCCCTGGGTTGGGATGATCTCCTGGAGAAGGAAATGGCAACACACTCCAGTATTCTTGCCTGGAGAATCCCATGGACAGAGAACCCTGGCAGGCTATGGTCCATGGGGTGGCAAAGAGTTGGATACGACTGAGCGACTAACACACACAACACAGGCACCAGTAGGTCTGGGGGCTGCAAGCTCATGGTCCTGGTGATTCTAGACTAAGTCTGCCAGAACACTTATGCATTCACCCTCTGACCTGAATTAGCAAATCGTTCCACCAAATGGCCAACTCCCGTCCACTCTGGCCCAGCCTCTATCATGGTGCATGTGGATCCCTGCAACAGTGTGTTCCTGGTTTCTTTGATGGCAGCTGCTCCAACCACTTCCCATCCAGTCCTGAAAGCCTGAGAGCCGTTCATTCATCCTGGGGCCCGTCGCCAGACAGCTCTTCCCTAAATGTTGTTGTTTAGTCACTAAGTTGTGTTTGATTCTTTGTGACCCCATAGACTGCAGCCTACCAGTCTCCTCTCTGTCCATGAGATTGCCCAGGCAATAATACTGGAGTGAGTTGCCATTTCCTTCTCCAGGGGATCTTCCTAACCCAGGGATTGAACCCATGTCTCTTGCATTGGAAGGCAGATTCTTTACCACTGAGCCACCTGGAAAGTCTCTTCCCTAAATGATATTCCCCTAGTCTGTACACAGATCAGATTGTATCAAATGTGACTGCCAGGCCCTCTGCCCTGTGGCTCCATTCTGTTTGCTGACTTCTCAGTACCAACCTGGTCATCAAATCAGACTAGCCACTTCAATCCTCCAAAGACACATGTTCCTCACTGCTTTCTTTTCAGGAGGTGGTTCCTTAGCAAACAAAACCCACCATTTCTTCTCTTTTTGTTGGAATCTTGAAATATGCCCACTTCAGTTTCCATTCTTCTGTGAATCCCTCCCCTGTCTATTCGGGCCTTCATGAACCACTGTCTCTTTGGACTTCTATAAGGCCTATGTGTAAGACATAATCTAAGATTCACTTGAATTTTTTGCTGTTATTTACCTCCAGTTATATTTTGTGAGTAAGTAATCCGTTTCTTAACCTTTACTTTAAAATCTCCTTAGCACCTATATAGAGTAGATGACCAGCAAATACTACTGTTTATTGATTTCTCTGCTTCAGAAAAATTTCCTTTTTCTCTATCTTCGTTTATCTTGTTGACTTGCTTCCTTTATCTGACACATTCTTAAGATAATTGAAATATCCTGCTTTCAGCAAAGGTTAAAGGGCCAGCTTCAGTTCCATCCAGACTTTGCTATTTCTGACAGTGACTTTTTCCCAGACAGAGAGCTCTGATTCTGTGAATGAGACCATTTTCAAATACTCTCTGGGAGCTTTATTATTCTGGAAAGAAGAAACCTAAAGCATAAAAGATAAATGCCATATAAACCCTTAAGTAAACATGAATTTTTATTAAACTAGTCTTAGAAGTAATAATCTTCAGATTTCAAATTCTGACATTATAACAGAATATGTTTATGTGTCTGAAGTGAAAAGTGAAATTGTTAGTCATGTCGTGTACAACTCTCTGTGACCCCATGGACTGGGGTCTGCCAACCTCCTCTGTCCATGGGATTTTCCAGACAAGAATACTAGAGTGGGTTGCCATTCCCTTCTCCAGGGATCTTCCCAACTCAGGGATCAAACCTGGGTCTCCTGCATTGCAGGCAGATTCTTTACCATCTGAGTTACCAGTAAAGCCTGTTTAACCATGCTAATTAAGAGTTGAAATCTTCTGATCATCTTTTCATTCAAAAGGTTAGTTTAAAAAATTAAGATCTTGTGGATTTACCTAAGGTATTGCTGAACTGACCTTTCTGCTGTGAAATGCAAGACGCACGAAACTCAACTGTGTGAAAGAAAAGCAGTTTTAGTTTCCAAGGGATGAATCAAAACAGAATCTGTTTCAGCAAATTTCTTCATCATTTTTAAACAGAAACAAAAAAATCACATATCTACTGAATTTTCCTTTCATTTTATGGGCATATCTACTGAATTTTCCTTTCATTTTATGGGCATTGGTATTTAGTTGTTTGCTAGTTAAAACATGTTTACAGCCTAAATGAGAATAGGGCTCATGAAAAGCCCAGGAAAACAAATTCCACATTTTTAATGCTAGCACAATTGCACTTTTTGCCTTTGCTACTTTTCTTGACTTTTATTTTCATTCTGTGCCGAGCAACTAGTTAATTAACATTTCAGATGAGACCGTCAAAAGCAGGGAGATGACAGACTGCTACTATTCTTGGTCTTGCTGACACCTTCCTCATGGCAGGATGACAGCCACAGCTGCAAGTCATTGCAAGGAATCTGCTTGAAATTGGTATTAATATTGGGTCAAGAAAGCTTCCATTTTTCAAAGCAATTTTCATCGTTCTGAGTGGTACCCAGCCAAAACCCATTCTAAGGAGTGTGTTTGTGTGTGAGCCTCCTTTGAGAACCACCGCCAGAATTCAACGGGAAGACCATGAACCAAACCATGCATTTCTCAACATTTATCGAGCCTGTATCCATGGCATTGAGAAGAATACAAATAAGTGTACAAAACAGTCTCTGCTTACAAGTGGTTTGCCATCTTATTGGGTTACTTGAGACTGTCTATAACTCCAGACTTTCATGAAGACTCAGCATTCTTCATGTTCACATCCAGCTTCACAAAATGGCGTCACTTGAGTTGTTTTATGAGGGAAAATAATGGATTATTAGGCAGTTATTTATATCAAGAACTGAGATAATAAAATCAGCCTATTTAGTGAATGTGACTAAGGAGGGTGAGGTAGAATAAGAGAAGACTCATTCATTGAAAGCAGGGTTGGGGGGGTTGGTTTCCGACCTCTTCACTTCCCTTCACCTGTGTAGACAGTGATGTCAGGTCATACAGTAGTCATGATCCTGGGCTCTGAGATCCTGAAGACATCCAGGGCTCAGGGGATGTTCCTGACTCTGTTGATGTATAAGTTTGGGGTTAATGGTACACAAAGGGGATGCTGTATGAAGAGGCAGACTGGCGTGGTTCATCTTGGCTCTTATCCTTCAAACTGTATTCTTTTCTGTTGAGAAACACACACATTGGCTCTTATTTTATTCTTCTGTCCATACTACACAAAGTGCATGAAATAAGTGAGACTTTCAACAGGAATCTTGTAATCTGTTTGTTTTTTTTTTTTTAAAAAAAAAACCTTTTTAAAATTTAAGTATGGTTGATTTGCAATGTTGTGTTTGTTTCCAGTGTACAGCAAAGAAGGATGGAGCTGTAGGAATCAGGCTCCCTGACTTCAGACTATATGACAAAGTTACAAATCAAAACATCATGCTACTCACACACACACACGCACACACACACACACACAAACACCTGAAATAGATACCAATGGAACAGGAAGAAAGCCCAGAAATAAACCCATGCTCTTATCATTAATTAATCTACAACAAAGGAGGCAAAGATACAATGGAGAAAAGACATTCTCTTTAATAAGTGCTGGGAAAACTGGCCAGCTACATACAAAAGAATGAAATCAGAACATTCTCTAACATCATATACAAAAGAAAAAAGTGAAAAAGCTAAACTAACCTACTTGAAATACACATTTACTGTTAGCGACAGGATCTGTTGCTTTCCCCCTGATAAAGTGATCAGAAAATAATTTTTTGTCATAAGCAAAGAGATTTCTTGGGTTTTTTTTCCCTCTGTCCATGAATCTTGCCTGACTCATTACCAAGACAAACCCACGTGATGCTGGTGGAACTGAAAGTAATGAGATAGCATCTAGACTTTTTTGAAATCACCTGTCTCTCTCAAAGATCTTTAATACATTTTGAGATGACAGCTGATTCTCTCACTCTCTCTGAGGGTAAGCTTTGATTAGAAAGAGGGTTCTACTATCCAAGAGATGTTGTCAGGTTAGTTGATATTTTTGAGCAGCCCAGTGGGCACACTCCTGACTGCCATAGTCAGAGGAAGTCTATCCAAGTGTTGAGACATGTTAGATACAGGGAAGTCATTCACCAATACCAGCACGAGCTTAAGTCTATAAACAAGAGTCTTCCTTTTACAAAGCCCATATAACCCATTCAGAAGTTCTAACCTCGTACATGTTCTTGTGTATCGGGGAGGGAAGGGGATGGAGGAGATGGTCCACTTCAGCTCAAGCTACCGCTTAATCCTGTTCCTCCATTTGTAACCCCCCACAAAGGTTCGTCTAGTCAAGGCTATGGTTTTTCCAGTGGTCATGTATGGCTGTGAAAGTTGGACTGTGAAGAAAGCTGAGCACCGAAGAATCGATGCTTTTGAACTGTGGTGTTGGAGAAGACTCTTGAGAATCCCTTGGACTGCAAGGAGATCCAACCAGTCCATTCTGAAGGAGATCTGCCCTGGGATTTCTTTGGAAGGAATGACGCTAAAGCTGAAACTCCAGTACTTTGGTCACCTCATGCAAAGAGTTGACTCATTGGAAAAGACTCTGATGCTGGGAGGGATTGGGGGCAAGAGGAGAAGCAGATGACAGAGGATGAGATGGCTGGATGGCATCACCGACTCGATGGACGTTGAGTGTGAGTGAACTCCGGGAGTTGGTGATGGACAGGGAGGCCTGGTGTGCTGCGATTCATGGGGTCGCAGAGTCAGACACAACTGAGCGACTGAACTGAACTGACACAGTTACTTCCTGGCCTGCGTAATTGTATCCCTTCCCCCATCAAAGTGTTCCTCTTTACAGAGAGCCGAAAGTAGCAACATGAGGCTCCAAGCTAAGTAGGAGTCACCTCCTCAAACCACAGAAGCAGTTTTTGAGCTTGTTGCTTATTCCATGACTACTTCCTCTTTGCAAAATTCAGCCATCAATCCCCATCATCTCTGCCACCAGAATCCATCATCACCTCTTGTGTGGACTGAGCCTCAGCTTTCTAACTGGTTTCCAGTTTGAAAACTTTTACCTGACTCCATTCCACAGTGGAGAGAGCTTTCCCACACAGGTGTGGTCATGACACTCCAAAGTTTAAAACCTGATAAGAACGTCCTGCTGTCCTAGGTTAGGCAATGCCCAGACTTCTCAGCACCTCTTATCAGGTCCTCCAGCACCTGACCCTTGCATAGATCTATAGTCTCATCTTCACTAGTTTTCATCTTTATTCATCCTTCCGGCCATGCCAAATGTTTCCCACACTCTCTCTCACGCCTGGGCATTTGTTCATACTTGTCCGTCTCCTTGGAATATTCTCTGCTCCTCCAACTTCCCAATACCGCACCAACCAGGTTAACTTATTAATGAGCATTTGGGTTTCAGCTTGAACATCACATCCTCAGTTCCAGAAGGCTCAACAATTTCGGATCCCTTAGTCTTTGCTCTCGTATCACTCTTCCCCTTTCAGAACAATCAGTGTGCTCACTGTAATTGCATGCCGAGGGACTTCCCTTCCAGACCAGGGGTCAGCAAGCAATGACCCACAAGCCAAATCTGGACCTCCACCTGTTTTTGTAAATAAAGTTCCACTGGAACACAGCCATGCTCATTCATCTATGTACTGTCTATGGTTTCTTTCACGCTAAGATGGCAGAGCTGAATAGTTGCAAAAGGAACCATAAAATGTTGGCTACCTGCCCTGTTACAAAAAATTTTGCCAACACCTGTGCTAGACTGTAAGCTCCATGACTGCAGACACTGGGTCTGTCTCGAATATCAGCATGTCCTTAGTACCTAATGTAGCACCTAGCGGTGAGAAGGTATTCAGTAAATATTTGCCAGATGAGAGAGAAAGAATAAAGTGGGTGTGGAATCAAGCAAGGGTTCTATTGCCTGCAGTGCAGAAAGGCAAAATCTGACAGCCAGTATTCGCAGCAGAGTCAGGGTTTATTTACAGGACCACAAGCAAAGGGGTATGAGACAAGCCTCTGGCTCACTCCAACTCCATCTTTGAATTAGGATTTTTTTTTTTTAAGGGAAAGAACTAAGAGGCTGGGATTAATCATTATCTTGTGACTTTTCTGTGGCATTTCTTAATCCTGGTTTCTGGAGTCAGAATATCTCTGGTTTACAGGCTATCTCAGTCCAGGTGTTCCACAGACTTGAGGGTCTATTAGCTCAACTTACCCTGGAGAAGCAACCTGAATTTGTACATTAATGATGATTTCTATCATAGCAAAGTTAGTACATTACCGATGTTATCGACAACGATAGTTTTAACCCTCTGACTCTGGCAGATTGGTGTTCGTTAGCAAAGGATTGAGGTCAGAAGGGATGAGAAAGGGAATGGAGTTGTGAATAGAGAGGTGAACAGTAAAGAAACTTGGTTTTCAGAGGGACTGGGCTTTAAGTGTGTTCAGGACTTGGTGAAAACCACAAGGACTCTTGCTCTGCCTTATCCCAAGAAGAACATTCATTAAACAGAGCAGAGAAGTACAGGGTTGTGGAGACCCTGATTCCTGCTGTTGTTCTAAACTATTTCAGATTGATTGGAACCTGAGGGAGATGGTGGCTTTCTCTCTCCCAAAATCAACTCCTGTACCCACCTGCCACCCACTCCTTCCTGCAGCCTACCGATCAGTTCAACATCTTTAATCGCGTCTTCTGAGCCTTTTTCCGTTCAGGGCTTGGCTCACTGTAGGTATTGGATAAATCTGTGTTGCATGAATGGAAAAATTTATGGTGGCTTTCCAGTGGTCCTCACATCCAGTCCCAGATCCTCTTCTTGATTCCGCACCTTCTCCATGAAGATTTCTCCATCTAAACCAAACCACTTCTGGGAGCACGTGGCGTCTACTTCTTAGGAAACTGAGTGGATTTAGTGACAGAAAATGGAAAATGAGCTTCCAAGCTAGGTAGAGAGGAAATTCATCCATAGCAATTGGCCTCAAACCAAAAACACAGTTTTGGGTTTGCTTGTTGCTTTGTTGCTGTTCATTTGCTAAGTCGTGTCAGATTCTTTGTGACCCGATGGACTGCTTGTTGCTTACTCTAGTGATGTTTCAGAGCTGTGGAAGGCAAACAGGACACAAGAAAAGGGAACAGGGAAGTCTGTTACTAGAGTGATCATTTCTTGAGCGTGCATGCATGCTAAGTCTCGCAGTCATGTCCGACTCTTTGTGACCCTATGGGCTGTAGCCCCCAGGCTTCTCTGTCCATGGGATTCTCCAAGCAAGAATACTGGAGTGGGTTGCCATGCCCTCCTCCAGGGGATCTTCCCCACCCAGGGATCGAACCTGCGCCTCTTACATCTCCTGCATTGGCAGGTGAGTTCTTTACCAACTAGCACACCTGGGAAGCCCTCTGTGTGCTGAAAATGGTCCATATCAGAAATATATATATATATAAAGTTAAATGAATTTGTTTGGTTTTTTAAAAATAAAACTTGAAAGTAATCTTATCTCAAACCATGCATTCATCAGAAAACCAGCATTTATCAAGGAACTGCAAATTCTCCAGGCACCTCCGGGATCCAGGGAAGCCAGGTTGAGCCTTGTGGGTCTCCTTTTTCTGTAGGATTTTCCTCTCTTCTCTGGCATCAGCCTTCCCTCTCTTCCCATGGGTAGCACCTCTTCGTTTTGAGACCCTAGTGGGGTTTGAGTTCTGGATTGGGAGGCATTTGGTGGGTGGCCAGGCCTGGCTCCCCTCTATCTGCCATGAGTCCTCTTTCCCCTTTGCCTCTCTGGGGCCCAGCAGCAATGGGCTGGCTTCCTAGGGCTCTGGTGGCAGAGGCTATGGCTGCCAGAGATTTGCCTCCTGTCTCTTCTTTTTTCACGTCGATGCTGCCACCCTGATGGTTAATCTGATTCTGCTCTGAGCAGGTGCTTCCAGGTAGCACAGTGGTAGAGAATCCGCCTGCCAGGGCAGGAAACATAAGTTCAGTCCCTGGGTCAGAAAGACCCCCTGGAATAGGAAATGGCAACCCACTTCAGTATTCTTGCCTGGAGAATCCCATGGACAGAGGAGCCTGGTGGGCTACAGTCCACAGGGTCACAAAGAGTTGGACACAACCGAGGTGATAAACAGCAGCAACAATGCTGTTAGGAGCAAGACAGCAGGAGAGGATTGCTACAACTTTCTCTTGTGTCCTTTCCTTCTTCCCTTCAGAGACCAGAAGCTGGTAGAGAAGTCTTTAAAGAGTCTTTAAAGCTGCATTCAAATTTGCCCAAAGTCTGCTGGGGAGGGATGCACTTCTGTGTCTGGGTCCTGCCTCTCCCACAGACAGTGGCTGTTGGGGCATTCGAGGTACCTAGGGTGATGCTCTGGTACCTAAAACAATGGCTTTGTCCAAGCCTCACCTTTGTTCCTAAGACAACTCATGATTGTGGTCTGCCTTACAGTGTTGTTTTTTTTCGGCTGTTCTGGGTCTTCGTTGCTGTGCACAGTCTTTCTCTAGTTGCAGTGAGCGGGGGCTACTCTTCCTTGCAGTGCCTGGGCTTCTCATCGTTGGTTCTCTTCTTGAGGCGCACAGGCTCTAGGCGAGCAGGTTTCAGTGTTGCAGTAGGCAGGCTCAGTAGGTGCTCCATGGGCTTAGTTTCTCCAAGGCATGTGGGATCTTCCTGGACCGGGGATTGAACCCATGTCCCTTGCCTTGGCAGGTGGATTCTTAATCCACTGTGCCACCAGGGAAGTCCCTGCCTTATGATTTTTTGATGCATAGATCACAGAGATTTCTAATAGGGAAGAAAATTTTCCTAGGTGAGCAAAGGCCAGGGAAATGGTCTTCACAGTGAGTTCAGAAAGAAGCACTGACTCATGATTGCCTCCACCAGAACATTCCCTGGTCTCCAAGGTTGTGCATCCTGGTGTAGTGAGTTCTGCCCCGGGCAGAACCTCCGTCTCATCTTCACTTTCAGTACCCAGGAGTCATCTTCCAACCAGCCATCCAGAAGGACTCCCCGTGGCTTTTCCATCTCAAGCCCCCCCCCCCCACCCTCCACCACCCCACCAATGATGATCAGTCTCCTCCCTGATGTTATCATCTGCAGGAAATCAAAACACCATGTGTGTGAACATAAAATCCTGTCATTTATTTATGCTACAGACTTCAGGAAGGAAAAAAGAAAATCATAGCTCTCTTTTCATTAAAAAAAAAAAAAAAAATTGGCACAATGCTCAAGCCTTGGTGGCCTGAAATCAGCCTGTTATTAACAGCCAGGAAATGCCTGACCCCAGAGGTCTTCACTGCTATTATAAACTGTGAATATTGTAAAAATGGAAATAAAAAATAAAGTAATTACCTCTTCACGGGTTAAAAAAGTTAAGTTGAATGGCCCGTTGCCATAGAAATGACTTCCTGTTTACCGGGCTGGTCTTCCCTCATAGTTAAAGACCAGTCATCAGCCAATGAGAAAACAGCATTTAACAACCCATATTCCATTAACATTTGTCATAGTAACTCAATTCAGTCTATAATTTACCAGTCAGTAAAATTTGGTAAGTTGTATTTTCAGATGTATTCATGGTTTTTAATTTTTATTCTTTGTATGAAATTATTACCATGGCCAAATGCACTTCTTTTTATCATCTGAGAGGGGGAGAAGTCTATATTTGAAATATCCTAGTTCCCCCTTTTAAAAGCCTGATACTGTCTTAATACTTCAGCACAAGAATTCTAATGATAAGAGAGCTTTTCGTCTTCCTGTTTTTTTAAGGATGGCTGTTTGGTATCAGTCGTAATATTCCTCATAGTATTCACTCTAACAAAGAACCAAAACGACCATTCTTATTAACTATCAGTTCTTTGGGCTTTTTACTTCAAGGATCCCAGGATTCTGAAATAAACTACTTGGAGCGTGATAACAAATACAGTTGTTTGAAAATCAAGGAATTATTTGCCGAAACGTAAAAATAAAACCCAGTACAAAGGTATCAAGTAACTCTTAGGAGATAGAACCACAGATTTGAGCAACAGAGTCTTGATAAGAATGATGTCTTGACTTGTTGGAAGTTCCTGGCCCCATGGAAATACAAAGCGTGGAAATAAAAAGGAAAGAAACTGTATACTTTCTCTTGAATTTGGGGTTGATAGGAAGGCAGCTTGAAGCGGTTTGCCCAGAAGATTCAGTGCTCGTGTTATATAGCTGGCCCCAAACCACAGCTCTGGGAACACCGCCCTCCATGTCTCTTCTTGATGGCCCCGCCTATGCCTTTGACAAAACCTAGAGATTTTCCATCATTCTTCTCCATGTCCAGCTGGTCCCAGCCCTCTCCTGACCTGTCCTTCCTGCCCCTCCTTTGCCATCCACCTGGCCTTTGCAGCTGCCCCTCTGAAACACCTGTGGCTCCCAGACCCACCCCGCCTGCAGACACAAAATATTGGCCACAGAATGAAACAGAAACAGCTCATGGAAGGATCTGCAGTGTGCCTAAACTTTGTCTCAAGTAATCACAGTCTTTTTTTTTTTTTTTTTCACTTTTAAAAGAGACTTCATTTAGCAATAGATATGTGTTCAACATGGTACAGATGAACCTATAGCAGGGCAGCAAGGCAGGAATAGAGATGCAGGTAGGGGACATATGTTTACATATGGTTGATTCAGATTGCCGAATAGCAGAAACCACATTGTAAAGCAATTATCCTTCAATTAAAAAAAATTGAAGTTGTGGAGTTTTAAGGGACCACTGGCAGTGGCGCCCCCCCTCCAGTACTCTTGCCTGGAAAATCCATGGACGGAGGGGCCTGGTGGGCTGCAGTCCATGGGGTCGCTAAGAGTCAGACATGACTGAGCGACTTCACTTTCACTTTTCACTTTCATGCACTGGAGAAGGAAATGGCAAGCCACTCCAGTGTTCTTGCCTGGAGAATCCCAAGGACGGGGAAGCTTGGTGGGCTGCCGTCTATGGGGTCGCACAGAGTCAGACACGACTGAAGTGACTTAGCAGCAGCAGCAGCAGCCTTGTGTCCTCCCCAGCCTCTCACACAATATGGGGGGTCCTATAGTTATCTGTGTATTTGTTTAGTTCTTCCTCCCTTGATAACTACACCTTGAAGGTAGCAATCCTGTTTTCTTGACAATCCTATCACTCAGCGTCTTGGGCAGAGAAGAATTACTCATTGATGAAAGGAATACTTAGCATCTAAACAAGGTCAAGGAGCATATTTTGCATGCTAACCTTCACTGCATCCTATTCTCTTTGTACTAAGCCTCCTTAGTACTGTGTGTTTGTCAAAATGCTTGAAGTACGTTTTGTGGGTTGTACTAGACCTTAAAGATGAGTACAGAAGGAGATGTGCTATCTCATCAGGAAGTCTGACAAACTGTCTGAAAAACCCGAAACAAAAGGCAAAATGAGCTTTGCTTTTGTTTTGAAAGATGAAATGGAGTTTGGGCAAAATAGCAATGCAGTGCTGTTGAACTGAGTTGCACCAGCAGCAGTCGGGGGCTGACCCTTGTTAAAGTCATTGGAACTTGTATATTAAATGAGGGGCATCCTCTTTAGAGTTGTAGGATTTGGGGACTGTGCATGTTTGAGGTATAGGTGGGGATTTTTAAAAGTCAACCTCTGACATTATGGCTATAAAATACACACAGTTTTATTGTATGATTTGTAGAATGAAACTCAATCCATGGCTAAATGCTAATCCTACCTTAATGTGAAATAAATATTGACATTTTTATCAGTATTGCCAGTTATGTAATAAAAGGATTCCTCATCTTTGATTGGCAGGTGCAGGGAGGGATCTTGGTTTCTTCACTTTGGGAAGGTTGGAGGGGAAAGAATGAAGTGCCTTATGGGATGGCCGTGGTGGTGACTTTTGGGTCAAAAGTGGACACTCTGCTCTGGAGGTCAGGGGCTGAGACGGTGAGCAGAAAGATCAGATGGCACGAGAAGTGAAAATGTTATCTACTCAATCATGTCCAACTCTTTGTGACCCCATAGGCTGTCACCCCCAGGCTCCTCTTGTCCATGGGATTCTCCAGGCAAGAATACTGAAGTGGGTTTCCATGCCCTTCTCCAGGGGATCTTCCCAACCCAGAGATCGAACCTGTGTCTCTTATGTCTCATGCACTGGCAGGCAGGTTCTTTACCACTAGCGCCACCTGGGCAAGGACTTATTCTGGAAACAGAAACTTGGCTATAGATACCATCAGCTCCTGCTACTTTGAGAGTCTAGGGATGGTCCACATTGATGCCCCAGAATTTATAATTAGGAAAGTAATGCTCAAAATTCTCCAAGCCAGGCTTCAGCAATATGTGAACCGTGAACTTCCTGATGTTCAAGCTGGTTTTAGAAAAGGCAGAGGAACCAGAGATCAAATTGCCAACATCAGCTGAATCATAGAAAAAGCAAGAGAGTTCCAGAAAAACATCTATTTCTGCTTTATTGACTATGCCAAAGCCTTTGACTGTGTGGATCACAATAAACTGTGGAAAATTCTTCAAGAGATGGGAATACCAGACCATCTGATCTGCCTCTTGAGAAATTTGTATGCAAGTCAGGAAGCAACAGTTAGAACTGGACATGGAACAACAGGCTGGTTCCAAATAGGAAAAGGAGTTCGTCAAGGCTGTATATTGTCACCCTGTTTATTTAACTTATATGCAGAGTACATCATGAGAAACGCTGGACTGGAAGAAACACAAGCTGGAATCAAGATTGCCGGGAGAACTAACAATAACCTCAGATATGCAGATGACACCACCCTTATGGCAGAAAGTGAAGAGGAACTCAAAAGCCTCTTGATGAAAGTGAAAGAGAAGAGTGAAAAAGTTGACTTAAAGCTCAACATTCTGAAAACGAAGATCATGGCATCCAGTCCCATCACTTCATAGGAAATAGATGGGGAAACAGTGGAAACAGTGTCAGACTTTATTTTTCTGGGCTCCAAAATCACTGCAGGTGGTGATTGAAGCCATGAAATTAAAAGACGCTTACTCCTTGGAAGGAAAGTTATGACCAACCTAGATAGCATATTCAAAAGCAGAGATATTACTTTGCCAACAAAGGTTCGTCTAGTCAAGGCTATGGTTTTTCCTGTGGTCATGTATGGATGTGAGAGTTGGCCTGTGAAGAAATCTGAGTGCCGAAGAATTGATGCTTTTGAACTGTGGTGTTGGAGAAGACTCTTGAGAGTCCATTGGACTGCAAGGAGATCCAACCAGTCCATTCTGAAGATCAGCCCTGGGATTTCTTTGGAAGGAATGATGCTAAAGCTGAAACTCCAGTACTTTGGCCACCTGATGTGAAGAGTTGACTCATTGGAAAAGACTCTGATGCTGGGAGGGATTGGGGGCAGGAGGAGAAGGGGACGACAGAGGATGAGATGGCTGGATGGCATCACTGACTCGATGGACATGAGTCTGAGTGAACTCCGGGAGTTGGTGATGGACAGGGAGGCCTGGCGTGCTGCGATTCATGGGGTCGCAAAGAGTCGGACACGACTGAGCGACTGATCTGATCTGATTTTATTCATCACTTCACATGATCATTTCCATTTCCATCTGATTTGATTCTTTGCCTTAGCCTTGGCCAAGCCTTTTGGGAAGCTTTTGCCTTAACAGCTTATATTATTCATCTGTCTTCTGCAAGTTACATAAAGAGTATTGAAAAGTAATGAACTTCTGCCTTTTGAGAGAGGAAGGAGCTGGAAGATTTCCATTGTATTCTCCGAAAAAGGAGGTGAGGCACAACGTACTTATCTGTCTGACACGTGCCGAGCTCGCAGTGATAGGTGATGTTAACAAAAAGTTCAGAGGCCTCTGTCTCTGAAGAGACAGATCACACAGGCAACGGTGTTTCATGAAAGCTCAGTTTCCCAGTATCTAGATGCTAAATGGTCAAACACTGCAAAAAGAAAAATGATAAAGGCATGCATAAGGTGTGTTTTTTTCCTGTATCCAGGTTTGACACTAGTCATCTCTTCTGATTCACACAGAAACTCTGAGGCAACCGTGGGATGCATTTAATACACTGGGTGTTGAGCTTAATCTGACACACAGAATTAAGGGCAAGTCGCCATTGTCATCACTGTCATTATCGCCAAAGTCTCAAGGAGTGCCTCTGACCCCAGGCCAGACACATGGTGGAAGGGTCTCTTCAACTACCTCAAACCTCCCCAAGGGTTTCTCAGGGTATCCACCCTTCCACTCCACCCCACCAGGTTACTCTCTCTCCTTCGCAATGGCTCAGCATAGCACCATCCAGCAGAAATATAATGTGAACCACAAACATAGACAGTTGTTTTTATTAAACTTTTTTTTGTGAAAGCAGAATGTGGGATCGTAGTTCCCCGACCTGGGATTGAACCTGTGTCCCATGTATTAGAAGCAAGGAATCTTAACCACTGGATGACCAGAGAAGTCCCCAAACATAAGAAATTTTAAATTTCTTTTATAAATGTTGAATCACCATGCTATATAACTAAAATGAATATAATGTTGCAGGTCAACTATACTTCAATTAAACACACACACACACACACACACATAAAAAATTATATGGGAAAATGACTACACCAGGTCCTAAGCCCATTCATATTACCTAAAAAAATAAATTAATTAATTTTAAACAACAAAAGCAAAAGAAGTGATTTTAATTTTACTAATAGATTTTATTTAACCCAATTATTCAAATATTATAATGTTAACATATAATCAATATACAAAATTGAGACTTTGTATTCCTTTTCTTTCACACAAAGCCTTCACGATCTGGTGGGTAATTTGCACTTTGAGCACATCTCCAGTTGCAGGAGTCACATTTCAAGAGTTCAGTAACCACACATGGCTCGTGGCTCCATATTGGACCACACAGATATAACTATTCTCTCATTTTCATGAGAGACTAACACATGGTTTTTAAGAGTTTAAACCAGCTTGTTCATCCCTGAGGTTTCTCTTGCAAGGTCTCCTGTGATTGCCTTCCTTCCAATCAGCTCCCAGGGCTCTGAACCCCAGGACAGTTTCGCATCAGCTTTCAGGACTCTACCTCTAGAGGGCAAGTTGTCCCATGAGCCCTCTAGTGACTGCTGTCAGAATGCACAAGACCGTGCAAAAACAATTCTGCAAGTTTCTGAAAGGAAACCACTAAAGTAACATCACAGAACCTCCACAGCCATCACATTTCCAAGCCACTCTTTTTGACCATTGCTGGAGCAGGACCCAGCCCCGTAGCCATGATCCTTGGAACCAGGCAGCTGTCTCCATGGAGAGCCCTTCAGAGGGGTCTGCATATACAATTCATCACCCCTGGGTACCACTGGCAGAGTTCTGTCTAGGAAGCTGCTAAGCTTTGTGCTCCTCTTCATTTGCCCTACCCGGCCCCCACCCCCAACCATGTCCTTCAAGGCCCTGCCCCAAACCTCTTTTATCCTTTTCTTCTGCTGAAGGGAACCCCACGTCTAGGCTGTTATCCATCACTCTTCTCAGCACTCATGGGATTCAGGGACGCTGCCCAACCTCAGGACCAAGAGCAGACTTGATTGGTCTCGGGACAACCCCTTCTCCTTTGCCATTGGATGATGGAGATTCCAAGACTAAGCCAATCAATGCGTGGCATTTCCTGCACCAAGAGAACGTGGATCAGTTAGATGCTAGAATTGTGATGAGAGCTTCTGGGTAAGAAATTTCCTCCCTTTTGAAACTACCCACTGGAATCAGTAGCTATTTTCTCCTCCTCTAGACATTGTGGTACATGGATGTGAAGTCTGAAACTACAGTACCAATTTCTTATGCCACAGAGGAAGCTGCACACAGATAAGGGAGCAGCCTGGGGAACTGTGGGGAGATGGAGTTGGAGCCACTGGGTTAAACTGACTCTGACACTTCCTTTCTCAGTTCCCAGTTACACATTTAATACATTTCCTATCCTTTAAGGCGTCTGTTTAGGATGCCTGTGATTTGTAGTGGGAATCTCTCCACCTGAAACAGGCACCAATGCTGATGGGACTGTAGAAACTTCTCTGCATAATCTCAGCTGCTGAGAGCAGGTAAGCAAACAAAACTTCTTGGAATTATTTGTGAACACACACATAGGCACAGAAGCTAATATCCTATGCCCCTGAAGTTAGGAGGGATGCACTAGATTTATGCCAAACTGGGCAACTTAAGGCAAATTAAACAGAGTATCTGCTTACCTCTCCTAGAATGGAGACCCTGATTCAATTTGACATTTAATTAGAAGCATTCCGAAAAAGTTAGACTCCTATCCACTCTATAGACTGAGGCTTCTTTAGAGATTATCAAATCACTGTGTTGTACACCTGAAACTAATATAATGTTTTAACTCAACTATACTTCAATCAGAGAAGGCAATGGCACCCCACTCCAGTACTTTTGCCTAGAAAATCCCATGGGTGGAGGAGCCGGGTAGGCTGCAGTCCATGGGGTCGCTAGGCTCGGACACGACTGAGCTACTTCCCTTTCACTTTTCACTTTCATGCATTGGAGAAGGAAATGGCAACCCACTCCAGTGTTCTTGCCTGGAGAATCCCAGGGACGGGGGAGCCTGGTGGGCTGCCGTCTATGGGGTCATCCAGAGTTGGACATGACTGAAGCGACTTAGCAGCAGCAGCATACTTCAATAAAAATTCATCATAAAGTTGTACTAAGTTGCTTCAGTTGTGTCTGACTCTTTGCAACCCTATGAAGCTGCCAGGCTCTTCTGTCCATGGGATTCTCCAGGCAAGAATTGGAATGGGTTTCCATGCCCTCCTTCAGGGGGTCCTCCCAACCCAGGGGTCAAACCCAAGTCTCCTGCATTGCAGGCAGATTATTTACCACCTGAGCCACCAGGGAAGCCCATCTCATAATAACAATCCTATCTCAATAACTGTTAGCTATTACTTTGCTGTTACTACCAGTGTCTTAGTTTTGCTGCCCCTCCTAACCACCTTATAACCAAAGGGCTAATGAGGGACTTGGGGGGAACACAATGGATTTGTGGTCACCCAGATCCGGATTCAAATACTGTCTCTGTTACGTTCAAGTGTGTAACCTTTGTTCAGTCACTTATACACTCTGATTCTCAGTTTTCTCAAGTAGGCAATGGCGTTAAGAACATCCAAGCTGAAGAGTTTGGGGGAAGATAAGTAATACTTGAGATAAAACACATAGTACCTAATAATTGTTCAAAATGATCACCATCCTTATGACCTTCTAGATGAGTACTTCTGATAAAACGATTCAGTAAGGGAGAGTGCGATATTATTGACTAACAGATAGCTTCAGTTATCAACTGATTTTATCTATCTGTGGCAATGTTGACTGCATCAATATGTCAACACAGAAGAATTCATTTTGAAGAATTTCCATTGTTATAAATGTATCCTTTTTTATTTTTAGTTTGTATTCCAAATTGAAGCACTGGCACACTCTTGTTGTCATTGTTCAGTAACTCAGTCATGTCCAACTCTTTTCGACCCCATAGACTGCAGCACGCCAGGCCTCCCTGTCCCTCACCACCTCCTGGAGTTTGCTCAAACTCATGTCCACTGAGTCGGTGATGCCATCCAACCATCTCATCCTCTGTCATCCCCTTCTCATCCTGCCTTCAATTTTTCCCAGCATCAGGGTCTTTTCCAATGAATAGGCTCTTTGCATTAGGTGGCCAAAGTATTGGAGCTTTGCATTAATAAAAAGAAAAAAATTATTTGTTCCAGCTTGTGAAGAATACCGTTGGTAGCTTGATAGGGATTGCATTGAATCTATAAATTGCTCTGGGTAATATACTCATTTTCACTATATTGATTCTTCCAATCCATGAACATGGTATATTTCTCCATCTATTAGTGTCCTCTTTGATTTCTTTCACCAGTGTTTTATAGTTTTCTATATATTGGTCTTTAGTTTCTTTAGGTAAATATGTTCCTAAGTATTTTATTCTTTTCGTTGAAATAGTGAATGGAATTGTTTCCTTAATTTCTCTTTCTATTTTCTCATTATTAGTGTATAGGAATGCAAGGGATTTCTGTGTTGATTTTATATCCTGCAACTTTACTGTATTCATTGATTAGTTCTAGTAATTTTCTGGTGGAGTCTTTAGGGTTTTCTATGTAGAGGATCATGTCATCTGCAAACAGTGAGAGTTTTACTTCTTCTTTTCCAATTTGGATTCCTTTTATCACTCATTATCAGAGAAATACAAATCAAAACCACTATGAGGTACCATTTCACGCCAGTCAGAATGGCTGTGATCCAAAAGTCTACAAGCAATAAATGCTGGAGAGGGTGTGGAGAAAAGGGAACACTCTTACATTGTTGGTGGGAATGCAAACTAGTACAGCCACTATGGAGAACAGTGTGGAGATTCCTTAAAAAACTGGAAATAGAACTGCCTTATGATCCAGCAATCCCACTGCTGGGCATACACACTGAGGAAACCAGAAGGGAAAGAGACATGTGTACCCCAATGTTCATCGCAGCACTGTTTATAATAGCCAGGACATGGAAGCAACCTAGATGCCCATCAGCAGATGAATGGATAAAAAAGCTGTGGAACATATACACAATGGAGTATTACTCAGCCATTAAAAAGAATACATTTGAATCAGTTCTAATGAGGTGGATGAAACTGGAGCCTATTATACAGAGAGAAGTAAGCCAGAAAGAAAAACACCAATACAGTATACTAACGCATATATATGGAATTTAGAAAGATGGTACCAATAACTCTGTATACGAGACAGCAAAAGAGACACTGATGTATAGAACGGTCTTTTGGACTCTGTGGGAGAGGGAGAGGGTGGGATGATTTGGGAGAATGGCATTGAAACACGTATAATATCATATATGAAATGAGTGGCCAGTCCAGGTTCGATGCATGATACTGGATGCTTGGGGCTGGTGCACTGGGACGACCCAGAGGGATGGTACAGGGAGGGAGGAGGGAGGAGGGTTCAGGATGGGGAACATGTGTATACCTGTGGCGGATTCATGTTGATATATGGCAAAACCAATACAATATTGTAAAGTTAAAAAATAAAATAAAATAAGGAAATTATTAAAAAAAAAGAAAAAGAAAAAGAAAAAAAACCAAACCCCAAAACACAAGTAGATGTAAATATTTCTAACAGTCAGAATGCACAATGCCCAGTATAAGTGGTTATAATGGGCTGAAGACAGAGTCCATCAACAACAATTTGACTTGATTTACTGATGAGTCACATTTTCCCACTTAGAGCTGTTACTTTGTTATTTTGGGAATTAGGGACAAGTCACCAGCAAACACACACACATGCACACACACTGTACTGGGTATAATGAATCATCTCTCTGGTTGGTGGGCAAGTCTTAAACACCCACTGTCTTCACTGGCTACACATTCACTGCCTTTCTTACCCATCACCCTAAAAAGACAGGGTGATCCATTGCACTCCCCCTCTTGGAACATAAACTCAGGAGGCACTGCAGAAAAATGGGGTGAGCTTACAGGCCTAGTAGGTTTAGAGAAGCTTGAACAATTTTATTCTGTGGTTCAAAGTACTTTTTATTTTCAGAGATAGTTGAGTCTTTGAAAAGCTACAAATATATATTTAAACAATTGATTATCGCTGTTAAGAAAAGAGTTTTCCCCCAGGTGCTACAAATACTCATCAATAATCCAAAGTAAGCAAATGTGAAGACCCAAAGATGGAACCACACAAAGAGAAAAGACATCAGAGATGCATTAGATAGAGCAAATGATACCCTACCTTTGGGAGGCTTGATAAGTTTTTCTTAAAGAAAAAAACATTAAAATAAAAATCTTAAAATAAGAAGATATCTTCTTTTAAGAGCACATCATCACATAAGACAAGAATAGTTGGGGCATGCTCTGCTTTCCTGGAACAAGCTGTAAATTGGCGGTAAGGAATAAGCTGACCCCATGGTATTTGGGGCTAGACAAACGTTCCAGTTTTATTTTCCAATGTTTGGGTTTTTATAAACCAAAACACGTTTTGCCCTAAGCTCTGGATTTTACCAAGTCATGTGTATTTGAAGGGAAATTGAATCCATATGTGTCTAATCTATTTACACTTAAGTCATTAAAATGTTGTTTTGTAAGATTATTTAGGCGACCAGGAAACCTTCAGAGCATCGTCAGAACTCTGCTTCTCACACCACAGAAGTCCTCCTTCTACAAAGAGGTCACATTTGCCCACAGGCCCTAGAACCTGACCTTATTATACACCCATAAACCAGATCCCTGAAACAATTCCAATTTAATGAGTTGATACCACATGACTTCCCAATTCCAAGAAAAGAAATAAGCTTGTATGTGTGCTACCAAAAAAACAAATGACTCCAGAGGCCCTTAGATAGCAACAACTGTGACTTGCCCAATATTGGAATAAGATAACAGGAGATGAATGAGGAAGAAAGATACACTCAACAGACATACAATAGGAGGATAACTGAAGGCTTGAAATAGATACAAAATAGTGCTTGGGATTATCAGAAATATTAAAGGACGGGAGGATAAAGAAGTCCTACCCAGTAAGCCACATAGTAAGTCATATACCTAAAGTGAAGGGCTTGTACCCACATGTTCCTACAATGAGAGTTCTAAAAAAATCCCAATTGTAGGGGGAGAGAAACCTAGGCAGGTTAGTCCATCACACTTTGCAAAGATGGTATTTTTTGCAGGGCTGATGCAGGAGTAAATAACAGTCATTAATGTCAAGGTACACTGCAAAGACTTGCACAGCTTCCTGTTAGAACCTCTGTTGGACATACGTGATAGGAATCCATCACCTTGACCATGTCAGGGCAAAAGAAGGGGTCAGCTCATGTTTTGCATATTTCAGTGAAACTATCGCTTCAAGGAAGACTCAGTCCAATTCCAAGTCAACATAACACATTATAAAAATTAAAAACAAATGTAATGTTTGCGGACTTCCAACAAAGAGAATTTTATTAAAGCTCTTGGTAAAATACACCAAGCTTAATGAGAATAATCACAAAGGGAGTTTTTGTCTTCTAATTGTTGTGGCAACTGGTAGGATTGGCCAGGGCCTCTCTGAACGCATGCTAGAGCCAGATGAGACATATACAGAGAGAGTTTGGCTCATGATCAGACTCAGAAATAGAGGCTGGGTTCTAGAGTGAACTCTAGTTTTCATGCAGCTGCCCTTTTTAAACTATCAGCAAGACATTCAGTGCTAAACACGTGTTTAGAGAGAGCAGAAGTTGAAGGGTTAACACACACGTGTTCTCACATTGTCATTTCCTCAGCACATCAGACTCATTGCATCCTAGGACAAAAATGCCTGTGTGTGCTAGAGTTAAGCCTTAACTCTCCTCAATACGGACAATAGTCTACATGATGGATAATAACCACATGCCAGGCTCGGAGCAGCTACATTATACACAACTAGCTCTCAAAATAATCTTGCGTGGGAGAGAAAACTAACACATGTTAAATGTCTTTTCCATTGATGGCATGACATAAATGAATGAAATCATTTAATCCACCCCCAAAGCCTGGACTGATGTTTTGAAGCTTGTCTTTTTCACTTTACCAAGTGAAATAAATGCGTGAAATATTCTACAACTTTTTAATGGTTACATGGCATTGCACTGAATAAATGTACCATATCTTATTTAATATGGTTGAACATTTATGAAATTTCTCATGTTTTGTTCTTTTGAAAAGTAAAAGTGAAGTCGTTCAGTTTTCTCCGACTCTTTGCGACCCCATGGACTATAGCCCACCAAGCTCCTCCAACCATGGGATTCTCCAGGCAAGAGTACTTGGAGTGGGTTGCTATTTCCTTTTCCATGGGATCTTCCTGACCCAGGGATCAAACCCAGGTATCCACACTGTGGGCAGACGTTTTACCATCTGAGACACCGGGGAAGTCCTTTAGGGATAATGCAAAAAAGAATCTCTATTTTAAATAAGTTCTGGTTCACCTCTATAGTAATTTTATCAAACTTATGACTGGAAACAAATTTCTGGGTCCAAAAGTAAGCATATTTTAAAGAATTTTGATTCATATATCAAATTTTTTTCCTAATAGGGGATCGATTCATGTGGCAGGGATCAATTCCCTGACCAGAGTATACAAATTCTCTAATAAAATTATGATCTCTTTTGGGCCTGGGATTATAACCCTCATTATTACACATTATTACTCATTATTACCTCATTACTACTCATTATTAAAGGGCTTCCCTGGTAGCTCAGTTGGTGAAGAATCCACCTGCAATGCAGGAGACCCTGGTTTGATTCCTGGGTCAGGAAGCTCCTCTGGAGAAAGGATAGGCTACCCACTCCAATGTTCTTGGGCTTCCCTGGTGGCTCAGATGGTGAAGAATCCACCTACATTGTGGGACACCTGGGTTCAATCCCTGGGTTGAAAAGATCCCCTGGAGGAGGACATGGAAAACCACTCCAGTAGTCTTGCCTGGAGAATCCCCATGGACAGAGGAACCTGGTGGGCTACAGTCCATGGAGTCAAAAAGAGTTGTACATGACTGAGTGACTAAGCATGACAATGTACTCATTATTATATGAATTTTTTTCCTCCTTTTAAAAATTATAATTACCAGAGATTTCTCTAATTCATTGTCTGTTTTTGTTTGTTTATTTTAACTCACAAAGATTCAGCTCTTAGATGTATTGATTATAATATTTGTTATTCTTGTTTTCATTTATTTTTTACTTTTATCTCTAAAATTCCCTTTTTCTTTGAGCTAACTTTTCAAAATTTCCAAATAGGAGAATGAAGTGCTTATTTTTTTAAATTTTCATTTTATAATGGAACTATGAGGTTGTGATTATGCCCTGATTATTGTTTTCATCACATCTTATAGGTTGCACTATGTCACAGTTTCATACAGGTTATAATCATAGCTCTATTACCTCTTTGAGTCATAATGGGCTTCCCTTGTGGCTCAGCTGGTAAAGAATCCACCTGCATTTGGGTTCAATCCCTGGGTTGGGAAGATCCCCTGGAGAAGAGAAAGGCTACCCACTCCAGTATTTTGGCCTGGAGAATCCCATGGACTCTATAGTCCATAGGGTTGCAAAGAGTCGGACATGACTGAGTGACTTTCCCTTTCCCTTTCCTTGAGTCAATAATGAATTAGAATAGTAATTTTAAGGTCCAACCAACCAGGATGGTTTGTTTTGCTTTGTTTTTGACTTTTGTTATTAATTTCTGGTGTCACTTTTCTGATAGTTTGAGAATTGGGTTTATATACCCTATTTCAAGTCCTAGAAATTTATTGAACTTTAAGGGCAGCAATTTTCAACCTTTTGTTATTTTTTAACCAGTGCAACAATTAAAAAATAAAACCTTCATTGAAGCCTCAACATGTAAAAAAATGAAAAGCAGAACAGTTTTAGCTGAATGGAGAACTGAGGGCCTCGAAACCTACTTATAATTAGGGACCCTTGGTTTTGACCAAGATAACCCAAAGAATCTCTTGAAAACCTATGGCTTTGCATAACACAATGTGTCTTAGTATGTATTTCATGGATCCTTGAAAAGAAGGCAAACCATCTTTTCATACAGATTTATATATTGTGAATCCAAGGTTATTGACAGTAATTCAAAAGTTTCTATCCTTATTTTAAATGTCAGAATGCTTATATTAAATGTCAGAATGTTTTTCTATGTCTTCTATGCTTATTTTATTTTATATCATTATTTTTAAATCTCTTTTGATTCTATTAGAAACTTCGGGAGAACTTCTCAAGTTTATCTTCTATGTTATTCATCAGATTTTCTGTTACTGATTTTTTTCTTTTTACCATTTCTAATGAATATTTGACTTCCATCATTGCATTTTAGTTTGATCTATGCTAGACACTGTCATAACTAATAGTCCAGGTAATTCAATGAAATAGGTACTATTTTAATCCCCATTTTTTGGATGAGGAAACTAAGACTCGACAAGGTTGAGTGACTTGCACAAGGTCACACAGCTAAGAAGATGCGGAGCTGGGTTTAGAAGGATTTGGTGACTTTATGAGCTATAGTTTCTTAGACACAGTTCAAAAGAACTTTATAGTAAGTCATCTTCATATTGCTCTATTATTTGCATTTCTTCAAGAGTTTATTCTCTAGTTGTTTTTATGGTTCATATTTCTTGGTCATTTGATCTCACTCCCTCTCTCTCTCACACACATACACATCACATACACACATCTAGCAGCATAACCAGAACCAGGTTCTGGAGTGATGTTTGGGTTCCTTCCATCATGAGATTGGGGTGCATCGCAGATGGAGCCCCAGAGCCTGTAGCAGTGGCTGGCCCAGGTCCTGGTTACTCAGTTATCTTTGCTCCCTCTGTATAGTCTGTGTAAGCAGATTTATGCAAATCAAGGTTCTTGGCAGCAATGGTAAGTTTTTCCACTTCCTCTTAGCATTGAGGTGCCCCACGTTAAGCCCTGGTTTCAGCAGTGGGCTGGCTTTGGGCTGCTGACACATATTCTATGGGAATCAATGCCCCAGTTGCCTCTGTTGGTTCTAGTATGAGAGTTTAAGCAGTCCCCACCTGTTTTCTAATTTCTACCTCACCTCTGGTCCACAGGGATGTGCAGTTTTTGGTGTGGCAACAACTGTGTGTTTTCCATTTTCTATATATACTGTTTTTTCTTTCTTACTAGTATGGTAACAACGTGTGTAAAACCTGAAATCATGATACCAAGTTTACCAAACACCCAGGATATCATTTTGTGATATTTCAGAAGACATTCTCTAAGTTTCTACTTCATTGCTCTATAGTATTTTTCTCACATGCTCCTTGTACTATTGCAGTTTTTCCCATTTGCTTGTCTTAGGGGTTAGTTTTCTCCAGCAGACAAGGACCATGACTTGCCCTTGAACTCCTGTGTTGTTCATTTACAATTGGAAATGATTTACAACTGGAGGGCAAGTTCAGGTGCACAATTTCTTGCCTAACTTTCAGTGACTGGCCCACATTCTCCCAGCATCATTGTTGTGGACCAAGGCATTCTCTTACACCCAATGCCTGGTTCCTTACACTAAAAATGAATCCCAGCATGCCCTTCCAGTGTCTGGTCTCATCGCTAACTCTTTATTTGTTTTAAACTACCAGAATGCAACACACTTCTGCTAGGCCTTCTCCAGACTTTTCTCTTCTCATCTCTCTCCAGACACACTTCCTGCTATGTATTTTCTAAGGGGTTAAAATCTCCAAGTAAATCTCCAAGGAAAGAAAATTACTAATGGGGTCAGGTGTGTCAATCTAGTAAACTCAAAAGAGCTATCCATGCAATTGCATGGATAGTTTGGGCTTTTGTATGGACCTTGGATCACCCCACAGTTTGGGGCTTTTATATGCACCACTATTTGGGCTTCATAGTAAATAGATGGGGAAACAATGGAAACAGTGACAGACTTTATTTTGGGGGGGCTCCAAAATCATAGCAGATGGTGACTGCAGCCATGAAATTAAAAGATGCTTGCTCCTTGGATAAAAAGTTATGACCAACCTAGACAGCATATTAAAAAGCAGAGATATTACTTTGCCAACAAAGGTCTGTCTAGTCAAAGCTTTGGTTTTTCCAGTGATCATGTATGGAGGTGAGAGTTGGACTATAAAGAAAGCTGAGCACCAAAGAATTGATGCTTTTGAACTGTGTTGTTGGAGAAGACTCTTGAGAGTCCCTTGGACTGTAAGGAGATACAACCAGTCCATCCTAAAGGAGATCAGTCCTGAATATTCATTGGAAGGACTGATGCTGAAGCTGAAACTCCAATACTTTGGCCACCTGATGTGAAGAACTGACTCATTTGAAACTGACTCCCTGATGCTGGGAAAGATTGAGGGCAGGAGGAGAAGGGGATGACAGAGGATAAGATGGTTGGATGGCATCACTGACTCAATGGACAGAAGTTTGAGCAAGCTCCAGGAGTTGTTGATGGACAGGGAGGCTTGGATTACGGCAGTCCGTAGGGTCACAAAGAGTTGGACATGACTGAGCCACTGAACTGAACTGAACTTGGGCTTTTATATGCACCCTGGATCTCTGATCCAGGCCCCATAGTTCTCCCTCCCTCTTCTGAAGCAGTTGGCTGAGTTCCATTTCAGCTGGCAATGCACACCTAGGGCATTGATTTTGATGTCTAGGTCCACCCCAGAGACTTCGTTATTGGGAAACTTTCTTCCAAGATTCTGGCAATAGGTTGGCTGTGAGTTTGGGTTTTGCACAAATGTTCACTCTTTTTGCTGTCTTTATAGTTATTTGAGTAGGAAGTTAGGAGAGGTCCTGTCAGGATCTCTAAGCCAACTGACTTTCAACCAGAAATCTGCTGCTGATTTTATTTTTAAATACAAATTTGTCTACAACTATTACCAATTAGGAAGATTTTATTTCACCATGTTGGCTAGAAAATTTCGGTTATTTCCCTCACAGAAAACGTTTTAAAAATCCTGATCAGACTACCACGAGGCCACCTGTTGAAACTCCCTGTTTGCTTGGCACTCTCAGACTCTGCTCAGCCCATTTTTGGAAGGCAGTCTGGGCCAACGTAAACCAGAAGACTCAGAAACATCTTTAAATTCAGAAGTCTCAGCTCAGATCCCTTGCTCAGAACAGTCATTAGCACATGTCTCTTTTGCATGAATTTAGAAAAAGTAATCCCTTCCTGATTATTTATTAGAATGAATTCATTATTAATTATTAGACTAAATCCCATTATTTCTATCTATTAAACAATTGCTATGTTATACTTATTTTTACAGAACAAGACACTTTAGTGTGATTTGCTAGACATTTGTCAAAACATATGACAGAAATAGTCTCCCTTAGAGTTGTGCACTATAGAAACTGAGCAACTGTACATGACAACCCTGCTCTTGTGCTTTTGCTCCTGGGAAAACTACGTTTAGAGATCACAAGAGGACTTGTGGTTATATATAGTAGGTTGAATAACTGCTCACCCTCCTGCAACCTTACTAAAATGAAAGTAAAAGAAAAAAATTAAGGCACGCATCAACAAGGTCAAAGAGCAAGAGAGAAAGAAACGGCAAGAGAATTGTGAAAGCTAGAAAGCAAAGGGATGAAAGATAAGTGACATTGCGAGAATTAAAATGAATACTAAACTCACCAGTGGTAAAAGCTGAACATGATTTGCACTGTGGAACCCCTCTAATAATTAGAAATTGGCAGCACTAGGTAATTATACATTGGGAATGACAGCAGAGCTGAAAACAAGAGTGGTTATTTGAAAGTCTGTATGAGAAACACTCAGACTGTCAAATCGCCCGCGCTGTTCTCACTTAGCACAGCTTGGCCTCGGTATTTTCACACCTTGGTGGAAACCCAGAGATTTGTTCTCAGGACAGGTTGAATGATCTCTGGGATAAGGGAGAACAGACCGTGGGAGATGGGGATGCCTATTGGAAATAGATGGTCAAGTCAAAATCCACTTGGCCATTGAATATTAAGACCAGAGATTCTGTGTAAGCACTCAGTGTATAGGATATTGGCAGCCAGGCTCGTACCCTGCACAGGACAAAATCTTCACTTGAAATCTGACCATCCCAAGAGAAAATGTGCAAAGAGACTGACATCAGGGGTTCCAAGATCACCTTCCTGTATGTCCCAAAGATGGGACGGCACAGAAGGCCGCATTTCAGCTTTGGGGGGCCTCTTTCTTAAATATTAGCAGACAGTAGAGTGGAGGTGGTAGTGGTTTAGTTGCTAAGTCATCTCTGACTCTTTGCGACCGCATGTTGGGGAAGTTGGGGAGGGAGAAGAGGTACCCACCATTGAAAAGAGCCTGCATTCAAAGACTCAGGAAGGGAGGTGGCATGTCCACCTGTGTCTGTTTGAGTCCATCCTGGCTTTCTGCTTCCTTTCTCCCATCGCTGCCACCCACGCCCTCCCCACTGGTTCTCCTGACTCCCCTCCTTTTCAGGGCTGGCTGTGTTGATGCTACCTACCCCTCATCTGACAGTCTACCCTATAACTATTCTCAACAGAGTGTGGGCAAATTACATTTCTCCTAGTTTCAATACACTCAAAGTTAGCTTTTCAAGAGTCTATACTGAGAAAACACATGTGGGCTGTGTGTGCTTAGTTATTCAGTTGTGTCCAACTCTTTGTGACCTCTTGGACTGTAGCCCACCAGGCTCCTTTGTCAACAGCATTCTCCAGACAAAAATACTGGAATAGGCAACCAGTCCCTTCTCCAGGGGATCATCTCAAACCAGGGATCAAACCTGGGTCTCCTGCTTTGCAGGCAGATTCTTTACTGACTGAGCCACCAGGGAAGGCCAAAACAAACTTACAAAAATATAGAGATGTTTTCTTTCCAAGCCCCACATACCGTCCTCCACTATCTGGCCACAGATGGACATGGTTTGACTGACACTCATTAGAAAGCACCAGCCTTCCTTCTCTTCTCCAGCTTTGAGCTCCATCTCACCATCTTTGCCTAGACCACACATTTCCTGAGATAAGAAGAATGAATGTTACAGGATTATACAGTAGCAAGGGAGTTGGTGGAAGCAGACTAAAAATGAAAATGAGAAGGAAAATATAGGAAGGAATTATTATTTAAAGAGTTCAGAATTGTTCAAGGAAAAATATGAAAATAAATGATCACTTTCAAACGTCTGAATTATTTAGTCTTAAACTACAAGAAGAGTACTTTTCCATCACTTCTTCCTTGAATTCCAGAAGACTGGCTCATGTGAAAAAGCAGACATTTAACAGATTACTTCTTACTGACAAAAGACATGGTCATGAGCAGACAGGTACATTTCCACAGCACTTTCTCAAGCAGAAAACCCAGCTCCTCCAATGTTATCTCTCTGATTCCTTCTGATGCATCCAGGATTATTCTGCCCCAATAGAACCTGCTGATTCTCATCCCAGCAGACAAGACTGAGGTCACTGCAACAAGGAAAAAAATTAGTAATTCTCAACCATGACTGAGCCAACACTATCCATTATGCAGATTCTTCATAAGGGTGCAAGACCTACCTGACAGGATAGACTTTCAAAGAAATGTTCACGACAAGATGGAATGTGCTTGACTCAATAAGACACAATATGCATTTATGATGTCTTGTTGAATGTGAACTTACAATGGGATTCCACAGGCAATTTCACCTTTTCAGTCAGCATTCTTTGCGTTACTTACACCTCTTCTCTGCATTACTTATACCTCTTCTTCGCATCAGCATGGGAAATTTTTACATGAGTCATATTTATCTAAAAAAAATCAGATATAAGTAGACATAAAGACTGGGCCGACTCTCCCATTCTGGTCCATTTGTCAACTAATATACAGTATATCAGCACTGGCTAAAAAGAACCCAAAAATGCAAAATCAAGCAGGTCGGCAATAACATTTGGGTCCTAGACTTAAAAAAAAATAACTCTTAAAAGCAATGGACATCTGTCTCAGAAAAAAAGTAGAGAGGAAGCTAAGCTTAACACTTCCAAGGTTCTAGACCCTAGAAGCCATACTTGGCCCTTGACTATTGAATAAAAATTCTCTATTTCTTATTGCCAATAAGGAATTGGCTACTCTGAGCTCATGCGAAGGCAATTTGCAAACTCCTGTTTGACTTGGAACAGTTTCTAATGGCACAAACTCTCTGCTCTTTAGTACGTTCTGGTCAAGGAGGACAATGTGGCATTTGGCTTGAGGTCTGGCCCATTTGCTGGGGAAAACCCTCATGGTTCAAACAGTTGTTTTCAAATATTGTAAAACCAGGACAATAGGCAGAAAAATCTATCTGTTTGTTTGGTTTTTTTAAAGGAGGATGTCCTTTAAATAGAAGAGTATGGCTGTCACCTGCTTTACAATTTATAGCTGTTTGTGACAACAAACAGGATGTCAGGTTCTGTCCCTCTGGAAGGGTGCATAAATCAAGGGAAGTGTCAAACCAGCTTCTATCGCCATTTATCTAACAGGACAAGATGGTCTTTACCCTTGAAGTTTAAAACAGGCAGGATAATGCTCTGCAGGGTGGAGAGGATTCACGTTCTTTATCCAATGACCAAACACCAGGCCGGAACTGATGCATCTCTGACAATTTGCAAACCTTCACCCTTTCACTCAATCTCTTCTCACTTCTCTCACATCGGTTGGCTAGCTCTTTCTGCAGTATAATTGGACTGAAGCCATTTCCAACTCAATGGACATAAATTTGAGCAAACTCCAGGAGATACTGAAGGACGGGTAAGTCTGGTGTGCTGCAGTCCATGCGAATGCAAAGAATCAGACACGACTTAGCAACTGAACAACAGTTCCTATACTTTGAGTTCGAATTATTTGGTTCCTCTTAAGGAATTCCCTGATTTATGTTCTCTTCTTTCTCATATTAGTTGGGATTCTTGTAGCTCCATTCTCTGATATGGACTCTCTGGAGTCCACTTTATGATCACTTAAAAGTGTTAAAGTGTAGAGTCTTGGAGATAAGATGTCAGACACAAATGGCTGATGTTTATGAAAGAATCCTGGATGCTACAGCATCACTGCTCTTGCCCCGATTTGCAAAAGCATACTAAAGAGGCAAAAAGCTTTTTGTGTATGAAGGACATCATCTGATAATAACTTTTTAAAAATGATCAAATGAGTAATTAGCATTCAATGTTTGGGGCTCCACTCCCTAAGGGAATAGTCCCAGAAAAGGCAAGCACTAGAAGCTTTATACTTGCTGATAAAGCCAATCTTATGTCTCTCAGAAGAAAATTATTTTTTAAAAAATCATGTTAGATCAATTAAACCTTTAGTTGTTATCTAGCCAGAGGCAATACATTTGAAATTTAAAGTCTCTGTCTCCTAATCACTAGGCAGCCAGTCGTTTGTTTTGTGACCTTAGGCAATCACTTAACCTCTCAGTGGTTCATATTTCCTCATCTGCAAAATGTGCACATTAGTGTCAGCAATCATGAAAATTATCACGAAATGCTTGCAAAATACCGAGGTAAAATAATGGCCTTCTTCTATAAGATGTGGCTTCCTATCTGAACTTTGGCATATAGTGGGCAACTCAATACATATTCATTGTCTATAATAATGAAAGCATGGATGCTCCAAATGTATTTAGCCATAGCTTTCATGTGGGCCGCCTTCCAGCTCCTTACAGCCAATATATTAATAGCTATTCCTCCAGTATGGCACCATCACCCCAGCTGGGTGGCCTTTGGACTAATCTCCCCTCCCTACTCCTCTCCTGCATTTTTCCTTCCTCTCTCTTTCCAATGTCCTTCTTCAGGGCACTTCTGCCTTTTCTCCTCCCCTACCCCCCAACCCCTGGAGCCATTTGACTTGCAAGATCTTAGTTTCCTGATCAGGGATAGAATCTGGGCCCCCAGCAGTGAAAGCGCAGAGTCCTAACCACTGGACCGCCAGGGAATTTCTGCTTCTTCAATCTGTTGTTCCCCAAACAAATCCCATGTACCACTCCTCTCTCACCCCACTGCTAATCCAAGCTAGCTCAGAGCATGTCTACAAGGACAACAATCAAAAGGGACAGTCACTTACCCAAAGAGCCCAGGAAAAGCATATTGGTGTCAAGACACGGCATTCCGTGGACTGTGTGTGCATGCTGAGTCGTGTCCAACTCTGTCACCCCGTGGACTGTAGCCTAAGAGCCTCCTCTGCCTGTGGGATTTCCCAGGCAAGAATACTGGAGTGGGTAGCCCTTTCCTCCTCCAGGGGATCTTCCTGATCCAGGGATCAAACCCATCTCTCTTTCAATAATAACCCAACTACCAACAACTGACTCAGTGAAGGGAGCACATTTCTCAAGCATGCATGACTTCCAGGGATGCCTCTGAAATAGGTGATCACGTGGATAATATAAAAGAAAAAAGTTCTTCTGGCTCCAGGGGACCCATAATTTGTCGTTTCATAAGGCTTAACGACTATCCCAGGAGTCTGGCATTTACAGAGCCAGTTAGCCTCCGGCGGCGGCAGTGTGAGGATACATTCTCAGAGTCCTATTTAGACTCTGGAAGCTTTCTTCAAACCTCGTGTTTCCAAATCAAAACAATAGGATTATTGTCATCTTAAAACAATGGAAACATTTCCTCTCTTTTTGTGGCTAGCTGATTAATTCTTCGCTGAAAGTTCAAATAGCCATTGAGCCTCTTGGATACATTTATAGCATCTATGTCTCATTTCAGCTTCAATTTCAAACTTGCCCACACTCGGAAGAAAGGATAAAAATAGCAGAACAGCATAAGCCAAACAGAGATGGCTTTGTTGGCAAAATAATGGGATTAAGTTTTTAAACATAGGCCTGACCATTTCACTCTTTGGCTCCAACACAAAGTATAGGCTGAAATGTCTCTTAGTGAGTGATGGGCAGGTGGTTACAAGAGCTCCAGTAAAGCAAGGCGGATGATGGAATTGGGGCTGCAGGGATGGAAGGAAGCGATGATCTATATGATGAAACTGAGGGCTTGATAAGTGACCAAAACCAAATGCTTTGGCAGTGAGCGAGGGAGCTTCCAGACCAGGAGAGTAACATTTTGGTGCTTGGTATTCAGGTCAGAGGGACATGGTTTGGAGGGTCATTTAACTGTCATCACTATTAACCAAATTAGATTATTTCTGTTAATTCAAAAAGAGCACAAGCATTTCAGCACTGAAGATGTTTTTAAATGCCTCTTTCTTGCTAGTTCAGTCTTAAATTCCTTTGCATTTTTTAAAGATTAATTTTCAGGAATCTACTCCCTTATCTATTGATCTTAAATAAAAATGCTCTGGAACCCACGAAAGAGGGCAAGAGAGGGGAGAGAAGGCAAACCCAAGTCTGAACTGTCTTGGCTCTAAATGGACACACTTCACATTTACACAATGTTCTGTGTCAAGCACATCTCAGTATAGTTGTGTGGCTTCGTTTTATAACATTAACAGGATGATTTACATGGAATATCAAAAAGATTTAATAGTCTAGTCATAGAAAATAAAGGGACACACTTGATTCTCATCCTCATTCCTTTGCAAAAACAAGTCACATGTCCTTATCTAGGAAATGTAGTACTTAATGGACAGGCACTGCCCAGAGACAACTCTACAACATAGAATTGGAAGCAGTAGGAAGTTCTTTGGTTTGTTTAAAATTTTATTTATGTATTCTTTGGCCACGCCCACATGTAGGATCTTAATTTCCCAAGCAGGGATTGAACCTGCACCTTCTGCCTTGAAAGTGCAGAGTCTTAACCACTGGACCACCAGGGAAGTCCCTGGAAGAATTCATTTTTTAAGAACATCTAGCCATCTCTGTGGGCTTTCCCTCATGTTTCAGATGGTAAAGAATCTGCCAACAGTGCAGGAGACCTGGGTTCAGTCCCTGGGTCAGGAAGATTCCCTGGAGGAGGAAATGGCAACCCACTGCCATATTCTTGCCTGGAGAATTCTATGGAGGGAGGAGCCTGACAGGCTACAGTCCACAGGGTCACAAAGAGTCAGACACAACTGAGCAACTAACACTAACAAACTAAGCCATGTTGGTCACATTCCTCTTCATCTCTCCTCTCCCTATCTCATCACCCAGACCCCTTCATAGCTTATATCACTATCTAAAGATAGGAATAATCGAAGGGTAAACCAAGTCCTGGGCTTCCCTGGTAAAACAGTGGTAAAGAATTAGCCTGCCAAAACAGGAGACACAGGAGACTCAGGTTAAATCCCTGGGTTGGGAAGATCCCCTGGATGAAGGAAATGGCAACCCACTCCAGTATGCTTGCCTGAGAAGTCCCATGGACAGAGCCTGGCAGGCTACAGTCCACGGGGTCGCAAGAGTCAGACACGACTTAGCGACAAAACAGCAACAAAACAGTTCCAGGCACTCATGGGTCCCAGGTTTGAAAAACTCCATCAAGAGTCTGTCTCTCTCTTCCCATTTTTTGCCTTTGCTTTCATGTGAGTTGGCTTCCTTTTCAGACAGGCGGTCACCACACACTAGCTTAGGATGGCCATGAGAAGCTTCGATTGCGCTGTCCCTAGAATCAGCCATCTCAGAAGAAAAAGAAAATAATAAAAATCACCTTTCTCATGCAATTCACAGCAATCCCTGAAAATCAGTCTGACAGATCTAACTTGAAATGCATGCTCACCGTTGAACAAATTTCATGCTTAGGAATAAGAAGTACTCTCGTCAGCCCCTCCAAAGGCAGAAGAGATGGAGTCATGGGATTTATTGCTCACCAGGAATTTGCGAAGGAGCTGTCTCTGAAAGGAAAAGCAGTTGGACGTTCAAGGAAGTACCACCGGTTATGACGTCGAGCTCAAAGAATGGGATGTAAACAGACATGGAACTTGTGAATTTGCTTATTATTATTCCTTCCTGTCATTGTTAGTTTTCTTTTAGTCTTTAGTAATATGTATCTTCTCATGTATTTCTGATTTTTTGCATATAAGAAGAAACCGGAATTCTTTTCTCCAGTTACACTATGGAATTTTCTAGGTTAAGAATGAGGTCACTCCTTCAAACACAGTTTTAAATAACTAATGTGGCATAACACAAAAATGACATTTCAACAAATATTTTGATAAGACGATCCCTTAAAATGTTTGTAAAATCAAATCAGAGTGTATTTATTTTCATTTTGGAGGAAATGATGTTACTTGGGCAGGGGGTGGTTCTAAAGTATCCTGCCAGATGTGAGCATTTTGTCTTCTAGGGAGACTGCAGATTCCTTAAGATACTTGGAAGGTCAGATCTACAGAGTGTTCACAGGTGCCAGACCTCTGATTTTTTCTAAATCTGTATGTAGTGCTTGGATAGCACCTAGATTGAAATACGGATGGAGTCATTCATGTATTTATTCAAGAAAAGGGTTTTTTTTTCTTTTTAGAGTTTTCTTATGTGGATCATTTTTAAAGTCTTTATTGAACTTGTTACAATATTGCTTCTGTTTGATGTTTTAATTTTTTGGCTGAGAGATTTGTGCGATCTTAGCTCCTCGACCAGGGATGAAACCCACCCCCTGCACTGGAAGGTGAAATCTTAACCACTGGACCACCAGGGAAGTTCCCAAGAAACGTAATTATTGTTAACATTGTTCATATTGAATATTAGCACCTATGATGTACCACAGGCACTGGGCTACCTGTTGGGGATACAGCCGTGAACTTTAACTTAGTTACATCTACAAAGACCTTTGTTCCAAACAAGATTACAGTGACAGGTTCCAGGGAGGAAGGCATGAACATGTCTGTTTGAGGGCCACCATCCAGCCTATTACAGTGATCCAGCCTTCCTGAAACTAGTCGACATTAAAGTCAAGGTTTAAAGCATGAGTCAGTGTCTGGGGAGTAGGGTTGAGCGGTGTTTCAGACTGGGAACAGCGTGTCCAAAGCCTAGAGGCAAGAGCATGGTGCAATCAAGGAACTGAAAGAAGTTCCTATTTGGCCCAAGCTCAGAGCACTGGGAGAAAAGTTGGAGAGACAGGGCTGGAGCCAATTGAGTGCAGGCCACATGAAGGAGTTCTACGTTTATCTCTAGGCAGTGGGAAGCTGTGGAATGTTGTAAGAATAGGAGAGATATAATCAAATATGCTCTTTTGGACGATCTCTGGCTAATACAGTGGGGAAATGGATTAGGAGAAACTAGAGTGGGAGCGGATCAGTGAAGAAATTACTATCATGGTCCAAGAGAAAGAATGATAATGTTGGGGTAGGATGGAAAGAAATAGCCGGGCCCCAAGTGTATTCAAGGTAGAACAGGTTGAACATGATGGATTCAGCTATGGATTGGATGCACAGAGGAAAGAGAGTGAGGTGTCAGGAATGTCATCCGGGATCCTAAGTGTCATAGGTTGAATTGTGAAAAGTGAAAGTGTTAGTCATTCAGTTTGCATTCAACTCTTTGCAACCCCACGGACTGTAGCCTGCCAGGCTCCTCTGTTCATGGACTCAGACAAGAATACTGGAGTGGGTAGCCATTCCATCTCTGGGGCATGTTCCAGACCAGGGGATCAAACCCAGGTATCCTTCACTGCAGGCAGATTTTTTATCATCCGAGCCACCAGGGAAGCCCTATACATATGTGTATATATACATATATATATGGATGTATATACAATTGAATCACTTTGCTGTATATCTGAAATTAACACAACATAGTAAATCAACTATATTTCAATAAAAATAAAAAATAATGAAAAACAAAAATTGTCTTTTTCATCCAAAATTGAAATAATATATAACTTAAAGCAAAATCAGTTTCCAAACGATCCAGAGGCTGATCATTTTAACTGGAAAAACTAAACCAATTTGTCTTACATGAATAAAAATTAGAGGCAAAGTTTTAAAGAGAAAAAAAACATACTCTTCTCATTACCTTCCACCCATAAGTAATAACATAGTTCTGGTCCCAGTTTTGGAACCAGAAGATGAAGAAGCAGGTTTGAATAAGCAGGTTTATCAAATATGTTGATTTCTGCTCTTCAAATGGGATAACAATCATTCTGAATCACTTGAATTTGCTTTTGGGCTTCCCTGGTGGTAAAAAATCTGCCTGCAATGCAGGAGACCCAGGTTCAATCCCTGGGTTGAGAAGATCCCCTGGAGATGGGAATGACTACCCACTCCAGTATTCGTGTCCAGAGAATTCCATGGGCAGATGAGCCTGAATTTGTTTTAATCCATGTCATGATTCTAATAGGTGAGATGTGTGGTTCCACAGAATATGTATTAATACAAAGCAGCATTATTAAATCTGTTTATATCAAGTAGGAGGAAATCAGTGCCTATCTTGGTGCCCAGTATAGAACAGAAGCACAATACCTGTTTATTGAATGAATAAGTGAATCATTTAGTCCCCAAATATGAACATCAGAAATTTGCATTAAAGATTATCTACACTTGCAATTTCCAAAGAATTTTTACTCACAGAACTTTTTGTTCAAAGACACCTTGCCTGGAACTCAGGGTATAAAACTGATTAACCAGCACTAAGCTGGTTGAATATCACCAGAGATTCATCACCTTGCCACCTTCCCCCTCTCTCCAGCCAGCAGGACTGAGTTTCCAAGAGGCAACATTTTGAAAAGTACTGATTGGAGTTCCATTTAAGCACGGCAGATCGTCTCTTAATTTGAATTCTCTTCTGAACCCCACTAACAGGATAGTGAAAACATTTTTTAAGTTTTATTTCACAAGGTCAAAGAAAATGGTAGAGCACATGAAAGATCTCAGTAAATTTTTGGAACACAGAGAACCATGATGGAGTGGTACCTGACCTAGCAAAAGGGAGGAAGCTTCGAAACTTTGAGCTTCTAGCTAAATACTTAGATATATCAATTTGCAGGCAGAGCTCAGAAAGGCTCAGGATCACCAGTGAAGGTAGAGATGAAGTATAGACCCAAAAATAGGGCTTACTGAAGTCAATAGACTGCCACTGAGACTCAGGTGTGCTGTCCCACCCACAGCCAAGTGATTACCTACCTCTACAGGAGATCAGAGTGTTCCTCCTGGAAAACATTAATAAGGTAAGATCAGGATTCCAGGACTGCAGGTATGGCTAGAGAGAAAACAAAAGAGAAAATTGAAGTCTGCAGTTTGAATGATGATACCCCTAATCTCTGTCCATCTCTGGGCTCAGACCAGAAAATCAATAGCCCAGTCCGAGTAGTCCAGCCTATGAGTAAAAAATGAAGATTCATCTCTTGAGACACTGAATGATCCAGAACAAAGACTTAGGCTACATGCTGACATTTTGGGAGTTACTCAGCTAAAAGCTTTAATCTCTGCCCAGTCACTTTATGGTAAATTTCATTAAAAATTATGCAAGAAAAATTTCTCAAACTGAAGGATTCAGGACTCTAGCTTTGAAAGGGCTCTTCAAATGTGTTGTCAAAAGAGCTTTGTTTTGAAAAGACTCATTGATTAGGAATTCCAGCCCACTAAAGATGAAACAAATGATCTAAAAGCTTCTAGAGATTTAAAAGAAAAGGATTTCCAGGGCCATCCAGTGGTTAAGTCTCTGCACTTTACCATAGGGAACATAGGTTCGATCCCTGGTTGGAGAACTAAGATTCTGCATGCCCCAAGCAATGGCCAAAAAAAAAAAAAAGAGAGAGAGAGAGAGAGAAAAGAAAGAAAAGGAAAACAGGTCAAATACAGGGATAGAAAACAAAAAATGACTTCAAAATCAGGAGAAAAAAAATTTTTTAACTTCTAATGACCAAACAATAAATCAAGTGTAAAGGTAGAAGACATATCTCAAATGACTAAACTTCTTTTTAAAATTTATAATGAGATTAGCCTAGAAAACAATAGTGCAGTCATATCATGTTTCCCTGAGGCCCTGCTTTCCTCACCATCAGGGGCCCAGCCAAGTCACATTCTTCCTAATTCCCCTTCAATAGACAAGGCCAAACGGCTGCAAGAAATCAGGTTGCCCCAGAGGATCTCCACTGGAGGCCAAAAGCCAGCAGAATAGTATAAGTTGGCAAGAAGAAAAGAAGAGAGATCTTGAAAAGATATTTTTAATTAGGTGATTCAAAACAGCTAGAGATCATTTATTGACTCAGTTCCAGAGTCGTGGTTTCCAGTTATGACCTTCAGAACAGTACAGCTTTACTGTATTTGGTTAAGAAATTGAAAATACTGTAATATCAAACTTCATGGGATGTGGTGATGGTGAGAGGGATGGTGATGATGAGGATGGTGTTGATAAGGATGATGCTGATGAGGTGGTGGTGATGCTGATGAGGTGGTGGTGATGCTGGTGATGGTGATGATGCTGATGACAGTGGTGATGGTGATGACACTGATGCTGGTGATGATGGTGGTGATGATGCTGATGCTGGTGATGGTGACAATGCTGGTGACGGTGATGATGCTGGTCATGGTGGTGACGCTGATGACAGTGATGCTGGTGATGGTGATGACATTGATGCTGGTGATGATGGTGGTGATGATGCTGATGCTGGTGATGGTGATGATGCTGGTGATGGTGATGGTGATGATGCTGGTGATGGTGATGATGCTGGTGATGGTGATGACGCTGGTCCTGGTGATGACGCTGATGCTGGTGATGATGGTGGTGATGATGCTGATGCTGGTGATGGTGACGACGCTGGTGATGGTGATGGTGATGATGCTGGTGATGGTGATGATGCTGGTGATGGTGATGACGCTGGTCCTGGTGATGACGCTGATGCTGGTGATGATGGTGGTGATGATGCTGATGCTGGTGATGGTGACGATGCTGGTGATGGTGATGACGCTGGTCCTGGTGATGACGCTGATGCTGGTGATGATGGTGGTGATGATGCTGATGCTGGTCATGGTGGTGGTGATGATGCTGATGCTGGTCATGGTGATGATGCTGGTCATGGTGATGATGTGATGGTGATGATGCTGGTGATGGTGATGACACTGATGACAGTGATGATGGTGATGGTGATGTTGATGATGCTGATGCTGGTGATGATGGTGGTGATGATGCTGATGCTGGTGATGGTGATGTTGATGATGCTGATGCTGGTGATGATGGTGGTGATGATGCTGATGCTGGTGATGGTGATGATGCTGGTGATGGTGATGACGCTGGTCATGGTGATGATGCTAATGATGGTGATGATGTGATGGTGACGATGCTGGCAATGGTGATGACGCTGGTCCTGGTGATGATGCTGATGACAGTGATGATGGTGATGGTGATGACACTGATGCTGGTGATGATGGTGGTGATGATTTATAGATTTCTTTTTCAAAAAGTAAAACTAAAGCAATTCACATTAAGATGGTGAAGCCAGGTCTTCCACAGTGGGTGAAAATACCAAGCATCTTGTGATTAGACTGTTATTTATACTCATTTTGTTTTCTACATAGCATATAGTTTTCAGTAAAATCTTGAAAAAGAGGACACAACTCTCTATTCACAACAAATGCATAAATTAGAAATTCTATGTAATGATCCAAGGGATTGAGTCTTTTCCTCTTCAAACCAAAGTTACCCCTGATAAACTACATAAGCCACACACATTAAAAAGATGTGGTGAAAATTTTGTGATTAAAATTGTATTCCTACAGCACCAAATGCTGGTGAAGATGTGGGCAACTGGGATTCTCACACATCACTGGTGGGAATGCAAAATGGTACAGCCATTTTGGAGGCCACATTGGTGGTTTCCTAGAAAACTAAATATACTCTTACCATATGATCCAGCAGTTGTGCTCCTTGGTATTTGCCCAAAGAAGTTGAAAACGTATGTCCACACAGAAGCTGCACATGGATGTTTATAGCAGTTTTATTCATAGCCGCCAAAACTCAGAAGCAATTGAGATGTCCTTCAGTAGGTAAATGAATAAATAAACTGTGGTACATCCAGACAATGAAATATTATTCAGCACTAAAAAGAAATGAGCTATCAAGGCATGAAAAGACATGGAAAAACCTTAAATGCATATTACTAAGTAAAGAAGCTGATCTGAAAAGGCTACACAGTGTATGATTCCAATTATTTGATATACTGGGAAAGGCAAAACCACAGATACAGGAAAAAGATCAGTAATTGCTGGAGGTTGTGGAGGGTGAGGAGTGGTCAGATAGAGCACAGAGCATTTTTAGGACAGTGAAACTCTTCCATATGATACTATAATGATGGATGCATGTCATTATACATTTGTCCAAACCCATAAAACTGACACCACCAAGAGCGAACCCTAATGTAGTCTGTGAGCTTTAGGTGATAATGAAGTATCAGTGAAGCTTCATTAATTATAACAAATGTACCATTCTGGTGAAGGATGCTGACAATGAGTGGCGTTATCCATGTGTGAGCAGAGAAGGCATATGAGAAATCTCTGTACTTTCCTCTCATTTTTTGCTGTGAACTCAAAACTGCTCTGAAAAAAAGAAAAAGTCTCAAGAAAAAATTGTATCTCTTTGATTTGATAACTATGATCCTTCTTAAAATGCAATTACTGCAGGAAATAGGAGTGCTCTAAACTGTGAGGAGTCTTTGAAATCTTGCTATGAGTGAGTTTTCAATCCTTTGGAAAAGCTGATTTTTAAGGGGGAAGGACTATAGATATGGAGTTGGGCATAATGAGGAGACACATCAGATGCACAAGCCTCAGGCATGACAGCTAGACTCAATGCCATGTAGACACTGTTCATTCATTCAACAGATGTTAATTACATGCCTAGAATATGCCCATTTACTGTATGGAACTCTAAGACATAGATGAATCAAACAGATAAAGTCTCCTGTCCTCACAGAGCTTACTCTTTAACAGAAAAAGCTAGAAAATAAGCAATAAACAACATAAAGTTGCTTCATCTAGTATTTTAGAAGGCTATAAGTTGCTATAGAAAAGAAAGAAAAACAGAGCTGGGTCAGTGGTTTAGGGATGCCTAGGTTGTAGAGGCAGGTTCTAATTTTAAATATGATGGGTGGTTTGCTTTTCCAAGTAGGAAATTCAGTGAAAAGCCCAGGAGTATATAATCAGATCCCAAGTTTTAAAACCATGAAAAGTGCATCAAGGATAACTGCTAGACACTGAAAATTCAACATAACACATGGGCTTAGAGGTAGCGAAGGCATTTATTATCCTCTGTGGATATTTATAGATGTTCAAATAACATCATGTTATCTCCGTCATTGTTTCATAAATGCAGGGGACATTCTGAGTCTCATCTCACAATCAAAAGCAAAGGAAAATATGTCCCTTTTTAAAATTTCAATTTGATTATATTTAGGAGAAGCACATGTTTATACTCTATATAGCATAAACATGTATCAACAGCCCATATTTGATGACATTGTGAAAACCAAGCCTGTAATTGTGATTTTTAAATCAGGAGTTTTTTGGAAATTTTCAGGTCTTATATCTCGGTCGTACTGACTGTCTTCAACTTCCCTGTCTTGAAAAAACTATACTTTGCATGAAATTACCAGGAATTGATTCAACAAATATTTTTTATTGTAAACTATGCATGTGCATGCTCAGTCACAAAGTTGTGTCCAATTCTTTGCAACCCCATGAACTGTAGCCCGCCAGGCTCCTTTGTCCACACAAGATTTTCCACACAAGAATACTGGAGTGGGTTGCCATTTCCTTCTCCAAAACTAACTACACTTAAATTTTTTTTAATGTTTTAAAAATTAAAAAAGCAAAGGAAAATATGTTTCTTAGAACAATGACACAGCTTCACTTCCTCTTCATCTGTAGATTTCCATAGGTACCAATCAGGCTTAATTGATTGTGATGTTTCCCTCATCAGCTCATAGTTTCTAGTGGCTCAGATGGTAAAGCATTTGCCTGCAATGCAGGAGACCCAGGTTCAATCCCTGGGTTGGGAAGGTCCCCAGAAGAAAGGAATGGCAACCCACTCTGGTATTCTTGCCTGGAGAATTCCATGGACAGAGGAGCCTTGGTGGCTACAGTCCATGGGGTCGAAAAGAGTTAGACATGACTGAAGCAACTAACAATACACTACTACTTCTGTCATCAACATATGAAAATGTTAAAATGGTTGAATGAAATATACTTTCAAAAGATGATGATTACTCTAAGTGTTGAGAATGTGGTGATCTGCTTCACAATAAAAGAAGAAAAAAACAGAAGAAGCATTGCCTCCATACGCTCTCCTTTTCTAAAAGAAGGTAAGCCCTGCGTCACCAGGTTCTGCTGTCTGTCATTCATGTTCCGGAAGTTGAGAAAGCATTACTTGGTAATTGAAGCTCATTGAAAATCACAGGGGAGAAACAGTCAAGAAAAACCACATTAAAGGGCAAGAATTCAAGTCAAGATTGTTTTGGCCTGGATCAATAAACCTCTGCCTTGAGATTTGCTTTGTTTTGCTTTGAGTCCCTAAATCATTCCTTCATTAATGACTTCCTAACAAAATCTATGTGCCAGAGCTGGAAAAGAAAAGAAAGAGGTGATTAAAATGTAGCAATCTGACCAGCAACAACTGAACAAGATCAAACAATGATGAAAATAATGCCTTGTGAAGCAAGATTCCTTATCCTGAGGATGTGAGGTAGATGTTTTAGGCACAAGTTGCCTGGGTAACAGAGAGTGGCCTGCTTTCAATGTTTCATGTTTGAGGTAGCTGGGAGAAATCTAGGGTAAACATTTCTTATTGGGAGAGGGGTTTGTTGTCCCACATCCAATCCCCATTCTGCTGGGGTGGAAATCTTTGTGTCCTGGGTCAGCTAGATCTTTCCTCTGCCTGCTCCCTGGGCACAGGCAATGTGACCCAGGATCAGTTAACAGGATGTGGCAACTGGAGACTGAATACTGTGTGTGAGACCAAGATGGTCACCAGGTAGAGTTGGTTCATCTCACGTGGGGCACAGTCATGGTGATGGAAGTCGCAGTGTCCGAGGTCATGATTGCAATGTCTGGAGGCTTTTCTTTTAGTGTGACTGATCTGTGATTCCAGCCTCGTAAACTCCTGCTGCTCCTGCTGCTGCTAAGTCGCTTCAGTTGTGTCCAACTCTATGTGACCCCATAGATGGCAGCCCACCAGGCTCCTCTGTCCCTGGGATTCTCCAGGCAAGAATAATGGAGTGGGCTGCCATTTCCTTCTCCAATGCATGCATGCATGCTAAGTCACTTCTGTTGTGTCCAACTCTGTGCGACCCTACGGACAGCAGCCCACCAGGCTGGCTCCTCTGTCCATGGGATTCTCCAGGCAAGAATACCGGAGTGGGCTGCCATTTCCTTCTCTGCATGTAAACTCCTAGAGGCGTCCTATTCCAGTCCTCAAGTCTGTCTCCCCGGCCTTACTACCAATTCTAAAGCTCACTAATAGCCTGTAACAATCTACTCTCTGCTCAAATTTCCTTTTCCAGCCAAGAACCTTGACTGACAACATACATGTGAAACCAGAAAGATAAACTTTTTCATCTCACAAACGAGAGATTGTGTCAGAGGTGTGATTTTCTCTGGGTTACTCAGCAATGTGGTGCTTATTACATCATAGCTCAAATATTGAAAAGATTACAGTATTGAAAATTACGTATGGAACCGAGGAATCAATTAAGGGATAGAGTTGAAGTTTAAGTATTGAAAATCAATAAAGCCACCATTTGAGAGCATGCAATGCAAACCTGGGACAGAGCTGAAAACAGATATTTAGGATTACTTACATTAGGAAGTGAGTTAAAAAAGAGTCCACATGAAGGCAAAGAAGAGATTGATAAAATTGTAAGCAAAGCACCACAAGTGGAGGATTGTTGAAACCAGAGTTTGAGAACGTGATTCCAAATAGAATAACTGATCAGCAGTTGACAGCACCATCAACAGACGAAATTCAAATCACTGATTGCAAGGTGTGGAGGGTGTTCCACACCATCAAGCAATTCTCTGACACCAGCTGGTTGTCCTAATAGTAAGCCCCTACACACAAATGAGTTCTGTTCCAAAAGCATGTTCATAAGTCCAATATGTTTATTAGGTTCAACAAAGTTAGCCTAGGTACCCAACTAATACAGCTATATAGCACTGTATATAATAGGTTTATAACACTTTTCACACAGATAATACATAAAAAACAAACACAAAAAACGGCGGTGGTGCACAATAAAAACAAATAATAGCAGATTGAGACAAGGACAGTTCTATGAGCCACTCTAGCAAACTAATCAAACCCAACAAGGGTGTCATTCATGGAAACCTCTGACCTGCAGCCAATGGATCAGAAGCACAGGTGACATTGAATTTGCAATTGACATCTGAAGTGGGCATGGTGGAGCAGGGGTCAGGCAGCCTTATATTTGGACTGAGCCTTAGACCTGTGCAATCTGACATTATCTCCAGGTTAGAGAATGTCAGAATGGAGTTGCGTTACAGTAAGTCCCCTCCATACGAACCTTCAAGCTGCAAACTTTCAAAGATGCAAACGTGCATTTCATCAGTGTCAGGCATGAGTGAAATTGCAGCGTAACCTCCATCTCCCACTGCTAATGACCCTTCAGCTCTACCATCTCCCACCTCCTCTCCTTTCTCCCATCAGTAACTCTTCTTGCCTGTTCCCTTGATGCCAGTCCCTGGGTGCCAGCTATTGCATTGACTACTGTACTTTTCAAGGTCCTGTACTGTAAGATTAAATATGTTTCCTTTATTTTTTGTGTGCTTGTGTGCTTCATAAGTTTCATGAAGGTATGATCTTTCTCCTCTTTTGTTCACTTCTGCTTCCCCAGGGCTTCAAATAGTAGCTGAAACTTGGTAGTCACCCCATAAATATTTGTTGATAAAGGGCCAAAGAGCCACTAGGCTTTCCTTGTGGCTCAGCTGGTAAAGAATCTGCCTGCAATGTAGGAAACCTGGGTTCAATCCCTGGGTTGGGAAGATCCCCTGGAGAAGGGAACAGCTAGCCACTCCAGTATTCTGGCCTGGAGAATTCCATGGACTCTATAGTTCATGGGGTTGCAAAGAGTGGGACACAAGTGAGCAACTTTCACTTTCACTTTCACTTACAAAGAGCTAAAATGTGAAAACACAAAACAAGCTAAAAGGTAGAAAAATGCATTCAAAAGATCATTTAAAAATCCAAATTCTTTCATCAACTAAACATTTCTACGAAAATCCCTATGAGATGAGCCTTTGACTAGGAATCTAATCATTTCATCTTTAATTTTTCCTGAATAATACTTGGCTCTTGTATTTTTGATATCTACTATTTCAAGGAATTTTTAATTTCCAGAATAACTCACAATCATTTATACTCAGATTTAATTGAACAAACATTGATGGAGGGCCTTCTATTTACCAGGCAACATTTATCCAATTTGATTTGGCATCATTACTGTTACAGCTTTGTAATCAGCCAGTAAATATTTTTGAAATATGTACTCTTTCAAATTTGAATAGAGGCAAATTTTATCAGCTGGGATGGTAAAGTGCAGGTTCAGATTATTTTCCTCCCATAACCAGGATTCCTTCTCTTTATGGCCCCTGAATTTTATCGACTCAAAACGAGTGGGAGTACCCCACCTGGGGCAATCATAGGATTACAAAACCACAGCGAGGCAAGCACCAGGGGGCTGCAGGAGACATAAGTAACAAGGGTTCGATCCCTGGGTTGGGAGGATCCCCTAGAGGAGGGCATGGCACCCACTCCAGTATTCTTGCCTGGAGAATGCAATGGACAGAGGAGCCTCGTGGACAATAGTCCATAGGGTAGCAGAGTCGGACAGGACTGAATCAACTTAGTATGGCGTGTACACACATACACCAGGACAATCCATTTCATCTACCTTTGTGCTCCTGGTCAGAAGTGGCTTTACATCATTATGCTAAGAAAGAGTGTACCTTCAGTTCAGTTCAGTCGCTCAGTCGTGTCTGATTCTTTGCAACCCCATGGACTGCAGTACTCCAGGCTTCCCTGTCCATCACCAACTCCCGGAGCTTGTTCAAACTCATGTCCATTGAGTCGGTAATGACATCCAACCATCTTATCCTCTGTCGTCCCCTTCTCCTCCTGCCTTCAATCTTTCCCAGCATCAGGGTGTTTTCCTATATCTTATCTTGGAGTAATTCTACAGGACTGTATATGTCTACCACAATTTTATAAACTATTACTCTTCTATCAAATCATTATTCTTATTTTCTAGATGAAAAAACTAAGGTAGATGATTGTTTCTTATGCTATAACATCAAGTTTATTATAGAGTCTGGATTAAAATTCACTCAAAGCTCAAAGTATCAACTTCTGAATAGTTTCCTGAAGCTTCTTGATTTTTTATTAATACACAATTTCTTTTCTAAGGTAAATGACATTTTCCACAAACCAATGTCTTTTGGAGTTAAAGTATATACCTCTTGACTCCATAAATGACTCCAATTTGACCAACCACCTTTCAAAATTGATTTTTAATTTCTAAATGTAATAGTACAATTTTCAGAGATGCCATTAAAATTTCATTATAACTAATTCTATGGGATGTGTTAATTAATTACTTGTAGAGGAATTTCACTATCGTGAATATTAAATTTAGGCATCAAATTCCAAAGCAGCAAGAGGCAGAGAGAAAACAAGACTGGTGTGTGATAGCTCTGAAATAAATTAACAAAAAGACAAATGGCAAAGTCAAGATGTTAATAAGTTACCATTTTTACTGAGCATCTAAAATGTATCAGACCCTGTACTAAGCTCTTTCTGTTTATTTATTCCCAATCCATTCTCTCTTTCAAGGTCCTGCAGCTTTAGTTTACTGGAATTCTTACTTTTGATTAGTTTGGGTAAATAATAAGGGGATTAAACATTTTGGGTTGATGTATTGCTTTTAATTTGTGATGAGAATAATAATAATGCGGGCAGGAGTAAGAAAAGATGGTAAGTTCTAGTTAATATCTACTTCCTGAAGATTGATCAGAATTTCCTATTTTGTCACATGGTTCCCAGATGTCTCAAAAAACATTTTTATCAGTTTTGTAAGTCAAAATCTTTGATAAGTCAAGACCCCATGGCTGCTGCTTACCATTTTAACCAGATTCTAATTTGGCTGCCAGAGTTCACATCACGGCATACAATTTTGAGCGTTTTAAAGTTCTCACTGCCTAACAAACAAAGGCTGAAAATCAGCTGAATGGGAGGAAAATTCTCTTATCTGGCACAGAATGATAATGAGAAACTCGAGTTGTTATGCTGCCAGCCCCAAGGTCAGTGGAAGCCAATTATTTCACAAGGTCTTGCCAATGGTATGTGTTTATACTTAAGTGCAAATCCAGCTATGTCAAGGTTACAATATTCAGTTGAAGAGAATGTTTCCAACACCAGAGAACTAAGGATTTTTAACCACAGGATCGAAAGGAGGTGCCTCTTGCTCCTCATTGTGTACAAGTCAAGACCTGAAATACTGGGGGCAGAAGAACCTGACGGAGGACAAAATTCCATTTAATGGACAGTGCTGTTCTCTCGGCCAAGGGTGAGGTAACAGGATTTCAGGATAGGAAGGGACTTTTGTGATAGAAGATACTCAAGTGTGGAGACAGTTAGACACTTTCACAAGGTCATAGTAGGACTGGAATCCAGGTCTCCTGACTTCCCACTGCTTCTCTGCTGGAAAGATTCCTTCACCTGTAGAGAGTGCAAGGTCTTCTTCCTGGTGGGATCCAGCCCAAGGCTAGTCTAGTACCGTATCACGTACGAACCACAAGCAAATCATGTAGACCATGGTTGTCAAGACAGGTTGTCACCCTTGCCTGGATGCAGCGAATTCTAACACACTTAAGAAGTGATAAGCTTAGAAGAGTTGAATAAAGCTTACATTTGGTAAGCATTTGTTTTTGCATCAGTCCCACGTGTAACTCAAGAACTTCTTGTCTCCACATTAAACTGCTCCTCTCCTTAGGGTCATCCTTACGATAAAGATTTGATCAGACAACAAATATATATTGAGCCTTCCTCTTGAAGCACTAAGTTTTCTCTTTTAATGTATTAACTTCTTATCATTCCACTTAAGTTTTTAGAAGGGTTGACAAGTTTCCTTCTTTTTTTTTTTTTTTAATTCCAGTTTCATATATACAAAAGAGAAACAACAAACTGAGTTGTCTATAGGCTTTGGAATAATAAGGCATTATTTAATGTCCTCTTTAATATTTTAGGGCTTCTCGGTTTTTCAGACAGTAAAGAATCTGCCTGCAATGCAGGAGAAATGAAGTGAAGTCGCTCAGTCATGTCCGACTCTGCGACCCCGTGGACTGTAGCCTACCAGGCTCCTCGTCCATGGGATTCTCCAGGCAAGAATACTGGAGTGGGTTTCCATTTCCTTCTCCCAGGGATCTTCCCGACCCAGGGATTGAATCTGCATCTCCTGCAGTGGCAGGCATATTCTTTACCACTGAGCCACCTGGGAAGCCCATTAGGTGTACTGTAACAATCTTTCTTTAGCCAGATGACTAGTTCTTTTTTTCCTGGAGTTTGGGCACCACTCTGCATGCATTCTGAAAGTGGATCATAGCCTTGATAGACATGAATTTCAGGGATCCAGCTCAAGGTGTGAGTTCCTATAACAATTCAGAGCTGGTAATACCAAGGGCTCCATCATGGGTTTAAAATTCAAGCTCAGAGCTTCTAAAGCCACAGATGCGATAGAACAAAAACACAAGAAAATGGCATGAGAAATACTCTAAAAGAAGACCTTGATTTTCTGCGAACTACCTGTCACTCTGCAAATGCTATGCTCCAATCCAGTGCCCAACATGAGAGACATCTTGGAGAAAACCAGGTCTACATAGACTGATTTAGATGGGGAAACAGTGGAAACAGTGTCAGACTTTATTTTTTGGGGCTCCAAAATCACTACAGATGGTGACTGCAGCCATGAAATTAAAAGAGGCTTACTCCTTGGAAGGAAAGTTGTGACCAACGTAGATAGCATATTCAAAAGCAGAGACATTACTTTGCCAACAAAGGTTCGTCTAGTCAAGGCTATGGTTTTTCCTGTGGTCATGTATGGATGTGAGAGTTGGACTGTAAAGAAGGCTGAGTGCCGAAGAATTGATGCTTTTGAAGTGTGGTGTTGGAGAAGACTCTTGAGAGTCCCTTGGACTGCAAGGAGATCCAACCAGTCCATTCTCAAGGAGATCAGCCCTGGGATTTCTTTGGAAGGAATGATGCTAAAAGATGGTAACAATAACCCTGTATACGAGACAGCAAAAGAGACACTGATGTATAGAACGGTCTTTTGGACTCTGTGGGAGAGGGAGAGGGTGGGATGATTTGGGAGAATGGCACTGAAATATGTATAATATCATATATGAAATGAGTCGCCAGTCCAGGTTCGATGCACGATACTGGATGCTTGGGGCTGGTGCACTGGGACGACCCAGAGGGATGGTATGGGGAGGGAGGAGGGAGGAGGGTTCAGGATGGGGAACACATGTATACCTGTGGCGGATTCATGTTGATATATGGCAAAACCAATACAATATTGTAAAGTTAAAAAATAAAAAAAATTAAAAAAAAAAGTCAGACACGACTAAGCAGCTTTCACTTTCAATGGGAGCTCATGTTTATTAAAATAATTATTTAAAAAAAAAATTCAACTTTAAAATAAAATTAAAATTGAAAATTAAAATAAATAAATAAAGCTGAAACTCCAGTACTTTGGCCACCTCATGCGAAGAGTTGACTCATTGGAAAAGACTCTGATGGAGGAGAAGGGGACGACAGAGGATGACATGGCTAGATGGCATCACTGACTCGATGGACGTGAGTCTGAGTGAACTCCAGGAGTTGGTGATGGACAGCGAGGCCTGGCGTGCTACGATTCATGGGGTCGCAAAGAGTTGGACACGACTGAGCGACTGATCTGATGTGATCTGATCTTCCTCTATGTATTAGTTTCCTATTGCTGCCATAAAATATTACTACAAACGTAGTGGTACAAAATGGGCTTCCTAGGTGTCTTAGTGGTAGAAGAATCCAGCTGCCAATGCAGGAGCTGCAGGAAACTTGATCCTTGAGACGGAAAGATCCTCTGGAGGAGGAAATGGCAACCCACTCCAGTATTCTTGCCTGGGCAATCCCATGGACAGAGGAGCCTGGCGGGCCCTTTCATCTCCTTGTATTAAAAACCTTATGTTAATTACATCTGCAAAGTTTCTTTTGCCCTAAAAGGCAAGAGACAGAGGCTCCTGGGATTAGGACAGAGATATTTTTGTGGGGACCTTGTTCAGCCTATTGCACTCAGCCAGAAGTCAACTCAACTGAGGGAAAATTCTGGTTCATTCACAGATGTGGTTGGAAACAAGGTTGAACTGTGGACGTTCAGACAAGCTATTATTGCTCATCCTTTGAGACTATGCTTTTCCTGCTCCGCATGGGAGTTTCTGCTACTGTGTAGAGAGAAACCTAGACTCTGGTTATTTGTTTTGCCATTTCCTGTGAGGTCATCGTCCCAAACCTAGTGTAGTTTGGTGTGTCCTCTGACCTCAACATTGCTTTCAGCACTTGGACCTGACCCGTTTCTTCCTACATATCACATTGGTAACTGATTTCCAGTGGTACTGCCATTCAACTTGAGGGATCTCTCTGCTTCCTCTCTTCCCTCCTTTTTAAACATTCTAGGCCTTTCAGAAAATGTTATGGATTGGTAACAACTGCATGTTTTACAATTCTTTACTGTTGTAAAGAATTTCTTAGAAAATTTTAATGATTCTGTTTAATAAAATGACATTTAATTTGATCTCCATCAGATAATTCTTATAAAATGAGTCTTCAGTTTATAGTCTATACTAACTTCAGTTGGTAGAGTAGTTCTAATTTCAATACTTTTTTATAAAAGGAGAGAGTCAAAATCATACTCTAAGATAATACATGTCAGGGACTTCCCTGGTGGTCCAATGGTTAAGACTTCACCTTCCACTGCAGGGGTACAGGTTTGAACCCTGATTGGGGAACTGCAGTCATGAAATTAAAAGACACTTACTCCTTGGAAGGAAAGTTATGACCAACCTAGAATAGCATATTTAAAAGCAGAGACATTACTTTGCCAACAAAGGTCCATCTAGTCAAGGCTATGGTTTTTCCAGTGGTCATGTATGGATGTGAGAGTTGGACTGTAAAGAAGGCTGAGCACCGAAGAATTGATGCTTTTGAACTGTGGTGTTGGAGAAGACTCTTGAGAGTCCCTTGGACTGCAAGGAGATCCAACCAGTCCATTCTGAAGGAGATCAGCCCTGGGATTTCTTTGGAAGGAATGATGCTAAAACTGAAACCCCAGTACTTTGGCCACCTCATGCGAAGAGCTGACTCATTGGAAAGGTCTCTGATGCTGGGAGGGATTGGGGGCAGGAGGAGAAGGGGACGACAGAGGATGAGATGGCTGGATGGCATCACTGACTCGATGGACGTGAGTCTGAGTGAACTCCGGGAGCTGGTGGTGGACAGGGAGGCCTGGTGTGCTGTGATTCATGGGGTCGCAAAGAGTCGGACACAACTGAGCGACTGAACTGAACCGAACTGGGAAACTTAGATCCCACATGCCTTGCAGCCAAAAATCCAAAACATAAAATAGAAGCAATGTCATAACAAATTCAATGAAGACTTTAAAAATGAAAAGTGCAAGTGAAAGTAAAGTCGCTCAGTCGTGTCTGACTCTTTGCGACCCCATGGACTGTAGCCCACCAGGCTCCTTCATCCATTGAATTTTCTAGGCAAGAGTACTGGAGTGGGTTGCCATTTCCTTCTCCAGAGGATCTTCCTGGCCCAGGGATCAAACCCAGGTCTCCCACATTGTGGGCAAACGCTTTACCATCTGAGCCACCAGGGAATCCACATTAAAAAAACTTTTTAAAAATAGCATGCGGTCATACTATTACTTTTCTATCACCACTTAGAGCTTTGAATGAATGATGTAGCATTTCTGGGCCACTCATATTTATTAGTCTTCTCTCTCCAACTAGATTACTAGTTCTTAACAGAAACAAAATCTTTTACTTCTCTTGTATCCTCAGTGAGTAACTAGTATTGGATTGGTCGCACAATTAGCAATCAAATTATTTTTGGTTGATCGACTAGTCTTTTTCTTAAAAGTCACATATGGCTATATGATTTCATTCCTTTCTGCCAATTTGAATACATTTCAATTTAAACAAATTGTATATATGGAAATTTGGATTTGCTTTTTAAAAAGAAGGAGAGCAGTGATTTAATTTCAAATAGGATATAAGATTCCTATTAATGAGCACTATCCATCACAGAATTTAAATGCATAAATGCATATACCTATAATGGTACAGGAATATATTGATTGCAAAGTCAAATGTGGTTGTACCCTGATAGATTGCTATTCCATTAAGTTTCAGCACTCTAATGATTTTTGAAAATATCTATGTGCTGCTTGGTAATTCTATTACCTTATCACCCATCTTGGATTCAGATGTCACATCACTATAATTTTAATAATTACCTTTTTAAAAGCTCTCATTTTATTTTATTTTTACCTTTTATTACTGTATAATACATACATAAAAGTACATGGGTCACAGTGTCCAGTCCAGTGAATTTTCGTAAAGAGCATACCCCCACCCCTGGAATCCCACCCAGGTATGGAAATAGAACGTGGCCAGTATCCCGAAGCCTCCCACCTCTCCTCTCCAGGCTTATCCATCTCTCAACTTCTCAAGTCGTAGATTAGTTTTGCTTGCTTTTGAATTCATTTGGTTTTAAAATTTGCTTGTTTACTGGTAGCCATTTAAAAAAAAAGAAAGATTCAGATTTCTATCTTCCCTGCTCCACCCCCATCACACAAAAAGATACCTGGGGATATATTTTCTTTTTTGTTTTTAAAAGATGAATTTAATGATGCAGTTCATGATCTCAATCATGTCGTGGGCATCATTAAATCTGCCTTTCTTCTGACTTCCTAATGGGCCTCCGATGCTTTTTTTTTCTCCCACCCTTTCATAAAAGCCTTGAAAGTTTCTTAATCTTTCTGCCCACACATTCCTTCCAGGGACTGCTGTGCTTTCCTGTCCCTAGCAGTGCTCAGGCGTGCTCCAGCATGCACCCACCTTCTTTCATATTCTTAGAGAGAGATCACTTTCTCTCTTTCAAGATGAACTCCTCTGTCTTCCTTTGTGAGTGCCCTGTATGGCTGTACTTTTTCCTTTCTTAAAAAAAAAAAAATCCCATATGTATTAATTATAGAGTGTTGCTTAAATTTCTAAAGATTCCTGAGGCACTTCCAAGCATTTAATAATTCTCATTTCACTTGGCTGATTAGTTTTCTTCTTAAAATATTAAGTCTAGGAATGACGGCTTGTACTGCTCTGGGACGAGTGTTCATCAGTTTTTACGATGTCAAGTTCAAGTGGACGTGGGTGCCTTCTTTCCTTTTCTTCTGCTTCACTCCCCCATCCCTTTGTTCAGAGGCACACTGAGATTTCTTTGGCTGGGGCTCTGTTCTCTGCTGCTAACATTTCTTTCTCTGACTAAAGAACCATTTGGATAGACCATGTGCTTGTTTCCCAGAAGAGGCCTAGAATAACTCTCCCCAAGGAAATATTTTGAGCACTTTAAAGAATTTGAAGAATTGAAAACTCTAAGTACGTCTCACATTCCTGATTCGCTTGAACTCTTAGGGACGCAGGACATTATATAAAGTTCTTGCCTGGAAGACAGGAAACGTGTTCTTATCTTGGGCAGGCAGCTAACCAGCTATAGGATCTCAAGCAGGTCATCTCTTGGCATTTTCTTCATCTGTGGGATTGGGCGATGGGGATTGTCAGTGTATGTGGGGAGAGGAACTACTTAGTCGCCCTGGGGACACTGATGAATCTATAAGGGTGTGTATTTTCATGATCCTAAATATAACAAGTGAAATTCCTCAAAAATCTTGGGTTTTAGAGATTCATGGAGGCTTCATTGAAAAAGCACTGTGTGAGAACATGGGCTTAAAAATGTGGCAAAGACTGAGCAAGAGTGTCTTTAGAATATCCAAGAACCTTAATTAATCATCACCAAAAGAGGCAAGAATGTAAAATGGGAAAGACAGTCTGTTTAGCAAGTGACACTGGGCAAGCTGAACAGCTGCATGTAAGTCAATGGAGTTAGAACACATCCTCACAACACTCAAAAATAAACTCAAAGTGGCTTCAAGACTTAATCATAAGACATAACACCATAAAACTCCTAGAGGAGAGCATGAGCAAAACATTCTCTAACATAAATTGTACCAATGTTTTCTTAGGTCAGTCTCCCAAGGGAACAGAAATACAAACAGAAATAAACAAATTGAACCTAATCAAACTTACAAGCTTTTGCACAGAAAAGGAAACCATTTAAAAAAAAAAAAAGAAAGAAAACAAAAAGACAACCTACAGAACGGGGGAAAATACTTGCAAATGATACAATAGAGAAAGGCTTAATCTCCAGAATATACAAACAGCTCATACAACTCAACAACAATAAAAAACCAACAGCCCAATCAATAAACGGGCAGGAGACTTTAATAGACATCTCTCCAAAGAAGACATTCAGTTGCCAGTAGACACATGAAAAATCACTCAACAGTGCTAATTATTGGGCTTCCCTGACAGCTCAGTTGGTAAAAAAAAATGCAAATCAAAACTACAGTGAGGCACCATTTCACTTGGTCAGAATGGTCATCATTAAAAAGTCTGCATATAATAAATACTGGAGAGGGTGTGGAGAAAAGGGAATCCTCTTACACTATTGGTGGGAATGTAAGTTGGTATAGCTACTATGGAATACAGGATGGAGGTTCCCAGAAAAATAAAAATAGAATTACCATATGAGCCAACAATCCCACTCCTGGGAATATACCTGGACAAAACTATAATTCAAAAAGATACATGGACACTATGTTCATAACAGCGCTATTCACAACAGCCACAACACAGAAATAACCTGAATGTCTATCACAAATGAATGGGTAAAGAAGATGTGGTGTGTGTATGTATATGCATATATAATGGAATACTCCTCAGTCATTTGGAGAAGGAAGTGGCAACCCAATCCAGTATTCTTGCCTGGAAAATCCCATGGACAAAGGAGCCTGGTGGGCTACAGTCCATGGGGTCGCAAAGAGTTGGACATGCCTGAGTAACTAACACACACTCAGTTATCAGTTCAGTTCAGTCACTCAGTTGTGTCCGACTCTTTGCGACTCCATGAATCGCAGCACGCCAGGCCTCCCTGTCCATCACCAACTCCCAGAGTTCACTCAGACTCATGTCCATCGAGTCGGTGATGCCATCCAGCCATCTCATCCTCTGTCGTCCCCTTCTCCCCCTGCCCCCCATCCCTCCCAGCATCAGAGTCTTTTCCAATGAGTCAACTCTTCACATGAGGTGGCCAAAGTATTGGAGTTTCAGCTTTAGCATCAGTCCTTCCATTGAACACCCAGAACTGATCTCCTTTAGGATGGACTGGTTGTAGAAAGGAACAAAATAATGTCATTTGCATCAACATGGATGCAAGTACAGATTATCATACTAAATGAAATAAGTCAGAAAGAAAAAGACAAATACCATAAGATATCACTTATATGTGGAATCTAAAATATGGCACAAATGAATCTATCTACAAAGTAGAAACAGACTCACCGACACAGAGAACAGACTTGCGGTTGCCAAGAAGGAGGCGGGGAGAAAGACGGATGGCCTGGGAGTTTGGGGTTGCCAGATGAAAACTATTACCTTTAGAATGGATAAACAAGTCCTAATGTGTAGCACAGGGAACTAAATTCAATACCCTGTGATAAAACCAAAATGGAAAAGAATACAAAAAGGAATATGTAAAAAAAAAAAATTTCATATCCAAAATAGGTGCTTAATTAAGATAGTATGTGAAAATGTCTTTTTATGTATTTAAAGCACTATCAAATGTAAGAAATAAAATCATTAGTCTAGTAAGTTAATAAATTAAAAAAAAAGAATATCTGAGAATCTGACATTTATGAAGAGCTTTATTAGCTTCCTTTCATTTCTTGAACTTTTGGGCATATCAGTCATTCTCTGTTCTTGTGTCCTGCCCTTCATGGAGTTCTCTATAAATTATACAGTCCCCACTCAGGGTTATTGGGTCTTCAACTCCTTCAGATTTCCTAGAAAAAATAAACAGTTCCTTCTACTCAGTAAGAAATATAATCAGAAACCAAAGGACCAAGTTCTCTGAGCAGAAAGTTTTCCCACCTGACCCTCTGCCAATGGTCCCCAAAGCTCGGGTTTGTCATCACTGGGATGCTGGAAAAGAACACTGAGTGAAAACTCAGATCCAAGTCTTCAGTCCTGCATTTTCCACCTACTGTGTGGACAGTGAGCATGTCATTTCATCTCACTTGGCTCAATCCCTGAATGAGAAGTTACCATTTATTTCCCACATTCACAGTGCCAGCCTAGATTCTAGATTCAGCTCCAGGGTGAATGCTCGTAGTGCAAGGAGACCAGAGACTCTTAGGGTTCTCGTTTGACTTAAAGAGGCTTCCAGCTGGAGCAGTGTTTTTCACAGGAGTAGGTTTGGCCTGGAGTGAAGGGCAGGAGTGCGTAGGAAAATCCTCAAGTAGGAAGCTGTTGTATGGCACAGGGGACTCAGCCCAGTGCTCTGTGATGACCTAGAGGGATGGGATGGGGAGAGGGGTTGGGGGGGACGTCCAAGAAGGAGGGGATATATGTATACATATAGCTGATTCAGGTTGCTGTACAGCAGAAACTAACACAACATTGCAAAGCAATTATCCTCTGTCCGTGGGATTCTGCAGGCAAAAATACTGGAGTCGGTTTTCACTGCCTTCTCCAGGGGATCTTCCCAATGAATCTGGGTCTCCTGCATTGAAGGCAGATTCTTTACCTGTCTAAGCCACCAGGGAAACCCAAAAATAAAATTAAATTTTAAAAAGAGGAGAAGCAGGATCAAAAAAGCAGTGCCCTGGGGACAGGGGGTTTGAACAACGTCAACCAGCTGTACTCTCTTCCCTGTTGCCATGTCACACCTGCTGGGACACACCAAGAGGGAAGCAAGAATGACATGATTTCTTACCAGTTGCTGGAGGAAGGTGCCATAGGAGTACTATAATGCGGGGTGGGCAGAAAGAGAGAAGAGGAGGGAAAAGGACTACTGGGGAGAAGTTTGCAGCTGATCATGGACAAACATGTTCTAGCACTGTTGTCAAACCAATTATATGAGCCCATATTATTGATCCCCCTGGTGGCTCAGACAGTAAAGAATCTGCTTGCAATGCAGAAGACCTGGGTTCCAATCCCTGGGTTGGGAAGAGAAGATCCCCTGGAGAAGGAAATGGCAGCCCACTCCAGTATTCTTGCCTGGAGAATTCCATGGGCAGAGGAGACTGGCAGGCTATAGTCCATGGGGTCACAAAGAGTCTGGCATGACTGAGTGACTAACACGCTTTCATATTTTTGATGGGGTTTTGCCATTTGGTCTCAGGAGAAGTTGATCTAAGAATGAAAATCCAAACTGGGAGTCTCAACAGGCAGCCTTGCAGGGAAATTTTTCTTTCCTATGGGGGGTATTATATAGAAACAGTACATGTCTCTCTTCTCCCTGTGGCCCAAAGTTCAGGAGCCTTACTGAAGAGGGACTGTGGTAACAGAGAGGTAGAATGATTGATTCAAAAGCCCTTTCCTGTTTCGAAGGTTGCTGGGGTTGTCATGGAAAAAGGAAACTTACAACTGCAAAGAATTCATTTGCATAAATGGTGGTTAATTGGAGTGCTGTGAGCCAGAAGAACACACACACACATACACACAAATATACACACATGCACACGCACACACAAGAAAGGGAAAGGAACACCTGAGAAATGGACAATCGTTTCCTGACAACTGTCCGGGAGTTGACCCTCCTAAGGGCAGGATGAGGTGCGAGGTGCTTCTTTGGACTTGGAAGTGTGTCCGTCAGAGGAATGGCAGGCCTGAACCTGCTCCTCTGGCCCCCACAGGAAGCGGCGGGCTGAGCTCAGCTACAGGCTTTCCTGTGCAGCGTGAAGTGGCCCCGAGTGAGCAAAACATTCTTATCTGATGAAGAGCTGGAAGCGGGACCCTGTGCCGAGATCTCTGCTCCACTCTTCCCTCGGTTTTCTTTCTCTGCTGTCCTTCCTTCGTCTTTGGCAAGCACGCCAGGCTCTTGGTTCTTTTCTAGTTTCTCACATGGTTTTGATTACGAAGGACAAATAGAAATGAGAACTGATATGCTCCTTGTTTTTCCTCATCTTTTTTTCAAATTAATGTGCTTAATTAAAGCTAGTCCTCCTGTGTGCTTGTATCAGGGGTATATTATATATATATATATATAAAACCTGAAACCTGAAACCTGAAAGTGTCCCTGTTTATACCACCGCTTTGTAAAAGCTGCTTTGGAAAAAGAAGTATTAATATGAAACAGTCAAGCTACACTTGGCTAAAAAGAATTCAGTTTCTAGAAGAAATAAACTAAAATTTATTTTCTAGGGGAAATAAACTAAAATGCATTTTCGAGGAGAAATAAATCAAGCATTTTGGTTTTCAGTCCTGGCTCAGCATCTAGCTAACTGTGTGGCCTTGGAAAACTTGCTTCAAGTTTCTGGTGTTAACTTTCTCATCTCCAAACATGACAAAGTTGGATTAGGTACTTCCCCAGGAGATGCTATGATTATCTTTGTTAGGTATGTTGGAACCACTTTCATGAAGGGAGCCAAAATGAGATTCCTTACCTTCACAGGAAAGTAATAATCAAAAAAAGAAAGAAAGAAAAGAAAAAGTCCTTGTATTTATTTCTCTAATGGAATAAAAATGACCAAGAGATAAAGTTTATTCCAATTACGTAGCATCATCTTATTAATGGTTCAGATGCAGCAGGAACATAGATTACAGAGCTGTGTGTGACACCCAGCTCCTAGAAAACACACGGTAAGTGTCGACTGGACGGTGTGCACTCTAGCTGCAGACAGTGTGGCATAATCGAGTGACAAAAACCCAGAATGTGTAAAACTGAGCCCTGTCTCAGCCCCACTACTTACCGTGTCATGATTTGGAACTAATCACTTAACATTTCTAAGCTTCCATTTCCTCAACTGCAAAATGGGTGCTTATCTGGACTTCAGATTTGAAGGGACAAGCATAACATGATGCATGTGGAAATGATTCACAAAGCACAGCGTCCTCGCAAATACTCTTGGACGCAACTACAGTTAAGTTACCCAGGCCTCAGACTGCGAAATAGGGAAGTTACCCCTGTGACCTAGAACCAGCTTCGAGCGTCCTTGATTCCATGACACGGTTGAGCTTCCTCCCCGAGATGTACCTGGCTCCAGACAACTGGCAGCAATACCGGCCGTGTCTGGAAGGTTAGAGAGAGAAATTGGGAGGTTCAGAGATCTCATCCTTGGCCTAATGGTTCTTGCTTTTATTTTCCTGTTTTTTGCAAATGAGCAAACTGTTGACAAGAGTATCCTACATGTGCAAAGGAGAAATGGCTGCCTAAAGTCACCTGAGACTCTAAATCCCATGGTGCAGGAGTGGATTTATCATTGTAAACCGTAGGGGAAGTGTCTTTACCAGATGGATGTGGGCTCACCAGTCTTCCACCTTCGGAGGCCTGGGCATACTGATGCTGAGACTGTGTTCATCTTCTCGCCTGGCAGTCAGACCCCTTAAAGAGAGTTCCAGACAGTGTGACTGTCCCCCGCACAGCAGCCTGTTCAATAGAAGATGTGAATGGGGGCAAACTCAGGCTTTAGAAATAAAGGAGAAAAGAGCAGAAGAATTGATCAAGTAATGAAAACCCCAGTGTACAATGAAAACATCCTTTGAGGTGCGTGATACTCACTTTTCTATTTTGGGATCAGCTTTTACTCACTGTTCTCTATTGCTTACCCCCGCAAATGACTGCCAATAAGATTATTCATTCCTCACAAGTCTGTGTGTCACCAGGACGGTAAGGGGTGTCTCTGCTGTTTTTAGACCCAACGATTATACAAGCCAAAGGCCACATTCCATGTCTATTCTAATGAATGCAAGCTTCAGCCTGACGGCTCTGATATCACGCTTTGTGTCTGATAACTCTGCAAAGGCTTTCTTTGACAGGGGAGCGTTGCAGTGGGTTAAGGAAGGGAAAATGGAGAATAAAGGGGCGATATTTCCGGATTTTCACTTGAACAAAAGCTAGTCCTGACAGCAGAGTTGACTAATAGTCAGAATTCAGAAGTGTAGACAGGCAGAGGGCAAGGACCCCATCTCCTAAGCCCCAAGAGGATGGGACTGATTTTGGCAAACCCCAGTGGGTGGAGTTGATCTTTGGGGATTTGCCAGGCTTTGATTTCAGTGTTTAATAAATATTTTGGTGGGAAGGGGATGGTACCATGGGCTCTAATTACCCTGGGTGGGTTTTCTCCTCCTAATTCTTTCTCATGATCAGGGTTCCTTGGCCTCCAGATATCCCGTACCTGCTAACTTGCCTCCGAGCCTCCATTCTAGAGGTTTTCTTAAAAACCCAAACTGGAAAGGCTATACTGAAAGGAAGCCACCAATTCCTTGCTCTGTGACCTACTTGTATCCCCTGCCTTCAGGAATGAGAGCCCAATAAGCCGCCCACACCCACTGGCATGGGATTCGCCAGTCTGTCATTTTGGCTGGAAGGTAGGCAGCTTCTGGCAAACTTAATAAGCAGATTTTCTCAGTGATAGGAAAATTCTTGCTTAATGCCACTCTATTTCCCGTGGTTAAAGGCTTCAACCTAGAGAAGATAACAAAAGTCACCTGACCTGGTGTGAAGTGGAAATTAAAGGGTTTTTTTCTTCTTTTTTTTTTTAACTTCCGTTTTCTTAAAGGAGGAAGGTTTCCCCTTTAACAGACCAGGTTCATCTAAGACAACTTGTGTTGGAAGGATGAAACCGGCATTGCTGTTGTTCAGTCCCTAAATCGTATCCTCCTCTTTGCGACCCTGTGGACTGCAGCATACCAGGTTTTCCTGTCCCTTACCAGCTCTGGGAATTGGCTCAAACTCATGTCTACTGATTCAGTGATGCCATCCAACCATCTCATTCTCTGTTGCCCGCTTCTCCTCCTGTCTTCAACCGGCATAACATATCATATTATAGCATCATATAACTTTTTAGAGCAGCCATCATGCACATCACCCACCGCATTAAGTGCTTTCATTGCCTGATAAACATTAAGTGCTTTTCCTGTCATTGCCACTCCACACGTGCAACCGGTGGTAGACAAGGGAGCTTATAAAAACTACCAAATAGCAGAACGCAATCAATAGAAACAGAACACAACGTGGAGTTAACTTCTGTGGATAACTCCAGGAAAAGGAGTCCACGTAGCTGCAACTCCTCCCAGAAATTTCCAATCTCTAAGTCTGAGAAAAACCCAGGCTTTCGGGTGAGGCAAATACGCAAAATACTCATCCACAAAAACCGGATCCTCAAATGCTCTTCTACTTTCTAGTCTTCCCAGGGAGTGCTAGTAGTGAAGAACCCACCTGCCAATGCAGGAGACATAGGAGATGAGGGTTCAATCCCCAGGAGGGGAAGATCCCTTGGAGGAGGGCATGGCAACCCACTCCAGTATTCTCGCCCACCTGCCAATGCAGGAGACATAGGAGATGAGGGTTCAATCCCCGGGAGGGGAAGATCCCTTGGAGGAGGGCATGGCAACCCACTCCAGTATTCTCGCCCACCTGCCAATGCAGGAGACATAGGAGATGAGGGTTCAATCCCCGGGAGGGGAAGATCCCTTGGAGGAGGGCATGGCAACCCACTCCAGTATTCTCGCCTGGAGAATCCCACGGACAGACGAGCCTGACAGGCTACAGTTCATGGGGTTGCAAAGAGTCAGACACGACTGAAGTGACTTAGCATGCACACACTGGAAATGTCATCTATAGAGCGAGATAACTTGACCTGACATGTACACCACCTCCTTAGCTGTGGTGCTAAAGCAAGGTAATAGTTAGAAAGCGATTTTTAAAGTTGAAAATGTACAAATTCAGGAGTCAGCAGAAGCAGACATTGGGGTTTCACTATAAAAAAGATATAATCTCTTTTCTTGTAATAGTTCAAGTAAACAAATGTCACAGGCTTTTTTTTTTTTTTTTTTTTTGCAGTGTAGCAGGTCTGCATTTCATCACTTTGTCAGGAAACTAAACAATATACCTATTAAAACTCATTAAAAATTGGAAGCTCTAATTCTGACTTTTATTTATAACTCAAGCACAGTGAGCTGGCACCAAACTTTTACAGAGAATTTTATTTTTTTTCAAGGGAGACAGAGTATGACTCTGAGTCAAAATCAAATTGATTCCAGCTTTCTCAATATGTTAACTTCCTTTTTGTTTTCTGCTGTTTCTGCTGCCACTGTGGGGGCTGCTCCATTATTGGGCTTCTGGTCCACATGAACCCTTCTTCCCCTGGGGAGAGTGTGGAAAGTGAAAACATCATTCAGGAGTCCAAAGTCAGTTGGGGAGTGAGATGGGCCAGACCCCCATTTCAGCAATGAAAGTTAATGTGCGATCAGACTCAGCCCTTTGTTATCAGTAGGGATGAAGACAGGGGTCAAGACACCAAAAGGCCATTTTATTAAACCCATCAGTTGGATGGTGGTTGTTGTTGTTCAGTCGCTAAGTTGTGTTTGACTCTTTTGCAACCCTATGGACTGTAGCCGGCCAAGCTCCTCTGTTCATGGGATTTCCCAGACAAGAATATTGGAGTGGGTAGCCATTCCTTTCTCCAGGGGATCTTCCCACACAGGGATAAGACCTATGTCTCCTACACTGGTAGGCAGGTTCTTTTATCACTGAGCCACCTGGAAGGGACTCTGTTATATGGGTTAATTTTTGTATCTATCAGTTGGATAGTGACTCTCAAATCAGCTCTTGGTCCCTTCATTTTTATTCTCCTTCATACAACAGCAGCTTTTGACAACTAGGAAGCTGGGGAGATCCCACCTGGGCCAAGGGCATTTGATCTCATCATCCTCCCAGGCTGCATCCCAACCCCGAAGTCCCTTGTTAATATGATTTGATAAAAACAAACAAAAGAGAGAAGCAAAAGCCACAATACACAGTAGAAATCTCCTGGGCTTTGTAATGTGAAAATCTAGAGCATACATACTGATACTAGTCCTCACTACATATGACTTATATACAAATTAAATTGTATTAAAACACAACACTTCAGTTTCTGAAGACTGAGCCTCAGTTGCTTCATATGTAAGAAGGATGTGGTAGTATAATATTACATATTTTAAGGTGTTGCCTTGAGGATTCAAAACATTCTCTGTCAAATGCCCAATTGAACTGCTTGGCACAAAGCACATCATAAAGAGAAATCATAATTGTTATTTTGTCAAATACTTTTTTCTGCATCAATTGAGATGATCATCGGGGGTTTCTCCTTCATTCTGTTAATGTGGTGTGTTACATGGTTTAATTTTTGTATACGGAATTATCTTTGCCTTTGAAGACTCAGTCCCAGTTGGCCATGGTGTATGATCTTTTTAATATGCTGTTGAATTCAGCTTGCTAGCATTTTGCTATGGCATCTTTGCTGGGTTTGCTCTCAGGATAATTCTGGCTTCATAGCATGAATTAGGAAATGTTCTCACTTCTTCAGTTTTTTGGAAGAGTTGAACTGTATTAATTTTCCGTTAAATATTTGGTAAAATTTTCCAGTGAAGCCTTGTGGCCCATGACTTTTCTCTGTTGGGAGGTTTTGATTACTGATTAGTCTTCATACTAGCTGTAAATCTACTCATATTTTCTATTTATTCATGTTCAGTTTTCAGTTTTGATAGATGTTCATTTCATTTAGGTTATCCAGTTTGTTGGCATACAAGTGTTCATAACATTCTTTTACAGCTTTTATTTCTGTTTAATCAGCCATAATGCCCCACTTGATTTCTAATGTTAGTTATTTGAATCTTTTTTCTTTGTCAGTCTATGTATAGATTTGTAAATCTTGTTGATCTTTTCAAAGAATCAAATTTTGGTTTCATTGGTTTTTCTCTATTATTTTTCTATTCTCTACTTTGCTTATCTCTACTCTAATTTTTATTATTTCCTTCCTTTTGCTAGTTTTAGTTGGCTTTTCTTTTTCTAATTCCTTAAAGAGTAAGCTAGGCTATTGATTTGAGATTTCTTCTTTTAAATGTAAACGTTTATTGCTATAAATTTCCCTCTGAGCACCACTTTTCAGCATCTCATAAATTTTGGTATGTTTTTTGTTTTCTATTTGTCTCAAGATATTTTCTAATCTCCTTTGTGATGTCTTCTTCGATCCGTTGCTTATTTAAGCATATGTTGTTTAGTTTGCACATATTTGTGGATTTTCCAGTTTTCCTTCTGTTATTGATTTCTAGCTTCATTCTATTATGACCTGAAAAGAAACTTCATATGATTTTAATCTGATGCTGAGATTAAAGAACTGATGCTGAGGCTGAAACTCCAATACTTTGGCCAACTGATGTGAAGAACTAACTCACTGGAAAAGACCCTGATGCTGGGAAATATTGAGGGCAGGGACAGAAGAGGACGACAGAGGATGAGATGGTTGGATGGCATCACCGACTCGATGGACATGAGTTTGAGCAAGCTCTGGGAGTTGACGATAGACAGGGAAGCCTGGTGTGCTGCAGTCCATGGGGTTGCAAAGAGTCGGGCACGACTGAGCAACTGAACTGAACTGATGATTTTAATCTTTTAAAATTTAAAAAGTTTTATTTTGTGGTCTAACGTATAGTCTATCCTAAAGAATGTTCCATGTTCAATTGAGAAAAATTTGTTTTCTGCTGTTGTTGGGTGGAGTGTCTTGTATATGCCTGAGAGCTTTAACTAGTCTAAAGTTTTATTCAAGTACACTGCAACCTTATTGATCTTTTGTCTGGTTGTTCTACTCCTTATCGGCAGGTGGAGTATTGGAGTCTCCCACTATTGTCTTAGAGGTGTCTATTTCTCCCTTCAATTCTTTCAATGTGTGCTTGACATATTTTGGAGCTCTGATGTTTTGTGCATATATGTGTATAGCTATTACATCTTAATGAACTGATATTTTTGTGCTGTGCTTAGTCACTCAGTCACGTCCAACTCTTTGAGACCCCATGGACAGTAGCACTCCAGTCTCCTCTGTCCATGGGGATTCTCCAGGCAACAATACTAGAGTGGGTTGCCATGCTCTCCTCCAGGGGATCTTCCCGACTCAAGGATCGAACCCAGATCTCACACATGGCAGGTGAATTCTTTACCATCTGAGCCACCAGGGAAGCCCTATTGATATTTTTACCTATATATCTTATTTTTCTCTTTTAATAATTTTTGACTAATAGTCTCTTATCTAATATTAGTATAGTATAGCTACCGCAATTCTCTTTTAGTTATTTTTTGCAGTAAATATCTTTTTCATCCTTTCCCTTCCAACCAAATTCTGTCTTTAGAGATAAAGTAAAATTTGGCATTTGATTATTATAATGTAGTAAGTCTGGGAGTCAGATTTCCCCCTTTCCTCAGAATACACTTTTTGCTGTTTGCTTGACTGTTGAAGACTGTGATAGTCCATTTGTTTTGCGACTTTTCCAAACCATTTTGGCAAAGTCTATTTCTTGCCGTGTGTGCTCATTGATGTCTCTTTCACTTTAGTTTGTGTTCAACTCATCTTTTGATAGAAATTTTCTTGAACAAAGGAAAAACACAGAGGAAGAAAGAGGGAGGGCGTTTACCAGTTTCAGTCTTGTTAGATGAGCCTGTGCTAGGGTATTCCTTTCACTTAGTTAAGTTTGCTCTGGGACTAGGAATCAGCTTTAGGTGAAAGTTTTAAGATTTACTTGTTGCAGTTGCTGCTGTTTTCCTGAGTATATGTACTTAGTTAAACACATGGCTTTCTAGATTCCTCTGTATAAATGGCGTGCTTTTGAATCTCCTCACTTCCCAAAGAGCCTCATCCCACTTTCTCCTCTGAGCCTTAGGTGGTTTATCGTATGTCTTCAGTGAGCATCTATTGCCCCAGGTTCGTGTGGGTGTGTAAGTTGTGTAACCTCCTTGTAGCGTTTATGAGCACAGCCTACCGCTTTACTGCCCTGTGTTCTGAGTTAGGAGAGAGTCAGAGAGATGTTCAGGTGGCCCCAGCCAGATCAAATCAGATGTATACAATAATTTGTAAATAAGGTCTGCCCTCTCCCTCTAGTTTAGAGACAGAGCTGGGAATGGAGTTGCCACACTCAAGACCACACTGTTTCCACTCAGGCAAGGGTAGGTTTGGGCTTGTTTGTTTCTTTCACCCTTTGTTGATGATTTTATGGAGGACCGTGGACCCTGGGGCTTCCTAGCCCATCATTTTGCGGATGCCCTATCATTTTTCCTTTTTTTATTGGAGTCTAATTGCTTTACAAGGCCGTGTTTGTTTCTGCTAACAGCAAAGTGGATCATCTATGTATACATATGACCCCTCCCTCCCACCCCACCCCTCCAGGTCATCACAGAGCATCCAGCTGAGCCCCTGTGCTACACAGCAGCCTCCCACTAGCTGTTTCACACGTGGCAGTGTACATGTGTCGATGCCACTCTCCCACATCGCCCCCTTCCTTCCCCCCTTCCCCCACCATGTCCCACAGGTCCGTTCTCAAATTTGCATTTCTATCCCTGCCCTGCAAATAGGTTCCTCTGTACCATTTTTCCAGATTCCATATATATATATATATATATATATATGAAGTAAAAATTGCTCAGTCGTGTCTGACTCTTTGCAACCCCATGGGCTATACAGTCCATGGAATTCTCCAGGTCAGAATACTGGAGTGGGTACCCTTCCCCTTCTCCAGGGGATCCTCCCAACCCAGGGATTGAACCCAGGTCTTCCGCATTGCAGGCAGATTCTTTACCAGCTGAGCCAACAGGGAAGCCCATATACTCACATAAAATAATAATGATATACATAGATAACATTATTATTTTATGTGAATTTATCACATACCGCAAACTGCACTGAGCTGGTTCTTCTCTCTCTGCCTTCCAGACCCACACCCCTCCCTTCTCCGTCCTAGCCTGTGGCCTGCAGGTTGGTCCGTACAGGTCACATCAGTGGATTCTCATCCCCGGCGGGAGGAGAGGGAGGCTGTGCATTTGATTCTTTTCCTGCTGTGTCGGCCACATCTTTCCATCAAATGTCACGGCTCTTCTTCAGTGACCTACTCCCTAGAGCTACCTGCCGTGAGATCTGCAACTGGCACGGTTTCCTGCAGACCCGGCGGTAACAAAGAGCTCACCAATCACCATCACCTTCTGCTGTTTTAGCCCCAAGGTCCTTCAACATCCCCTAAATCTTTCCACATCCTTGTAAATCACTCTTTTATTAACACTCCTCACTTCGTTTGAGAGTGCCATCTGTTTCCTGCTGGAACTCTAACACACTGCACTGTTGGCTGCTATTTCTCTTTCTGAGAAATGCTTCTCGTTTTGGTGAAATGGGCTCAGATACCAGCAGATTCTGAGCGGCTTCTTTGGGTCAAAAGATAGGAACTCACTTTCCTGGATGAATGTGTCATAGTTTATCAGGAGGCTGCTCAGCTCAGAGTTCAGAGGTCATCTCTTATGAAACATACAGCCTTGGTCATATAATCTGAGAGGTGAACAGATGCGTGTCTCAATGCCTCAAGACAAGTGAATGGAGATCGCCTTCCATTCACAGGTGAGCAGAGAGGAGCAGCACTCCCCCAACACAGTGACTTGTCCCACAGTAACCTGTCTTCCCCCAAATTGAGAAGACGAGTACCCAGGGAGACAGTTAAGGCCTCCTGTGTCCAGAAAAGTGTTACCTATGGAGTGAGATCCAATATGTAATACTCCTTCTCTGATTCATCTCCCTCACTGTTGAGTCTTCTTGAGCAGATTCCTGACGAGACCCATTTCCTTTGCCAAACACCTCCAGTGGCTGCCTTTGGCCACAAGACAGAGAATGCCAAGTACTCAACACAGTCACCCTCACTCCCACCTCCCGTGGCATGATTTGCCACGAAAGCGGCTTTAGGTCACAGACACATTTTCATCACAGCTCTCCAGGTAACCCGTCCTTACGCTGCTTTTCATTCAAGGTGGGCGAGTATATTTTCCAACCTTGTCCTGGAGGATAAAATACGTTCCAAATTCAAAAGCAGGGCATTACGCAGTGTGGCCGCAATCTTCCATTCTAGCACCTTGGCATCTTCCTCCTGCTCTTTCGTGCCATGCCTTTAGTCTTCTATACTGTTCATAGCACACAATGGGTGTTGGAAATACTTGTTAGATGAACATTGATACAATCGTAGAAAATAAAATTCTCTTTGAAGACCCACACACCTAACACTTAAATCTGAGCCAAATATGTTTCGAATATTGCAGTAGCACGAAAAATATTTGTAAATTAAATTAGAGCATTGGCCCTAATTGGAGGATACTTAAAGAGTAGAAAAATCTATTAGAAGAAAAGTTGGGAAATAGATTCCTTACAGAGTAAAAGCTATATGTTCAAGCTCAGTGTGTTTTGAATTGCTTCCTGCACACAATGGCCCTGGTGACATTGGTCTTCTTACAGTAGAGTGTCCAGTGCATTTATATGTGAGGTCAAATTTTTCCTTAGTTGTAGGTCAGCACTCCAGACTGTAGCTGATTGTTTCTGAGACAAGCCCCTAAAGCAAATAACAAATTCCTGCTATTCTCCCAAGTTGTCTCCGTTTTACCTCTGCTTGGAAAAGCCAATTACATCATTTGTCTGCTGACGCTTTTTAGATGGAAGCCTCTTAACAGCATTTTACTGAATTTGCATTAGAATTTCAGAATATCCATTTCTTAAAGAGAAGAGTGAAACAAAAACAGTATCTTTAAGATCAGAGATTAAAATTTTTTAATGTATTTAAAAAATAAATCAATTCTGAATGTAGACAACCATAGACATCTAATTATCAGTGCAATGGAGACCATGGCAAGTAGGTATATAGGTGAATTTCATTCCGTCAATACCCACTGAGAGACGGCTCTGTGTCAGAACTAGGCAGAAAGCTGGGGAGGTTGAAGGTCAAAGAAGAGCACTGTCTCCCTAAGCATGCAGCCTTGTGGGGAGAGAAGATGAGCACAAATTTTATATCCCAATTATTTATATCATTTCATTTTTTTTGGCTGTGCAGTGACGGCTGTGGAATCTTAGTTCCCTCACCAGGATTGAACCCATACCCCCTATATGGAAGCACAGAGTCTGAACCACTGGACCGCCAGGGAAGTCCTTCAATTATTAATTTTAAACTTCACTCTTTAGATGCTATTTTACTGAGCATTTACTGTGATGGGAAATCATTATTTTGCCTGGATTATGTCATTGAAATCTCATGATACTTCTATAAAGTGCATATTAATCTTTATAGAGATGAGGAAATCAAAGCTCAGAAAGTATGGGTAACATACAGCTCAATTAGCTCATAAACCCATGCTCTTAATGAGCCAGAAATTAATAACTGGAGTTATATTTTTAGACAGAAAAACTTTGAAAACATTAAAACCCAGTAGCCAAGGGTGCAAATGATCCTAAAACTGAATTTTCTGTTTCTGGATAATAATTCAAGATGTTCCAACTATGTGGTAGCTGGTAGTAGACAACCCAAGAGCCACATTTTGTTCAGAGTAATTTCTTTACCAAAATCTTTTGAAAACAAATAAACCCACTGGAAAATATTTTCAAAATCATTTCTAAGCAGCAAAAATAAATTTAGACACAGCAAAAAGAATGATTGTCAATTTTGATCTCAGCACAGGATTTATCTTCATAAATAACCCGGGATGGTGTGTGGATGTGTGGTCAACAGTGAACCAGGATGGTATGTGGATGTGTGGGCAACAGTGATAAGATTATAGGCTATCAACCAGAAACAGTCACAATAGTGGAGTCTGGGAGTGCAGATTCTTTAGATTTGGCATATTTGAAATAGCTTTATTGTGATTACTGTTTCAACATATTTTGAAAGTGGGAGCAGTGGGCTAGGACAGATTAATACTGTTGCTATGGGGGACGCTGGTTTCTCGGTAACTTCAACGTAGGAACAAACTATGCATTCCAATAACTTCCATTAAGACATGGCAATTGCTAGAATTTAGGAAATACACCTCTCTTTCCATAAGACTTTTCTAGAAGCCTTAGAAGGGGTGTGATTGAGCTCCTGAGAATAGCCTTCACATATTGAAGGACCATGGTTAGTTAGCTACAGTGTGATCCACGGCTAGAGTTTTAAATGCACTCTTGTCTGCACCGAGGCCAGAAATGAGCAGAGCACGTCAAGAAAAACTGCTGAACAAAACCTAAACTTCCTTTCAAGAGCTCCCTGCACAAATGCAAAAAAAGCAGTTGTTTTTTAGTCGATAAGTCGTGTTCAATTCTTTTGAGGCTCCATGGATTGTAGCCCACCAGGCTCCTCTGTCCATGAGATTTTCCAGGCAAGGATATTTGAGTGGGTTGCCAATTCTTTCTCCATGGGATCTTCCCAACCCAGGGATCAAACCTAAGTCTCTTTCACTGGCAGGCAGATTCTTTATCACTGAGCCATCTGGGAAGCCACAAAAAAGCAGAGTGGACCCCAGTTGGAAGATAGCTCAAGAATTCCACACCAGGGAAGCCCTTCCATTATCAAGATTTACTCTATCAGAGAAACAGGGCTTAGGTTGGAAGCAGTGGGACAGAAGACACTGTAGCATCTGTGGGAGGAAAGAGAAAACCAAGAAACTTGAGTTGTGCTATAAAGTCGGTCAAGAGGAACAGGCATATTTGGTCCAGGGTTCCAGACCGGCCAGAAAGAGTAGATCCCATGAGGATGCATGCGCCTGCACCATGGGCTCTGGGGTGGACCCAGAATGTGGGGACAGAGGTCCTGCCAGTTTACCAGGTGGAACAATTTAGCAAACTTGCCTCAGAGGTTGGCAACAGTAGGTTCAAGTAGTGAAAATGCTTTTGAACCTGGGGAAGAAGGCAACTGTCAGTTTTAATCTTGGACCTGGATTTATTCCACAGGATTTGCTCAGTTTGTGTATGTATACATGGTGGAAAATTCCATGGAGAGAGGAGGCTGGCAGGCTAGGGTCCATGGGGTTGCAAAGAGTCGGGCACAACTTAGCGATTAAACAGCAACGTGTGGCCCAAGTGCAGGTATCAACTAGAAACATAAATTTAGCAATTCAGGTTCTACCATCTGCCAGCCATGTGCCTTAAGCACTTTGCTTCCCTTTGGCCAGCCTCAGTTTGCTCATCTGTAAAATGGAGACATAAAAGAAACTTAATTTTTAGGCTGCCTATAAGCAGTAAGTGAGATGAGAGTTTAACACTGCCTGGCACTTAGTATTTCATTTCATTTCATTCAATATTACTGTAATCATCAAAGATCTACATTGCATTTTTAGACAGTAAATCCTGCCTTTAATCTGCCATGATTTGCCAAGTCTTTAAAAAATTACTGTCTGTTTTCCCCTCCCTTCCCTCCCTAGCTATTTTCTGACCTTGAAGAATTTACCTGGGATGTAAATAAAGTCTCATTTCCTGGAACTGAAAAAAGTATCTCCTCACACATTTTCAGAAGATCCTTTTCTGAAATCCCACCAGACCTTCTTCTCCAAGGATGACCTAAACCCAGATGGTCAGTTAGTACTACAGGTTCCAATCAGAGAAAAGAAAAAAGGACAACCTTCTAGGGTAGCTTCTAGAAGGCCAAGAATCTCCTTCTGTGATTCTCTTTTTTTTAATTTATTTTTTAATTGGAGCACATTCACAATTGCTTTACAATGTGCTGATGTCTATAATGCAGCAATGCAAATGAGTCATAATAATATATACATCTCCTCCCTTTTGAGCCTCCGTCTCTCCTTCCGTCCCACCTCTCCAGGTTGTCACAAGATGCCAGGCTGGGTTCCCTGTGTTATATAGCAGCTTTCTACTAGTTATCTATTTCACACATGATAGTGTATATACGTCAATGATATTTTCTCAATTCTTCCTACCCTCTCCTTCCGCCAATGAAAAAATGTTCATCAGTACCATTTTTCTAGATTCTATATATGTGTGTGTGTGTGTGTGTGTTAATATATAATATTTTTCTCTTTCTGACTTACTTCACTCTGTATGATAGGCTCTAGGTTCATCCATCTCTTTATAACTGACTCAAATTCATTCCTGTTTACGGCTGAATAATATTCCATTGTATGCCAGCTCTCATGGTGGGGTGAAGTCGGCCAGCAGAGGTGGGAAGGCAGGTGGGGCTGTGAGAGCATCTTTCAGCCATGCAGGCAGAGACTGGCTCCAGTACCATGCTCTGTCTTTCTGAAGTTCCAGAGATAGGCCAGGTAGGCAAGCAGGAAATAGAGGGTACCATCATACCTGGTGTTCATTGGAAGGACTGATGCTGAAGCTCCAATACTTTGGCCACTTGATGTGAAGAGCTGACTCTTCACTGGAAAAGACCCTGATGCTGGGAGAGACTGAGCACAAAAGAAGAGGGCACAGAGGATGAGATGACTGGATGGCGTGACCAATTCAATGGACTTGAACTTGAGCAAACTCTGGGAGATGGTGGAGAACAGAGGAGACTGGCGTGCTGTAGTCCATGGGGTGCCAAAGAGTTGGACATGACTTAGCATCTGAACAACAGCAATCATACCTGGGCTCCAGAAAGGTTTTCTTTCCATTTGGATCCACTCAAGAGTGAGTGAGTGAAGTCGCTCAGTCGTGTCTGACTCTTTGCGACCCTGTGGACTATAACCTATCAGGCTCCTCTGTCCATGGGATTCTCCAGGCAAAAATACTGGAGTGGGTTGCCATTTCCTTCTCCACTCAAAGGGATGCCTTAATCTGACTCCCATATTTCTCAAACAGGGTTTGTGGAGGATGCTGAGGACCACAGAGACTGATGCTGGGGGGACATGACAGGAGCTTGCTGGACCTGGGTTTGCGTGCTAGCACCATCCTCCTGGCTGCTCAGCCCTGTTCATACTCTATCTGACCTTCCAGCACATTCCTTTGCACCATGCCCTTGCTGTCATCTTATCTCCAGTGCACCAGAGGAGGATGCTTACCTAGGCTGGACCGGGTCCACCCTTCAATCAGGATGCTCACCAGGTGTTTCAGAATCACCCTGAAGGAATGCGGGCTGTGGGCCAGAGCGATTCCTCCCTCTCTTCGTCCTTCCCTCGGTCCCTCCCTCTCTTCTTTTCCTCCTTCCTGCCAATATATTTATTGACTGTCGGCTCCATGCCTGACACTAAGACTTTCTTAATTATCTGGGTTTAAGCTAAGCTCTTAAATTTGGAGATGACAGTAAACAGTGTTGAAAGCACCTTGAAAGGGAAGAAAATTTATGGGTGTGTTGAATAAATGCACTGGAGCTAATTAGAAAAATTGTGAAATGATTTGGACTCATGTAAGTTTAGACTCAAGGGAGCATGGGGCAAATAGCAAACCACTGGGAGAGTAGGTGAAGTGAGCCTAAGAGAGCAAAAAGAGATCAACAAAGCAAATCAAATGTATCTGTTGAGCACCCACCGGCCCCACATGCATTCTGACCCTCATTCATTCTTTTTTTCCACTACACTTTTTATTTCATGCTGAAGTATCACCAGTTGACAATGTTGTGATAGTTTCAGGTGAACAGCAAAGGGACTCAGCCATACATATACATGTATCTATTCTCTACCAAACTCTCTTCCCGTCCAGGCTGCCACATAACATTGAGCAGAGCTCCTTGTGCTATACAGTAGGTCCTTACTGGTTATCCATTTTCAATACAGCAGTGTGAGCACGTCCATCCCAAACTCTCTAACTATCCCTTCCCCCTCCCCATTCCTTCCCCCTGGGAACCATAAGTTTGTTTTCTAAGTCTGTAAGTCTCTTTCTGTTTTGCAAATAAGTTCATTTGTATCATGTCTTTTCAGATTCTGCACATAAGGGACGTCATGCGCTATTTCTCCTTCTCTGTCTGACTTACTCAGTGTGACAATCTCAAGGCCCATCCATATTGCTGCAAATGGCATGATTTCACTCTTTTTAGCGGCTGAGTAATATTCCATTGTATATATGTACTACATCTTCTATATTCGTTCATCTTGTGATTGACCCCCATTCATTCTGACCTGTGCCAAGGATTATGAGAGCTGAGAGAAAAGTGAAAAAGATGCTTTAGGGGTCTTGAGGCATATGTCACTTTGGAACTGCTGACCAATTCACTCGGCATGGATTCTCCTGGATTTCCAGCCACGGCTGAAGTTTAGTGGTTTCCCAGGAAGAAGTAAGTTTCCTATGCAGTGAATCACCCCGTGTTATGGAGGATTTTCCTGACCTCAGCTTCTGAGTAGCTCACTGAGACTTCATTACTCAGAAGGGCGGTGGAGACTGACATCACTGTAGCCCACAGTTGATTTACTTTGAGGGGTATCTTTCAAAGGCACATTTGGACCGAAAGTGGCATCATGACTCCTGGAAACCCTGAGTAGTGACTTTGCGTCTTAAGAATCTGTCTGCCATGCTCCGTGGAAGAGTCTGGAGAACAAAAGTGATGGTTATTAACGTGAAAGTGTAACCCTACTTACTCTCCTTCTAATAAATGCCCCACAGTCCAAGTAAAAGCACTTAAACTCCTTGGATATCTCGACATATTGCTTCAAATCAATTTGCTTTTATTGGTCTAATTCTATCAGCTTTGGAAGTTGGAGGCACTGTGTGCAGAGTTGCAATGCTTTGACAAGTATTTTCTAGTCCTTGATGTTTTACTTTTTCTATTCCCACTTTTTTTTTCCTCCCAGTGGAGCCTAATATCTTCCAGCCCCAGGCTTGCGGGTCCACGTTCATCTCTGTGACTGACCCCATAATATTTACTTATAACATTCGTAAAAATACCTTGCGTGCCAAAAGCGGCTAGCTGCAGGAAAGTGATAAAATATAAAAATATTTAATCAGCCAGTGGGAATTCCCTTACATGTAAAATCAAAGGCTCCCTCAGAGAACCCACCGTGACCTTGGAAGGCCGGCAGATTCAAGCCACATTGAAGGGCGACAGCGGGAGGGGACGCCTGCCGAGAAGCCTCTGGGGTCATGGCCCTCCCAGGGCTTCCAGGAAACACAGCCCAAAGGAGGTTTTGGCTGTATTGTCAAGCAGCTCGGGGGCAGGTGTGTGGAAACACCACGAGGCTTTTCCATGGAGATTTTGTAGCTTGTCACGTTTCCCCTGGGACCATCCTACCTACTCTGTTCCTCTCCATTTCTACCTGCAGGACTTAGCCTGTTTTTCTAAAAGCGGTGCCATGAACATTCTTTCTTTTTTTCTGTTCTGATTTTCCCCCCAGCTTTATTGAGATGTAATTGATATATAACATTATGTAAGTTTAAGGTGTGCGGTGTGATGTTTGATATGCGTTGTTGTCGTTCAGTCGCTCAGTTGTATCCAACTCTTTGCAACCCCATGGACTGCAGCACGCCAGGCTTCCCTGTCCTTCACCATCTCCCAGAGCTTGCTCAAACTCATGTCCGTTGAGTTGGTGATGCCATCCAACCATCTCATCCTCTGCTGCCCCCTTCTCCTCCAGCCCTCAATCTTTCCCAGCATCAGGGTCTTTTCCCATGAGCTGGCTCTTTGCATCATGTGGCCAAAGTGTTGGAGCTTCAGCTTCAGCATCAGTCCTTCCAGTGAATGTTCAGGGTTGATATGCGTAGATATTGCAAAACATTGACCACAATAAGGTTAGGTAACACATCTTTCACCTGGTGTTTGTGGAGGGTTTTGAGGAAAGAGGTGCTGCAGGAGTGGTATAGACAGTGATGTGATGGGAAAAACACCCCAAGGTAAGCATTGACAGCTCTGGATTCCAGCCTTCACTCTGCTGCTATGTATCTTGGCTAAGTCATGGCAAATCTCTGGAAGTTGGATATATCTGTGGTTTTCAGCCTTAGTGGTTCCAGGAAGTACCTCTAACTTAGAGAGGGGCTGATACGAAGCAGCTGGGTTTCTAGCCCCTCCTCATTCCCATGCCAATCAGTTCTGCATTATCTATATTACATTTTGGATTGCATACAATATTTAATTCACAAAAAAATGTGTCTTACTGTTGAAAAGTTTAAAAACCACTGAATTAAAAAGAGATTCCTGTTCCATATTAACATAATCTGGGGCTCAGTAATATTGTTGTTGTTGTTCAGTCGCTCAGTCATTTTCAACTCTTTGCAACCCCATGGACTGCAGCACGCCAGGCTTCCCTGTCCTTCACCATCTCCCAGAGTTTGCTCAAATTCATGTCCATTGAGTCGGTGATGCCATCAAACCATCTCATCCTCTGTCATCACCTTCTCCTCCCACCTTCAATCTTTCCCAGCATCAGGGCCTTTTCCAAACTCCCATTTCCCTCTCCTTAGCACTGCCCAGTAAAAGTTGGTCACAACTGGCTTGGAACTGTCAGGACATCAGCACCAGGACAGGGTCCACTTGAGGGGTGAGGTTGGATGCCACCCTGCTTCTGCAGAGCATGGTGTAATCCTGCCAGGTGCAAGCTGAGTCAGTTGGCAGAATGCCTTTCTCTCCTTTGCAGTTACTTTCTACAAGAATGGTACCAAGGCAGAGTGCTGAGTCCTGGTAGTCTGCCAAAGTGGTTTTCATTTTTTAACTGAAACAGGTCCCTACTCAGGACTCAGGAAATTCTGGAAGATTGCGGACCCACGTGAGTGACAAGCACTATGATAAGAGAATCAGAATCAGAATCAGGATCGCTCTGATGCTTTGCTATGGACTTGTCCTGAGATGCTGTTTCCCAGTTGGCTGCTCAAGACTTTGGGCAAACAGATTCCTGAGAAATCTACTGAAGGAGCTGATCCAAATCCCAGCGTGAATGCCACCAGCCCAGCTACATTTGTTATACTTTCCTCTTTGCTTCCAAGTCCTCATTTTAAGCCGCACAGAATGGTTGCAAATCATTCCATTAACAAATCATTTTGTCATTTACTTTCCATCTATCACGCTAAATATCCCGCCTAAGTTTTGTCCTTGATTCAATATCTGTCAACAAGATAACACTGACTCAAAATTCTATTACCAATTCAAATTAAAAGTGACAGAAGCAGGTTTTGCTGGGCCAGGCATCAGGGACTTTGCAATCCAACTGCTTAATATTACTTTAATCCTCACATCAGAGCACAGTTTTTATTAACACGCTATTGTTTGTTCTTCCATATCTTCTCTATATGTATATAATATTTTTATAGCAATAAGATCATACAATGTAGTTTTAAAATCTGCTGTTTTGACTTTAAACACCATAGCCTGAACATTTGCTCATGTTAATTAATATTCTTTTACAATATAATTTTAATGGCTACATAAAGTAGATAATTAATTTAACTCAATTCTACTAAAGTTGGAAAACTATTCAGATTGTAACTATCCAGATGTTATCATTTTTGATCATAAAAATCCCCAGATGAATATACTTATACCTTCATTCTCACTCTTGTAGTCAGAAATCCAGTGGCAGAGGGAGTATTTTAATAAATATTAAATATTTGTAATAAACATTGCCAAATTTCTCTCTAGAAAAATGAATCTTGCCTTAATTTTAAGTTCTTTCTGCTGTAGGAAGAGTGAACATTGTGTCAAATCTAAGCTAACCATCTATATTTCTTCTTTGAGCAATGCCCACTCATGTCTTTTGCCATTTTCCTTTTGGTGCATTTATTTATTAACCATTGATTTCTGAGAACTCATCATATATTAGGGATCTTAACCTTCTATTTGATATGTATGCAACAAATATTTTTTCCCTGTGCTCAAAGCCTAAAAATGTTGCTTAGGCTATTAAGGCTAAAAATGATAAAAACTATTGATGGTTTTTAAACTGCATTTGCTTTTGGTATGCTTTAAAAGGTACTTCTGCACTCCTAAGATTATATATTGATTTTATAATTCAAATATTTGGGTTGTTTCCATTTCACACTGAAATCATTAATTAATCTAGAAAAATCTAATATTTTTCTAAGTAATTCTCTCTTCTTAATACACACTGGCATTTTATTCAAAGAACAAACAATTTATGAATACCTTTTACACAGATAGATTTATTTATTCATATGTCTGCTATGATGCCTAAATCTGTCCCCAAGTTTGAAAGCAATTCAGAAACAATCACTGTGTTTTGGTAGCCTTAATTATTTATTCCAAGAGGCATAGTTTGAAAATTCTCAGATGTATGTTAAAGTTGGTTTTGCATCCAGTACTGATTTTCCTTATTTTTTTAGGTGTTTCTCAGAATTTTAATTTGCTCTTCTAGGTTCCATTTTAAACTTAAAGTGAATAGAAGCTGTTTCACTAGTTCCCCAGTCTCATAGCTTGCTAGGTTAGTTAGAAAATGAGCATTGTCAAGAGTGGCCAAAAAACAGCAGAGCATGATACAGAAGTAACGCTCTTTTCCTTTAATGAACTTTTTATTGTTATTGTTATTGTTATTGTTATTGTTATTGTTATTGTAAAAGTGTGATTAAACAAGCAAGAAAAGGTCTTCTAGCACTGTGAATACACATGAAACTGAGGCATTTGAGAAGAGTACTTCCTTCCAGAATAAGATGTGACCCAAAGAATTAAGATGTGACTTCCCTGGTGGCTCAGATGGTAAAACGTCTGCCTGACAATGTGGGAGACCCAGGTTCAGTCCCTGAGTCAGGAAGGTCCTCTGGAGAAGGAGATGGCACCCCACTCCAGTACTCTTACCTGGAAAATCCCACGGATGGAGGAGCCTGGTAGGCTACAGTCCATGGGGTTGCAAAGAGTCGGACACGACTGAGCGGCTTCACAAAGAACCCATGAAAGTAAGGGAATGAATAACCTAGGTTAGGCAGCTTTGATTCATCATCGAAACCAACAACTCCTCTGTCAACCTCATTCTGCAAAGATGTAAGAATTGGAGGAAGGCTTCTTACAGAAAATAGTAATTCAGTGCATCCCAAAATTGATCCACTCACTTGGAAATATGAATCTAAAATGAATCTGTTGCTGGGCATCGAATGAACTGATGTAATGTGGCCAGGTTCCAGAGAACATTAGCACCTGTCTACAAAGACACAAGACTAGACACTGACTTAGTGTTTTAAATAAAGAAATCCAGCTTGAGTTACTCAGTGTGAGTCCCATGAGATTAGAGTCACCTGAACTCAGGTGTCAAGCACACGTCTGCTTGTTCACTGCCGTCTCCTCATTCACTCATTCAATCAACCAACATTCATTGAGCACCTACTGTAAGGAACTGTTCTAGGTGCAGGGTACAGCAGTAAATGGTGAAAGTTGGCTAGATAATGAACCTCATTCAAACAGAAAATATTCACTGCAGGAAAACCAAAAAGATGGAATAAAATAATAGGAACTAGCACTTTGAGAGTCACAGACAGCATCAGAACAGGGAGAGAACATCTGCATTGAGCATCCATAAATAAAATTCTTTGAGCTAGGTGGGAAATATGTCCTTACTCTTGGAGGCCAGGAAATTTTTGTCTATTTATCTGAATACATGTATTTTGATGGGCTTCTCAGGCAGCTCAGTGGTAAAAAGGTCTGCCTGCCAATGCAGGAGACTAAGGAAACATGGGTTCGATCCCTGGGACTGCAAGATCCCCTGGAGAAGGGAATGGCAACCCTCTCCAGCATATACTTTCCTGGTGAATCCCATGGACAGGGGAGCCTGACAGGCACAAAGGGTCAGACACAAGTGAGCATGCACACACACACATATATATTTTGATAGGCTAAATAATGCCTACCACGCATTATGGCAACCAAAGGGTTGCCATTCCCTTCTCCAGGGAATCTTGCAGTCCCAGGGATCAAACCCATGTTTCCTTAGTCTCCTGCATTGGCAGACAGATTCTTTATCACTGAGAAACTTTGGAAGCCTATCAATATATATATATATATATTCAGATAAATAGACAAAAATTTTCTGGCCTCCATAAAAGATATCTACATTCTAATCCTTACAACCTGTGAATATAACCTAATATGGCAAAAAAAAAAAAAAAAGAACTTGGTAAATATGACTTAAGGATTTTGAGATGGGGCGATTAATCTGGGTTTTCTGAGTGGCCCTTGCGCAACCATAAGTCTCCTTGTAGGAGAGAGGCAGAGGCATATCAGACCATAGAAGAGGAGAAGGCAATGTGACCACAGACATAGGGATTAGAGTGATGTGGCCACAAGACAAGGCAAGCTGGCCATCAGAAGCTGGAAGAGGCAAGGAACAGACTCCTGGAAGCAGCATAACCCTGATGACAGTTCGAGCCCAACCTAGTGAAATTGATTTTGGACTTCTGGCCTCTAGAACTGTGAGACAATAGATATTTTAAGCCCCCAAGGTTGTGGTAATTAATTACAGCAGACACAAGAAGCTAATACATGCTTGTTAACCCAAATGTGTGTGTCTAATATATCCATTTATCTACTAGATGTCTCTATGTAAAGAGCTACAAGTTTCTTTCTTCATCTTTCTCATCTTTTGTTCTTTAAAATTTTTTGGATGTGGATCATTTTAAAGTCCTTATTGAATCTGTTACAATATTGCTTCTGTCTTATATTTTGGTTTATTGGCCACAAGTCACATGGCATCTTAGTTCCCCAGCAAGGGATTGAACCCACACCCCCTGCATTGGAAGGTGAAGTCTTAACCACTGGACCACCAGGGAAGTCCCTTTTGCTCATCTTTGGAAATGGCACAACCATCTTCTACTTACTCAGGTTGAAAACCGAGAAGGAATCATCTCTCAAATTTATTTCCTTCATCCCAACCTCATGCACAATTCCAATCATCAATATCTTCTGGTTCTACCTCCAAAACATATCCTGAATCTGGCCACTTCTCTATCACCATTACCATCACCTTAAGCCAGCATCACCTCTTGCCTGAAGCACTAAAGCAGCTTCCAAACGAATCTCCCATTTCCTGTCTTGTCCCCAGTAATCTGTTTCCCCCAGAGTAGTCAAGAGAAACTTTAAAAAATATGTCAGTTTGACTCACACTCTAAGTAAACCTTCCGATGGTTCCTATGGCTCTGCTTTGTTAAGTCATATGATGTCCTGTGGTCACAAACCGCTCACGATCTGTCCCACATATTTCCTAGGCTCTTCCCTGTGTCCCAGCTCCATTGGTTTTCTTTCTACTCCTTCAACAGGCCCTGCTCATTTTGACTTCAGAGCGTTTGCAGTAAGCTTTCCTCTGCTTGGATCAACCTTCCCCGGCTTTGCATAGCTGGGTCCTCTCATCCTTTGTATCTAAGTTCCAAAGAATCCCGATCTGACCACCCAACTAGAGCAGTCCCTCACCCTTCCCCCACCCCACTATCCTTTATTATGTCACCTTGTGCAATTCTTTTGGAAATTATTTGATAGTTCTTTTGCCCATCTATGGGCTTCTCTGGTGGCTCAGACGGTAAAGCGTCTGTCAGCAATGCAGGAGACCCGGGTTTGATCCCTAAGTTGGGAAGATCCCCTGGAGAAGGAAATGGCAGCCCACTCCAGTATTCTTGCCTGGAAAATCCCATGGACGGAGGAGCCTGGTAGGCTACTGTCCATGGGGTCGCAAAGAGTTGGACACGACTGAGCAAAGGGAAGAAGATCAAAGTCTTGCCCATCTATTGGCTGCATTCTTCCCTACTCCACTCCCCACTAGAGTATAAGCTCCTTGAAAGCAAGGGCTCTGTCTGCCATGTAAAACACTCTTTCACCTTCATCTCAAACAATGGCTTGCTTCTAGTAAAAGCCCAATGAATATTTGTTGAACAAATGAATAAAATGACTCAAGAACATGAAGTCTTAAAACAAGATGGTTATTCAGATCAAGTCTGAAATAAATGGTTGATTCACTATGCTTTTACTGTCACTGGTCTAAAGCTTTTTTTTTAAGATTTTTTTTTTATGTGCACCATTTTTACAGTCTTTATTGAACTTGTTACAATACTGCTTCTGTCACATTTTGGTTTCTTAGCCGAGAGGCATGTTGGATCTTAGTTCTACAACCAGGAATCTTACTCACACCCACTGCCTATTAAAGCGAAATCTTAACCACTGGATCGCTACAGATGTCCCCAGTCTAAAGCTATTCTTGTTTAGAAGTTGCTTAGCATATCTTTTCCATTCAGTGGAGAGTTTAAGTAGGAAAGGGGGCTAAATATGGGTGTCTAGAAGCTGCATCAGTCTCATTTGTGCTCTGAAATTAAAAAGAAAAAAAAAAAAGAGGAAGAAGTGGCAGGAAAAGAAGGATAAGGAGGAGGAAGAAGGAAGCGAGAGAAGGGGAAATACATACTCTTTTTCTTCATTCTTAGTTTGCTATAAAGTTTACTTTGAAAAATTCCAGTCTCGCCTCTCAGCTGAATGATGAGAATGAGGCTGTTCAACACAACTGATAATCAAGTAAGAAAACTGGCAAGTAATCTAATGATCAATTGTTGGTGGCTTCTGAGAGAGGAAGAAAAGTATTCAGGATGATGTCAACACATAATAAGTGTTCATAAATATTACCTGCTTTTATGATCATTGGTTGTTGTTCAAGAACCAAGGGTAGCAGTGCAAACCTGATGTCAAGCCACTCGCTGACAAATTCAGTCATTCATCTCTGATCAAGAGTCTCCTGTCTTCTGCCCACATCTTGAAACTGTGGCAGGCTAATTTGCTAGTTTGCAAGAAGGGTAAAAATCTCAGACTCTTCAGAGTTGATGATAACCCCTAGAGTCCCCGTTCCATGTAAGTGTGGTTACACCCCCTTTATTCCTTGGGGATTCACGATGCTCTGATGATGGCAACTTGCTTCATTTACCGCTTCTCTATAGCCATGCTGCATCCACACCACTGCACAGGGCTTTCTCCCATAATCTAGTCACAAACTTCCAACACCTGCTCAAGATTTTTAGGCAGGTCAAGTTCCAGACCAGTCCTACCCAAGCTCCCCCACAGTATCATCATATTAACCAAATGCATTATAACCTAATCATTAAACCACATTAATAATGAGGATTACCTGGTGTCACATATCAGTGGCTTCCTAGGTGGCGCTAATAATGATAAAGAATCCACCTGCCAATGCAGGAGACTCAGGAGACAAAGGTTCGATCCCTGGCCCAGGAAGATTCCCCGGAGAAGGGAATGTCACCCCACTCCAGTATTCTTGCCTGGAAAACTCCATGGAGGGAGGAGTCTCACACACTACAGTCCATAGGGTCACAAAAAAATCAGACACGACTTGAGCATGCCCATACAATCACAGAGAGATATCAGTATTTGGCTGACAAGTGTCCACATTTGACACTTCAGTGCTGCAGGTGATTTTGTTAAGGAAGGGCAGGAAACCAAGCTCCCTCTCTGACCATAGCATTCCGATTTGTCAACCAGTCATGAAACGTGGCAGAACTCAAAAATAGACATCAAGCCAGGGCCAGCCTCTGGGGCCACCCAGAGAGCATGGAAAATGCAATCCAGTGATGGTGATTGGATCAAGAAGAGGGAACACTGCCTTCATGATTTTTCCAGACATATTCCAGACTCTGCACAGAGTCTCCCAGGCTGCAGGATGGATGTCATACGAGCAGCCCTGTCATCATCATGTGAGTGTGTGCTGCTGCGAGCTCAGTCATGTTCAGCTCTGACTCTGTGACCCCCAGGACTGTAGCCCGCCAGGTTCTTCTGTCCGTGGAATTCTCCAGGCAAGAATACTGGAGCGGGTTGCCATGCCCTCCTCCAGGGGAATCTTCCAGACCCAGGGATTGGACCTGGGTCTCCCGCATTGCAGGCAGAGTCTTTATCACTTGAGCCACCTGAGAAGTACTTGTGTGCAAATTGCTTAACCATTAATGTTGGGACAATGATAGCTTTTATATTAATACTCATGAAGCTTACGTGTCCAAATGAAATTGCCACTCTCTCAGAGTTGGCTTAACATCTAGTAACCATGCTTATCAAAAAGATAAGGATTAAATTAATTACAATTATAAAAAATAGTGCCACATTCTGATGCCTCACCTTATAAGTTACAAAGGACTTTTCATATTAGCTCATGTCATCCTCACAACTCTTTGAGACAAGTACTCTCTGCTCCATTTTACAACTTTTTTAAAAAGGTTTATAGATTAAGATTTATGCATTTTAATATATCTGTGTCTGCTTAGTCACTCAGTCTTGTCCGACTCTTTGTGAGCCCATGGACTGTAGCCCACCAGGGTCCTCTGTCCATGGGATTTTCCAGTCAAGAATACTGGAGTAGGTTGTCATTCCCTTCTCCAGAGGATTTTCCTGGCCCAGGGATTGAACCTGGGTCTCCTGTATTGTAAGCAGATTCTTTATCATATGAGCTACAGGGGAGTTCCTTAATATATGTGCATTTAATATCAAAAATAAAAATTGTCAGCCAATATCCAATCTAGTTAACAATATGTACGCTGAACTATTTAGGGAAAAGGATACTAATCTTTGCAAATGAACCCTGAAATCCATCAAAAAATGGAACAGATTAATGGATGGATGGAGGGTTATATACATGAATAGGTATGTGATGAGAAAGTATGGTAAAGGTTCATGGCAAAGTCTAGATAATGGGATTATGGGTATTCACAGCAAATGTTTTTCAGCTTTGCCTTTGGGTTGAAATTTTTTTTATAATAGGTGTTTTAGGATTGCTGGATTCAGAGTCCAGAGTGCTTCAGACACAGCAGGGGAAGGAGAGGGTGGGATGACTTGAAAGCAGAGCACTGACATATATATTAATACACTACCATGTGTAAAATAGATAGCTACTGGGAAGCATCTGTATAGCAAGGAGAGCTCAGCTCGGTGCTCTGTGACGACCTAGAGGAGTGGGATCGGGGAAGGCATGTGAGGGAGGCTCAAGAGGAAGGGGCTATACATATACATATAGCTGCTTCACTTTGTTGTATGGCATAAACCAACAAACATTGTAAAGCAATTATCTTCCAATTGAAAAACCCAAAAGAAAATGTTTGGGGGAAAATGGAGGCTTGGAGAGGTGAAACCTGCCCTTAGGTTACAGTCTGAGGCTGGGCTCAGAGCCAAATCCAGTTGATCTGATCCTAGTTCCCATGGGTAACAGGAATACTTAAGAAAATCATTATTATTCAGCGTTTAAAGGAAGACTACAGTACAGGTAAGTACTGAATTTGCGTTCAGTAAGAGCTATGCAAAACCAGGACAAGCTCCACCATAGAAGGGACGCTATTTCAGTATGGAGATTGCCTTTTAAACCTGTGTTGATCCAGCTCAGGGAGGCTTGCCCGCTTCCTGGCAGTCCCTTTGGGGTATTTGACATTTCTGGTAAAGATGCTGCCTCATGCGGTACTGCCTCCCCTCTGAAGGGAGTGCGTTCAGAGCGGAAGACACTTCTTCACCTGCTCTCAACGAGGAGAAAACTTTGCCCTTTTAAAAAATCCAAATGTCGCCTGAAGCCCAGTTAGGCAGGTGACATTCAATGTTGACAGTATTATCTCTTTGTAAAGCTACCCAGTGAATACAAAGCATAAAAGGAGAGTTTTTGTTTGGCTGGTTTTGTTTTTGTTTGATTAAACAGAGCTAGACCTCTAAACTAACAATACGGTTTTTCTTGTATGCCACAAAAGGTGTCTCTGAGAACCAACTCATGGCTGCCCGTGGGGAAGGGATAGTTTGGGAGTTTGGGATGGACATGTCCACACGGCTGTATTTAAAACAAATAACCAACAAGGACCTACTGTATAGCACAGGGAATTCTGTTCAGTGCTATGTGGCAGTCTGGATGGAAGGAGAGGTGAGGGGAGAATGGATACATATATATGTATGGCTGAATCCCTTTGCTGTCCACCTGAAACTATCACATTGTTAATCGACTATACTCCAACATAAAACATTTTTTTTAAAAATTGAAAATAAAAATTACCAAAAAAAAAAAAAAATCTCTGAAACCTACACTGTGCTGGTATCTGGGGCTATGGCAGCATCTCATCCGTGACAGAACTTCCCAACTTTATAATAACAACATATTTAACATCCATCTCCTCCAGTAGCCTGGAAACTTCCAGGGGACCCCAGAAGCTGTCTCACTCCCTAACACGGGGTCTGTGGTTACATTTACAAAAAGAACTAACAGAAGAATGAGTTAAAGAATGACTAAGTAAATGAATGGGTTGATTAGGTTAACTAAGTTGAAAAACTGTGATCTTTTGACTGTCTCTGGCCCAGTATTTCTATTGGAATTTAATTTTTTCAGCATCATATCCCATGTGTCATGCTGTGCAACCATTAAAAAGTAGCAAAACCACATAAAAAGGGAAAAGGTTTTCTATGAATTTGTTTTTAAATAACCATGACTAATCTTGGGTTGCCATCCCTGAATTTTCAGTGTGCAATTATACCTTTTATGAACAGAATTCTTGTTTGTTTGTTTTTTCCTTAGTCTTCACCACTAGTTACTAACAGGGCATCTCACATACAGAGACAAGCACCCCTGGCAAGCGGAGCCCTTTAGGTCTTTCAGCTTTTTCACTAAACACAATGGTAACTCTTGGGTTAAGTACACAAGATTTACTGTGTCCACAAATGAACATTTTATTAATATAAAGTTAGTTTTATTAGTAAATGGATGTGCACATGAATGGATTTCTTCTGACTGTCTTCTAAGCTAGTAAAGTACTGGATTATGTTCTTGACGGCTGGGATGAAGCCAAACAGTAGGGATAGTAATACCTACCGTCCAGGTTGTGTGGGGATTACAGTACAGGTTATACGTGGCCTACGGGCCCCAGCACCTTCCCTGGATCTGTCCTGCTCTAGACTGCTGAACATGGCTCCTTCCGCTCACAGTCCCAGCCCCTGCTCACATGTTGCATGTGGATCTCATTTCCTAGTTCAGCATGTCCGGTTCCTCATCTTCCTTCATCCCTGGCTCCCAGTGGGCTTTTCCCTGACCCTGATTACTGCTCTGGCCATTCTGAGATGCAGCTTCTCTACATCCTTGCACAGCCACCCTTCCCTCCAGTGGGTCTCCCAGACCTCTCCCCACCAAGACCCCTCTGTGCTGCTATCACTTGACACCAGGGGCCAGGAACCCTTAGGATCAACCGTAAAAAACAGAAACTAATAGTTACATCAACAGATCAAAGAGCTTTTAAAGAATATGAATAACTCCTTGACAGCAATTATCAGGCAATCCCCAAAGTACACAGGGCTTCCCTGGTGGCTCAGATGATAAAGAATCTGCCTGCAATGTGGGAGACCCAGGTTCGATCCCTGGGTTAGGAAAATCCCTGGAGAAGGGAATGGCTACCCACTCCAGTATTCTCGCCTGGAGAATTCCATGGACAGGGGCGCCTGGTGGGATACAGTCCATGGGGGTCACAAAGAGTTGGACATGACTAGCACATACTCATGCAAGTACACAGCCTAACTGGACCAACCCAGACCTGAGGTGCCTGAAAGCTTAATTCTACTTGTAATTCTCGGTGGCATTTTAGCAAATTTCTCCAGAGTCCCGTGTTTCACTAAAGCATATAATGAAGACACCTCACTAGCAAATGTAGTTTATCAATAAATGTTCACCCACTATTTCTAGGCAAGAGCTTGGTAGTCTACTGTTTCCTTCATCGCCATAGCTGCTGAAATGTTCAGGTAAAAGTTTGTGCAATGTGGGAGAAGAGCCAGTCTTCACTTACTGAGGTTTCTAATGTAGCCATTTTACATCCTTCACAGTTTATTTTATTTTTGTGCTATCACATAAAAGCAGTCACTTGGGGGTCTTGATTATATTTGTACTGTAGATACAGTTTTTAAAAAAAAAAGAAAAAGTAATTTCCTTTTTTTTTTCTTTCTCTGTAGAAAGCACAGCAAGGTCTTTGGGGTCTGAGTTCTGAAATTTTGCCTTTGGGGCACTTGGCAGTTATTTTGTGTTTCAAGGACTAGAGCTCTAAATAATTCCTTCCCCTAGTCTCCATTTGGAAATCCTTAGCACTTTGGGAGAAGGAAACAAGGAGATGAGCATGAAACAGGACGGTGACTGGAGATTTGAGTTTTAATGAGAGGATGAGGACAAAGACAGGGGATGCCATGTTTCCAGGACCTCGGGACTGGGAGACAAGACAGGGGACGATGAGAGGCGGACACATGTAAACGCTTGAAGACGCCAGTGATCCCTCCTGCAGCCCAAAGATCGTAGGACCTTGGATAAGGGGTAATTGTGTGTACACCAAGGGTCTTCGTGCTAAAAACAACAGGAAGCGTTTCCATGGTTGTTATTGCTGTTTAGTCGCTAACTTTGTGTCCAACTTTGAGACCCCACAGATTGCAGCATGCCAGGCTTCCCTGTGCTTCACTATCTCTTGGAGTTTGCTCCAATTTATGTACATTGAGTCAGTAAAGCTATCTAACCATCTCATCCTCTGTCTTCTCCTTCTCCTCCTGCCTTCAATCTTTCCCAGCATCAGGGGCTTTTCCAATGAGTTGGCTCTTGACATCAGGTGGCCAAAGTGCTAGAGCTTCAGCTTCAGCATCAGTCCTTCCCATGAATATTCAGGGTTGACTTCCTTTAGGATTGACTGGTTGGATCTCCTTGCAGTCCAAGGGACTCTCAAGAGACTTCCCCAACACCACAGTTCGAAAGTCTTGTTCAAGACTGAAATAAAAGAACAAACCACTGTAAGGGGTGATCTTTGAGATCCTCCTTAAACATCTGGGCAGTGCAGACAGCCGCACAGGCAGACCACTTCTGAAGCTGATTGCAACATTCACCAACTCCATCAACTAAGAACAAGTATCTTCCCTGTATTGCTGGGGCAATGACGGTGGGGAAGATACCCACATTAATATTTGATTTTGCATGTCTTACAAAATCTTGCTCAAAGATTTTGTTTGATATTGGGGTAGGGGAAGGGAATTAAGATCCCTTTTTTTCAATTGACTAAGTGGTTCACACTTACATAACTGGATTTGATCTTTAATTATATCCATACTATATGGCATAAACTACCATGCAATCCTTTAAGGAAATACACAAGTTAAAAATAATTAAAGGAGAAATGTGTTCAAATGCTTTGCCTTTATTTGAGCTTATGAGGCTTAGTTTATATATATATATATATAAAATCTATAGTCCAATCTATTGATCTAGGACAAAATTCCACAAAATTCTACTCAGACTTGAAGTTTATTTTGTCAGCTGAGGGATAATAAAATTTTGTATTTCCATTCTGATCTGGGTCATTTTACTTCTAATTTTTTTTCCAATTATCTCTGACTTTTTTTAGCTCACTGTTAATAGTTTTAACTCTCTAGCTTAATACCCCAGCTTCAGAGTTTATATCTGAGTTAAGACATATGTCATTTCTTTCACTCTGTAGCAGCTCTCCCCCAAGAAGAAAAAACAGAAGAAAACTTCATTTGTCTGTATTTGTTCCCTGTTGTTTCTTCTAGACTTGTTCCTTGTTCTTCCAGTTAATTGATTTGTATGAGGATTTGGTATTGAGCAATATCCAAACCAGGCAAATTTCTAGAATTCATGTTGAATCAAGGCTCAGGTAAGCAAAATTAAGTTTAGCAAGTGCTGCAATTCAAATTATTGGGGTCATTATGGGGTTTACAAAAGTCAGTCTTAACAGACCTCCTGGTATGGTTTGAATGGAAAAGCCAACTTAGCAAAGATTTCCCAGTGAGGTCCCCAAGGATGCCATAACCTTAGCAAATTAAGTGAATTCATTGGTTTTCAGGGTCTGGTCCTGAGCCCTGTAGGTTTAGAAACCCAGTGAATCAGAATATCGAGAGTAGATTCTGCTCTCTGGAAAGACTCACATTAACTGGATCCCTAGTTACTGATGTATAACAACTAGAATGGCAATTTAGTAGCTTACATTGAAACATAAATTAAAGAACTAAACAAGGTTTTCTTTCTTGTTCATTTGCTCCCCTGTAGACAAATCCACAAGGAAAGCCAGATTATTCTCAGGAAAAGATGAAAGTCAAACACAGGGAGTAAGTTGAAGGATACCCACTGATGCTGCCAAAAAGCCATTCACCTCTGCTGGAGCCTGTCCCTGACACTGGACTGAGCACTTCTCTCTAGTCCCCAGGCTTATGTTGGAAACCTTAGCCAGCGTGCAAGTGACATCCTTTTCTCTGAACTGATAGCTAAAATCAGCATCTTTCTTTGTTTTTTAAATTCTGATTTTTATATACTATTTACTTTAAGCATGGCATTCAGAGGGAAAATAAATTTTAGCGGACATACACTTAAAGTCATTGCAAATACCTAACAAGCTAAAATTTGGTTTCTAAAAAGCACTGAGCCATGATACATGCTTGGGCATCCCAGCACAATGGGATCCAAGTACCATGGTGGGACCAGAAGTCTAGGACCCACTAGAGCCTAGGGGAGACACAGAATTAACACTGCAGTTTAATAACTGGCTGTCCCTCATGTCTGAGGCATACCCTGTTCTTCTGACTTTTGATATACTTGTCATCTTGGGCTAAATTTCTTCTCACCCTTGCTTCCACAGGTCTGTGTTGTACAGCTTCCCAATGAGCCTGCTGTCTGAGCAATATCCATTCAACTGTCCCTTTTGCATTTCTTCTGACCAATTTTGTCCCTGGTTTACTGTTTGTACCTCCTGAGCTTTATTTCCATAGCACCTGACCTCTGGATGCCAACACCTTTATCCTGCATTGTCCACCTGCCATTTTAGAATTTTACAAAACGTATTGATGGCAATAGTTTTTATTGAACTCCTTCATGCTCTACTATTATTAAAGCAGTAACATTTGTACTCGACCAATAATTACAATTTTCAACTGCTAAAGGAATAGTTTTTGCTCAATTTAAAGCCTTAGCAATTTCTATTACAATTTTTCACAGGTTTAACATAATAAATGATAAACCTAATAACAGGCTATTTATGAAATCTGACCTTCCCTGAAAGTGACAACTTTTAACTTTCTAATAAATAAGCAAATTAATTAATCTAATAAATCTAAAACATTAGTGTTGAGACCTATTGAAGACAATTGTTGGTGGAACATAAAAGAGGCCGAGAATTACTGCACAAAGCATACAACTGTAGAATAATATTTCTTCGTTTCATTACTTTGTCAATTTTACTACAGAGACAAAAATAAAAGCAGAATCTATACAATCCCATGAGAAAACCACTAGATGCTGTCCACGTGCATCTGTGTGACATATTTTAAAGTGTTCATTATCAAAGAACCAATATATCCACTAGCTTCCCAGGTGGCACAGTCATAGAGAATTCACCTGCCAATGCAAGAGACGCAAGAGACTTGGGTTCAATCCCTGGAGGAGGAAATGAAAACCCAGTCCAGTATTCTGGCCAGGGAAATCCCATGGACAGACGAGCCTGGTGGCCTATGGTCCGTGGGTCACAAAGAATCTTGGGCATGACTGAGAGACTGAGCTCACACAGGGATCCACTAGCTTATATTTTTGAATAAACTGAAGTTTTCACAAGTATGAGAGGCCCTAATGATTTTAATCATAAAATTATTAAAAGTCTTGAAACTCTTAAGTGAAAGTAAGCATACCCCAATTCACCAATGTCAGATGGAACAGGTCATTTTTCCGATCTTTTTTGTGATGTTAAGTGAAGAAGAGTTGAGATTCAGGCAGAATTTAGAATGAAAATTGCTCACCCAGTTAGAAGACAGCAGCTATGGCAGGCTCCCATCTGGGGCACACATACTTCTTTGGATGTGCGAATATCTCAAATACAGTTTCCTTCAGATTTTAACCCGAGAGCCATACACATCTCTAAAGCTGACATGTTAGATGGATTTGTTGCTTGGATAATTTATAAACGTCAGAGGAGCCATCTTAGTTATGTTCAGCTTCATGGGGTAAGAAGACGGGAGAAAGAAACTTTATCATTGATCCTGTGTTTATCTCCAGCACATCTGTACTGGATTCTTTCCTTTGGTCCCACGGACACACTCTCCACCCGTTCTCACTGGTTCTGTATCAGGAAATTGAAAGGACTGAACCGACATCAGTAGGCCCCCACTGTCTCTGGCTTCCAGTTGGGTCTGGCCCTTGGGAAGCAAGCTGCTGCTGCTGCTGCTAAGTCGCTTCAGTCGTGTCCGACTCTGTGCGACCCCAGAGACGGCAGCCACCAGGCTCCCTCGTCCCTGGGATTCTCCAGGCAAGAGTACTGGAGTGGGTTGCCATTTCCCTCTCCAATGCATGAAAGTGAAAAGTGAAAGTGAAGTCTCTCAGTCGTGTCCGACTCCTAGCGACCCCATGGACTGCAGCCTACCAGGCTCCTCTGTCCATGGGATTTTCCAGGCAAGAGTACTGGAGTGGGGTGCCATTGCCTTCTCCGAATGGGAGGCAAGCTAGGAGGTCAGAAAGAACAGTGGAGTTTCTGCTGGTCCCCGGCTCCCTCCCTCCCGTCCTACTGGACCGCTTGCTCCACAGACCCTCTGGGTCTCCAGGGTCTGTAACCGCTCCCTCCTGGCGCCCCCTTCAGGCCAGGGCGGTAAAAGCTCAGTTCAGTTGCTCCGTCGTGTCCGACTCTTTGCGACCCCATGAATCGCAGCACTCCAGGCCTCCCTGTCCACCACCAACTCCCGGAGTTCACTCAGACTCACGTCCATCAAGTCAGTGATGCCATCCAGCCATCTCATCCTCTGTCGTCCCCTTCTCCTCCTGCCCCCAATCCCTCCCAGCATCAGAGTCTTTTCCAATGAGTCAACTCTTAGCATGAGGTGACCAAAGTACTGGAGTTTCAGCTTTAGCATCAATCCTTCCAAAGAACACCTAGGACCAATCTCCTTGAGAATGGACTGGTTGGATCTCCTTGCAGTCCAAGGGACTCTCAAGAGTCTTCTCCAACACCACAGTTCAAAAGCATCAATTCTTCAGCACTCAGCCTTCTTCACTCCAACTTCTTCAGTCCAACTCTCACATCCATACATGACCACAGGAAAAACCATAGCCTTGACTAGACGAACCTTTGTTGGCAAAGTAATGTCTCTACTTTAGAATATGCTATCTAGGTTGGTCATAACTTTCCTTCCAAGAAGTAAGCGTCTTTTAATTTCATGGCTGCAGTCACCATCTGTAGTGATTTTGGAGCCCCCAAAAATAGAGTCTGACACTGTTTCCACTGTTTCCCCATCTATTTCCCATGAAGTGATGGGACCAGATGCCATGATCTTCGTTTTCTGAATGTTGAGCTTTAAGCCAACTTTTTCACTCTCCACTTTCACTTTCATCAAGAGGCTTTTTAGTTCCTCTTCACTTTCTGCCATAAGGGTGGTGTCATCTGCATATCTGAGGTTATTGATATTTCTCCCGGCAATCTTGATTCCAGCTTGTGCTTCTTCTGGCCCAGCGTTTCTCATGATGTACTCTGCATATAAGTTAAATAAGCAGAGTGACAATATACAGCCTTGACGTACTCCTTTTTCTATTTGAAACCAGTCTGTTGTTCCATGTCCAGTTCTAACTGTTGCTTCCTGACCTGCATACAAATTTCTCAAGAGGCAGATCAGGTGGTCTGGGATTCCCATCTCTTTCAGAATTTTCCACAGTTTGTTGTGGTCCACACAGTCAAAGGCTTTGGCATAGTCAATCAAGCAGAAATAGATGTTTTTAGGAACTCTCTTGCTTTTGCCATGATCCAGCGGATGTTGGCAATTTGATCTCTGGTTCCTCTGCCTTTTCTAAAACCAGCTTGAACATCTGGAAGTTCACAGTTTGCATATTGCTGAAGCCTGGCTTGGAGAATTTTGAGCATTATTTTACTAGCGTGTGAGATGAGTGCAATTGTGCGGTAGTTTGAGCATTCTTTGGCATTGCCTTTCTTTGGGATTGGAATGAAAACTGACCTTTTCCAGTCCTGTGGCCACTGCTGAGTTTTCCAAATTTGCTGGCATATTGAGTGCAGCACTTTCACAGCATCATCTTTCAGGATTTGGAATAGCTCAACTGGAATTCCATCACCTCCACTAGCTTTGTTCGTAGTGATGCTTTCTAAGGCCCACTTGACTTCACATTCCAGGATGTCTGTCTCTAGGTCAGTGATCACACCATCGTGATTATCTGGGTCGTGAAGCTCTTTTTTTGTACAGTTCTTCTGTGTATTCTTGCCATCTCTTCTTAATATCTTCTGCTTCTGTTAGGTCCATAGCATTTCTGTCCTTTATTGAGCCCATCTTTGCATGAAATGTTCCCTTGGTATCTCGAATTTTCTTGAAGAGATCTCTAGTCTTTCCCATTCTGTTGTTTTCCTCTATTTCTTTGCATTGATTGCTGAAGAAGGCTTTCTTATCTCTTCTTGCTAGTCTTTGGAACTCTGCATTCAGATATTTATATCTTTCCTTTTCTCCTTTGCTTTTCGCTTCTCTTCTTTTCACAGCTATTTGTAAGGGCTTCCCAGACAGCCATTTTGCTTTTTTGCATTTCTTTTCCATGGGGATGGTCTTGATCCCTGTCTCTTATACAATGTCACGAACCTCATTCCATAGTTCATCAGGCACTCTATCTATCAGATCTAGGCCCTTAAATCTATTTTTCACTTCCACTGTATAATCATAAGGGATTTGATTTAGGTCATACCTGAATGGTCTATTGGGTTTCCCTACTTTCTTCAATTTAAGTCTGAATTTGGCAATAAGGAGTTCATGATCTGAGCTACAGTCAGCTCCTGATCTTGTTTTTACTGACTGTATAGAGCTTCTCCATCTTTGGCTGCAAAGAATATAATCAATCTGATTTCGGTGTTGACCATCTGGTGATGTCCATGTGTACAGTTTTCTCTTGTGTCGTTGGAAGAGGGTGTTTGTTATGACCAGTGCATTTTCTTGGCAAAACTCTATTAGTCTTTGCCCTGCTTCATTCCGTATTCAAGGCCAAATTTGCCTGTTACTGCAGGTGTTTCTTGACTTCCTACTTTTGCATTCCAGTTCCCTATAATGAAAGGGACATCTTTTTTGGGTGTTAGTTCTAAAAGGTCTTGTAGGTCTTCATGGAACCGTTCAACTTCAGCTTCTTCAGCATTACTGGTTGGGGCATAGACTTGGATTACTGTGATATTGAATGGTTTGCCCTGGAAACGAACAAAGATCATTCTGTCGTTTTTGAGATTGCATCCAAGTACTGCATTTCGGACTCTTTTGTTGACCATGATGGCTACTACATTTCTTCTGAGGGATTCCGGCCCGCAGTAGTAGATATAATGGTCATCTGAGTTAAATTCACCCATTCCAATCCATTTTAGTTTGCTGATTCCTAGAATGTCGGCATTCACTCTTGCCATCTCTTGTTTGACCACTTCCAATTTGCCTTGATTCATGGACCTGACATTCCAGGTTCCTATGCAATATTGCTCTTTATAGCATCGGACCTTGCTTCTATCACCAGTCACATCCACAGCTGGGTATTGTTTTTGCTTTGGCTCCATCCCTTCATTCTTTCTGGAGTTATTTCTCCACTGATCTCCAGTAGCATATTGGGCACCTACTGACCTGGGGAGTTCCTCTTTCAGTATCCTATCATTTTGCCTTTTCATACTGTTCATGGGGTTCTCAAGGCAAGAATTCTGAAGTGGTTTGCCATTCCCTTCTCCAGTGGACCACATTCTGTCAGATCTCTCCACCATGACCTGCCCATCTTGGGTTGCCCCACAGGCATGGCTTAGTTTCATTGAGTTAGACAAGGCTGTGGTCCTAGTGTGATTAGATTGACTAGTTTTCTGTGAGTATGGTTTCAGTGTGTTTGCCCTCTGATGCCCTCTTGCAACACCTACTGTCTTACTTGGGTTTCTCTTACCTTGGGCATGGGATATCTCTTCATGGCTGCTCCAGCAAAGTGCAGCTGCTGCTCCTTACCTTGGACGAGGGGTATCTCCTCACTGCCGCCCTTCCTGACCTTCAATGTGGGATAGCTCCTCTCGGCCCTCCTGCGCCCGCGCAGCCACGGCTCCTTGGACGTGGGGTTGCTCCTCCCAGCCGCCGGGAAGTCGCTAATCTCGTGGTTAAGTCGCTACTCCCTGACAACTTTGTATTCAGCCCTCTCTCTCTCTCCTGATTGACCCTTCTGAATGTCTCGTCCATTTCTTCTGTAACCCTGACTGATGAAACTTTTATCTACATTGTGTCATACAAACCATCTTCATGGAGTCTCTTCCAAATTGTTTAAACTACAATTTCATTATTAAGATTAGACTGAAACTGTGGATTCTACTGTAAAGAGTTAACACTCCTTTTTCTAAAGTGCAGGCAGGAATTTAGAGAGAAATGCCAATTGCCTAAAGACATCAGTTCTTCTTCATCCAAACTGTAATTAGACTTTGAATAATCTTCTTTGACATATAAAATCACATCTTTTTAACGAAAAGAATTCTTAGATTGAGTGCTTTAGACGTCAATAGGAGTAAAGAAGGGTTCTAAATTAAGACTTGAAACCTTTAAAACAGACAGGGGGAAGAGACCAAAGTGTCTTTGTGTTAACCGATTTTTTTTTTTTTTGCATTACTTCTCTTAATGGTGTTATTATTATTAATAATAATAGATAACAATTATTGAATGCTTAGCTTATATCAGTGACCTGTTTTGGGTGCTTAGCATATATTAGCTCATTAAACACCCTCAACAAATCTGTGAGGTAAGAATTGGTATTATCATCCTCACTTTAAAAAGAGGAAATGAGATATGGAGAATTACATAACTTACTCAACATAGCACTATATGTTGCTACTTTCAGTGGGTTTTGCTACCCACTGGTTTAGCTACCCACATGGTTTACCAACCATGGTTGCTAAACCATGGTTCTTGCCCAGAAGAATCACATATACTGATACTTTTAAAAATTAAAAACCGTTTTTATTACTACTCCTATATTGCTAACTGACTTCCAAATATCTGTAGACCCAGACGAAATAATCATTGAGTCTTGCAATTCTTTTTTTTAACATGGAAGTTTGTTCCAAATCATAAATTTCTTACCCTGAGAATTTCAGCAAAAGATGCTTACATTTCTGAACATTTCTTTCAAGAAATGCGTCCACATGTATTTGTTGTGTTGGGGCTGTTGCCGGCACAATGGGAAAAAGCAGACGCTTAAACATCATTTCAAAGTTAAATTAATGGGAATAACTTAATGTGAAAAAATCATCTTGCTTAAAATTAATTTGGGCAATCTGTATGCGTGTGCTTAACAGTGGCAGCTTGTGAACCTTTTAATCATGAAGCACGATATATTATAAAAGCACTAAAAAAGAATATATTGAGAGTATAAATCCTTAGAAAATCTAAACTGTGAACACATGTCTCCTTAACATGCGTCTATGTTCTAACCTAGTTACTCGAGTTATAGTCCATGGTCCAAAATCCCTGATACTTGTGTGTAACCGTGGAAACATAATTAACTTTCCCTTTCAACCTATTTCAGGCAAATCATAAGCCAAAGATTTAACTTGAAAGCCAGATGGTTACCAGCAGCTCAACTGCCTGGTGGTGAGATTAAAACTACACAATCAGAACTTACGTTTCCAGGTACTGGTGGTGACTAAGACAAATTTTTCTGCCAAAAGAGTTCTTGCTGCTAAAAACAAGTTAAAGGTACGAAACACACACACATACACACGTTAGTTTAAACATTCATTTTTAAATCCTTGTTATATCATCGAACTACTAAATATTATTGACAGATTTTTTTTTCATCCCAACATTTTGGTCACAGTGTAACTCTGAAGACACTCACATACAAATGCACTTATCATGATTATAGATGGAATAATGTGCTTAAAGAGACTAGGCCAGAGTATTCGAGAGGATCTTGAGTATTATGTACTTCAGAAAGTGAAGTCAATAAAGATGAAATGATTAGCAAATTTATTAATGGAGTGCCATTTTCTCCCATATTGATAACTACAATTATTTCCTGTTTTTGCTCAACCTTTTTAAATTTTCTGGTCTTTGGGGCTTTTCACTACATGGAGATATTACTTGTGCTTGAAAATCCAAATCTGAATCCATATGCCATGGGTGCAGGTAAGACATAAACTAATCGTGTGCTCAGTTGCTCAGTCATGTCCGACTCTTTGCAACCCCATGGGCTATAGCCCACCAGGCTCCTCTGTGCATGGGATTCTCCAAGCAAGAACACTGGAGTGGGTTATCATTTCCTTCTCCAGGGGATCTTCCCAACCCAGGGATTGAACTCTTGTCTCCTGCATTGGCAGGTGGATTCTATAGCACTAGCACCACCTGAGAAGACAAGCTAATCATGTAAACTAACAAATGATCATTCTCACCAGCTTTCATCAGGCAAGTTCCCCAATTAATGATGTGTTCATTGTTCTTCTCTATTAAACAAGATTAGTTTCTTTTCCAACTTTACACTAGAATATAATTAACGTTTATTCAGAGGTTCAAATGTATGAACTCATTTATCCTAATAACGCCTCGGTGGGAAGAAAATGTTTCATTTCAACCAAATTTCAACAATGATAGCCCAAGAGACAGAGCTAATGACTACCCAAGGTCAAGTCAAGGTCAACTGGCCAAATCTAGAGTCAGAATTTGTGGTCTCAGTTCCCAATTAATCTATGGGAACAGTACTAAGATTTTGACAATAGTACCAAGAATGTGTCAGGATTAGATGATCAGAGTTGCCAATCTTTAACCCATGTCCTTTAATATTCATTATTGAGAAAAAAATGTGAACTGGAACTCTGCATGGACTTGGGAAATCTTTATTGAATGCATGATTTAACTATTGAATCTTTAACTTAATTCATCAATCACTAATCTCTGAATATCCATTGGAATCCCTGAATATTCACTGGAAGGACTGATGCTGAAGCTGAAACTCCAATACTTCGGCCACCTGATGTGAAGAACCAGCTCATTGGAAAAAACCCTGATGCTGGACGGACTGAAGGCTAAAGGAGAAGGGGGCAGCAGAGGATGAGATGGTTAAATAGCAACACCAACTTAATGGATGTGAGTTTGAGCAAACTCCAGAAGACAGTGAAGGGCAGGAAAGCCTGGTGTGCTGCAGTCCATGGGGTTGAGAAGAGTTGGACATGACTTAGCAAATGAACAGCAACAACAAAAACAAATCTCTTTTCAGTGCTTTTGTTCTGTATCTTCATATTTTTTTCCAAAATAGATGGGTAAACACTAAGTGCTAAATCCATTTTTTTTTTTTGGAGGAAAAAAAATTAATGCTTGGCACAATTTAATGAAAAGCAAGTATAGAAAACATCCATAAAAATCACAAAGTAAGTTAAACAGTGTTCCCACTAACATCAAGTTATGGTTAACTGAAAGAGAGGAAGCTTGCAGAGGGGGGTTAAATGTATATGCACAATGTCTTATTCCTTTAAAAAAAAATTGGAGATCAGAAACAAAAGATCAAATCTACTCAGTCTGATTGATGGGCTCTCTTGGTGTTTGTTGTATTATTTTGACATGGGCAATATTTCATGTTTTAAAACTTTAGTAAAACAAAGTTTCTAAATTTCAGTAATGGGAAGATCACTTCTAGAGGACAAAAATTGACAAAGTTCTAAAACAAGTCTGCAGACCCAGTTAGAGAAAACAATGAAATAGAGTACTTTCAGAAAGAATAAAGTTAAAAACACAATTTGTTTTACCTGTCTGTTTCAGTGACTTATCTCTGCCTCTGGAGTTCAGGATGCCAGAAGTTTGTCCTCATCTAATAATTGTAACTTGGGGATTTGATTGCTACCTTATTTATACTTATTCCATTCTTGGGTAATTCTTAGGCCTTCAAGTCTTTCGGGGGCTCCCAATTAACTTGAATCTGTTCAGTATCCCTTAAAAATTAGGTACAAATAAGAAAAGGATATTTAGGAACCATGAGCCTAGCTTTCTGCTATTGTCAGCATTTTGATGTGATATTTGGGAATTTTTAATACACAGCTTAAAGAAGAAGGAAGAAAAAAAGGTACAAAAAGGAGATGTAGGAAGGACAGGAGGTAGAGAAGAATGAAAAGAATGAAAAAGAAAATTAAAGAAGCAGATGGAAAAGGAGAAGGAAGAAAATAGGAAGAGGAGAGAAAGTCAGGGAATGGAGAGGGTGGCAAAAAGAAAAATCATTAAAAAAAATAGTTATTTTTGGAGGCCAGATTATTTTATGGTAGAAAAAAGAGGAGTGAGAAAACTTCCCACTCTTCTTTGTATATATGCCAGTGTATAAAGGACTATTCTATACACAATTGCCTACAGTCTTATAAACAAATTTTTTTAAATGTATACCTATGTCCATCCGGTAGTTAAGACTCCACACTTCCACTTCAGGAGGTGTGAGTTCGATCCCTGGTCGGTGAAGTAAGGCTGAAAAAAATTTTTTTAACGTACGTGCCCTGACATTTTCACTACTTGGACTCTACTTCCTAGTGTTAGTCACTCTTTGTGACCCCACGGACTGTAGCCCACCAGACTCCTATGTCCATGGAATTCTCCAGGCAAGAATACTGGAGTGGGTTGCCATTTCCTTCTCCAGAGGATCTTCCCAAGCCAGGGATCGAACACGGCTCTCCCGCACTCTTTGCCCACTGAGCCACTCTACTTCCTAGAAGAATGTAATACATGAAATCAGAATCCATCTCATTCTTTATTCCCTTAGATAAGTGTGTAAAGAACTATTTCCTCAATTTCAACAGGATTAGGAAATTAGCCAAAATTACTGACTGCTGAGAACACCATGCTGACAAATTTAACATTTCAGAGCTGATAAAGGTCGGCTATGAGTCCCTTCTAAAACCCTGGCAGAGGACTCAGTAATGTGTTTACATGTCTTCTGTTTATGTAAAATTTGTAAAAGAGATTTTTGTATCCATTTTCTCTAAAAGGAACCCCGAAATTTGTCTGAGCTCCAGGCCCCACAAAATTTGGATCTGTCATGGATTAGGTTATTCAAGGAGACTGTCAAATCTGCTTTAGGAATTCTAAAAGAAGAAAATTGTGCAAAATAGTTCTGGAAGCTCTTTATATGTGGTCCTGTCTAAATACAAGGGGTGCTTAGAAACTTAGGGGACTTCTCAAAGTCTTTTCCAGACCCTTGAGACTAGGGATATTTTTTTCAAGTCATGCAATCAAAAAGCGTATTTGTTATGAAGCAGTTCAAAATATAGGCTTATATTATTACTTACCTCTGTTGCTCTATTTCCCACATTTTGAAGATGGATAGCTAAGGAGAGATGGACAGATAGACATAGATCCCCAGGACACTTTCAAGTGCCTTCTCCTTTTCTGTAACAAATTGTGCAGTGTTTCAGTCTTTGACATTTCACTATAAAAGCCCATCCAGAGAAAGCTTGTAATCCATAAGGCTGTATCAGGTACCACAGCATCATGGTGGCACACAATACCAGGACTACTATAATCCCAGATACCTGTGCTCAGTGAGTGGGTGGTGATGAATAAAGTGAAAGGTTCAATACTTTCATTTACTTGAATGCTAAAAATGGCGTTCTAAGCAAGTGAACTTACTCTAACCACAGCAACCCTCAAACAATACTCTCCTTAGCTACACCTTCAGGCTTAAAATAATTCACACGACTCTGGTGGGCACGGTTTTCAAGGGGAGGAACGCAAAACCTAAAGGAAGCTGAGTTCTAGACCAGGCATGGCCAGAAAAAGGCACTAATCCAACTATTCCTCTTTCCTATCCTGGGGCAGACATCAATAATCAATCATCAGATTCTTCTCCTATGTTCCAGGGAGCCATTACCAATTGATCCATGTGGACACGTGAAATAAAACTTAAGTGAATAAACCAGGTTTAGACCAAGCACACAGAGTGAGTCAGGAGACAACAAGGAAATAGAACTACTGTCCCTTCCCTACTCCCACCCACTCAACTGCTTCTTATTATGATACCTCTTTTCATATGACTTCATTCTCACAAAGACTCTTCTTCCAGAAAAATAAGGCATTTATCCAGGTTATGAGTAAAACCCCTCTCTTTCCTGGTGACACGTTGAGAGTGGTGATGACTGAGAATCCTGTCTTCATGCTTGACTCTTCACTCATGACCTCAGCAAACGTCTCCACTCACTCCCCTGGGGCCCGTACTCCAGGCGTGGACTCCAGCTTTCTCTGGCTCAACACACGGCTGGACACCATCTGTCTAAACACGGAATCCCTCAGCCCACATCCCCACATTGCTCATGCTCTGCCTCTTCAACTGTCTGCGGCTTGGGCCTTGGCAAACACCAGAGGAAAACTATCCAGGACTCTACCTGTGTTTTGAAGAGAGTTTAACCGTGGAAAAGGCAATGTTTCATAATAAGCGGGCTTTTCATCTTCTTGGAGGAGGCGTCCCTTTCATCACATTCTGTTCTCAGAGCAACAGGTGAAGACAGAGAAGGAAATGGATGACTTTGAAGGGGGAACTAATCAAATAATAGTGATGGATGCATAAGTCTGTCTTTTAGCTTAGAAAGTGCTTATGGGAAGTACTTGGCACCACAAAGTGGTGAGCAAGGAGCAGAGTTCCATGTTTCCCTCATGTTCTTAAAGCTTGCCACAGCACAGGACCCAGGGGTCACCACCCATGGGCTACCTGGGGACACATTTTGTGACACTGTAAGCTTTTTTTTTTTCACACCTGGCAGCAAGAATTTTGAGAAATACCTATTTGTTTCCATTTTAGTGACTTTAGGCTGACCAACATAACAGTGGTCTCTAACCAACTCAACTAACTCAATCACTCAAAAGTAGGCAGTGAATGATCAGAGCCCTTGCCCTCCCCTTCTGGCCGCACCTCCATGCTAACAGTACACAAACCCTGGACACAAGGAGGAAGCTGGGTGAGGCTGAGGATGAGGCATGCTGACCAGGGGAAATGACTCCCTTCTCAACAATCTTGCTGACTCTTTCATTTCTTCATCAATTTATGTAGTTAACGTATATTTATTGCATCCCTGACTTAGGGCTTGCCAGGTGGCTCAATGGTAAGGAATCTGCTTGCCAATGCAGGAGCCCCAGGAGATGCAGTTTCGATCCCTGGGTTGGGAGGAACTCCTGGAAGAAAGCATGGCAACCCACTCCAGTATTCTTCCCTGGAGAATCCCATGGACAGAGGAACCTGGTGGGCTACAGTCCCTGGGGTCACAAAGAGTTGCACACGACTGAAGCGACTGATCACTCAACTCAACTCACTAGTCTTGACTAGGGCCAGGGCTACGTTCCAATTACTAAAATAAAAATAAGTCTGAAAATTAGGTGTAGACATTCTTGCTTCTTGATCATGTAATGTAAATAGCAGGTAAGTACATACATATTCTTCATTCAACCCTGTGATACAAGTGTTAGTCTCATCTTTTGCCAAGTGACAAAACAGAGACTCCAAGAGGTTATACAGCTCAATCTATGTCTCAAGATTAAAATGTGCCCCAATGGATCTGAACCCAAGCCTGTCCTACCATACTGCCTCAACCATCACAACTGAGTGAAAGAAACGAACATATATATGCACGTCTGCCTGCTTAGTCGCTCAGTTATATCTGACTCTTTGCGACCCCATGGATGCAAAGGCTCCTCTGTCCATGGGATTCTCCAGGCAAGAATACTAAAGTGGGTTACCATTTCTTTCTCCAGGGGATCTTCCTGACCCAGGGATCGAACCTACGTCTCCTGAACTGCAGGCAGATTCCTTACCATCTGAGCCACCAGGGAAGCCCAAATATGTATGTATGCATGTATATACATATATATATGTCAAGGCTATGGTTTTTCCAGTAGTCATGTATGGATGTGATAGTTGGACTATAAAGAAAGCTGAGCACTGAAGAACTGATGCTTTTAAACTGTGGTGTTGGAGAAGACTCTTGAGAGTTCCTTGGACTGCAAGGAGATCCAACCAGTCCATCCTAAAGGAAATCAGTCCTGAGTGTTCACTGGAAGGACTGATGCTGAAGCTGAAGCTCCAATACTTTGGCCACCTGATGTGAAGAACTGACTCATTAGAAAAGACCCTGATGCTGGGAAAGACTGAAGGCAGGAGGAGAAGGGGACGACAAAGGATGCAATGGTTGGATGGCATCACTGACTCAACGGACATGACTTCGGGTAAACTCTGGGAGCTGGTGATGGACAGGGAGGTGGCGTGCTGCAGTCCATGGGGTCGCAAAGAATTGGACATGACTGAGTGACTGAACTGAACTGAATATATATTGCCTTCAAAGGGATTAATGCTATCACGCAGGTGTGGGTTATCATGCTGTGGGAGAGTGTGGTTGAGAGTCACTTTCTGTTCAGGGACTTCTGACCCTCATTTGGTCCTTGTGAGGAGTAAAATATGGACAATTCCTAACATAGGAATCAGAACCCTGTTTTCTTATTTTAGAAGAGCACACAGTTGTCAAAGCAGCCACACCTGCCCAGGTTAATGGTCTGCACTATGGTTTCAGTTTAGACCCCTTCAGCTCAAATGTCACCTCCATTAGATGGCTGCTGTAAGAAACTTAAAAGGACTGTCAATCCAGGAAGCTCAACTGCATCAAAAAGCAAGTCACTCAAACAGAAATCTGGACTGAGTAACCATCACGATATCACTTTTACAAAGGCCATGGGAGAAGCAAAAGTATTGAAACTTACAAGAATATAGCTGATCAATATTTTATTAAGTCTGCCAGGACAAACATATAAATAATTTTTAAAGAACTGAATTACAGTAATGAGTTTTCTTGGCCATGCTCATTTTTAAAAATGCATCAACATAATAAGAAAAGGGACTCGGGAATTACCCCGGGGGGTCCAAGGGCTAAGTCTCTAGGCTGTCAGTGCACTGGACCCAGGCTTCAATCCCTGGTCAGGGAAACAGATCCCACATGCTGCAACTCAAGATCCCACATGCTGCAAGGAAGAGCAAAGATTCCAAGTGCCACAACTAAGACTCAGCACAGCCAAAATAAATACATTTTTTTTTAAAAAAAAGAAAAGGGACTCATACAAATAAATGGGCAACTAAATCCTTTTACTATCGTGTTATCATTATAAAACTCCTAACTCTGGAAGGTCTCCTCATCACTTTGTTTTTTTTTTCCCATACATGGAGGAAAATGATAGCCAAGTAGGTGTTTCTCTGGGGACTAAGGTGGGACCTGTATACTGAGCACAGACCTCAGAAAGAAAAAAAAGAAAAAAAAGCACTGTATTTCTGTGAAAGGGCAAGCACAATACAGCCATTCAGTTCAGTTCAGTTCAGTACAGTTCAGTCGCTCAGTCGTGTCCGACTCTTCACAACCCCATGGACTGCAGCACACCAGGCCTCCCTGTCTATCACCAGCTCCCGGAGTTTACTCAAACTTGTGTCCACTGAGTCGGTGATGCCATCCTACCATCTCATCCTCTGTCGTCCCCTTCCCCTCCCGCTTTCAGTCTTTCCCAGCAACAGGGTTTTTTTAAATGAGTCAGCTCTTCACATCAGGTGGCCAAAGTATTGGAGTTCAAGCTTCAACATCAGTCCTTCCAATGAATATTCAGGACCGATCTCCTTTAGAATAGACTGGTTGAATCTCCTTGCAGTCCAAGGGACTCTCAAGAGTTTTCTCCAACACCACAGTTCAAAAGCATCAATTCTTCAGTGCTCAGCTTTCTTTACAGTCCAACTCTCACATCCATATGTGACCACTGGAAAAACCATAGCCTTGACTAGACGGACCTTTGTTGGCAAACTAATGTCTCTGCTTTTTAAAATGCTGTCTAGGTTGGTCATAACTTTTCTTCCAAGGAGTAAGTGTCTTTTAATTTCAATATAGCCATACCACTGCAAAATGAAAGTACCTGATTCCGAAAGGTTTGCTTTTCTATGCTGTCATCATGAGGCAAGGGATTCCTTGCTTATTCTCCATTCCACATTCTCAGTTGGTACTTTTTGACTGGCAATATTTATTTTCCTTTTAGTCCTGGGGAAAAAAACAATAAAATAAAGGATCAGATGTTAGTCCCGTGGGTGAATTGAATAAGGGCGTCAAAAAGCACTCGCTGTAATTGGTTGCGCATCCGTCCCCGCTAGACAAGGGCGAGGCCAGGACGGAAGTTCCAGCCTGTGGCTCACTTGCTGTCGAGCTGTGTAGCTAAATTGGCTTCACCCGCCTTCTCAATCCGTTGACTCAGCTGCAGCTGTTTAGACACTGTCTGTCCCCACAGCAGGCGCCAGCCCGGGGCTCCTGCTAAATGGCTGGAGTGGCCAGCAGCAAAGCCACTCTCAGCCCCCTCCTCTAGTAAGGAAAGAGCCCGTGATCACAGGCTGAAAGGGAGGGTTGAACTGAAGCAGTGTTTCTTTTTCCCAAGTGGAAAAACTGAATAACCCGTGTTTGTTTCTTGGCTATTTTAGGTAGGACAGAATGCTTATTATGAAGTTGATTTCACAACTTTTTGGACACGTTTATACAATAGAAGCATTTCTATGGAATCTGGTTTTTTTTTTTTTTTTCTTAACAAAAGATTTTCCCCCTCCCTCTAAATATTGATGGCTGACATCTGGGGTTTTCCCATATTTCCTCAGCCAAGCGTCTCATCCCAGCCCCACCAGTGGGTTACACGTGGTTGTTCCAAACCTTCCTGCTCAAAACTTTCCAGGCCCAGGACTTATCCTTGAGGGACCTCACTCAGAACATTCTCTAGCTGAGCCATCCACAGGTCCATCTGACATATTTTGGCTCTCAGACCACCCCTGGTGTTGCAGGAAACCACAGCTAAGCACCCCGACTCACAGATTATGGGGACCAGTTTGCACTGAGCTTCCTTCTTTGGTAGCTTGTCTAACTTTCCCTCATCCCCCACCTCCAACAGGCAAGCCTCTGCTCCTGCTGTGCAAAGGAGCCTGGCATGACAGTATTTGCTTGACCCCCTTGCAAAGTGGCCATCTGTCCTAGACTCGGCTTGACCTCAGAATTTCCTGCCAATGCGATTCTGTCATTTACTTTCTGGTTTACAATCAAGAGTAAGGGTCATGACTGAAATACACCTTGGTCCTCTGCAAAAGAACCTGAAAGTAATGTTATCCTAGAACCTACGTACATAATTAATCAAGAATAGAATATCGGATAAAATTAAAATGGTAAAAAGAAGCTATAGTCAATGCTTATTTTTCATTAGCAGGGCCTTGCTATCACAGAAAGAGATTATTTCATCAAAGAGTCTTGTGGGCTGTGTCCTAGGATGGTAAATTGCACATTTTTTAGTGTTTATCTGATGGTATGTTCTAGAATCTTTGATTAAAAGATGGTAGAAGAGTTGTTACAGGTTATTAGCTAAGTTACTGCAAAACAAGGCATGTAAGGAATTGCTAAGTGAGTCTTTAGAGAAAGTTGACAAGCAACATGTTTTGATTTTTCTTTGGGTGCCTGGCTCTAGTCTGAAAGAGTAAGTAGGGGCTTAAATCAGTTGGGAATGATCCATTCCTGACTCCTGTCCATCCATCACACCTTATATCTAATCCAATATGGTCCATGGAATTTTCTAGGCAAGAATATTGGAGTGGGTTTCTTTCTGACCCAGGGTCAGTGATCTTTCTGACCCAGGGACTGAACCTGCATATCATGCGTCTCCTGCTTTGATAGGCAGATACTTTACCACTGTGCCACCAGAGAAGCCCTGTCCTTGACTCCTCTGTGTCCACCATGCCATATATCTAATCCAATATACTCCATTTCCACTGCCACCATCTCATCCATCATTTTTCCTGTAGACTAAGTCTACAGCTACCTACAGGTCTCCCTACTTTAACTCCTCTCTTCATTCCATCTGTTGTCCACCTGCAGCTTTTTATCCGGTGCAGCAAACATCAGATCACATGACATGCTCTTCAAATGCCTGTTTCCACTGTCACTCCCACAGGACACCTAACTTCTTCTGATTTTTCAGTTCTTAGCTTAAACATCATCATCTTCTCTAAGTAGAGGCTCCTTATTATTCTGTCTCATTGATCATTCTTTATTGCTTATTTGGTGGCTTTCCAATTCCCTCTATAGCATGTAGCATCCACAGGGCAGAGAGCATACTTGCTTGTTCACCAGTGGGTACCCCAAACCTAATAGGTCAATTAGTCTGTATTAGATACCCAATAAATATGTTGGATGAATGACAAAGAAGAACTTGAATTGCGTGTTGATGGTAAAAAGGATCTGGCATTCAGAGATAGAGGTAATTCATGGTGGCAAACAGAAAGGTGAAGATGAAAAAATGGAAGAGAAAAAGAGAAGTGAGAATTATGAGGGCTTTGGGAGCAGCCCAGAACGCAGAAGAAATGGTTAAGGAGCAGTGGGTTGTAGTCCAAGTGAAGTCCACAGATACAGTGGGTCTTTTTGTTGCCTGGAGTTCATCCTCTGGTCTGGTGCTGTCTATCCTACACGGGTGCCATCAACCTGGACCTCATATAAGCTAGAGTGACCATTCCCGGAGAGAATGCCATGATCGGTGTTCGAAAACACGTGCGCACTATTCTACGTTTTGAGACATTTCACATCCAAAGGATGATATTCTACATTTAAGAGAAATGTTCCTTACATACCTCACAGGGTTGCTCTATAAGGGATTTACAAAGAAGGTCTGAAATAAACATTTCAAAAGCCCTTCAGAATGCAAATCCCTACACTCAGGAAATGACATGAAAAGAGTGGTTTCTGGCTACGGTAGTGATATATAACCCAGCCGTTTACTAGAAGTATGGGGTTGGAGGTGAGAACTAGCTGGGGACTTGAAGTGTCACTGAGAATCCATTTAATTCTCTACCTCTGTTGCTGACATGGAATTAAAACACCAGAGCAACAGAATACCCCATTTCTTAAAAGTCTCTGGGGAGGAATAAATTACGGTGTTTATGGTAAATCTGATCTTTGTCACAGGATCTCCAGCCTTATTTCAACACATTAATTCTATAGTAAAAAAGGCCAGGTGGATGCGAAACAATCCTCGCATTCACGAGTGTTTCAGATCTCAGCCAAGTCTGCACTGATTTGATTAAACGTTATCTCACACCCAAGGGACTGGGTGCAGATGTTGGTCAGGAAAGTGAGATGGGCCTGATGGTGTTGGGTTGGGTTTCTTAGGACAAAGGAAAGTCCTTGACCCAGGAAAAGAAAAGCTAATGACAAAACCGTAGAGGAACAATCTTGGCCTTTATCCCTGTGGTTTGAAAGGGCAGGAATGGGAGAGTAATGTTGGCTTAGTTCCTAAAGTGTTCATTAAGCTCCAGAGAATGGCACTGGAATTTTAAGTACAGTATTGTGTGAGTTGTTCACCTGTAGGAAATTGTAGACATGTCTAACAATACCTAAATTGCTTATTCTTTTCAGCTCGCTGACTAATGGTTCACCATTCCACTCCAGTATGTTCTTTTTTTTTTTTTTTCCAGTATGTTCTGACGTGGGTATGCCAGCAATCAGAGAACAGCAAAGAACACATCCCAAGATCAGGAGGGTCTAATCCAGAGAGCTATGTGAAGGAATACTAAAAAACTAAGAGGCTTTAATGATCAGGCTTTAAGGTTTGAGATGCTGCATTCTTGCAGTGTTTCAGGGCTAGACAAGTGATCTGGTGTCAATAAGCATGTTAAGAATGTATAGGGAAGGGCTTGGAATAATATAAGGGCAGAGAGTGAGACAATCCTGGCCAAATAAGTCACATCTCTGTTTTGGAAGTGTGGATTAAATATCAAGGACCAGCACCCAGAGCATCATATTTTGACCCCAGAGACAATCAGTCTCAAAAATGCCCTGTTTCCAAGTCCAAGTCCAGCATCTGCTGGGAGAAGATTGCTTCCTCTTTTACCTCTGAGGGAGAGGAAGTAGAATGGAGACACTGCCCTGGTCATCCATTAGCTGTAACAGGGTCTGCTCATGGGCTGCAGATTATCACCTCCATTCATGTATCTCCTGTTCATTAGTAGACTTAACTATCTTTCCAGAAGCACACAGATCCCCTGGCTCCCACTTGAACACCTCCACAATTTCCCCCCCAAACCCAATAAACTAGCAGCTCAAGAACTCCAGCTCCAGAGTGTGTGTGTGTGTGTGTGTTAGTCGTTCAGTCATGTCCGACTCTTTGTGACCCCATGGACTGTAGCCAGCCAGGCTCCTCCCTCAGTCCATGGAATTTTTCAGGCAAGAACACTGGAGTTGGTTGCCATTCCCTTCTCCAGGATCTTCCCGACCCAGGGATCGAACTTGGGTCTCCTGCATTGCAGGCAGATTCTTTACCATCTGAGCCACCTGGGAAGCATGTCAAAAGAAAATTTTATTAATAAAAAATCATTAACAAATATTTCATACCCTGGAGGCTGGCACATTACAGTAGATTAAGGTCCCAGCCCATTAAGTTCTCACAGCAAGTATTATCTAATGTCACTTCATCTCTTAGCAAATATTCCTGGCAAAGTCTTCATTTCTGTCTGTATATGGCCAGTGATTACTTCTACTTGCAGGGACTACAGCTCTAGGAAAATGGTATCAAAGCAGGGAGTCCCTTCACCAAATGATGAGCCTCTGGTGGGCATAGGAGAGCATGTCCTCTATATACAGAGGCTGCCTTTGCCTGTTGAGAATCTTAGGCAGAACAGAGTTACTATCTTTTATGACCTATTCCCTCCACCTTTGGGAACATGGGGCAAATGTTGCCCAAGATGGGTTACAGGATAGGTGACTTTATCACATAGGCTTTTCTGATGAAGTTCTAAACATTGGCTGTCTTGGTCTTGGATCCATGCCCTCCTCGAGGGGATCTTCCCAACCCAGGGATTGAACCTGCATCTCTAATGTCTCTCGCATTGGCAGGCAGGTTCTTTACCACTAGTACCACTTGGGAAGCCCTAGACCTCTCTAGTGCTGAGAAAAATGAGGCGTGAGCAGCAATCAGGAAAGTAACAATTAGCTTAGGACTGGTTATCAGCTAATACCCAAGCTGTGTAGGAACCTGGTATACACTGTTTCCTTCCTTGACATCTAATTTTAATTGCCTTATATGTCTTAATTTACCCCATCAATATATTTTTAATTTTTTAAACTGTTATAAATAGTATTGTTCTTTTTCCCTTTATTGCTAAACTGCTTTATTTCCCATTTTTATTTATTTGACTGTGCCAGGTCTTAGCTTTGGCATGTGGGAGCTCGTTCCCTGCCCAGGGATCAACCCAGGCCCCCTGCATTGGGAGCGTGGAGTCTTAACCGCTGGACTACCAGGGAAGTCCTCCCATCAGGCTTCTTACTCACTTTGTGGAATGGAACCCAGGTCCTGTTTTTTAGGGAAAGTGTCCAAATTAAGTTTCTCAGTTAGTGGGATTGGGTTTGTGTCAGCTCCGATTGCAGGCTTCTCACCTTTATTCGTACAACATGTATTTAGGTAAAACAAGCACAAGAGATACACATTACCTTTTAAGAGACATTCCTATTGGCTCCCACCCACATGCACTCAATTTTTCTCCACTCACAAACCTTTAGGTTACCTTTACCCTTTGAACTGCCATCTAATCTCTTCTCTTCTCCAGTCTCTGTATCTGGCCATTTTGGTTTTCCTCCAATTTGGCAACTTAAATTGAAGGTTGTCTTCATATCCTGACTCTCAAAGCCACAATTAGGACCTTCGAATGACCATGCACAGTAACATCAGGGTTATTTCCATTTTAAAAGTAAATTGCAAAAAAATAAAATAAAAGTAAATTGCACAATCAAAGCAGCACCCAGAGTATCTCCAGTCAACGCGCCTTCTTTTTACATCACACCTGTCACCTCTGTCTTACTAGGGGTCTTCTCCAAACAATAGTCTCCTCCCTTGTTGGAGAGAACCTGAAAACCATTATCTTTCTAGTAGGTTAATTCAGATACGAACTGTCTACCTGATTATTGTTAAAACTCAATGCTCCAAGCTTCTCCCATTCTTGCTCAATTTTCCCCTAATCTTACTCGGAACTCTTCCTGTACTATCATCTCTGTAAGATGAACCTATGTGCTTCTTGAATTTTTGTGGAAACAAAAAGTACTACATGCAAAACCATTTGAAGAAAAGCAGGGTATCATATAATACAGTGGCTCCTAAACCTTGTTGACAAGAAATCACTTCACAAGTTTTTAAAGATGGAGATTCTGGGCTTTTTATCCCACAAAATACTAATCAAGTAGGTCTGAGATGGGGTCAGGGAATCTGTATTCTTACAACAATCCCCCTACCTCAGGCCAAATAATTCTGACTACCAGCTGGGTTTGGGATCCAGCTTAAGCTGTTATTACATTTCCAGAATAATAACTATGCCTTTCTGGGGGTTGTTGCTTTGCTTTTTTAACCTTTCTATTTTGAGGTAATCATAGATTGACTTGCAATTGTAAGAAATACAAAGGTATTCCACATACCCTTTACCTGGTTTCCTTCAATAATAACATCTTGCACAACTATAGGAGAATATCACAAGCAGGATAGTCACATTGATACAGTGCACCTATCTTGTTCAAATTGGCCAGTTTTATTTATACTCATTTGTGTTTGTGTGTGTGTATTTAGTTCCATGCAGTTTTATCAATATATAGATTGTCTGTACCACCACAGTCAAGGCACAGATCAGTCAAGATTTGTGCTTTATTTGTGATAGCCCCAAGGTGAAAACAACCCAAGTGTTGTGCTTTTATGGCCACACCTACCATCTCCCCTTCCCCCAGTAACCTCTAATCTATTCTCCAGTTCTATGAGTTTTTAAATTTAAATAATGTTACATAAGTCAAATGAAGCAGTATATGTGATAGGCTGAACAATGGTCTCCCAAAGATGTTCACATCCTAATTTCATGAACCTGTGAATACATTAGCCTACATAATAAGTATATACTTTGCAGATGGGATCATGTTAGGGATCTTGATTTTTCCTGGATTATCTGGATGAGTTCATAACCACAAAAGTTCTGTTAAGAGGGAAGCAAGAGATCAGAGATAGATAAGTAAGAGATGTAATGATGGAGATAAATAGGTAAAGATAGGTAAATAGATAAGAGATGGAATGATGGAGGTAAATTAGTAAAGATAATAGAGATAGATGATAAATAAATAGAAGTTGTAATGATGGAAGTAAATAGGTAGAGATAGATGATAGGGATAGATATATAGATAGATAGAAGATATAATGATGGAGGTAAATGGGTAGAGATAGAAGATAGATAGAGATAGATAGATAGAAGTTGTAATGACGGAGGTAAATAGGTAGAGATAGATGGATAATAGAGATAGATGATAGATAGATATATAGGAGATGTAATGATGGAGGTAGAGGGGCCACAAGTCAAAGGATGTAGATATCCTCCAGAAGTTGAAAAAGTCAAGGAAATGGATTTTCCCTTAGAGTTTCCAGAAGGAATGAATCCTGTCAACACCTTGACTTTTTAAAGCTTTAGAGATTGATTTCTGTAAGCTGTAAAATTAAAATTTTGTGTTGTTTAAGTCACTAAGCTTGTGACAATTTGTTGCAGCAGCAACTTAAAACAAATACAGTCTGTAACATCTGGAGATAGTCACTTCTCCTCCGTATAATTCCCTTGAGATTTGTCCAAGCTGTTGTGTGAGTAGAGCCTATTCCCTTTCATTGCTGGGTAGTGGTCCATGGCGCTGATGTCCCACCATTTGTTTATCCATTCACCTACTGAAGAACACTTGGGTTGTTCCCACTTTGGGTGGGGCTGTTACAAATAATGCTGCCATTAACATTTATGTGGGCTTCCCAGGTGGCTCAGTGGTAAAGAATCTGCCTGCCAAGCAGAAGACACCGTTTGGAGAGAGCCTCTGGAGAAAGAAGTGGCAGCCTACTCCAGTATTCTTGCCTAGGAAATCCCATGGACAAATGAGCCTGGAGGGCTACAGTCCATGGGGTCACAAAAGAGCTGGACACAACTTAGTGACTAAACAACAACAACAAACATTCAAGTATGGGTTTTAGTGTGAAAAGAAATTTCATTTCTCTGGGATAAATGCCGAAGAGTGCAATTACTGGGTCACGTGGTAATTAAATATTTCATTTTATAAGAAACTGCCAAACTATTTTCCAGAGTGGCTGTACCATTTTAAATTCCCACCAGTAATGTGTAAATGATCCATCATCCTTTGGTGGTGTCACTATGCTTTTTCTTTTTAAAATTTTAGTCATTCTGAAAGGTTTGTAGTAACATCTTATTTGGGTTTTAATTTTCATTCCCTAATAGGGACTGATGCGGAGCATCTTTGCATGCATGTACCTGCCTGTAAATCCCCCCCTGGTGAAATGTCTGTTCTTGTGTTTTGCATATTCTCTAATTAAATTATTTGTTTTTTTCACCATCAATTGTTAAGAGTACTTTATATGGTTTAGATGTTAGCCCTTCATCAACATGTGGTTTGCCAATATACTTTCTTAATCTGTACCTTGTATTTTCACCCTAATAGGATATTTAGCAGAGTAAAACTTTTAAATTTTGATGAAGTCCATTTTATCAGTTCATCCTCTTAGCACCAAGTCTAAGAACTTTTTGCCTAGCTTTATATTCCGAAGATTTTTCTAAGTTTTTTTCTAAAAGTTTTATAAGTTTACAGTGTATTTTTAAATTAGTGATCTATTTGGAATTGATTTTTGTATAATAAATTTCAACTTTATGTTGAAGTTCAAATTTTTTAATCTATCCAATCACTCCAGCAACATTTGTTGAAAAGGCTTTTTTGCAATTTCCTCAAAAATAAATTAATAAATAAATGAAAAACAAAGGAGCACATTTGTGTGGGTCTATATCGCATTCTCTATTCTGTTCCATTGATGAATATGTCTATCCATCTGTCAATACCACATTGTCTCGATCCCTATGGCTCCATGGTGACCTTTTTTTTTTTTTTTTGGCCACCACAGACAGCACCTGGGATCTTAGTTCCCTGACCAGGACTCAAATCCACACTCCTTGCAGTGGAAGCATGGAATCTTATCCATTGGACCGCCAGGTAAGTCCCTTTGGAGTGGGGTGATTTTCTACATAGGCAATCATGTCATATGTAAGAAAGAATGTGCATTGATTATTTTGAGCCAAACAGAAAATGCTTACAGAAAACATGTAGGATTTGGGGCTAAAGAGTGCTGCCACGCTGTGGTTTTGAAAGACAAGTGATTGTTCTATGGAAGCAGAAGAGCAGAATTTTCTTTTTAAATAAGAGCACTTGTCTCTCTTCAAACACACAGGAAAAAAAAAAAAAACTGTCAGTCCCATCTCACAGATTTCCTGTGTTGAGCTGGTAACTATGTCATAAGATAAAAAGCAGGTTGACTTTGATTCCTATAGTTTGAAACTGGCCCCATCAAGTATGACTTAATGCTGTCCTCTGCTTTGTAGACAAGGAAGTATGGGCCAGCTGTGAAACTGGCCTTTCACTCTGCGTGGGCTTGTGATTTCTCCACTTTCAGTGGCATCTTTTACCATCAGAAGGGTCCCCAAGTATCAGAAGCTATGCTCATCTAACTAGTCTCTTAGGCTCTGGGGGGTGGGGATGACAGCAGAGAGCCTAATACTGAGTGTGTCTCCAGAGTCATGTCAAGAACAGAAACAAAACTCCTGACATTTAGGTTGCCCATCTAACCACCAGCCTGCGTTTCCTCCTTTTAATTTCCACTCTGTCCTTCACATAATTACATCAATGCTTCACTGTGTTTATGACGCATGGTGTGGATTAGAGAGCTGAGTGTAAAATGTTCTGCCTGAGAAAGCAATTACTTTGAACAATTGTTTCAGTTGGATTGAAAGGTGATCTTCAGCACATTAAATCCAGGTTCATATATTAGCTTCAGGGCTGTCTCCGAGAACTCAAGGGCAGGGAAACCACAAGTCCCCAGGAAGGGATTGGAACTAGGTCTTGGAAATCTGTCAGGACTCCCTCTGAGTCTCATTGCTTCTCACAAAGCCTTGCTCAAATATCGCCCCTCTCTCTTTCTCTTAACCTCTGTGTTTTTCCACTCTGGAATCCATGTGATGAGAACCATGGCCCCAGAAACATCCCCGTTACAGGCCTATCCACTGGAGATGACTGGCTCTCCCTCTCCCCCTGATTCCCAGGGAAGAGATACTGACTGGCTGCTTGGTTATCGGGTCTACACTGAGACCAAAAGTTGAGGCCAGGAGAGTGGGAACTTCCTGTACAAAAAGACTCTAAGGAATTATTAAAGGGTAAGTTGTAGGAGGCGGGGCCGGGGGGCGGGCGGTGCGGAGAGGAGGAATTCAATAAAGTTTGCACAGAAAAAAAGAGATACTAATACTTCTTTCCATCATAAACTTGGAAATCAAACTTCCCTAACTCTTTATGATGGAGAAGGCAATGGCAACCCACTCCAGTACTCTTGCCTGGAAAATCCCATGGACGGAGGGGCCTGGTGGGCTGCAGTCCATGGGGTCGCTAGGAGTCGGACACGACTGAGCGACTTCACTTTCACTTTTCACTTTCATGCATTAGAGAAGGAAATGGCAACCCACTCCAGTACTCTTGCCTGGAGAATCCCAGGGACGGGGGAGCCTGGTGGGATGCCGTCTATGGGGTCACACAGAGTCGGACACGACTGAAGCGACTTAGCAGCAGCAGCAGCAGCAACTCTCTGTGAAGTCAGTTTATTTATGAGGCATCGCAGTTGAGTTGTACCATGCTGTCAAATCTTTAAACCTAGACTCACAACCCAACAGACTGGTCACAGTTTTACTTCTACACTAAAATGGCAATATGTGAAAAATCAGAATATTAAGATTTGAAGTGGCTTAAAAAGTAAAGACAGATTTAGTGATCTGATAAAACCCTCACACCAAAGAGGAGTGCCTGGAGAATTCCATGGACAGAGGAGCCTGGTGGGCTACAGCTCCTGGGATCCTAAGAGTCGGACACAACTTAGCGCTATCTTTCTTTCTTTGTTTCTAAAACCCTCACACCAAAGAGGAGTGAAAGTCATTGAAAATTAGCATCAACCGGGGTTTTACATCTTCTTTTCCAGACTGTGTGACCTAATATAAATCCTTTAAACTTTCTGCTTCTTGATTTCTTAACTTATGAAATGAAAAAAATAACACCTATCTGATTTGTCTTCTGGTATATTTGTAAAGATCAAATCAGTTAGCATATGCTAAAAAATGCTTTATAAACTGCATGTGTGTGTGTGTATGTGTGTGTATTAGTCTCTCAGTCATGTCCAGCTCTTTGAGACCCCATGGACTGCCCACCAGTCTCCTCTGTCCATGGAATTCTCCAAGCAAGAACACTGGAGTGGGTTGCCATGCCCTCCTCCAGGGGATCTTCCCAACCCAGAGATCAAACCCAGGTTTCCCGCATTGCAGACAGATTCTCATGGGCCATTATAAAACCATAATACTGTAATCACGTTTGTCTTGAAATTTATGTTACTGAAAATAAAAACAGTAATCCTTTAAAGCATCTTGTGTTTATTTTAACACAAGGAGAGATAATTTATATAAATGTTCATATTTATTTTTAAGAGACCCTTTTCAGGTTATTTGGGACAGAAAATATTGTCATCACTTTGTTGGAGGCAAAAATGAGGGCCAAATAAAATTACTTGCCAAGCGCCACATAAATAGTCATGGAACAAGACTTTTTGGCTAGAATATGATATTTTTAAAAAAAACAGTGTCAAAACCTGGATCCAAGTCATCATCTTATTTACATTACAGGAGAAAGGTGTTTCTTAGTATCAAAAATTCCCAGGAAATGACCTCTGAGCCAGTGTAACTGGAAGATGGAAATGTGGAATTGAAGAGTTTCTCCGTGAATTTCATGGCTGACCTTGCTCTGTTTTCTCATAGCTAATGGAAAGCACCACTGTCCTTGGTAGCTTGAGCCCTCCGTACACTGATACCAGGATCCCTCCTGCTCTCCAAGTTCTGGGAGCTATGCTAAAGACCACCTCTCCTAGGATGTAATTTCATACTCCGAAGTCAAAACGCTCCCTTGGGTATATTCAAGCTTCTCCCAACTGATGCACAGATTCCAGAGATGCAAGAAGCAACAGGTACCCCCCTGATGCCTACATGTTATAGAGCGAGGAATTTGATTTCTGCAGAAAAGGCACCCATTAGAGAGCATGTTTCTGCCCATATTCTCTCAAAAGATGAGCAGAATCATATGGCACTTTTACAAATACCCCTGCAAAGAGACCCCCAAAATATGCTATTCTAGCACACCCTCAGAAGTGAGTTTACCTTCAGCTTCCTGTCTCAGGTAGTAAGGCTGAAACTGACAAAGGATTCTCCTTCCTCTGCACAGACTTCACCATGGTTGCCCTCAATCATGGCAAGCGACCTTTGTTTATTTTTCTTCTCTTTAATAACTGAAATAGCTCTGAGAAGGCCTGAAACTGGAAAAACCAAAAGCCGCTTCATTAAAAGCATCTGTTCTTCTTTATTAGGACACATCCCACAATGAAAATGCCCGAAGAATCAGCCTATGTCCATCTATTATCAACACAGGTATCCCAGATTTGTTCTGCTGGGTTACACTAATTGGAACATTATTGAGAAATACAAGTTTCCAATGAGAAGGGACTGAGAGTCTAGATAAATCACTCCACATAACATATAGTTTTTTCCTAGGATGATCATGAACAATTTATGTGTCATTTGATTTCCAAGGACAGAGGGTTTTTTGTATTACACTGAAATCTACAAAGTAAGGTACATTGATTTACAGGAAATTGTCCCTTTATACACAAATTCATCATTTACAAATACAATTTCAGGGACCAGGTTGAAGGCAAGCTTACATTTTTTTTTAAGCCAACTATGTCATCAACTGTGTCAGTATCTGTTTATAAATAGTTCTTCCCAATTTGGGGATCCAAGGTTCACAAAAATATTTGTCTTAAATCATTTCAAATAAGCTGCATAAAATTCAGTCTTAGGGCTCACTTCCAGCGAAAGCTGTATTCACTTGCATTTCATAGAAAAAGAGAAGGGTGGGTGGGGGTGGTCAGGACATAAAAGAAGTAGCCAGTTGGGAGGTTAGTGCCATTTTCCCAGGAAATGGTACTGGCTCAAACTAAAAACGAATGATGTGTGTCCCCATCTCCTTTAATATGAGAACTTTGAAAATCCCCCAGAACTTTCCATTTGCCACTCTGAGCTCACAGACAGACATTTTATTACCTAGGATATTTAATTGCAGATCTTAAAATGTCCATATGTCATGGAAGATATGAGCCCTTGATGACAGGTACTAAGACGTGTCCAAAACCTATTTTTCCAGGGCCCAGTGCCTGCGGTCCTGATTTGAGGCGAATAAACAGTGAGCACGGCCAGTGGCTTGGACAGGGCTCTTTTCTTTCAGTTTCATCTGAGATACGATTGCAGTTGAGCCAGGACATTCTCCATTGCTAATATTCCTAGCCCCAAACCTTCTACCTTTTGGTTCAGAAAGTTTTCCTTTTTAGAAGAGGACTCGAAGGTAAATGTGTTGAGAACACCAAGAAGTGGGAGCTATGTCCACCTGCTTTGACTTAGGAATGCGAAGTTATCAGAAAAGAAGACACACAGTGGCAGGAAGTGGGGATGGGGGGCTATTTTATTTCTCTTCTGTGTCTTTCCTCTTGAGTTTCAAAGAAAAATATTCACTCTCCAAAGCATGTGTAGTTCTAACAAGCTTGATGCCTTCCTGGAAGCCACAAATGATTCGAGTGTGACGGAGGAACACCGCAGTTCTGGAATTCCATGGAAGACGGCTGTGGTAGGAAAGGCATTTCCTGATACTTAACCAGGACGCTGGTGACTTAGATTTCATTTGCCTTTGCCTTGGCTAGCTGATTGTATGCTGAGATGCAGAGTGAGGGTGTCAGTCATCAGCTTTGCTTCTGAAAGCTTATTTTTCATTCACATTGACTTGAAAATAAGGTTCGATCTGGGTTGGTTTCCAAATCAGAACTTTATTATGGTTTGCTCCCCTGTGCCCTCTCTCAGCGTTTTGGAATTCAGGGTCCATCAGGCAGAGGAAGGCAGTACTGGTCCCTTTGTTTAGAATACCCAGAAAGCTCCCTCTAAGCCCACTCTGCACAGCGCACAGAGGATTCTACCAGAGAGAAGGAAAGAACCAGGGAGGCGTGTGCCCTTCCCCCACCCTGCCCGCTCTCCCCAGATACAACCATCCAGCCTGGATGCCAATGGCTTCAGCAGCAGACAGGAGGCAGAGGAGGCAGCTGCCTTGTTCTGCTTTCCGCTGCAGACAAATTGGATGGTTTGGATTCGTGACTCACTGTGTTTTACTTGGTCCTCCCCACAATCTCCTCCTGTGTATTCTAGGACCAAGTTTAAAACTGCTCATTAGGACTGTGTGTGCAAGAAGCCACCAGATAACCATTTTGGCTTAACTGTCTGTGTAATTCCAACAATCTATTTGGTCGGGGAGGAAAGAGGGGAGGCTTTTTTGTTTTAGTTTAGTTTTCTTTTTTTCTTTTTTCACTCTAGGGTTTGTTTTGGAGGGGGTAGCAGGGGGGAGGATGTGGGTTATTTTTTAACTGAATTCCATATATTCCACTTCCTTTACCCTTTTTGCTTCTCTTCTTTCTTTCTGATCCTGTCTCGCTCCTTCTGTTTACGAACTAACATAAATTTCTCTGTTGTGTTTCTTCCACCACCACCCACGATTATAGACGTTTCCTGATCTTGCAAATACTGACATTCCCGAAGATTCTCAGTGCACACCGGACATTGACCTATAGAGACGTATCACACCTCTGAGGCTTAGCATGCCCCTTGGGCTCTTCTTTCGGTTTTCAGTTTTCTTTCTTATAGATATCCTTTTCATCCTTTCTTTTGGGGTGGGACATTGGAGGTTTAGGTTTTGCATTCTTTCATTTCAAGCCTCATGTACTTTAATTCTCAACCTAACTGATGTTAACCCTGGCCCAGAATATCCTCAGATTGTTCCATTTGTTCCATGCAAACCATTTTTTTTTAAATGCATTACACTGTGTAGACACCCTAGGAGGTAAATTAGTTTCTATTTCCTTCATTTCACAGATGGGGAGCCTGGAAGCAGAGAGAGATTGAGTCTAGAGCACAAACTGGAGGTAAACAGTGATTCCAACTGCCAGCCCTTGCTTCTGGTTGCTTTCACTCAAGAGAGTCCCCTCTCTTTGGCCCATGACCCCCCAAGTTCTCCACTGAGTCCCAGCCCTAACCTTCCCTTTGTAGACCAGATTCTTCCAATTTTCACATCAGAAAATGTTTCACTCTTCCAGCCCTGAGTCCCCACTCCTTCAATGTACTGTAATACTGGGACCCCTTTTGGGTCCAGATAAAACTGTCCTTTCATTGGCTTGGGTTGGTTACTGTTTTCTGATCCCTGACCTCCTTCCTCCTATTCCAGATCCCCAAGAGCCAAAGAAGAACATGATCACTTCTGCCTGTTGATGCTTTATTTAACTTTCCTGCCAATCAAATGCTCACCATCCCTTTGAGGTCAGGACAGAAAATCTTAACTGTGGCGATTAGCCACAGCTCATCACCAGCTACAAGAACCCGCTGGAATTTTTCTCAGAAATCAAGGCACTCAACTGTGACGTGCTGATTGAGATAATGAGCTGCAAGATGAAAATTAAGGAATAACAGGATGGATATCACTTTTCCCCTCCCACTAAGAAGCCAAAGAAAAGCAAAGGGTAAAGGAGACCAGGGAGGAAGCTAGGAACTAGAGTTTATTTTCTAAGACATTCCTCATTTAGTTTTTCCTCCCTAAATCTGATTAAGTCCACCTCTGTCTGAAGCTTTTGCATATCTCTACCAGTTGCGGCTTTTAGGCTGAAGAGGAATACCTTTGGAAGAATGTAACTTGAATTTGTCTTTGGCTGCGTGAATCTTAAGAGCTATGGTGCCAACAGTTTTTCTCCAAATCCCTTTTCCTTTCACTCCTCCTCTTCCAAGGGATCAGCTTCAATATTGGCTTTTGTTTGACTCGGGTCCCTTGTATCAGATGTCTGAGCTTTAGCTGTTGGCACGCGGACCCAGCCCACAGTGCCCATTTGTCATTGTCCCTTGGAATTCCAGAGGCATCAGGCCCACCTGGCCCACTGTGCCCCTTGGGGGCCCTGGGCTTTCCACCAGGGGACTCAGTGTATTGAAGCAAATTCCCACTGAGCCACATCCTGACCCAGCCCCCACCCTCCTACACCCAAAGCAGGATGGAGTGGGGGTGAGAGACAAAGGCTGTCTTGGAGATTTTGGTCTCTGAAGGCACAGCCTGTCTCTTAGGGAGAGCAAGAGAAGTGAAAATCTTCATTTTTTTTTTTTTTTTTGCTTTTTATGTCACACAAGGAACTACAATTATGAGACTGTAAGGTTGCAGGGGAGGCCTAGGGAGAAAGTGCGTGAGCCTGTTGTGGACGAGTGTGTGTGCGTGCATGTGTACGGGTTGTGCATGCATGCTCAGTCGCTCAGTCATGTCCGACTCTTTGAGACCCTACGAATCATAGCCTGCCAGTCTCCTCTGTCCGCGGGGTTTCCAGGCAAGAATACTGGAGTGGGTTGCCATTTCTTCCTCCAAGAGATCTTCACCACCCAGGGATCATACCCACGTCTCCTTCACTGGCAGATGGATTCTTTACCACTGAGCCACCTGGGCTTCCCTCTGTGTATGATTAAGTGGATGCTGGTGAGGAAGAAAGAATTTCTGCTGAATATCTCAAAAAGGTTCTTTGGCAATTTCAAATTGTTAACATTGAAGACACTTTACACGTAGAAGATGACTACACTTTCCCTAATCTTCATGGACCTTTCAGTTTATTTTCTAAATTGTCTTTCATCTTAATGGGTAACTTTATGTACAGGTTTACACTAAACTTTTATGGTATTTATTGCACACATAACTATAGCATTCACCCCCCAAAATAAAATGCATGTGCTTATGCATGCATACAACAGCTTGAAATTATATATATGTATGTAATCATCAACAGCTTGAAACTAAATGAAAAATGAGACATAAATTGATTAAATTTCACATAAAAATATTGCTTCCCAAATGCCATTTTAAAAATATGTATATATAGTAAAATATATACGTATGTGTGTGAAGAGAGAGAGAGAAAAAAAACCATTAATATTTGCTTGCATGTTTGTCCTTTACTCATCTAGTCTTCTGTCATTTTATTCCTTCTTTACCACTGATCTTCTCTGACCCAGGGAAAGACCCTGCCAAGGAGTCAAGGCAGCTGAGCTAAAGCAGGGAGGGAGGGAGAACCATCTTGGTCCCAGGGACCTACTGCTCTGCCCCCAACAAGTCATGTGACCTGAGCACATCTCCTTGAGCCCCTGTGCCTCTCTTCTGTTAACCAAAGAGCCTTATGCAACTAGCTAGTAGGGAGGAGATGGCAGATCGCCCAAGGTGTTGCAAACCCTCTGTACTGAGACCCACAGTTTCATCATCCCTAGAGTCTTTAACATTTTAATGTCTCTGAATTTACAGTTCATTTTACAATGATGGTGCATCATCTTGAAGGCTCCCAGGTGGCACAGTGGTAAAGAACCCACCTGCCAATGCAGCAGACATAAGAGACACAGCTTCAATCCCTAGGTCAGGAAGATCCTCTGGAGGAGGGCATGACAACCCAACTTCAGTATTCTTGCCTGGAAAATCCTATGGACGGAGAAGCCTGGCAGCCTATGGTACATAGTGTCACAAAAAGTCGGACATGACTGAAAGTGACTTAGCACGCACGCACGCATCATATTGAACAGCATCTTTTCTTTCTTAATGTACATCAAACATCGGTGTTTCTTACAATGGAGGATTGGTTAAATTTAATGCAATACAGTTTGGGTTAAAAGTGTTCTGCAGGTATATGTTATTATTCAAAATTCACACGTTTTCTTACAAATACAGATGAACCATGGAATTAATCTCCCTGGCCCATTCCAAACAACTAAAGGCTGAGTGACCAAGCGCTCTGCTGAAGAAAAGGGAGGGACTAGGTAAGTAGAAGGAAAAAAGTGTCCCTCAAACAGTGTCATGCTTAGGAGAGGATGTCACTAGGTTTCCTGATCTGCTGTCACTGTCCTGAAATTCTTAATAAGTTCTGAGCCTGGGGGCCTGCATGCTCCTTTGACACTTATCTAGAAAAATTACATAGCCTGTCCTGATGGGAAATGTATTTGGTTAAAACGATGGAAGGCTGTTTGATTCTTCTCACATTCACCTTCTGGCTGGTGGCACAGGAGATTCTCAAAAAGAGTCAGGAACTCTGTGAGGACTTGAATTAGAGCATCTTCAAGCACACAAGTTCTGTTTTCAGTCTGTACCATTTCGAGCTCACCTGGAGAGCAGTGACATACTCACGTCAGGGTTTTGAAAGTTAGAAAAGGACAAAAATTTCAAAACCTTTATCTTTTAAAATAAAAATCCTTAAGAAAAGCACTCCATTGTTTCAATTTGAGGGTGAAATCTCCCTTAAACGTCAGGATATCTTTTCATATATCCATCTTATATAAGGCATCTCATAAAGTTTCTTTTTAAAAAAGAATAGTATTAGGTAGTATGGGATTTCCCTCGTGGTCCTGTGGCTAAGACTCTGAGCTCCCTAGATCCTGCATGCCACAATTAAAATTTCACATGTGACAACCAGAAAGATTCTATGTGTTGCAACTAAGACCCAGAATGGCCAAATAAATAAAGAAGCTATTTTTAAAAACAAAAAATATAGTAATAAAATCAAGGTTTGGGGATTCTAGTTCTTTAGTAATTTCACACTGGTTCCTGGGGTGGTTCATCTTTTATCCTCATTAGGAGTTATCGTGTGATACCCAAAACTCTTCCTTCATCCAGAGCCACATTTCTTACTGGGGCCCCTGTCTGAAACTACATCTATTTCTAAGATTATAGAGGTCTGCTTCAGGCGTCCAAAGTCTAGCATACATATCTAAGTCCTTCAGTGTTTTCTTCTCCAGGACAAATATAAAGAGGACCTAGTCACCTTCTTCCAAAATGTCTACTATTACGTGTTGCCAATCTTCGTTTTTCTGAGTTAGAATTTAGTCTAGCACCATCATTCCTCATACTGCTGTCTCCGTTTTCTCTTAGACCTATCAATCTCCCCCAAATCTAGCATGATATCTTCAACCTTACAGAAGCCACAGCCACCTCCATTCCTTTCACCTGCTAAAAAGGTTCTGCAAGAATTGGGGTGCAAGGAAGGACAGGAGAAAAGTAAAGGAAACAAGAATCCTGCAATAATTTTCAAAAAAATATTTTAAAAAATGAGGGTTTTTTAGGATTTTTTTTTTGTGGACCATTTTTTAAGTCTTTATTGAATTTGTTACAGTGCTGCTTCTGTTTTTTGTTTTGGTATTTGGACCTTGAGGCATGTGGGATCTTTGACCAGGGATCGAACCTACATCCCCTGCATTGGAAGGCAAAGTCTTAACTTCTGGCCACCAAGGAAATCCTTGACTCATCTTATAAAGTGGTCACTACTGCTGTATACAAAATTCAGCATTTAAAAAGTGTAATGCATACTAGGGGCCATATAATTATCAAGTTTTAACACCTTCCTTTTTAAGAGAAGAGGAAAAAAATGTTTGGGAGCCAGTAATTTAGAAAAACTGATCCTAATGAGAAAGTGGATCGAACAACGTTCTGTTTCAGGGGTTCTCTCTCTCTCTGTGTCTCTCTCTAAGGCGCTTCAGTCGTGTCCAACTCTTTTCAACCCTATGGACTGTAGCCCACCAGGCTCCTCCGTCCATGGGATTCTCCAGGCAAGAATACTGGAGTGGGTTGCCATTTTCTTCTCCAGGGGATCTTCTGGACCCAGGGATTCTCTACAAGGAGCAATTGTGCCTTGCACACTTACCCCAGTGGATGTTTGGCAATACCTGGAGATGTTTTCAGTTGTCACAACATCTTTGATGGGCACCACTGACATCTAGTGGGTGCTAGCTAGGGACACTGCTGAAAACTGTTTCAGGCATAGGACCACTCCCCGTCCCTCCCCATGACAAAGAATGATCTGGTCTGAAATGTCAACAGTGCCAATGCTGAGAAACCCTACTCTATTTTCTTATAAACAAACAACAAAAAGAGGAAGAACTGACTCATTAGGAATTGCCTTCACAATCCTTAAAATGGGTCATTTCGAATGCAGAGGAGTCACCTGCTCAGCGTGGGTCTTACGGAGACAGAGTCCTGTTTCTTTTTCACTCTGTCTTCTCAGCTACACCAGTTTCTAGACCCTCCCTCTTCCCTAGTAATGGGACCAGCTCTGCCCCCTGTCTACAATTTAAACAGCTGGAAGCTTGACTTTGATACACGGAAATCAGGAGTCCTGAAGCTCAAGGAAGAAAAATATCTGTGCAGATGCTTAAAAACAGCTTGGCTCAAAGAGTGTCAAGAAGTAGACACTCTAATCACAAGCATCAGGGAGCAGATTCTAAAAACGTTCCAAGTAGAATCTGAAAATCGAACACAGAGTCCTTTGACAGTTTGATTTTACACGAAAATCAGAGTTTGAGGCATAAACTCAACAGTATATACCACTGATTTGTAAAATCTTTCAACAAGAATGCTGTCTTCCTCATTGTAACTTTTAACCACCATCCCCACAATGTTTGGGTTCTTCTTCTTTTTTTTAACCAATTTACTATTATCACACTTCTACGTCTATTTTTTTTTAATCTAGGATAACATGGGGGAAGAACTCCTGTGAACATTCCTACTGGAAATATTTGCATTTTTGAACATTATCTGAATAGCACTGTGCTCCTCACACTACTGAAATCACAGAGTCTTGCAGGGAGCAATCAGGATAATTTCATACAGATAGAAATTACTATGCTGAGCAGGAAACCAGAGCAATAGCACTCTAAACTAGAAAAGAGATCAGTCACAAAAGAGCAATAAGAAGAAAACATTTGTCTAAAACAATAAAAAATTAATTTAGAGTACTACTATTCTATTGGAGCCATTTGTATTTTTCTTGCATACAAATGTATGTTTGCTTATACATGTGTGGATATATATGCATGGGCTTCCCAAGTGGCTCAGCAATAAAGAATCCACCTGCCAAGCAGGAGACACAAGTTTGATCCCTGGGTTGGGAGGATCCCCTGGAGAAGGAAATGGTAACGCACTCCGATATTCTTGCCTGGGAAATCCCAAAAACAGAGAAGTCTGGCCGTCTACAGTTCATGCGGTTGCAAAAGAGTTGGACACGACTGAGCAACTCACACACACACACATATATCTAAAGTGTGGTGGAGGGACAGCACACACCCTGTTGAAAGAGCCCTGCTCATAGCGCTGTATCCTCCTGGGGAAAATTCAGGTTGTCTGACCCTACACCCATGTCTATTTACATGCTCTCCAGGACTTTCTTCCGCTTCCTCCTTCTTCCTTTGCTTACCCATGTAGCCTCTCTGTGCTGGTAAAGGATAGGTTAGAAAAAATTAACATATGGTGAGGCTCCATCCAATCAACTAGTCCAATGACTAGCTGCTCAGTTAAAAAGATTTATTGAGTCACAAATATCAAACAGTGGCCATTTTTAAAGAAGTTATTTATAGATATTCTTCATCAATGTTTTTTCTCTCTTTGCATCAAAAAACAAAGGCTGGTTTTATTCCTTTCAACACAAAACATCTGTTAAAAAAAAAAGCAAAAGTAGGATTTCAAATGACAGGGTCACTCTGACGGGGGGAAGGGGTTCTTTCCAGAACATTTAGTTTTGGTTTTGTTTTGTTTTTTAATTGGGGAATAATTGCTTTACAATGTTGTGTTAGTTTCTGCTGTACAACGAATTGCATCAGCCTTATGTATACATATACCCCCTCCCTGGTGAGCTTCCTCCGCATCTCCTTGGCGTCCTTCTAGGTCATCACAGAGCACCAGCTGAGCTCTCTGTGCGATACAGCATCTTCTCATGAGCGATCTATTTTACACATCGTAGTATGTATATGTCAAGGCTACTCTCTCATTTCATCCCCCCTTCCTACCCCTGTGTCCACAAGTCCCAGAACATTTAGTTTTTATGGACAAAACCCACTGAAGGGAAAACACACAAGGGCTTAGATACATAAAAATTTCCAGCATCGAGAAACAGGCACAGGCTCATATTATCTGTGCTTATTTATGGTCTTACATAATTTATTGTACTTTTCATAAATATGCCGGCCTTGTGAATTATCTTCATTTCACTATAGAAGCTGTACTGAGTCATTTGCTGTCTTAGTGCAGGATTTTCTTTTCTGTTTTCATATTTATAAATTTGTCCTCCTGGAAAATATCAAGGTCAATTTCTGCCATTTGTTGCAAAATGTAGATGATTTAACTGAAGGTAATGTTGATTATGCATGCATCCAAATATAGACCTGGGTCTTAAATATTTATTTAAACATTGAAAACACTTAGATGGGAACACATACAAAGGCACACAGTAAACAAAACAAAAAAGCAGAAAATGAAATCTGAAATATGTTTTCTTAACCCTCTGTGTCATGCTGTCTCAAGCGGAAGGATCCAGTCTCTGAAAACACTGATTTTTGGTTAATAACAATTTGAAATGAAAATTATGAAGGTAGCACAATAGCTAACAAGTTTTCCAACAAATAGAGGTTTTTATTTAGTTGCTGTTTTGTTCTTCTGGGGATATACTTAAAAAAAAAAAAATCTCAAAGACCAGAAACAGCAAATTCAACTCCAAAACTATTTTGAAATGAGAAAGTCAGAGAACATTTAAGACTATGGACAATTTACAAAGCTGTTCTTTATACAGTTGGGTTGTAGCTCTGGCGCTTCAACAATTTCCTGGGCATAGCAGGGAGCAAAGGATTGAACCCAGTAGGTAAACATAGGAAGAAAACATCAGTGGATGGTATTCATCCATTCTCTTGTTCATTTTACAAAAACATGTGTCGGGAGACAGACTTCAAATTAAAGATCAGATTCAATAAAAACTAGAAGACAGAGATCGTGTACAGAGGTTGAGGCACAATAAGAAAGGGTCATGGAACAACTTAGAAAGCATTGACTTGGAGGCTAGAAGTAATTGGAGAAGTTGTGAGGAAATCTGAACTGCGATTTGGCTAAGGGCAAAAATAAAGACATCCTGAAACATACAAGGACTCAGAAGATATAGTATCCTTTCATATAGAATAGTATCCACCTGACAAAGGGAATAAATCAGGAAATAGATGAAGGAAGCAGTGGCTCCAACACAAGTTGGACAGGGAACTCCCTGGATTACCATTAAGTGCCTGGAGATAATCAATGTATACACAAGAGAGAAGAGAAAGGAGGCCCCTGGGAGCAAGATTTCTAGGGAAAAAACAAAAGGAAATTTGATGGGTCATCTGACTTAAAAAAGCTTTTTTGTTTAGGTTTGGCTTTTTTTATATTTTTAATTTTTGTGACAAAATATATTTAAGATAGGGCTTCCCAGGTGGTCTACTGGTAAAGAACATGCCTGCCAATGCAGGAGACATAAGACATGCTGGGTTTGATCCCTGGCTCTGGAAGATCCCCTAGAGGAGGCATGGCAACCCACTCCAGTATTCTTGCCTGGAGAATCCCATGGACAGAGGAGCCTGACGGGCTACAGTCCATAGGGTCACTAGGTTGAACTTAGCACACATGCAAATACATAAGATAAATGCACCATTTTAGCAATTTTTAAGTTTTGTTGCAATAAATACATTCTGTTGTGATAAGTTCCTGAAGGTATTAAAGTTATTTTATTGATTTGAGGCTTTTCTTTTCTTCATGGATTTATAGAAAGATTCCCTCTTAGCACTGTTTTTGCTGCATCCATTAAGTTGGTATGTTGTTTTTTTCATTTTCATTTGTCTCAAGTTATTTTCTTATTTCCTTTGTAATTTCTTCTTTGATCCATGGTTGCTTAAGAGAGTGGTATTTTATTTCCACATGTTTGTCAACTTTCCAGTTTTCCTTCTGCTACTGATTTCTTGTTTCATCCTACTGTTATAGGAAAAGACACTTTGTATGATTTCAATCTTTTAAAATTTATTAAGACTTGTGACCTAAAATGTTGTCTATCTTGATTAATGATCCATGTGCAACTGAGAAAAATATCTATCCTTTTGTCGTTGGATAAAGTATTCTGTACATTTTCATTAGGTCCAGTTGATCTCTATGTGTTTTAAGCCCCATATTTCCTTTAAAGATCTTCTGTCTGGCTGTTGTATACGTTGCTGAAAGTCTGGTATTTAAGATTCTTAGTATTATTGTAGAGTTGTTTATTTCTCTCTTCAATGCTATCACTTTGGCTTCATAAATTTCAGAACTCTAATGCTTGGTATGTAAATATTTATAACTGTTAATATCTTGGTGAATTGACCCTTTTTTCATTATAGAATGTCCATCTTTGTCTTATAGATTTTTTACTTAGTGTGTTTTATCTAATATTTGTATCGCCACCCTGATTTCTTTTCATTACTATTTGCATGGAATATCTTTCTCATGCTTTCGCTTTAAACTTATGCGTGTCCTTACCTCTAAAGTGTAGATTGCATACACTTGAATCTCATTTTTTGAATTTATTCTACTAATCTATGTCTTTTGGGAAGTTTAAATCATTTATATTTAAAGTAATTACTGATAACGAAGGACTTACTTCTGTATTTTGTTATTTGTTTTCTGTGCGTACTGTAGCATTTTCCCCATATTTCCTTCATCTTCAATTTCCTTCAACCGGACATTTAATATCCATAAGTTGGGTTGGTAATGATTCCATCTTTAAGAGGTGTTCTGAGGATCAATGAGGTAAGGCATGAAAAGCACAGATCCTAACACATGATAAATGCTCACTAAATGTTAGCATTAGTAATTGCACTGCAGAATTTTACCAGATAAGATGTGAATTAAGCCAGTCTTGCAAGTTGGAAACATTTCGTATGGACATTGAAGGGAGATATAATTAATTTGAAGACAATCACAACTCTCATTATCACCCCAACAGAAATGGGCTTTATTATTTTTTTTTCAGAAATGGGCTTTAATACAGTTCAGGGGTATGATTCAATAGGTGTGATTCAATTTGTTTTTGTGTTTATTTCTTTAATCCTTGATGGAGGAAAGGAGCCAAGCTAGTAGATGTGACTGGATGGGAAGGGTTTTTGGCTACTGTTGATGGGTTCTGAAAGGGTTTATTGATCTTTAACACTAGAGCTTTCATGTCCTGAGAAAAGGGTTCCCCTGAAACCATGACAAGCCAGGGTGGCTATACTGCATAAATAGTCCAGTTTACTGTTAGTATATAAACAGTGTTTTGGCATTAACATAGGAAATCTGAATCAGAGGGTCCTATTCATAAATAAATTATTTGGATAAGAAGCAAAGCCACCACAGAGTTAATTTGTTTGTAAAGTCAAAAAGAAACAAGAGGAATAAACAGAAAAGCTGGTGTCAGCATCAGGTAATACTCTGGATATATGGCAGTTACCTGGTTAATGTAGTCAGTGTGGGAAAATTCAAGAATTTCTCCAAATTGGCTACCCACATTGACTGAAGTATTTAAACAATGACAAATCTCTACTCTGTCTTGGGTAGATGAGTTATTATTGTTCAGTTGTTAAGTCGTGTCTGACTCTTTGTGACCCCATGAACTGCAGCACACAAGGCTTCCCTGTCCACCATCTTCCGGGGCTTGCTCAAACTCATGTCCATTGAGTCAGTAATGCCATCCAACCATCTCATCCCCTGACACCCCCTTCTCCTCCTGCCTTCAATCTTTCCCAGCCTCAGGGTCTTTTCCAATAAGTCAGCTCTTCATATCAGGTGGCCAAAGTATTAGAGCTTCAGCATCAGTCCTGGGTAATGTTCAAAATATGTGACAAAATAGTATAGTACAGAAACTAAAAATCAGAATAGAAACTTGCTCAATCTGATCCAGTGTTATCTGTAAACATGTTGTCCATCTGTACTTATGTGTACCCACAGACTATTAGCTTTGGGGTAGATACCATCTCTTGCCTTTTTCTTACCACTCCTCCATGAAAATTGACTCTTCAAGATGTTTTTAACCTAAAATGCTGATGATCCCAGCTGGCTCTCTGCATCCATCAATTTAACCACTTCACAACAAAAATTTCTCCATTTTTTGTTGCAGAGATATTTGAGAAAGGAAGAGAGGAATTTTTAAATTATTAATGTGAATTCTCTGGGTCCTTTCAAAATTGGCCATTTAGAATACCACTGGAATTATAGAAAAACTGCGAGGAAAACAACAAGGAGGAGAAATAGAAATGCAAGCTCTGTCTATGGCAAGTTAGGAGACATAGCAATCCTGAAATGTAGTACGTAAGAAGAGTTGACAGGCCGTCGCTGGTGGTCCAGTGGTTAGAAGTTCACCTGTCAGTGCAGAGGCCATGGGTTTGATCCCTGGTCCAGGGAGAGTCCGCATGTGGGTGAGCCACTAAGCCCGTGTGCCACAACTTCTGAGCCTGTGCTCTAGGGCCCAAGAACCACAACTATGGAGCCCACATGCCCTGGAGCCCACATTCCACTAGAGAAGGCACTGCGGTGAGAAGCCCGCACGCCATAACTACAGAGTGGCCCCCATTCGTCGCAACTAAAGTCTGTACAGAAATGAAGACCGAGCACAGCCAAAAATAATTATGTTTTTGTAAATAAGGAAAAGCTGACAAAAGCAGTAGAGATCAAGTACCAAGTTGGAATGTTCACAGCTGCAGTTCTCATAAAATCAACAGAGAATAGTTCCAGGAGGCTTGTCCCTTAGAAGTACAAAACCAACCATCTCTTGTTGGAAACAAGAAGCAGAGGCACTCTTGGTAGCTTCAGGAAGCATGGAACGTAAGATTAAAAGAGAAATCGCAGAGATGCCATGATCTTAGTTTTCTGATTGAGCTTTAAGCCAACTTTTTCACTCTCCTTCTTCACTTTCATCAAGAGACTCTTTAGTTCTTCTTCACTTTCTGCCATAAGGGTGGTGTCATCTGCATATCTGAGGTTATTGATATTTCTCCCGGCAATCTTGATTCCAGCTTGTGTTTCTTCCAGCCCAGCGTTTCTCATGATGTACTCTGTATATAAGTTAAATAAGCAGGGTGACAATATACAGCCTTGATGTACTCCTTTTCCTATTTGGAACCAGTCTATTGTTCCATGTCCAGTTCTAACTGTTGCTTCCTGACCTGCATACACATTTCTCAAGAGGCAGGTACAAATAGCTGTGAAAAGAAGAGAAGCAAAAAGAGCAAAGGAGAAAAGGAAAGATTAACCCATTTGAATGCAGAGTTCCAAAGAATACCAGGAGAGATAAGCAAGCCTTCCTCAGTGATCAGTGCAAAGAAATAGAGGAAAACAACAGAATGGGAAAGACTAGAGATCTCTTCAAGAAAATTAGAGATACCAAGGGAACATTTTCTGCAAAGATGGGCTCAATAAAGGACAGAAATGGTATGGACCTAACAATAAACTGCAAGGATTATAGAAAGGGGAAAAACTGACATAGCAGAACCAAGGTTGAGACAGCTAGTTAACTCTGATTTCAGAGATAAAATAGCACATCACCTATAAGTGGAGGAAAAAGACTCATACTGTCCTCAAACTATTTTATTTCTATATCACAGCTAAAGGTCAGCATGGCCTACAAAGTCTTCAATGAATGAGAGTGACCTAAGAATTTTATTCTTAAATAAAGTGACCAATCTGCCCTAGTTTATTCAGTTCCAGCTTTTGCACTGTAAGTCTTCCATCCTGGGCGGGAACCCTTTCAGTCACAGGCAAACCTTGGTTTCAAGTGTCCAGGCAAGAGTCACTATCTGTGGTGTATTAAACCACAGTGAGAAAATCCATCCAATCCAGCAGGTAGAAACAATACGAATAACATTCTCTGATTATATGAAGTAAATCTAGAAATTACCATAAAAACTAAAAAGAGAAAAAAACTTCTACCATCTGCCAATGTAAAAAAGAGAAAATTAAAATGTGAATTGCAGAATATTTAGAACATAAGGATATAAAACCACTCTATAAGGAACTCCTTACAGGTAAAGTAATGCTTGGTAAAAAGGGTTTGTGATCTTAAATACAGAAAAAAAAAGGAGATTAAAAATAGTCATTTAACATCCCTCATAAACACATATGAAAAATTTTACTAAAATATTAGCAAAAAGAGTTCTGTAATATATACAATAATAATACACCAAAACCAAGTAGTGTTTATCTCAGGATTATTAAATTGGTTTAAGATTTAAATCCCATATCTGCATCTAATGTCTATTTAGATATAGACATATCAGGGCTTCCCAAGGGGTACAGTGGTAAAAAGTCCACCTGCCAATGTAGGAGACGCAAGAGATGCAGGTTTGACCTTTGGGTTGGAAAGATCCCCTGGAGAAGGAAATGGCAACCCACTCCAGTATTCTTGCCTGGAGAATCCCACGGGCAGAGTCTGCCGGGCTACAGTCCATGGGGTCACAAACAGTCAGATACAGCTGAGCACACACGTGCTGTATATATCTAGACACAGAGAGAGAGCGAGAGAGAGGGAGGATTATGTATGAATGCACGTACGTATGTATGTATACCAGTCTCTCGCCAAAGCATTCTTTAAACTCTAGAACAAGAAAACACGTCCTTTGTCTGCAATATGGTTTCTTTTGTCCCATCGCTAACAGTCACACAATTAGACAATAGGAAAAAACAGAGGTATAAAATTTAAGGAGGCACAATTATTTTTGCAGCTGATGGGATTGTGTTTCGGAAACTGCTTTCTCTGGAAAACCTAAGAGAATCTACGAAAAAAATATATCATAAATAATAAAAGAATTCTTCTTGGGGAGAGACTTTGATGACTAAGGTCCTGGATGTAGGGAGACTACGATTTCACTGTATATCCTTGTGTGCCTTTTGAATTTTTTGCCATCTACATGTTATTACATACAATAAATAATAAAATTAAAACTAGCAACTACATGTGAGGATATTTTAATCATCCCCTGCATAACTATCTGTGCCAACTGAAGCATTTAATAAGTAACTTTTGTGACAAAACAAGAGGGAATTGTGAAGTTTAAGAGAAAAGGAAAGAGTGACCCAAAAAAGTTGTTCAAGAGATGCATCTCTAGGGCTTAATTTTCTCACGTTATTCTATCTTTTTGTTATTGTTCAGTCGCTAAGTCACATCCAACTCTGCAACCCCATGGACTGCAGGGCGCACAAGGCTTCCCTGTCCTTTCCTGTCTCCTGGAGTTTGCTCAAACTCCCTGAGTTTGAACAATTGTCCACTGAGTCAGTGATGCTGTCCAGCCATCTCAACCTTTGTCGCCCCCTCCTACAGCCCTCAATCTTTCCCAGCATCAGGGCCTTTTCCCAGTGAGTTGGCTCTTCACATTAGATGGCCAAAATATTGGAGCTTCAGCTTTAAACAATCTACAAAAACTAGTCATCTGGAGAACAACATACATCTAAGACAAGAATATCAATAACAGTAATAACCAACATCTAATTAGTGTTACAGTTTGTCAGACACTATTTTCAGTGCTTTTGGCCTATTCATTTGTTTAATGCTCACAGCAATCCTACGTGCCATAAGAGCATATTATTACCCCTCTCAGTAAATATGAGTTTCCATTTGGTTCATTTTCACCAAATAGAGTACAGTGTAGACAAAGGCTGATGACAAAGCCATCTGGCCATGTTTCTATTAGCCAGGGCGCCAGGCAGAGTTTTCCAAGACCTCATCGCCTCCCACACCTGGAAGGGTTCCAGAAGCCCAAGGTCTGCACAGGTCACAGAGACGATGATGACGGTCCCAGGGGTGGCCTGACCTTGACCAAGAGTCAACATTCAAAGACAATGTTGCTGATGCTGCAATTTCCTGCTTGGAATGCTCCACATTCCTGAGCTCTTGCGGTGAGGGCTAACGGAAAGACTCATCCAGGACTGTGTCCTGAGTGCCTGCGGGGGTGGACCTGTACAGATGAAGCCGGCAACTGGGCAGTTTATTGTGAGTGGTAACAGCGCTCACACAGGACAGACTGTAAGCATGGCGCTTTGAGAAAATCCCACTACAGAATATCTTTGCTCCACACCTCTGTCCCGAGTGCCTGAAATTTCATAAGGAAGCATTGCTGTCTGCCAACTCTACTATTTCAATAAAAGTAAGATTATCTATCTATGGATTCCCTAGTTGGTGCTAGTGGTAAAGAACCTGCCTGCCAATGCAGGAGATGTAAGAGACGCAGGTTCAATCTCTGGGTCAGGAAGATCCCCTGGAGGAGGGCATGGCAAGCTACTCTAGTATTCTTGCCTGGAGAATCCCATGGACAGAGGAGCCTGGCGGGCTACAGTCCATAGCATCACAAAGAGCTGGACATGACTGAAGTGACTTAATATATATACATATATATATATATATATATACATATGGTATATATATATATATATATGTATATATATAATTATGGCTAACACTGATAAAAAGTGAATTGTTTTAAAACTGCAAAAGCATAGAAGTCATTGTCAGATATTTGTTTTAAACTTTACTATGTCTTTTAATAACTCTGTGCCACCAGGCAAGTTTACTTAATTTGAGTTGGTTTCCTCATCTGTAAAACAAGGCTACTAATTCTCATTTCATAGGGTTGTTGTGACAATTCAATACAGACACACACACTCCATCTGATACAGAATCCAGCTGAATGTTATAGCATCCAGTTAAATGTTCCACTAACATCAGTTTCCTCCTACGCTTTCCTACCTAATTAACCCCATCTTCTTGGAAGGCAATACAAAGGCATTTTGCTGGAATCAAGCTTGACGCGCTTGCCTGGACCTGGCCCTTTGTGCAGGAACCACCACGCCCTCTTGTTCACTGCACTCCCCTGACCCTTGACCCATCCACTCGCTACAGTTCAGAGTGTGGTGAGCCAATCTTACAGTGAAAAGAGACATTTCCTACCCTTGAAAAAAAAACTGGGCAGAGAACCAGCAGACGTGTGGTGCCTTCCATTTCCCATCTGTAAATTTCTCAAAATACTTTCCAGTAAGCAATCTCCAAGGGCTCATAACCTGATTAATAATATTGTCTCTCAGTTGCTTTTAGTATTTCAGATGAAATAGCGTCTTGAGAAGGTACAGGCGCTGAATTGTGAATGGGAGGCTGTGTGATCTGTGCTCTTTCTATTCACATGTATGCTAGACTCTCAGAGGAGTGACGGGAATCAACTGGTCATTCAACAAGTTAAAGTTTTGCTTGAGTCTCGCCATGAACTCACAGCGCTACTGCAGATAAAATCCAGGGTCACTTCCAGAAACTGGAGACCTCAACTCAGAAGGGCCAAAGAGAAGGGACATCACCGAGTGGCTCTTCCTGGGGGCTCTTGAAAACATGAGTCTCAGGTTCCTTTTGTCTGAAATTCCATTGCTATAAAGTTGCCTCTCTCAACGGCAAGTATGAGAACAGTTTTCTCTGTGCAGAACCTTTCAATATCACTTACAGGCTGGGGGTGGTCAGTTTCCTAGCGATAGGATGCCTAGATTATTCAGACCTCACAACTGCGCCTCACGCCACCACTCCCTGCCGACGGTCATCAGAGCCACCTGCCCTTTTCCGGGCTTGCGCTATCCTTCATTCCCTGTCAGATGAATTTGCACAGGCAAAGCCAGCATGGCAGCCGCCTCTTTATCTGCCTGCACACTTCTTCCTCTGCCCATTCAGGCTGCCTGCAGAGGTCCAGATCAGCTTCCTGTAATCTGGGAGGGGAAAAACGTCTCCTTTCAGCCCAGCTTGTGAGCCTAGTTGCTGTGGGTAACTGATTTCCTCCTCTCTTCTCCCTTGAGTTCACACAGCTTCCTTTGCCTAGCCTGCTAACCCTCCTCCAATGGTGAGGAGTCTTCTCTACACCCTGGGATCTCAGCGCGTTCCTCCCCTTTCTGCGTCAGAGCACAGGATTTCCTGAACCCGGGGTGTATACACAGAGCAGGCACTGCTGGTGTCTGTCCTGACCCCAGGCACCTCCTAGGGATCATCCCTTTCCCTATACATCACGTCGTATTTATATCCACAGCACTGAGGCCGCTCCCAGCTTTGATATATCATTTCCTTCATCCCTAGAAGTTGAGCAAAGCGGAAAATCCTTCATCCTCCAAGTCCACTGGCCCCCTAACTCTCTTTCCTGCTTTGACTTGAGGGCATTCTTGCAGCTTCAATCCCTAAACTGGAGGAAATAGTTAGCATGAAGGATGAGTTAACAGAAAAGTGAAATGTTGCAGGAGTTACCATCTTCCAGCTGAAATCCCTTCTAAGAACCCTAAATGTTTAACACATCAAATAATTTAAAAATGGTCAAAGGGCTTCTGGATATACTTAGAGTATATCTCAGATCGTTTTTGATTCTGATGGAGAAGTTTAAGTAGACATTCATCGATTGGAAATATGGATTGCACCTGTGGAAAAAACTCTGGAATGGTGACCAGAAAATGATCATAGAGATCAGTTCACTTTCAACCTGGAAAGGTACATTTACCTATGGAGATCCATAATAAAATATTACACTTCTCATGCGGTCCTAAAGCAGGAAACCCGGTCCCATTACTTCCTGCCATTATACCTCCAGTCCCTGGTCTCCCTACAACATATGCTGTTACAGCCCAGAATTCCCAGGTGTTACTACTAGAATCTGAAGGCAGTTCCTAGCTTTCCCTGCACTACTAGAGCAGGGACTCAGATGCATCTGTCAAGGTCACCTTCAGTGCCACTGCAAGACAACCACAGTGCCACCAGCCAGTGCCAAGAGGTCCTCTCTGAGCCAGGCAGTACTTATGAGCCTAAAAACATATTGCAGTTGGTCCCAACTAAAACTGTGGATGCCATTCAGATATCCCTTCTCAGAACTTCTTATAATTGCAGGGTGAAACAAACCTACCCCTTGGAGTGTAGGGACACTCACTTCTTAGGAATCTCCTTCCCTGTTCTCCTTTAGAATGGCACCTTGTAGACAGTAAGTGCTCAATATACACCGATCATGCTTTAGTTAGATTGTGTAAATGGGAAGACTGTCTTCATCTGGAAACATTTTCTTAGTTTAATTCCTCTCAAAAATTGGACATTGGTTTCCACGTTGATGATGTTACATTGGCATTGATTGGTTGTAACTTCATACTTCCATCCACGCATGCTCAGTCACTCAGTCATGTCTGACTCTTGGCAACCCCATGGACTTAGCCTGGCAGGCTCCTCTGTCCATGAAATTTTCCAGGCAAGAATACTGGAGTGGGTTGCCATTTCTTACTCCAGGTGATCTTCCTGACCCAGGAACTGAATCTCTTGCATCTCCTGCGTTGGCAGGTGGATTCTTTACCACTGTGCCACTCGGGAAGGCTCTTCGACAATATGGGCATGAAAAAGTTCCCTCTTTAGACTTAGAAGTTGAACTTGTGTGTGAAAATTGTATTACTATTGTGTTGGCTATGCCTAAATTGGGGGAGACCCAGGTCAACAGTTAAACAATGTCCAGATGTTGTGGGATTAAACTGAGACAGACTCTGGGTCATTTGCTGATGTGGAATCAGAATCCAAATCGGGGACCCTTATTTCATAATATGGACAATCTGGTCACTCAGGATTAGTTTGAATTGGTCTGTACTTTAAGAAAGCCCCTGGGAAGTGCTGTCCTGTTCAATCTCAGAAGCACATGAGTGACACTGCCAACGTGAGTAAAGTTTACATGAGTAAACTGCCATCATTTTAAAACAGAAAAGACTCAGTTCTTGACTCTAAGAATTTAACATAAAACACAGAAGAGAATAAAACAACTTTAAAATAAGATACTGTGTTCACACATAACATTAGGAATGACAAAAAAGAAAACTAAAGGAAGAAACCCAAACAAATAAATGTTAATCGTGCAGCAACTGAAAAAGCCAGGCTTTTATGTTGCTGACCATCAGTAAATTTCTGAATAATCCCACCCTGCTAGCCTGATGGCCACCATGCTCTTGTGAGTGAGAATGTTTATTTCTGTTTGAGAAGTGTAAGTTTCCTAACAAAGAGCACAGGATTGAATGATATAGCTTTGTCTCCACCTGCAGGAATGAAAAGACTGAATTTTTTGTTATTTGAAAATATGTAAGGCCTCTAGGATCACGTAAAAATATGAGATTGAATCAATGTGTGTATGTGTGTGCTCAGTTGTGTCTGACTCTGCGATCCCACGGACTGTAGCCCGCCAGGCTCCTCTGTCTGTGGAATTTTCCAGGCAAGAATACTGGAGTGGGTTGCCATTTCACTCAAGTTTACTACACATTCTTCTAGAATAAACTAATAATTGGATCAAAACAGGGTCAGTTAAAAGAATCACATAATTAATGTGAACCACTATGCTTATTTCTATAATGTCTTAATGAACCTATACATAGAGAAAAATTCACCATGACCCTTGTACAGCTTGTCGAACTATATCGAAATGAACACACTGGTAACCATCATTCATAACAAGAAACAGGACATCAGTAGCACCCCTTACAAACTGCACTTTATTTTTAAAGCCAGAACTGAAAACCTTAGTCTTTTTTTTTCCTTTTGAACTTTTTATTTTTGTATTGGGGTATGGGTGATTAACAATGCTGTGATCGTTTCAGGTGAACAGTGAAGGGATTCAGTCATACATATGCATGTATTCATTCTCCCCAAACTCCCCTCCCATCCAGGCTGCCACATCACATTGAACAGAGTTCCATGTGCTGTACAATAGGTCCTTGTTGGTTATCCATTTTAAATATAGCACTGTGTACATATCCCCCCAAACTCCTTAACTATCCCTTCCCCATGGCAACTCTATGTTCGTTCTCCAAGGAAAACCGAAGTCTTTAGCCATCCATTCTAAGAAAGAGAGGAAGCCACTAGCCACCAACAGACTCTTGTTCCCTAAGCAGCCTGGTCCGGGTGCTGCCCCCAAAAGGGCCATCATCAGCCTGGCTATGAAGGGGAGAAGGCAGCAGCTACCGTTTCTCACTGGGGCTCCAAACATTATGAGCTTAGGAACTTTGCTGGTGGTCCAGCGTCTAGCTTAGGGGCTTCCCAGGTGGCGGCAGTGGTAAAGAACCCACCTGCCGATGCAGGAGACAGAAGAGACATGGGTTCGATCCCTGGGTCAGGAAGATCCCCTGGAGGAGGGCATAGAAACCCACTCCAGTATTCTTGCCTGGAGAATCCCATGGACAGAGGAGCCTGGCGGGGTACAGTCCATAGGGTCACTGAGAGTCGGACATGACTGAAGCGACTTAGCACACACTCCAGCAGCTAAGACTCTATAGTCCCGATGCAGGGGGCCAGGGTTCAATCCTTGATCAGGGAACTAGATCCCGAATGCTGCAACTGAAGATCCTGCATGTCGAAAGTAAGACCCGGCGCAGCCAAATAAATAAATCAAAATACATATTGAAAAAGAATGATCTGTAGGGATTTTTATACTGGTTGCTATAAAATGAGCAAGCATTCTGCTTCTAAGTCACAGTAAGAACTCCCCCCACCCCACCAAAAAAGAAACAAACACGATCAGCTCATGGTCATGTTCAAGGATAGGTCTGTCCTTGTCTACATGAAGCTAAGTCTTGATGAAAGTTAATCAGATTGTGGTTTGTCCTCAGAAAACCCCTCTCTTGTGTACTTCTTCCAGAATCTGGGCATGCAGTATGTGGGGAGGTCTCCTCTCTGCTGTGGACGAGTAGAGGTCCCCCAGGTCCCGCTGGTCACAGTAGAGGTCAGCGTGGCCAGTATTCTACACCCATACCAAGGCAGAAATGAAACTCCTGTGTTTATGACCCAAACTACAACTTCCACATAAAATAAATCTCCATCTGATTTAAATTATTGTAAGCTGCCTCTGGTCCGGTGTCTCAAAACTCTTAGTCCATATGGTGTTTTTGGACTTGGGATCATTTAAGACAGGAGGGTACACCCAGTCCCTGTTATTCCTTCTTGGCTGGAAGTAAAAATCTGAAAAATTACTCTCCGACAGTCCTCCAGCCTCTTGAGAAGAATAGGTTTTGAGAAACACAAAGCATTTGATTATTCTTATGCTTTGCTCTGTAATGGGTCCTGTTTTTTTTTTCCCCCTTGACCACATATGTGTGGCTGCTTGTTTTGTGACCACAAAGTCTGTAGATATTGTCGAGCTCAGACTTAAAAACAATTAACCATCCCCCTGATTCAGCTGGGAAAGAAGGAATTCACAGCTTAATGTTAAGAACCCAAGGGGAAAGGAGACACGAGCCAGGAAGAGTGGAAGGGAAATTATAAAACTGAACAAAACGTGCCAGGATCTGTTTTCTTTTTAGGCTTTAATGTATTTGTTAAAATCGTTTGTTAGTCTGTTTCTAATATTTGTGTAAAAATCATTGTAAATTATATATTTGGACATCTATCACTCAAAGAGTTAAGCCAGAGTGTAGGGGGCGGGGCGGTTCTGGAGGCTAGTGACCTGCCAGGTGCTTTTGGTAAAAGTGAGGTAACAATGTGTCTAGTGCGCACACATTGTGGGCACACTTCAGCCATTCAAACCCAGATAGAGGAAACGAGGAATGGAGGCTGGGGGAGGGGTGGGGCTTAGAAAAGGAATACAAAGAGAAAATGGCCCAAAACTCTCTGCTGTGGCTCTTCATGTGATGAAAGCCTGCATTGTGTGAAGCTGTGAGTCAAAAGAAGAAGGTTATTCAGCTATTGCAGACTGCATCTCAAATATGAAACAGTTCTCTTCCAGCCTCTTTGCTTCTCCTGCTACAAAAAAAGTCCTCATTAGCTACCACTTTTCTTCTGTGGCACAAAGTCATTTCACATTTTCAGCGGAAAGAATTTAATTTTTTCAAACCTCTCTTCTCTAACCCATCAACCGAATTTCCGCATTCTGGTGAATGGGGGTGAATGCTTGGTCCTAATTTGATGTTTGCCAAAAGCATCCACTGGCCCCATAATAAGCATCCGTGGATTCTGCAGGGAGCAAGCCCTCATCGACCCTTCTCTGAAACAGCTCCCTCAGAGCCCCCAGCCCCCAGGTCCTTCATCGCCATCTATTTTCCTTGGATGAGAGCCTCACAGTGAATAGGAAACATTTTTAAGAGAGGGGAGGAGGGGTTGTGAAAGAGATTTAGAGGCCAAATGGGGCCTTCGCAGGAAAAAGAATTCAGCATGGCTGCTAGAACTCAATGGCATTCACTGTTGCAGAAAGTAACGGACTTTTTACTTACTTAGCAGAGGTTCACCTTCTGTCCTCCTCTAATTGGAGAACATTTTCCAAGAAGAAAAGAGGGGTCGTGGTTCACAGCCACACATCTGTGCGTGGGGCTGGGAACCACCCGCCTTTTCTTGTGTAGACTTTTGTGCCAGGAAAAGACTCCTTTTGTGTCTCTGCCTGGTTCCTTGTGTGGCGTTCTTCTGTGGGAATAAACACCAGGGGAAATTATGTAGTTCATCATCCATTTTAAAAACGTAAATTTTTCTAGAACCTACATATATGCATTAATATATGATATTTGTTTTGTCTTTTTGACAGACTTCACTCTATATGACAGTCTCTAGGTCCTCAGACGATCTTATTTGCAAAACAGATATGGAGAGAGAGACATAGAGAACACACGCATAGACACCAAGGGGGAAAGCAGGTGGGGGGATGAACTGGGAGATTGGCACTGACATACGTAATAATTTTTATAGGAGGTTAACTGCTTTACAACACTGCTGGTTTCTGCCACACATCGCCATGAATCAGTCACAGGTTATGTGTACACTATTGATAAGATGGATAAAACAGACAACCAATGAGAAACTACTGTAGAGCAGAGGGGACTCTCCTCATTGCTCTGTGGTGACCTAAATAGGAAGGAAATCCAAAACAGAGGGGATATATGTATATGTGTAGCTGATCCACTTTACTATACAGTAGAAACTAACACAACATTATTATAAAGCAGCTATACGCCAATAAAAATTTTTAAAAATGAAAAAACCAAAAGGTAAATTTTGCTTGAAAATTCTGCGCTTGAACTTGATCATAATATTCTATGTCCAAATAGCTTCAGCTCTCCTTAAGTAATAGCATATATAAAATATCCAAATATTGACCCTGAAGCTGAGTGTTCTATTAAATTAGCTGAAAGTGAAATACTTTGAAAAACTATATTACTAGAATACCTGACCAGAAATAATAATTTTCATTTGTGGCATTAAAATCTGTAAGTTACTTCACCCCACATACTGCCTTTGAATGGAAGGCACATTTCTTTCAGGGGAGGGTCAGCCACCAGGCCTGCATGCCTGAGGGTGACTTTTCTGCTTCTTGGTGGTCTTGTCTTACCTGGAACAAGTCATTATGCTGCCTTATATATTGAAAGAAAAGTTCGTAGCTTTTCACTTTAATTTGGTTAGTTATCAGAACTTGGGCTACCTGTGGGCTAAGTCTCTTCAGTCATGTCTGACTGTTTGTGACCCCATGGACTGTAGCCCGCCGGGCTCTTCTGTCCATGGGATTCTCCAGGCAAGAACACTGGAATGGGTTACCATGCCCTCCTCCAGGGGATCTTCCCATCCTAGGGATAGAACTCGAATCTCTTAGATTTCCTGAATTGGGAAGTGGGTTTTTTTTTTTTTTTTTCCTTTTCTTTTTTTTTTTTTTTACCACTAGCACCACCTGGGAAATCAAATGGTAAAGAATCCACCTATAAAGCAGGAGACCCGGGTTTGATCCCTGGGTCAGTAAGATCCCCAGGTCAGTAAGATCCCCGGGAGAAGTATTCTTGCCTGGAAAATTCCATGGACAGAGGAAATTGGGGGGCTACCCTGGGGTCTCAGAGTTGGACCTGACTGAGCAACTAACACTTGAACTATTTGCACACGCTATCAAATTTCTTCTCTCCTTTTGAAGGCAGCCTTTATGGTCTGAGGGCTATCCCTGGGATGAGTAGGGAGCGATCTGGGTGTCTAGTGTGAACAGTGCGTTTGTAAGTAAAAAGCTCAAAACTTTTTCCTTATTAAACTTCCTGACACATGTTCTTGGAATATCACTGTGAATTTTGACTGTCACAAATGGCAGTTAATCTCAGTAAGATCATACACGAAAGTTGCCTCCAGTTTAGAAAATATCATGTCTTGCTCATACTAGATACCCAGTAAATGTTTACTAATTTGATTTGATCTAGGATATCTCTAAGGACTATTGGGAAGCCAGGTTCTCAAACATTCCTACATTACTTTTTTCCTGGTAGCTCAGTTCTCAGGAACTGAGGTGGGTGAAACTGCAGGGATTTCCCACCCTGGGTCCCTTTCTTATGATGTCAGAGACACAGCTTTCTGAGGTGACTTAAGGACAGAGCTGTGGAGGAGTCCTTCTTCAATGAAGCCACCCTAAGAATCTGAAAGGATCTATTCAAGGGTTCTTGGGTGGCTCCTTGCGGCTCAGCTGAGATTTATACCTCTGATTTCAGCAGGACTGCTAGGTGCCTTTGAACCTGAGAAGTCACATAATCTGGCTGGCACCTTTCTAGACCCACTTCCTCTGGTGAGAAAAGAATGAGTCTTTATAACAAAGAAGAAAGCATACGGCCTATCCTGGGTCCCCAGCCTAGGTAAGAACAGCATCTACATTTGTCAAAGCCCAGCTGAAGGGTGTGGAGATAACTCTGGTTAGGAAGAAGGACCAGTCTAAGGGGAACCCATCACTGGTGGCAGTGTACATTGCTCTTGCCTCCAGATTAGCTCCATCACAGGCTAGAGGTCTGGAATAGAGTTAGTAATCAGCGTAACAGCTGCTAATACTTACTGAGCACTTATCATGTATCCTGGACTGTTTCCAGGCCTTCCCATTAATTCATTTTATTCTTACAGCTCTACAGGGCAGATACTAATATCATTCTTATTTTACTGATGAAGAAACTGGAGCACAGAGATTTTAAATAAATTGCCTGGGGATTTCCCTGGCTGTCTGGTGGTTAGACTTTGCCTTCTAACACAGGGGGTGCAGGTTCCATCCTTGATCAGGGATCCCACATGCCTCGGGGCCAAAAAAACCCAAAACATAAAACAGAAGCCATGTGTAAAAAATTCAATAAAGACTTTTTAAAATGGTCCACATCAGAAAATCGTAAAAATAAAGAAATAAATTGCTCAAGGTTACACAGTGTGATGGTGTAAAAGTATGGGCACAATTCTTTGAAAGTCTCTTTTCAAAAAGTGTTAGTCACTCAGTCGTGTCTGACTCTTTGCAGCCCCATGGACTGTAGTCTGCCAGGCTCCTCTGACCTTGGGATTCTCCAGGCAAGAATACCAGAGTGGGTAGCCATTCCCTTCTCCAGGGAATCTTCCCAACCCAGGGATTGAAACTGGGTCTCCTGAATTGCAGTTGGATTCTTTACCATCTGAGCCACCAGGGAAGTGATGTATAATTTTCCTCTTCCTTTGATTTGAATCAGACTTAGAGACTCCATTCTAATGAGTAGAATGTGGTGTAAGTGAGGAAATATGCTTCCTAAGTGAGGATAAACGACATTGCCCCTTCCCCCAGCTCTCTTTTGGGTCGCTCACCCTGGGGAAAGCCAGTCATCACTGGCTTCGGGACTCTCAGGCAGCCTCTCCAGAGGCCCATGTATGGGGACCAGAGACAGAATGAAAAGGCAAAAGGAACAGCGAACTTGGCCCCAGAATCCCAACACTCACTACGTCTCACCAGGGCAGACTGCCACAGGCACAGTAGCTCTGCCTCTGTAGAGGTTTTTCCACGCAGCAGCCATGACACCCCTCTGCTTAAAATCTAGAACAAATTCCAAGTTTTCTGCCAGGTAATACAGAGTTTTCTATAATCTGACCCTGGCCTAGCTTACCTCCCAACAATCCTCCTGATTTTCAACTTAATATCGTTGAACTCTATGCAATTTCTGACTCCACACACCACTTCTGACTCTTTGAGGACAGGGCCTGGGGTTCGTCTCATCTGGGATATCATCCCTCACTCCACCTGACCCCTTCCCTCAGGCATTTCTCTTCACTGCTGGAGTGAACACTCATCCTCCACTCTCCAACAGTCCCCTGAAGACAGCCCCATGTATGGGGTATGCTATGCGGACAGTATAGCATACTGCCTGAATGTCTGTCCCCTCCAGGACATTATAAGCTCTTTGTCAAAAACTGCAGGATCATATTTAACGTTGCATTCCTGGTATCTGGCAAATAGTAGGTGCTCAACAAATGGGACAATGCATTCAAAGTATTTAGGATAACACCTGACATAGTAAGTGATCAATTCATGTTGTCATTGCTGCTGTTGTTAATTTGTTAATGAAACCAACGGCTACTGCTCATCTATCCACAAGCAAAAAAAAAATTGTTTGCTTTCTTCCAGGCAAAAAGTGAAGAGAAAAAGGCTAAATGAAAAGAAAAGAAAATGGAATATTACTCAATCATAAGAAGGAACATGTGAGTCAGTTCTAATGAGGTGGATGAACATAGAGCCTATTATAGAGTGAAGTGAGTCAGAAAGAGAAAAACAAATATCGTGTATAAATGCATATATATAGTATCTAGAAGTTGGTACTGATGAATTTATTTGCAGGGCAGCAGTGGAGATGCATAGAGAACTGACTTGTGGACACAGTGGGGGAAGGAGAGGAAGTGACAAATTGAAAAAATAACACTGAAACATGTACCTTACCATAAATAAAATAAATGGCCCAGTGGAGTTTGCTCTATGATGCTGGGAGCTCAAATTGGGTGCTCTGCAACAACCTAGAGGGATGGGATGGGGTGAGAGGTGAGAGGGAGGTTCAAGAGGAAGGGGATATAGGTATACTACGGCTGATTCATGTTGATGTATGGCAGAAACTAACACCATATTGTCATCATCTTCCAATGAAATCTAAATTTTTTATAAAGGAAAGAAACAGAAAACACATTGAAAACAATGGAGAATCTAAAGACACTAAAGATATGCAGTTAAATAGCCTAAATCAAATGAGATTAATGAGAAAATCAAACAAAGCAAGGGGAATTTGTCAAACTTTCCTAGCAGGCGAGATAGTCTCCACTTGGAAAGTGGCTTTAAGGGAAGTGGCAAATTCCCTATAACCTGAGTCACTGAAAATGAGATCAGACAAACCACTTAAAAGTATACAGCAGTACACATCAGGGTACTGGCAAGAGTTCGTGGGCTGTTTCATCTACTTTCTCTGATTCATTCATAAAATATTTATAATAAAGCTGCAAAACATTTGTGACATCTTTTCCCATTGTTGGCCTTCATTTTTCCAAGGGGAAAATGCATAGTATTAATATTTACTCAGCTAAGATTACCAGGCAAGGGGACTGTGCAACTCCACCATGGCTAATAACTGAACAATAACATTGGAAATGCTAGAGACCGTCATTTCACTGGAAATGTTCTTTGACACTACTTGATTATTTTGATTAGGTCTATATTGGGGGAAAACATCTTGGGGCAGATTGCTACTGGGTGTGTGCTGATTTATTCTTTGAATAAAATTGGTCAGAAATACATTTTCTTAAAATAACCACCGCACATGACACACACATTGTACTTTCTCTCTCTTGCTCCCTTACTGCCTCCTCCTTCCTCTGCTTCTTTGTTTCATTTAATGGTTCCTAGAAACAAAGACAGACGCTAGAATAAAAGAGCTGATATTACTATTCTCCTGCAGTTGTTTTCTTTAGCTTTCCAAATACAGTCATATTTTCCCAACTCTTTGTTCATCAAAATTTTGCCTTAAAAAATATCTTTCAGAAATATCTCTGAAAAGATGGTTTTAGAATATTTCCATGTCTCACTTTAACTGGCACCTGGATGCTTTATTTTCTTCTGATGAATTAAGATGTACCACTACATTAAAAAAATAACTTCCTAGGGTTTTTTTGATTCACACGAGCACTCTTTGATGTTAGAGGTGAAGGGTTCAGGGTCTCCAGGACAGCCCTCTCATTTTAGTGCTAAGGAAACCAAGTCTCTGGAGGTACAAAGCCAGAGTGAGTCAAAGCCAGGAATCCAGATATCTTCACTCTTTATTTTTAATTAGGTAATTTTTTATTGAAGGACAATTGCTTTACAGAATTTTGTTGTTTTCTGTCAAACCTCAACATGAATCAGCTATAGGTATACATACATCCCCTCCCTTTGGAACCTCCCTCCCACCTCCCTCCCCATCCCACCCCTCTAAGTTGATACAGAACCCCTGTTAGAGTTTCCTGAGCCATACAGCAAATTCCCGTTGGCTATCTATTTTACATATGGTAATGTAAGTTTCCATGTTACTCTTTCCACACATCTCACCCTCTCCTCCCCTCTCCCCATGTCTGTAAGTCTATTCTCTACATCTGTTTCTCCATTGTTGCCCTGTAAATAAATTCTTCAGTACCATTTTTCTAGATTCCATATATATGTGTTAGAATACAATATTTATTTTTCTCTGACTTTCTTCACTTTGCATAATAAGTTCTAGGTTCATCCACCTCATGTCTTCACTCTTTGTCTAGAACTTTGCCTGCTATACCAAGGATGAAATGAGTAGTGATCACTGAGGATGCACTTTTTTTTTCTTTTCCTTCAATCCAAATTTCAGCAATATAACTGTAATGAAAATAAGAACAACTAAAATTTCATGATCAAACCAATCAATCCTAAAGGAAATCAACCCTGAATATTCATTGGAAGGACTGCTGCTGAAGCTGAAGCTCCAATACTTTGGCCACTTGATGCAAAGAGCTGAGTCATTGGAAAAGACCCTGATGCTGGGAAAGACTGAGGGTGAGAAGAGAAGGGGTTGACAAGGGCTGAGATGATTGGGTGGCATCACTGACTCAACCGACATGACTTTGAGCAAGATCCGGGAGATGGTGAAGGCCATGGAAGCCTGGCGTGCAGTTCATGGGGTCACAGAGAGACAGATACTTAGCGACTGAACATCATCATCCTGTGAATGCTTATTTTGTGCACTGTGTTATCCTACACTTTTTATGTGTTTTAGTTTGAGTCACAAAACTATTATCCCCATCTCACCAGTGAGGAATACGAGGCACTGGAAGGCGGCGTGACTCCCCAGGGTAACCTGCCTTAGGCAACAGGACACAGAGGGAGGAGGGACCCTGAGGCCCGCGTCCTGGGGACGCTGCCCCATCCTTACACTTGAGACCTCTCAGTAAAAGCAGATCTTCCTTGGGGGCTGGGAAAGCAATGGAGGTGCCTATTCCCCAGTCTAAGTGCTGATATTTGCTTTATTTTTTAAAAAAATATTTGATAAGTGTTGATATTTCATTGCTATTCCAGTGTTATCACTGTGGCTTTGTGTTTTCATAATTCCTATTTTATGTCACCATTACCAATAAATTTGGTACCAATCTCATTCCTTGGAATTTCCTGAATATAACAATGAGGATTTCTCAATAACGTGAAAATGCAAATTTTGCCTCTTCGTAAACTTTCTAGATGTGAAAATATTTTTAAAAAGTTGGCCCCAAACCACTGATAAAAATAATTATAAAGAAGCAGATTGACAGGACCAGTATAAAAATTTATAGGAAAGAAATTCTTTGCCACCTAAATCCACAAATCAAATAGAAGAGCTTTTGAGAATAACAAAAGTTGTACAAAACACTAAATATAGTTCTCAGATTTTTTTTCAAAACCATATAGGAGAAAGGAGTCTTAAAATGTGCATTACATTTATAAAGCTTTAAAATTATATGAAGTTGGGGAAAAGTAGAGAATACAGAGGAGAAGGCAATGGCATCCCACTCCAGTACTTTTGCCTGGAAAATCCCATGGACGGAGGAGCCTGGTAGGCTGCAGTCCATGGGGTTGCTAAGAGTCGGACACGACTGAGCATCTTCACTTTTACTTTTCACTTTCATGCACTGGAGAAGGAAATGGCAACCCACTCCAGTATTCTTGCTTGGAGAATCCCAGGGATGGCAGAGCCTATTGGGCTGCCGTCTATGGGGTCGCACAGAGTCCGACACGACTAAAGCAACTTAGCAGCAGTAGCAGCAGAGAATACAGAAGACATTGAAAGCTGAGACTAAGGTTTCCTTTAGCAGGTATGAACTTGGGGCGTATTGGTGAGCACCCTATGGATAGCCTGCCTGGGCTTGTTAACACAAGCCTGCCTCCTGTTAGCACACTGAGGGAAGCAGTTGGCTGGGCCCAGTTGGTTGCTGGTCTGAGACTAGGACCTCTGGCTAGAAGATGGATGCTCTGGAAAACCCTTCAGTTCCTCAGCAGGGACAAGGGAGCCCATGGTAATTGCCAGAGGGATGTTTTTCGGTTTTCAAAAGAGAGTGTAAATAGGGTCAAAGGCTTGCCTACTGGAACCATCCATAAGAGGTCAAGAACTGAGCTCTCAGGCCAGGAAGGGGAGTCTGGGAAGGGTCCCTAAGCCAGGAAATAGATGGTAAATGATGCGAACCCACAGCGCCAGGGAGTAACTTTAGGAAAGTCTATTTCAGGTGTTTATTGGAACGCCTCTGATGTTCAGCGACCAACTCAGTTCAGGGGCAGGTGTCCCTGCAAAGAACACAAACCAAGGCCCAGCTCTTGCCCTCAAACAGGGGAGAGCTGAGGAAGTAAAGACGACAAGCTCCCTGAGGGCAGGAACCTTGTCTGGAAGGAAGGTAAGGGTCAGTGAAATTACAGTGATTCCCCCAAAAGAGCACCCCAAGTCAGGACTTAAGTCAGGACTGTCCTGCAGAAACCAAGGGCACTGGACCAATGCTATTCCTCCACTCCTTGCTCCAGGGTCCAGTCACGGTTCTCAGTGACAACCCTGTGCCAGGACTGACAGCAGGACTGGGTCTCGCTGGGGAGACCTGGGGGAAGGCTGAGCCTCCCCGCTCATTCTACCTCCATCTGGATGCCTCCGGGACAAACACACCTGGCTGATCTTGCACACCACTGAGACGGCGCACAAAGGACATGCTTGGAAAGCTTGCAGTGAGACCTGAGCGAGGCAAGTGCCTTTCGGCATCCCTGGAAAGTAAGACAGAAAGACTGCTGGGTCTGTGATCTGCTGAGTGAGACTCCAAAGGGCAGGACAGGCCCTGAGTCACTGGGGATTGAGGCGGTTCTCATCTCTCAGCCTTGAGTGAAATGACCCAGCCGGTGGCACCGTTTCCCCTTCTGGGCTGTACCACAGCTGAGGCCGCGCCATCTGAGCTGCAGCGACACAAACACGAAACGCAGTCACCAAGGAGCAGCTAATGCCTGAGCCCAGAGAACGACAGGGGGTGAAAGTGAACGTTAAAAAGATGATCAACATTACCAAGTGAGGTCCCGTAGAAAGGAGGAGAAGACAGTGAGGCAGTGGAAACTGGTGAAAAAACCTCCCAGCAATACATATGCAGGAACTACACACTTCAGTTGTTATCAAACTTTTCAGTCATTAAAACTTCAGTGGGAGTTAATAAAGGGCATGATCTAAGCCGTTTTTATTATGAATACGCCTTTTATAGTTTAATTCTTGAACTGTTCTTAAAGCAAATTTGATAGCAAACTTTCTTCAGTATTCTGGTTACTGGCTACTGGCTACAGATACCTCCGAAGACACAAATAGATTTCCTTTTGTTTTTAAATAATCAAGTGGATTATATTGAACATCTAATATATGTTCATATATATTGAATATATGTTATATATTCATATAACATAGAAAGGAGACATGAATAAACACATGTACTAGGGAGCATGACACATCGAGACATGGCAAGAAAGTGGGGAAACTCAAGGTCTAGGGACAGAACACTTGACCTCAGTCAAGCTTCTGCAATTTACATAACACAAGCCACTTAGTCGCCTCTTACTCTCAGTTTCTCTATCTGTAAAAATGGGAATAGAAGTAATATTTAACTCTGAGGACGTTGGTGGGGAGACAACATAGATCTTATGGAAATGTGCTTTGTAAAAAGCCCCGACCTAGTGTTACGGCTTGTAGCATCATCAGCTGACTCTGAGGGCAGCTCCAGTGAGAGGAAGCCTTGGTGTAGCTCGTGCTTCTTACTGGGCTTGGAGGGCACAGGCGTTCACTGGCAGCCCAAAGAGAAAACCCAACTAACGTGTAAAAGACACCAGCGGTAGCGGTAGGTGTTAATTAAGTAAATCACCAAATAACCACCTTTGATACAAACCAGAAAATGTTTATACCTTCTGATAGCTTACTGATCTCTCATTCTTTTTGCAGGACAGATTTAAATTGTGAATGGTACTGAATAGCTAATATAGTAAGCCCCCTACGTATGAACCTGTAAGTTGAGAACTTCCAAAGATGTGAACGTGCATTCCATCGAGGTCAGATGTGAGTGAAATTGCAGCTTGCCGTCTGTGTTAGCTGGTCACCTAGACGAGCTTTGCTGGCTGAAGCTCCAATATTTTGGCCACCTGATACGAACAGACGACTCGTTGGAAACAACCCTGATGCTGGGAAAGATTGAGGGCAGGAGGCAGCACCAACTCAATGGACATGAGTTTGAGCAAACTCTGGGAGATAACAAAGGACAGGGAAGCCTGCCGTGCTGCAGTCCATGGAGTAACAAAGACATGACTGAGCGACTGAACAACAATGACAATGGGCTCTCAGAGCAGAACTTGTTCGTATCTAGGGGGCTTCGTGTATCCTCAATAACAGCACAAGGGATTTTGGTTAGCTTCACTTGGCAACGTTAAGGTGCTGGTTTGCTGGAGGATGCTGCATTTTCATAAGGCAAGGAGTTTGCCAAAGTGACCACTAGACAGAAGGTACTGTACTCAAGTTTCCCCTCACTTTACAGATGAGAAAACTGAGCTTAGGGAGAACAGCTAATTTTTGAAAGGTCCCAGAGCCAACATCTGGAATTCATATGTTATGAATCCAAAATGAGCATCCAAAAATGCTCGTAACTGTTGTGTCACATTGGGCATAGAACACTTAGGAATCTGGAAAATTGTAAAAAAAAAAAAAAATACTGCCTAGATGGAGGGGCTATGAATTGGTTCAATTACTTTAGATAACAATTTGGCACTCTCTTATAATCTTGAACATTTTCATGCTCTACAATCCAGAAATTTCACTCCAAGATAGAGGAATTCTCATGCATTACATATGTACATAGGAATGGCATGGAAGCATTGTTCGTAATGCAAAACACAACAAAATAAAATATCTGGAAAAGCCAAAAGTTCTTTTGACAGGAGGATGGACAGATAACTTGGAACATTCCATAGCAGTGAATATAAATTAACTGCAACTCAACACAATTGCAAAGATGAATCTTGAACATCACACTATGCAAAGTAAGTTACAGAGGGTTACCTATAGAATGACACTGTTTCAATTAAACTCAAAGCAAGTAAAACTAACAAATAATGAATGTGGATACATACATCCTTGATAAAACTGCTAAAAAATCAGGGGAAAGGTAGGGACCAAGCTCAAGCAAACGATTCCCTCTAAATGCAGTCAAGGGTGGAATAAATGGCTATGTGCGTGTGCTGTCGCCTCAGGCGTGTCCGACTCTTTGTGACCCCATGGACCGTAGCCTGCCAGGCTCCTCTGTCCATGGGATTCTCCAGGCAAGAATACTGGAGTGGGTTGCCATTCCCTTCTCCAGGGGATCATCCCAAGGATTGAACCCACGTCTCTGCAACTCCTGCATCGCAGGCGGATTCTTTACCACTGAACCATACCGTGCAAGTCCCAGTGGCCACAGGTAGATGCAAAAGTGTTGGGAACATTCTAGTTATTAAATTGGGGGTTAAATCCATGGGTCACCACTTTGTTATGTATCACACTACCATATAAATTAGATATATTACTTTAAATGAAGTAGATATAATGAGGGCTTCCCTGGTGGCTCAGACAGTAAAGAATCCGCCTGCAGTGCAGGAGACCCAGGTTTGATCCCTGGGTTGGGAAGACCCCCTGGAGAAGGGAATGGCAACCCACTTCAGTATTCTTGCCTGGAAAATCTCATAGAGAAGCCTGGCGGGCTACAGTCCACGGGGTCCCAAAGAGCCGGACATGACTGAGCGACTAGGACTTTCACTTTCACAGGTATAATGAAAATCTTATTTTTTTTTAAGGTACCCCTGGGACTTATCTGCAAAGGTAAGATGGGCATACAGAAAGACTCCACCTTCTACACCCTCCCCTAGGTACCTGAAGCCTAGACGACTCCAGGAAAAGACACCAGACCGAGGGGACATGGCTCTGATTATCCAAGTCTGTTTTCTGGGCCCTCCAAACTTGATGGCTACCTGGGGCTCCAGGGCCTCGGTAAACAACCCTGTCAGCCCAGCAGAGCAGATGAGAAAGTGCTGGGCCACCCAGGTGGCAATCAAGAGCTCTGCTGGGTGGGCCAGAAACTGCAGTTATCCCTGACCTGCGGCCACAGGAGCCACCTGCAGAGAGCACGGGGAGGGGTGGGGGGCAGGGGGAGTGTCCATGCTCCAGCGCTCAGGGGCCTGGCCACCCCGCCGCACCCAGGGGCCAGCAAGCCAGTGCCAGTGGGACCTCAGCACGGGGTTCTCCAGCTGAAGCAATTGAAGTGAGTGGATAATTGCACATGATAGAGTTGAAATATAATTGCCTCATTAAAATGGGTTACTAAATCTCATTGTGCCTAGGTGTGAAAGAGAGAGACAGAGATGTGTGTGTTAAACTGCAGTTAGAACAAAACAGCATAAATGAATGTGAGCGGAAGCCATCTGAGTGTGCCTGACTGTACCACCAGGTTCCACAGGAGACCCCGGTGTCCGCGGGGTCGTCCAAAGGACTGGTGAAGCCCGTCGTTAGTGGCTGCTTCGGGCAGAGATGGCTCAGAGTGGGGCTGACTCAGACCAGGTCTCATCTCCTGCTGACGCATCTCCATCTTGGAAGATGAAGCTCTGGTCTTGTAGCAAGGCATCTTTGTCCTTCCACTATATCTTCAGAGCTCATCCCTGCATGGCTACCCAAGCAAGGTGGACAATGGGAACTTCTCATGCCTTCCTGGCAGAATTCTGAGCAGGCATGGGAGCTGTCTGTGGCAAGGATGCCGAAGAATCAGAGAATGACACTCCCAGCACAGTCCTTGCCAACCTGTAAGGAAGCCCTTACAAATGCCATCTTCCCCTCCTGCCCCAGAAGTGTGGACACAACTCTGATGAGATCATCAAACACTCCCGCCATCAACACACAGAGAAATAACACTCTTCTTCCCTCACAGGGGGGCCACCAACTGCAACGCTTCCTGCCACTGCCCCCTCCAAAGCCACCCCTCTAAATCGCCAAAGCCCCATTTGAGAGCTCCCCAAAGGATTCTTGTCTGGTCAATCCCATGGACATAGGAGCCTGGCAGGGTACTGTCCATAGGGTCGCAAAGAGTCAAACACAACTGAAGCGACTTAGCATGCACACAATGGAGCACAAGGGAGAAGACCCAGCTCCTCACCTGCTTTGGAATATTTGAAAGAAAAAAACAGGTATTTCTGAAAACAACTCTGAGTTCTTATTGCCTCAACAGCTGTAAAAGGTCATACCTCACTTTGTTCTTACGTTTCTAACACACATTCAATCTGACAATGAGCACAACTTAGTCCAAAAGAGCAAGTTTTTTTTTTTTCTCAGAATGCTCACACATTAAGATGTCGAGACTAATGAGTTATTTTCTTTTCAGTATTAGAAAGCAGATAAACACGGACAATCTGGTGTTCGTTAAGTGTCACTAACAAGACCCAAAACCCTCTTTAGAATCCCAAAGTCCACAGGTGTCTGGTGTAGGCACAGCCTAGGTGAGGACTTTCCAGGGGACTTTCCAATGGTAAATAATCCATCTGCCAATGCAGGAGACACAGGTTCGATCCCTGGGTTGGGAAGATTCCCTGGAGAAGGAAATGGCAACCCACTCCAGTATTCTTGCTGGGAAATCCCATGAAAGAGGAACCTGGTGGGCTACAGTCCATGGAATTGGAAATAATCGACGTGACTTAGCAACTGAGCTCACATGCATAGCTTTAGTTGAGGGACTGGAGATGCAAAAAGACAGGAAGGGGAAAGGGGCTGCAGGCCCCAGCCCTGACTGCAGAGAACACTGAAGGCGCCCCCTCGCTCTTACCAGCCTGCATGAGTCACCGCTGCTGGTAAGCCCTTGCCTTCAAATGCAGATTTTCACTTCGACAGACAGATTTGTCTCTATGCATGATTAAATACTCTCTTGATGCCTCAGATAAGTTCAGAAGTGCAAAAAAGGAGGAGGATAAGCTTTTTAATTACAAGCAAGTCAGCCTGGCAAACAGAACTCTCAACCTGTCCAAGTTGAGACGGACTTCCGGACCTCGCCAAGATCCCCATCTGCTTCTTCTGTGGGGGCTTGGGGAAGGGGGTGCTAATTCAAGTTCCCACAGAAAGAATTAGAGAATCTTGGACCAAATGCTTAGCTCAAACAAATAAAGAGCCTCAGTTCTGGATAAAAGTCAAATTGTTAAGAAATTGCACTACTCTCTTTTGGGGTTTTTGTGTGTGTGTGTGGAGGGGGTAGATGGATAGGGGGTTGTGGGACACAGGAGAATGAGAAAGTGACAGAACCAGATTTCGGCTCATCTTGATAAAATGTTGGAGTTACAAAAGCAACTCTTGTTCACGGTTTCCCCAGGCTTTGCTGGGTGCAGGCAGGGGTGCCTGGATGCCATAATCCCCCATGTGGCTCTCTCTCTCCCACCCCCGCGCTCAGCTTCCTTGAGTGCCAGGATACTCCAGAGCCTCAGAATGGAGCCCTTGAAATGTTATGAAACAGGAATTGGCAATCCTTTCCTTTCAAGCTGCCAAGCTGGAGAAGGGGCTTGAGCAGGGGGGAGGGAGGAGACGGGAGGAGGCACAGGAAAGGTGAATGCAATGTGTCAGCTGGTGTCAGGACTCAACTACTAAGGTGCCCCCAACTGTGCGCCCACCACTCGAGGGGCAGCCAGATGGAGGGCCGATGGGCAAGACGACGGGGACAGAGGCAGCACTGGGGAGAGTGCGGAGATGCCAGCAGCGGCCGGGCTGGCAGCTGATGCGGCTCTGCCAGGCGGGCACGGTGATCAGGGAACCTGGAGCGCCCCCTGCTGGTAGGTGAGCCAGGGCTTGGTTGCTAAATCTCCCTACAGGCAACTTGGCATTTGAGCCTTCACGGTTTTGGCCCATGGCCTAATTGCTCAGAATACGGGCTCAGTTGGAGAGTGGCTCCTTCATCACACTCAGTAACTATCTGCACACAGCACAGAAGCTGTGATATTTCTACTCCAGCAAGTCCTCTTTGCCGACCACCAAAATTCCATGGAAAATTCTCAGAAGCTGCTGGATATAAACCAAACTGAATTTTACATTAAATTTATGCTTCAGATTACGGATGATTCTATAGCTGGCAGATTGGCCACCAAGCAAGAAAACTGCCTCCTTATTTTGTTCAAGAAACCATCTACAATGCATATTGCAAAATTCAGTGATATAAAGGATTCATGTTTTTATTCTCAAACAAATCTGGGAGCTGGAAAACAATGTGGCATGCTAGCTTATGCTTGTGACTGTGATTGTGTGCCCTAAATCACTTTGGGACGAGGTCATTCGAGGTTAGATCAGATTCTGTCTAGTATATATCAGGATCGCAGAGATTACAGTCATAGGGTAGTATTTGAAAACCAGTAAGAGCCAACAGAATCCAAGTCACCCAACCCAGAGTTTGAAAGAGAAGGAAAGAACTGAGCAATACGAATGTGAAGATTTAGCTTAATTTATCATGGGATCAAAGTGACTGGTGCTGCCAATAGCTTATAATCAGCTTAACTGGTGAGTCCACAGTTAATAACTTGGAAGTGGGAGACAGCCAACAGGATTCTAAAGCACGGGATGGCAGAAAAAGATCCACTTCGTTATCAATTATTCTTTGTAAAACTAGATTTTTTTTGATGTGGACCATTTTTAAAGTCTTTATTGGACTTGGTACATTATTGCTTCTGTTTTGTGTCTTGGTTCTCAAGCCGTGAGGCATGTGGGATCTTAGCCCCACAACCAGGGATCAACCTGCACCCCCTGAACCCCCAGGGAAGTCCCTCAATTGTTCTTTTTAAGAAATAAATTTTACTGCCTTTGCTAAAAACTTTAACAGCAAAAAATCCAAATAACGTACTTCTAAGTAACTAATGGTTCAAAAAATATAATGAATAAAACTTAAATATCAAGAAATAACTTCAAAGCATATAAGGTATAAACCGACAAAACTAAAAAGAAACAGAAGCCAATCCACAATCACAGTTAACATTTTTCAAAAAGAGCCTCTCAGGAGCCGGTACAACATGCAGATCGAAAATCAGGACTACAGATAATGTCAACAAGATTAACAGTATTTATCCTCGTAATGTGTGGAACATTGTACCCAATAACTACAGAACACATCATTTTCCAGTATAAGGAGGATACCATTCACTGACATAGCTCATACGCTGGACCCTAAAGCAAGTATGAACAAATATGAAAGGACTGATACACAACACATATTTTATGGCTCCAGCAGAATTAAGCTCTAAATCAGTAATAAAAGATAACTAGGAAATCTTCATATATTTGGAAATACATTTCTAATTAATCCATGAGTCAAAGAAAAAAAAATCACACTGGAAATGAGAGAATACTTTGAAGTGAAAGATTATAAAAATATGACATAAAAGCTATGGATATATAGGTGGACATATTTATTAATAAATATATTACAAAAGAAAATTTTAAATTTGATGATATAAATTTCCACTGCAAGAAGGCAGGAAAAGAAGAGCAAATAAAATACCAAGAAAGCAGGAAGAAGGAAATAACACAGATAGAGAAAAAAATCAACAAAATAGAAAATAATCAACCATATCAAAAACAGATTTCTTTGACAAGACTAGCAAGACCATAACTCTTAACAAGACAAAAAAAAAAAAGGAAAGAAAGCACAAATTACTAATACCAGGTTCACAGACATTAAAAAATATCAAGAGATAACCTAACAACAAATTAGATGAAATGGACATACACCTTGAAAAAAAGAACTCATCAAAACTAATATAAGAATGAATGGACCATACAAATAGCTCTATATTTATTTTTAAACTGATTCTGTCATCTAAAACCTTCCCACAAAGACATCACCAGATAAGTTGGCTTCACTTGGAATTCTAAACATTTAAGGAAGAAGTAATAACAATCTTACACAAACTATTCCAGATTAGAGAAAAAAGAATATGTCCCACTTAGTTTTATGAGGTCAGTATAACTTTGTGACAAAAACCCAACAAGGACACAGAAAAACAAAGGAAAATAACAGAGCAATCTCTCTCATGAGCATATATGCAAAAATTCTAATATGAATAAATCAAGTCAAGAGATACAGAAAAAGAGATTGTACATTATGATCACTGCAGTTTATTCCAGGAAGGCAACATTTGATGTTTGAAATTCGCCACACTGAGCAAATAATCACATGGTTATCTAAATAAATAGAGAAAAAAAAATTGTATAATATTTAATAATCATGCATTACTTAAAGTAATTAGAACAGAAGGGAACTTCAGTCAGTTCAGTTCAGTCGCTCAGTCATGTCTGACTCTCTGCGACCCCATGAATCTCAGTATGCCAGGCCTCCCTGTCCATCACCAACTGCCGGAGTTCAGCCAAACTCATGTACATCAAGTTAGTGATGCCATCCAGCCATCTCATCCTCTGTCGTCCCCTTCTCCTCCTGCCCCCAAGCTCTCCCAGCATCAGGGTCTTTTCCAATGAGTCAACTCTTTGCATGAGGTGGCCAAAGTACTGGAGTTTCAGCCTCAGCATCAGTCTTTCCAATGAACACCCAGGACTGGTCTCCTTTAGGATGGACTGGTTGGATCTCCTTGCAGTCCAAGGGACTCTCAAGAGTCTTCTCCAACACCACACTTCAAAAGCATCAATTCTTTGGCGCTCAGCTTTCTTTATAGTTCAACTCTCACATCCATACATGAACACTGGAAAAAGCATAGCCTACACTAGACGGATCTTTGTTGACAATATCTCTGCTTTTTAATATGCTATCTAGGTTGGTCCTAACTTTCCTTCCAAGGAGTAAGCGTCTTCTAATTTCATGGCTGCAGTCACCATCTGCAGTGATTTTGGAGCCCAGAAAAATAAAGTCTGACACTGTTTCCACTGTTTCCCCATCTATTTCCCATGAAATGATGGGACCAGATGCCATGATCTTGGTTTTCTGAATGTTGAGCTTTAAGCCAACTTTTTCATCTCCTCCTTCACTTTCATCAAGAGGCTTTTTAGTTCCTCTTCACTTTCTGCCATAAGGGTGGTGTCATCTGCGTATCTGAGGTTATTGATATTTCTCCCGGCAATCTTGATTCCAGCTTGTGCTTCTTCCAGCCCAGCATTTCTCATGATGTACTCTGCATAGAAGTTAAATAAGCAGGGTGACAATATATAGCCTTGACGTACTTCTTTACCTATTTGGAACCAGTCTGTTGTTCCATGTCCAGTTTCTAACTGTTGCTTCCTGACCGGCATATAGGTTTCTCAAGAGGCAGGTCAGGTGGTCTCGTATTCCTATCTCTTTCAGAATTTTCCAAGTTTGTTGTGATCCACACAGTCAAAGGCTTTGGCATAGGCAATAAAGCACAAATAGATGCTTTTCTGGAACTCTCTTGCTTTTTCCATGATCCAGTGGATGTTGGCAATTTGATCTCTGGTTCCTCTGCCTTTTCTGAAATAGCTTGAACATCTGGAAGTTCACGGGTCACATATTGCTGAAGCCTGGCTTGGAGAATTTTGAGCATTACTTTACTAGTGTGAGATAAGTGCAATTGTGCAGTAGTTTGAGCATTCTTTGGCATTGCCTTTCTTTGGGATTGGAATGAAAACTGACCTTTTCCAGTCCTATGGCCACTGCTGAGTTTTCCAAATTTGCTGGCATATTGAGTGCAGCATTTTCACAGCATCATCTTTCAGGATTTGGAATAGCTCAACTGGAATTCCATCACCTCCACTAGCTTTGTTTGTAGTGATGCTTTCTAAGGCCCACTTGACTTCACATTCCAGGATGTCTGGCTCTAGGTCAGTGATCACACCATCGTGATTATCTGGGTCGTGAAGCTCTTTTTTGTACAGTTCTTCTGTGTATTCTTGCCGCCTCTTCTTAATATCTTCTGCTTCTGTTAGATCCATAACATTTCTGTCCTTTATCAAGCCCATCTTTGCATGAAATGTTCCCTTGGTATCTCTAATTTTCTTGAAGAGATCTCTAGTCTTTCCCATTCTGTTGTTTTCCTCTATTTCTTTGCATTGTTCGTTGAGGAATTCTTTCTTATCTCTTCTTGCTATTCTTTGGAACCCTGCATTCAGATGCTTATATCTTTCCTTTTCTCCTTTGCTTTTCGCTTCTCTTCTTTTCACAGCTATTTGTAAGGCCTCCCCAGACAGCCATTTTGCTTTTTTGCATTTCTTTTCCATGGGGATGGTCTTGATCCCTGTCTCCTGTACAATGTCATAAACCTCCATCCATAGTTCATCAGGCACTCTGTCTATCAGATCTAGGCCCTTAAATCTATTTCTCACTTCCACTGTATAATCATAAGGGATTTGATTTAGGTCATCCCTGAATGGTCTAGTGGTTTTCCCCACTTTCTTCAATTTAAGTCTGAATTTGGCAATAAGGAGTTCATGATCTGAGCCACAGTCAGCTCCCAGTCTTCTTTTTGTTGACTGTATAGAGCTTCTCCATCTTTGGCTGCAAAGAATATAATCAATCTGATTTCGGTGTTGACCATCTGGTGATGTCCATGTGCAGAGTCTTCTCTTATGTTGTTGGAAGAGGGTGTTTGCTATGACCAGTGCGTTCTCCTGGCAGCCCTGCTTCATTCCGTATTACAAGGCCAAATTTTCCTGTTACTGCAGGTGTTTCTTGACTTCCTACTTTTGCATTCCAGTCCCCTATAATGAAAAGGACATCTTCTTTGGGTGTTAGTTCTAAAAGGTCTTGTAGGTCTTCATAGAACTGTTCAACTTCAGCTTCTTCAGCATTACTGGTTGGGGCATAGGCTTGGATCACTCTGATATTGAATGGTTTGCCTTGGAAACGAACAGAGATCATTCTGTTGTTTTTGAGATTGCATCCAAGTACTGCATTTCGGACTCTTTTGTTGACCATGATGGCTACTCCATTTCTTCTAAGGGATTCCTGCCCACAGTAGTAGATATAATGGTCATCTGAGTTAAATTCACCCATTCCAGTCCATTTTAGTTCGCTGATTCCTGGAATGTCGACGTTCACTGTTGCCATCTCCCGTTTGACCACTTCCAATTTGCCTTGATTCATGGACCTGACATTCCAGGTTCCTATGCAATATTGCTCTTTATAGCATCGGACCTTGCTTCTATCACCAGTCACAACCACAGCTGGGTATTGTTTTTGCTTTGGCTCCATGCCTTCATTCTTTCTGGAGTTATTTCTCCACTGATCTCCAGTAGCATATTGGGCACCTACTGACCTGGGGAGTTTCTCTTTCAGTATCCTATCATTTTGCCTTTTCATACTGTTCATGGGGTTCTCAAGGCAAGAATACTGAAGTGGTTTGCCACTCCCTTCTCCAGTGGACCACACTCTGTCAGACCTCTCCACCATGACCTGTCAGTCTGGGTGGCCCCACATGGCATGACTTAGTTTCACTGAGTTAGACAACGCTGTGGTCCGTGTGATCAGATTGGCTACTTTTTTTGTGATTATGGTTTCAGTGTGTCTGCCCTCTGATGACCTCTCGCAACACCTACTGTCTTACTTGGGTTTCTCTTACCTTAGACGTGTGGTATCTCTTCACGGCTGCTCCAGCAAAGCTCAGCCACTGCTCTTTACTTTGGACAAGGTTGCCCCTCCTAACCTTGAACGTGGAATAGCTCCTCTCGGCCCTCCTGCGCCCGTGCAGCCACCGCTCCTTGGATATGGGGTTGCTCCTCGCGGGCGCTGCCCGTGACCTTGGACATGGGGTAGCTCCAGGTTCATCTACAAAATATCTACCCAGTGAAAGCTTTCCCTCCTTTCCCATATTTTAGAAAAAGAGAAGACTGACCACTCTCACCACTTCTATTTAACACTATAGTACTGTATTGGTTAAACATCATACAGTACCAGTGAGCTGGAAAACATAAGAAGAATCAAAACTCCCATTAATTACAGACTATGTGATAGAATATATACATAAAAGTTTACAAAAGAATCTACAGAGAAAATTTGGAATTGGTAAATTTAGTCAGGTCACTAGTCAACATACAAAAATATATAAAAACCCAGTGTTTTATACAAAAAAGAGAAAATAAAATGATCCATTTAGGATTATCCCAGGAATGCAAGAATAGTTTATCATCAGAAAAAAATATAAATGTCATTTACCACAAGTAAAAGAAAAAAGCCACATGCTCAGCTCATCTCAATGGATTGTGAAAGTCATTTAATAAAATTCAACACATTCATAATTAATAACGAAGAGTATGGAAGATCAAAAGAACTTTCTCTCTTGTCAGTGGTGAGATACTGTGAGCATCACCTTTAAAGTCAGAATTACGTGTCCCATATCATTGCTGTTAGCTACACTGTGTTGGAGGTCCAAGTCAGCATATTAAGATGAGAAAGAGATAAAGGGCACATAGACTGCAAGGAAACAAACACAACTGTTATCTAGTCTCACATAATACAAACGTTTATACAGAAAATCCAAAGCAAAATCATCATACATGAGTTAATGCTTGGATCTAATATAAACAACAGACAAAAACCAATTCCATTTCTATATACAGCAACCAATGATTTAAAAATGCACCTTAAGAATAGCATTTACACCATAAATAAGAATTGTAAGTGTCTTCGGAAAAAAGTGCAACAAAATTTTCTAAGATTTATATGGAGAAAATGATACAATTTTTCTAAGGGACACTAAAACTACCTTAACTAGATAAGGAAAATTCAACATCTTCATAACTTGGATTATTAATATCATAAAAATATTAATTCTATCCAAGTTGATACATAGATTCAAAGTAATCACAACCATATTCCCAACTGTTGTTTGAAAAATATAAAGTTGATTCTAAAACCTAAGTGAAATAGCAAAAAGCCAAGAATGCCCAAAGCACTCTAGGTGAAGAAAATAAAATAGAACACCCTACCAGATACCAAGATTTTTCCCTGGTGGCTCAGACGGTAAAGAATCTGCCTGCAACGCAGGAGGCCTGGGTTTGATCCCTGGCTTGGGAAGACCCCGAGGAGAAGGGAATGGCAACCCACTCCAGTATTCTTGCCTGGAGAATCCCATGGACAGAGGAGCCTGGTGTGCTGCAGTCCATGGAGTCGCAGAGTTGGACATGACTGAACGACTTACACACATTATAAAACTTAAACAATTCAAAAATCAGTTATAGGTGTAAGAAATAAATGAACCCATGAAAAGAATGCAAAGAAAGAGCCAGAAATGTGTCCACATATAAGGAAATTTGAGATATATGACAGAATGGCACAGCCTCACCCCACCGTGATGACACACAGAAAGTAGGAAGCAATACTAATTCTGAACCACCCCCTAAGATTTGCGGTTACCAACAGCAACACCACAGTTAACGATTTACCACTTACAAAGAGTCTTTTGATAAATCATAAGAGTGAATTTGCACATTTTTGGTTTCTGCAAATGCCATTATGGTTTATTATTGCATGATTCACTTTTAACCTGTTAATACTCAGTGGATAAGTGGTTTTCTTCTGTGTAAGATTCAGAATAAGGCAGGGTACCTTGATGTTTTTCTTTTTGTTGTTTACCTTTTTTAAAATTTTTAAGTGGAGGATAATTGCTTTACGATATTGTTGGTCTCTGCCATACATCAACATGAATGCCATAGTTATACATGTGTCCCTTCCCTCTTGAACCCCCTCCCACCTCCCACCCCATCCCACCCCTCTAAGGCTGGGATGAATTGAGAGAGGAGCATTGAAACACATAAATTACCATATGTAAAACAGCCAGCCAGTAGGACTATGCTGTACGATGCAGGGAGCTCAAACTTGGTGTTCTGTTGTTTACCTTTGTTTTTAACGATGGCCTTTTGGCCTTTGAATGCTTGCTTTACTTACATCTTTGTTTATGAAAAGGAACTAACATGGGTTTTAAGCAAGGAAGATTCCTGATCTCCCATTAAATACATACTGCAAGTCTGTGAAATATGAATCACATCTTTGGTCTCCTTTTTAAGACTTGGCTTCTACGGCAAATGCGCTTTTCTACCTCAGTTTCATCTCCATTACCATTTTACATTGCATCTGAGGCCCGGCTAGCAACAGTGGCCAGTTCTTGTCTGAATCCTGCAAACTAGGCTCATAACAGACGACACCCCTAGAAAGGCTGGGCTCAACCCAGGAGACCCAACTTCTGATGATGGCTTTGCATGAGAAAAATCACTCTTGTCTCTTGTCATTTTGTGGTTAGTGGGCAAAAAATTAATGCTTCCTCCAAGGGAAATTCAGATCTTGACATTAGTGGAAATGAAGAGCATACTCAAGTAAATTAATTTCATGGTGGCAAAGTAATAAACCTCGAAAACCCCAGATTGGCTTGGACCTTCCCTGTTTAAAATACACAGTGACAGAATACTTTGTCAAAAAATGATATATCCCCTCAGAGCAAGCAAATATTTCATATGGATATTTCTGGCTCCATCAAAAATTTTCCCCAATTCAACTCTTTCATAAACTTAGACCATTCATTTTTACTTATTAAATTATCAGTGCTAGGAAAGTTTTTAACATTCACTGGCATTAATGTGAGTTGAATTTGATAGACTAGCATGCTATTATTAGTATGATTACTATATTCATTTCATAGCCAACTTATGATTGTTTTACGTCATCTGTCTCCAAAAGCATATTAAAGAGGAATAAATATGTATTTTCAAGACAGTTGTGCTTAAACACAACTATAGTCCAAAAGTAATCATATGTAAGGCCTATCTATTTACAATTGTTAACAGCATATTATTAACTATTAATAATTAGGAAAAATAAATTGACCTCCTGCAAGTATTCAACAGTATTATGTGACTGCACTTTTACTTATACTGAAAAATCCATTATATTGCATGGAAGATGAAAATTTGTTGCTTAATACAAGGCCACAAAGATTTATACCTACAAATGGCTCAGACTGTAAAAAATCTGACTGCAATGCAGGAGACCTGGTTCAAACCCTGGGTTAGGAAGATTCTCTGAAGAAGAGAATAGCAACTCACTCCAGTATTCTTGCCTGGAGAATTCCATGGACAGAGGAGCCTGGCGGGCTACAGCCCGTGAGGTTGCAAAGAGTCTGACATGACTAAGTGACTAACACTTTCACTTTTTTCTCCTCAGAGTTTTTTAGCTTTTACATTTAAATCTTTGAGTTGATTTTCAGATACGAGATATAGTTCAGTTTTAATCTTTCACATGTGGTTTTCCAGTGGTTCCAATGCCATTTATTAAAAAGACTATTTTTTCATCATTGAACAGTCTTGGCAGCCTTGTTAAAAAAAATCAACAGATGATGGATGTATGGGTCTACTTCTGAACTCTAAATTCTGTCCCATTGAACTATATGTCTATCCTTATGCCAATCAATATTACACTGTTTTGCTTACTGTGGCATTGTAATAAAATTTGAAATTGGGAAGATTCAAGATAGCTCAGTTGGTAAAGAATCCGCCTGCAGTGCAGGAGATCCTGGTTCGATTCCTGGGTTGGGAAGATCCCCTGGAGAAGGCAAAGGCTACCCACTCCAGTATTCTGGCCTGGAGAATTCCATGGACTGTATAGTCCCTGGGGTCGCAAAGAATCAGACACGACTGAGTGACTTTCACTTCACTTTGATGGTTTTGGCTATTCATAAAGTCTGCTGTATGCCCATATGAATTTTAGGATTAGCTTGTCTATTTCTGGGACACAAAAAGGTAGGTGGAATTTGACAGAGGTTGCACTGAATCTATAGATCAATTTTGGGACTACTGCCATCTTGACAATATTGTCTTCCAATCCATGAATATGAAATGTCTTTCCATTTATTTAGGCATCTTTAACATCTTTCAACAGGGTTTTGTGGTTTTCCACGGAGAATCATTCCCTTGGTTAAATCTACTCCTAAGAATTTTATTATTTGCAGTGTTACTATAAATGGAATTATTTTAATTTTCAGATTGCTCATTGCTAATGTTTAGAAACACAACAGACTTTTGCATACTGATCTTGTATACTGCAACATTGCTACACTATTGATTCTAATATTTTTATTCTTCAGTATTTTTATATATATATATATATATATATATATATATATATACACATTACATATATATATATAACCATGTGCTGTGCTAAGTCACTTCAGTCGTGTCTCTTTGCAACCTATGGAACATAGCCTGCCAAGCTTCTCTGTCCATGGGATTCTCCAGGCAAGAATGCTGGAGTGGGTTGCCATGCCCTCCTCCAGGGAAATCTTCCCGACCCAGGGACTGAACCCACGTCTCTTGTGTCTCCTGCACTGTCAGGTGAGTTCTGTATCACTAGCGCCATCTGGGAAACTCATATGTAACTGTGTGCCGTGCAGTACTTAGTCACTCAGTCCTGTCCAACTCTTTGCGACTGCATGGACTGTAATCGTCAGGGACCTCTGTCCATGGGAATTCTCCAGGCAAGAATACTGGAGTGGGTTGCCATGCTCTCTTCTAGGGGATCTTCCCAACCCAGGGATCGAACCCAGGTCTCCTGCATTGCAGGCAGATTTTTTTTACCATCTGAGCCACCAGGGAAGCCCAAGAATACTGGAGTGGGTAGACCATCCCTTCTCCAGGGTATCTTCTTGAATCAGGAATCAAACCGGAGTCTCCTGCACTGCAGGCAGATTCTTCACCAGCTGAACTATCAGAAGCTTATATATGGCCATAATCAATTTGCAAATAGACAGTGTTGCTTCTTCCTTTCTAGTTGGTGTGCCTTTTAATTTTTTCTTGCCTAATTGCTCTGCTAGAATTTCTGGTATGCTGTGGAAAAGAAGTGGCAAGAGTCCATCCTTAACCTTGTTCATAATTTTAATGATGGTAGCCTTCAATTTTTCAGCATTAAGTAACGCTAGCTTGTTTTTCATGTTTGTTCAGTTGAAGAAATTCTCTTCTATTCCCATTTTCTTTTTTTTTAGCATGAAAGGATGTTTGTTGGACTCTCCTACATCTATTGAAGTGACCATGCATTTTTCTTCCTTTACTTATACTGATAATACTGCATAGTGCATTGACTTCCATGTCTCACTGACCTTGCACCCGGAACTAATCCCCTTAATCGTAGTATATAATTGTTTAATGTGTTGCTAGATTCCATTTGCTAGTCTTTTGTTAAGGACTTGTGTCAGTATTCACAAAGGATATTGGTCTGTAGTTTTCTTGTGGTGCCTTTTCTGGCTTTGCTTATACTAAAAACAAATGCTGGCCTCACAGAATATGTTAGGGTGTGCTCCCTCCTCTTCTATTTTTTGGGAAGAATTTGATTAACAATTACTGTTACTCCTTCAAACACTTGATACAATTCATCAGTGAAGATATCTGGCCCTAGACTTTTTTAAAACTAGAAGTGTTGTACTGCTAAGTCTCTTTGCTAAAGGTCTATTCAGATTTTCTTTTTCCCCTTGAATCAGTTTTTCTAGATATTTTTCCACTTCATCTATATTATCTGTTGACATATTTATTTGTAGTTTATCATTTTTATTTCTGTAAAGCAGTAATGTCCCTTTTTTTGTACCTGGTTTTAGTAACCTGTATCTTTTTTTTCTCCTTGATCCAGCTAAAGGGTAGTCAATTTTTTTGTCTTTTCAAAGAACCCACTTTTCGCACTTGCATTTTGTATTTTTACATACATAAACACCTCTCTCCACATGATGCTGAATGGTCAGCACACCCAATAACTGAAATAACATTCTTCTTCTTAACATAATGAGCAGAGAGCACTCTTGGAAACCTCTTCTTACATGTCTTTAAACACCTGTCTGCATGCATTACACAAGTCAGCCAGTCTCAGATATAGTTTCAACACACCGTGTTAAGAAATAACTTTTGAAACGTCCCTTTTACATATGTGCTCAAACACATCTATACACACACTCATGTATTAGATTCCCTCTTGGTCCTAGGCTTTTTTTTTTTTTTTGATAATTTGATTGCATGATGTACTTTTGTGTGTATTTCTTTGAATTTATCCTACATAGAATCTGGTGAATTTCTTGAGTGTGTATATTAAACTTTTCATCAAATGTGTGAAGTCTCCTGCCAATATTTATTCAAATATTCTTTCGGCCTCCCCCCGCCTTTTTTTCTGAGATTCCCATTGTCTGAATATTGTTGACAATATTCAAAATCTCTGAGTTTCTTTCATTTCATTCTTTTCTGTCTGTTCCTCAGACTAAATAATTTCAGTTGACCTATCTTCTATCTGGTCAAATTTGATGAACTCTTATAGTGAAATTTTAATTTCAGTTATTATACTTTTCAACTCCAGAATTTTTAAATAATTTTTATCAAATTATAACTTTATCATTTTTATAATTATAAACATATCCATAAAAACCTTTTGGAAATTTCTTCCTCTTTCTGGATATTCTCTATTTGGTAAGATATAAATTCTACTGAATTCTAACTTTACTCTAGGCCCTGTGCTAAACAATATCTTTTAACCTTTTTTTAAAAAATTGTGAAATATATAAAGAGTTCATATTTTAGAAAATAAAAAAATGAACACACATATACTAACAATCAAGCATAAGAACAGAACATTAGTAACTTCTAAGGATCCTATGAGGTAATCTTGAAGTCTGCATTAATCCTTTCCCATATTTCCTTACAGCTTTACCACATACATATCCATGAATAATGTGCAAATTTGCCTTATCTTTTATTTAAAAATTCTATAAATGGACTCATACTATTCTGTGATTGTTCTCTTCAACATTATGTATTTGGAAATTGTTTCATTTTTCACTACTGTAGAGTATTCCACTGAATGGATGGATCTAAGAATGTGAGCTAATAGTAGTCAGAGAAAGTTGAGCTGTGCTGAGATAATAAAAAATACTCCTGAGGGGGGGAAAAACTGAAGATCAAGCCCTAGAGTATGCCAACTCTTAAAGGTCACAAAGAAGAGAATCAGGGAAGGTTTGGTGAGTGAAGTGAATGGAAAACTAGCAGAAAGTTGTGCTGTGAAAGCCTGGAAAGTACAGTATTTCAGATAGAAATGTGTGGAATGCTATTGAAAGTTTAATAAAGGAAGGAATGAGAAGAATCCACTGGATCTGACAACACACAATGCTATGGGGATCTCATCACGACTGGCTGTGTTGCAGTGGTGTGGGGATGCTGAAGCCAGCCATACAGGGGTAATTTAGGACACAATGGCAGCAGAAATGTTAAGACTACATGCATAAACAACCATAAAACACAGCAGAGGAATGGAGGTATTAGGATCCGGGAGGTGGCAAGTTTTAAAAAATGTTATCAATATTAGAGCACTGTGTATGCTGTCAAGAGTAAGAAGTCACAAGTTGCTGAAGCAAAATAAAGGGTTAACTCGAGACAAAAGTCTCTGAGAAGGGGAGAGAATGGAACCTGGAGTCCAGAGGAAGGGAACTGCCTATCACAGGAGGAGGACGCCGTCTCCAACACAAAAGGAGGAAAGACGAAGACGATGAATAAACTAGGGGGGTAGAAGAAAAACGAGGGAGATAAATCTGACAGCTTCCATCTCGATGAATCATGAAGGTCATTAACCAAGTGAGGGTGAAGGTCGTCCTGAAAAGTAGGGAGCTGAGTTCACCTGAGACAGAAAAGCAACACCAAGCAACACCGAGTATCATTTGAAACTGTGCTCATGAATTTAAAAAGTCAGTCAGTCTACTGGGCGTGGTTTTTCTCAGGTAACATTCACTGGTCTGAGTACAAGCACAGAAAAAGAATTGGAAACATTCCACCAGAGAAGGCTTTGGTCAGGCAAGTAACTTCTCTCTCTAAAGGGAAGGCTTACCTGCATCACCTAAGGTTATACTTAACAGCTCAAGATGTAAATTATGAAGTAAACAGCAAATACAGTGTTAAGCTATTCAACTAACGCTTGCAGTCTTTTATTTTAACTAAGTTCTCAAGGTCACACTGACACCACATTGTGCTCGCCCACCTTCCATTGGTTTTATCAATTTGGCCCTGTATTGTACTTTCCTTCCCATTAGCCTGTTTTCTAAAAACACACTGATAAGATGTACAAAAATACTGCGATGATCGCTGTTCTAAAAACACTTTAGTATTTTATTTGAAAAACTTAGGTAAAAAGATAAATATATTTTTATTCCCCTAGAAAACAAAGGAATTCACTAATGATAAGCAAGCAATATTTTCTCACAATAGATATAAATTATATAAAATTTAAGCTCTTGCCTTACATCATACTTTATTTTCTTTAATATACCACATTTATTGAAGGAAAAAGATTAAAATACATATCAAACACCAAAAGAGATGATATGTAACCAATTATTCTTGATCCAAAAAAATCATATTAATACAATTGTAAATTTCAGATAGAACAGCCCCATTCTGATAATACTAATTTGTTATATATTCTGTATTTGCCAAATAAATATTATCTTACTACTTTTCAAAACATTTTAACCTAACCAAGGTTTTCCTTATATCTCATTCTCTCATTTGTAATTTGGGGACATACCTCTTTTTATAGATCTACCAGAAATTAAGATTTTGCTAATAAGAACTGTCCTCAACATCTTACCAACAAAGTCAAGTCACATCAAATACATTTAGATTTGTTTAAAAAAAAAAACAACTGATTTTGAATCTCATTTTTGGTCAAGTTTCAAAGTCAGAGCCCAAACAATTCTTTGCAAGGGGCATCATATGAAGAGATATGTCATCAATTAGAAGTTTGCTACTTTGGCATTTTCCCTCCAGTGATAGAATACATCAGTTTTTCGTTGATTTAAACACCAGACAAAATGAACAGACAGTTGAATTTAGAGTCCACATGGTACAACAAACACATTCCTTTAAACACCAGACTGACATGCAGCACAGGATGTCTACACACCTCACATGACATCCTAGCTGATGCTGAATTTCACCTTGAATTCAGTCCAGGGCAGACACAGAGTGAAAGCCACCTTTAAATGACTGCTCTCTGTTTTTGCTGAATGTATATTTCTGCTCCTCCGTTTAAGCATACCTACTCACAATATCTAATAAGGAAGCAAATGAATCTTTAAGTAAAGAGATGTTTATTAATATTAGGTCATATCTTCAAACTAACTCTTAAGTTTAGATAATTTTTAATGTACAGTTAAATTTAGAACTAATCTTGTTTAAAAACAAAAATCCCTGAAACCTCTCATTCTACTTTTTCCACATATGTGTATTCCAGAATTGAGGCAAAATGGCAGAGCTAGAGACAGGGTTAGCAAAGAAGAGAGTCCTGTGTGGAGAGCAGATACAGAACAACTGCTAATAACCCAGGTCAACATGCTACTTACACATTACTGTGACCAGAGCAATTACTGGGATTCAAATTCTTATGATACAAAGAAAACTGCAACCATCAGATTTCAAAGTAAAGATGAACAGACTAAAAACCAAGAAAACCTTCAGGGTTTTAGGAACGCAGTATTCTGCTACCACACTCAAAGACGATGATCAGGAGAGAAGTGTCTGCACTTGCTGTGGCGATCGGTGTAGAATGCTCCCAGGATCTTTGTACTCATTGACCGGATTCATCACAGCTGCATACACTTCCCCATAGGCTCTGCAGACTAATTCTGTAGACTGTTTTATGATCTGCTCTCTATTGACAGACAAACAGATTTGTGTTAACATATAATCTGAAAACGAAAGACTAAGCATTCCAAGAAAGCTCCATACTTGAACCAAAGTATTTCATAATTATCACATCTTATTAAAAATCATTGTACAACTACACAAGTTATCTTAGTTTGGGGATAAAAAGTTTTTTTATATTTATTATTTCTTTATGAAATCTTCTCCATTAGTATGTAGGTTGCAGAAGGGCAGGGGCAGTGTTTTGCTCACTCTGTAGAACTGTGATGTTTAGGTTGGAACATTGCCTAATACCATTGTGAATTACTAAACAAGAAATAGAAACTGCAACCCACTATCAATGCACTGATTTTGCAAATGCAACTGACAACTCATTAACTGTAAAGAGGCTTATAACCATTCAAATGTATCAGTCCTTCAAATCTCAGAATAACTTACAATATACAGTCCTTTCACCTACAGCTCCTATACTAATAATCACATCTCCTTAATTTTTCATCTCTCCCACAAAGGTGACACTTGTCTGCAACAAATCACAGCATTTTTACAAACACACATTCCTATATAAGCACATAAAAGAAGATAAATAATTTTAAATAAACTGAAGTAAATGTCTTTAGAAAAAAATAGCATTGGGTTCTTCAAATCTGCATTAATTGTTGAATAGTTTTCATGACATTTAGTTCATCAACTCCAACTATTTCTACTCCTATATCACTATACGTATTGATGAACACAGGCTTCCCAGGGGGCTCAGTGGTAAATAAACCACCTGCCAAGGCCAGAGATGTGGGAGACACAGGACATCCCAGATCCCTGGGATGGGCAGGTTCCCTGGAGGAGGAAATGGCAACCCACTCCAGTATTCTTGCCTAGAGAATTCCATGGACAGAGGAGCCAGGCAGGCTACAGTCCATGAGGCAAAAAAAAGAGTCAGACACAACTGAGCACACAAGCACTGATGAAAACACTTTTCTGATGTTCACAGTAACTAAATTAAAAACGTGTCTTTAAAGCTTTACTCCCAAACCTACTTCTGTTTCCTGTCTCTGTCAGTGTCATATTTATGTGCCATCACTTCAGTTCAGACCGTAACTAACTCCTGCTGGGAGGAGAAAGTGAAATCCCATTGGTCTTTCTCCAGCCAGTCTCCTCCACATTTAGTGTAGCTTAAGCAGATGACACCACCCTTATGGCAGAGAGTGAAGAGAAACTAAAAAGCCTCTTGATGAAAGTGAAAAAGGAGAGTGAAAAAGTTGGCTTAAAGCTCAACATTCAGAAAACGAAGATCATGGCATCTGGTCCCATCACTTCATGGGAAATAGATGGGGAAACAGTGTCAGACTTTATTTTTTGGGCTCCAAAATCACTGCAGATGGTGACTGCATTAAAAGACGCTTACTTCTTGGAAGGAAAGTTATGAACAACCTAGATAGCATATTAAAAAGCAGAGATATTACTTTGCCAACAAAGGTATGTCTAGTCAAGGCTATGATTTTTCCTGTGGTCATGTATGGATGTGAGGGTTGGACTGTGAAGAAAGCTGAGTGGAAGAATTGATGCTTTTGAACTGTGGTGCTGGAGAAGACTCTTTCGAGTCCCTTGGACTGCAAGGAGATCCAACCAGTCCATCCTAAAGGAGACCAGTCCTGGGTGTTCATTGGAAGGACTGATGCTAAAGCTGAAACTCCAGTACTTTGGCCACCTCACCCAAAGAATTGACTCATTGGAAAAGACCCTGATGCTGGGAGGGATTGGGGGCAGGAGAAGGGGATGACAGTGGATGAGATGGCTGGATGGCATCACCGACTCGATGGACATGAGTTTGGGTGAACTCCAGGAGTTGGTGATGGACAAGGAGGCCTGGTATGCTGCGATTCATGGGGTCGCAAAGAGTCAGACATGACTGAGCAACTGAAGCATTGTTAGATTAATCTTTCTAAGGCGTAACTTTTATCATGTCTCCCCCTTACCCAGGACCCTTCAAGGCGATTCAATGTCTTCTTCCAATTTCAGAGAAGTCAGAACTTCTTACCCTTTCACTCAAAATCTTCTATAATACCATCTGCATCATTACTCTAATTCTGTAGTCCAGCTCAACCCCTGACTGGCCTATCTGCCCTGCTCTTCCTGACCTCAGGCCCTTTGCTCCCTCACATACCTTCATTAGCCTGCAATGTCTCTCATCCACCTTTCAATGCTCTTAATTCTCAGGAAAAATGGACTCCCTCATCCACGAAGACTTCCCTGTCCTTCAGTGCTAGAAATAACCAGTTCTTAGAACATCCATGACCAAAATTATACCTCTGTAAGATTATCTGTGGAAATATGGGGATCACTGGTCTAAAGAAGAATAAAACTGGTTGAATGGAATGAGGAAGGGAGTCCACTTATGGTCTTGGGTCATCGCACACTGTTCCGATGGGGTCTCCAAACTCTCGATTTGAGCAACCGTGATTTGTTAAAACAACCGGACATTTCCCTAAAGCTTCCAGAATGAGACTGGGTAGAAGGCAGATACGTTGAGCAACTTTTCTGAGCAGAGTGGAGTAAGGCTATTGGCTGTACTACCTTTTTGTTGGAAGGGAGGATGGTAGAAACTGATTTGGTAATCTACTTTACCAGATGAGGCTTGGAGACTTTTTTTTTAATCTGCTGATTAGTGATCGCTCCTATAATTAACTGAGCATAACAATAGATGCATCAAAATGATACAACAATCATTTTCGATAAGTGACATAGCTGAAAAATATTATAATTAGCATTTAAAAAATCTGTTAATTGTAATATTTGATACTCATTTGCAACAAGTAATGAATTTTAGATATAGCACTTCTAGTTCTGTACTAAAATCAGTAAAATTTTTTATTTGAATTGTTTTAATACTTTATTGGAGTACAGTTGATTTACAATGTTGTACAAATCTCTGCTGTACAGCAGAGTGACTCAGTTTTACACATACATACATTCTTTTTTAATATTCTTTTCCAGCATGGTCTATCCCAGGGGACTGGAGAGAGTTCCCTACTGCTATACAGTAGGACCTTGTTTATCCATTCTAAATGAAACAGCTTGCATCAATTAACTCCGAATTCCCAATGCATCCCTCTCCCTCCCCTACTGAAAGCAGTAAGATATTTGGAGGTTTATAAAACATTACTCACACCTCATACTCTAAAATCTGTACTCAGTCTGAACACAGTGTGTACTTAAGCTACATGTGAAACATACAAACAAGGCTATTCCTTCTTACAATAAGTTTAAAATCAGAATAAGGTACAAAAATGAATATTAAACACATTTTTTAAAAATCCAGAGTTAATAACTAGTAAATGTAGAATAAATTACTGAAAATTCTGAAATAATCAATTTAAAATTTTAATTTCAAATCCATGCAGTGAAAACTTTTAACATTACTAAAGCTTAGTTGTAACTCAGGGCACATTTCCACTTATAAGCCACAACTCACAAGACAGCTGAAAATCATTATAAATCTGCAACACAGAAAACCAGAATAAAGCAATACTGCTAAGATAAATAATTAAATAAAACCAAGCCAATAAGACCAAGTAAGAGTTTGTAATTCACTTTAAATGTTTGTATTTGATGGTATAGGGCTTCCTCATTCCACTCCCCAGTTTAAGAAGCCACCAAGACAAGGGAGGGATCAAAAAATGAACATGGCTGCACTGAACAAGATGAGAGATACAAAAGCCTGTGGACAAAAAAGGCTTTCACAGAGTGGAAAGGAAAAAGGGAAGGGAACAGAAGTGGTCCTCTAAAGTCAATAGGACAGAAATGCAACGGAAATGGAGATTCTCCAAGTGAATCCGAGTCAAATCCAAACTGTAAAGAGCAAGAACTGAGACTGATAGTGATTCCATATTTCTGGACAAACGTTAGAAGTTCACTTATTACTACCCAAGCCAGGTACAGGTCCATATGCTCATACTCATTAATGTTCTCCTAATGAGTGATACATGGCAGAGGTAAAACGGTACAGGGAAGGCCATTACTGTCAGACGATCTTGACTCTAGCTCAAGTCCTGCTACTTACCGCTGCCTTGAACAAGTAATTTAACCTTTCCAAGGCTAATTCCAATGTCATAAAACAAAATACTGACCTTGACAACCTTTACTAGATACCTTCAGCTTTAAAACTGCATCATTTCATTGAGCCAAGAGTTTTTAATGAACTGCTGTTAAAAAACCTATATATGCTTATTCATACACTTACACACATATATGCATCCACATACATCACTTTGTGGAACTGGGTTCCCTGAGTAATGAAACGTATCAGTGACTTCTACATAAATGGGTAGTGTTTCTAAAGTAATAAAGCAATTTTCTTGCCATTTTACTATCTCCTCCTTTTTATTTTTAATGCTAATTACTATGTAAGTTCACCCCTTATGTTAAAAAGTTATCATATATATCTTATCTGTCTGCCTTCTGCCTGCCTGGTGTCTTGGTCCAAATTATTCACTAATATTATGTGTGAAATATGAAGGTCAAATAATGATGAATCATTATAGTGAAAAATAAAATCAGTGTCCAAAGTAGAAAAATTCAAGAACTGTATAAATACAAAATGACCAGCAAATCATCTCAGTCTAGTCATTTGCTTCTGAAAACGTGGAATATCCTTTATCTACTGATCTTTTCAAGTACATGTAAAGAAAAGCAGTACTTTTTTTTTTTTTTTTTCCCAGTCCTGTATGCTATTTTCTAGTATGGGTACCCACCTCAGATTTTAATTTCTGTATTTTGATCAATCACAGCCAATCACACACCTGATGGATGTAATACTTTTAGAACTGTTTCTCTATGTTAAAATTCCAAAGATAAATCCCGCTTTTCACAGATATGCTTTTTGCAGATATGCAAAAGGCCAGTTAAAAGGGAAAAGCTTTTGAATGTAAGCCAAGATTCATCTATAAAGTTAGATCATTAACTTTCTTGGTCTCTTTACATGTCTTTACATGACATTCTCACTGTAATTTCAAAAAATTTAAAACATGACTCATACAAGTAATTCATTAATATAGGAAATTATTAAGATGGTAAAGTTGATTCACAAAACATTTTGAGGAATTGGTCATTTACAGGCATTTGAAAAGGAAGATTAGAATAAATGAGGTTACATATAAAATGAACTAACATCTCATAGAGCAGGGAAGTTTCATCTTGGAACCTTTTAATCAATAGTAAACAGAAAATCAAACAAGGGTACACTCCCCTAAATAATTTTTGATGGGTCTGTTAACAATGTTTCAATATGACATGAAAAAGACATGCTGGTCTCCCAGACCCTACACACCTTATTTCCATGGTCTGGAAAGTCTTCTTACTTTTGCAAAGTATAGTTGCTGTTTCCCCCCTCTCTCCCCACCGTATAGTTTGCTATTCTAGTATATCAATATCAAAGATAATAATCATGTAGCTAATGTGCTATGAGAAAAAATAAAGATGAGCTTGTTACACAATTCTACAGAAGTGCAAAGAATTTTAGTTATCTATCCGTGAGAATACCAGACATTAAGAAATTATTTTTGTCCAGTTATAAATGTCAACAGTAACATAAAACTACAGTTATAAATTCTGAAAATGCTAATAAACATTATTATACAACTAAATAGAGATACCATTCTCGTTTTAAAACATGTTCACTGAAATTACCTTACGTACAATTTAAATAATTATTTAAAGTACTGAGCCATGATAAGAAATGAACTGCTAACTTCCAGAATCAGTGAGCTTGTCATTAATCAGTACTTTAAGATTTTGGTTGCCATAACAACATGATAAAACTTTCAACATTACCATAAACCCAGCACTTCTAAAAATAACTTATTTCAACATTCAGGTTCTGTGATCACTAAAATTGAGCTTTATTACAGCACCACAGTTAAGAAGCAATCAAACATGCCATAGGAGAAAAGGTGTTAACAGTTTAACTATTCCCGAAAAACTAAGGGGAAAAAATATACTTATGTATAATAGATTGGTTTAAAAATGAACATTAAAAAAAAAAAAGAACATTTTGATTTCTCTTTATCACAATATAAATACCAAAGATGCCACAGCGGGTCAGCTTTCTGTCATTCACAGTAAAAATTAAAGCATATCTGAGGTGAGACCAAGGCACAGATCTCACATATGTCTCATACAGCCTATCACATAGGCCTAACATTTTCAAGTTTCCTTTTAAAACAGTAAAACAATATAATCTCAGCAGAGAAAGAGTTAATAAAAATATAGTACGAGCTAAAGAGAACAGGCTCTGGAATACTGGATTTGAAAATCTTGACTCTGCTTCTTGCTAACTGTTTGACCTTGTTTCAATTATTTAACCTTTCCAAAAAAAATGTCCTTTTCTGTAAAATGGAGATACTAATGTACAGACTTACCGAGAGGGTTAAGTAAAGCAATTCATTCAAGGATCACTCTAGCTGAGATGCTAAACTTAGACTGTAGAGGCTGGTGTGGGAATGGTAGAGAGGGCAAGGGTCAAAGCAGAATAGTTTCAAGGCTAATGTGATAATCCAGGCACAGATGATATTACCTTGGACCAGAGGGGTAACTGTGGAGATAGTCAAAAGTGACTGGAGTCTGCTCTCATACATTTCTTTCTAGGTTAATATTTAATAAATTGGTTCCATGGCATTTTGATTGGAACTACATTGAGAATTTACAGAATACTACATTACATACCCAGTTAGAGAAGAATATCGTGTGCCCACATTGGAACACTGGAAATCTACAGCAAACATCACACTTAAGTGATGAAATATCAGAAACATTCTCAGTAAAGTTCAAAATAAAATATGTACACTCACCATTACATCTACTATTTACTTGGAGCACCTAGTCAATATAGTAAGTTTAATCATAAATACTGAAAAAAATTAATGACTCATTAACTTCAGATGTCTGTACCAAAAACAAACAAACAAAACAAATCAAGGCAAACAATTGATAAACTAATAGAACTAAGAGTTTAATTACCTGGTCAGATTCAAAATTAATGTACAAAATTTAGTATTTTTCCCTATTTACCAGCAACATCTAATGAGAATATGCAATGGAAAATAAAAGACCTTATCAAAGGAGTCACAAAACTGTTTCCTAGGAATAAACCCAACAATATACATGGAAAACTACATGAAGAAACTAAGTCTTTACTGAAAATTCTAAAAAATGAGCTGGATAAACAGGTAGGTATACCATGCTCATAGACAGGAATACTCACTAGTGGCTTTCTTACATCTATTTGCTCTTATGTTAGCTGAGTGAATGTTTCATATGCACTTTAAAAGAATGTTATTTTCTGTAGTTGTGTGTGATATTTTCTATTAGGTTGAGCTGATTAGTGACACTGTTCAGTTCCTTTACACCAAACAAGTAGTTTTCTACTTTTTCTATTAATTATTGAGAGAGGAGGGTTGAAATATCAAAATGAATGCCAATTTATCTATTCTTCTTATGTAAGAATAAGCTTATATGTCATGTTTATAAGCTTATATGTCATGTTTTTTGAAGCTCTATTAGTTGTACATATTTACTATTATATCTTCTTCATGAATTGATCCTATTATTGTGAAATATCCCTCTTTATCTTTGGTAGCATCATTTTCCCATCAGCCTAATTTTTCTGATGTTAACATCAGAATATAGTTACTTCAGCTTTATTATAATTTTTATTTGCATGGTACAATATGATCTTTTAAACGTGCCCTAAAGTGGATTTCTTATAGACTGCAGACAGTTGGGCCAGGTTTTTACACCCAATCTAATACTTTCGGCCTTTTAACTGGAGTGTGTAGCCCTTTTACATTTAATATATTTACATTTGGGGCTGAGTTTAGGTTTATCATCCTATTATTCATTTTATATTTACACCACCTGTTCTTTTTTTCTCTTTTCCCGCCTTATTTTAATCTAATTGTCCTAACTGTCCTTTTAACATTCCGTTTTATCCACTGGCATATTATTGATTCTAGTGCTCGCTGTAGGGTTTACAATTTATCTTCACACAATATTAAGCACTTCATGAGCAACCTTCAGCATCTCCACAGTGTACTTCTACTCCCTTCCCACTTCATCCTTTATGTTTTTTGTAGCCATAAACTCTATTTCTCAGTGTTAAGAATCCCACATTCACTGTCAGTATTTTTATTTTAAAGGTCCACTATCTTTTATATTTAGCATTTCCTGCGCTTGTCATTCCCTGGTGTAGACATGAGTTTTCCTGTAGTATCATTTTTCTTCAGCCTGAAGAACTTTCCTTATCATTTCTTGCAGTGAAGTATACTGGTGATAAATGCTCTCTACTTTTGTTTATCTTATCTCAAAATGTATTTTTTTGCTTTCAGTTTGAAAGATACTTTTGACGAATACACAAAGTTGAAACTGTTTTATCATTCAGCTTTTTAAAAGATGTGATTTACTGTCTTCTGGTTTGAACTGTTCTAACAAGAAGTCAGTAGTAGCCTTATCATTGCTCCCACAAATAATATCATTGTTCCCCTTAAAATCTTGCTTTTTAAGATTTTTTTTCTCTATCACTGGTTTGCAATAATCTGATTATGGTGTACCTTAGTATAATTTTCCTTGTGATTTATTTAGCTTCCTGAATCTGTGGGTTCATGTTTTCCATCACATTTGAAAAAAATTCTTTTATGCCTTCAATTTTTTTTGCCTTAATCTCACTATGACACTTCACTTATATTCCAATGCTTGTTATCGTCTCACAATTCACCACCTAAGATTCTTCATCTTTCTACAGCTTTTAATTTTTTCCTACCTGAGCTTCAGTCTGGGCAATTACTACTGTTCTCTCTGCAAGCTGATTGATCCTTCCCTCTAGAATGTCCAACTGGTGATTATTTCTACCCAGTGAGTTTTCCTCTTAGTCCCTGAACACATCTGAAATAGCTGTTTTAAAGATCTTACCTGCTAATTCTGTAACCTGTGTCGGTGAGTCTGTTTCTGTTGACAGATTTGGTTCTAGTTTTGGTTCATACTTTCCTAGTACTATACCCAAGTAGTTTTTATTGCATGTCCAGCACCATAAATGTTACACTGTTGATTGTATTTTGCCATATTTAGGAGTGTTAAGTTTTGTTCTGGAAGGCAGTTAATTCAGTAAAGATCCACATGATCTTTTAGAGGTTTGTCTTTTCTTTATGAGTCTTAAGTAGCCTATACTGTAGGACAGATTAGCCTCACTTTTAAGGCTTAGACTTTCCCAGGTCTCTAAAGCACAGTTTGAGTCCCAGCCATTTATCAGTTTGCACATTTCCAGTAGCCACTATTTCTTTGGTAGGCTCACCCTTGCCCCTATTACCAAATCTGCTTTATTTTGTGTTTATACTGGTATTCCTGATAGTTAAAGATAGTGGCTTAAAAAGGAGGGCTTCCTGAGGGGCACTAGTATAAAGAATCTGCCTATAATGCAGGAGACCCAGGTATGATCTCTGGGTTGGAAAGATCCCCTGGGGAAGGGAATGGCAACCCACTCGGGTATTCTTGCCTGGAGAATCCCCTAGATGCTTAAAAGGAGGCAGTGAAAGAGAAGAAAAGTATTCCATTTACCTCAAAAAACAAACAAACAAAAAAACCAAAGTCATTACTTTTAAAGAAATTTGCTTTGTTTATACCATATGCAACAGATGAAGATTCCTGAATCAAAGAATTCTCAAATCATATCCACTTTTCTACTCACTCACTTTAAGAAGCATCTATAGTCTCTATTTCTTAAATTATTCATACAAAGAACTCTAAATCAATAAGAGAAGACACAGAATATTTTATAAATATGCATGACTGTGGTTTCTATAGTCCAACCTCTATTTTTATGCTATTAAAAGATAAATGCTGGAGTCTGGCACTGAAAAAAGATCAAGGCCCTTCCAATTCATCACAAGGAAGGAAGGATTCTTTAAAAATGCTTTAATTTTCTACTTTTTAATTTTTAATACAAGCTCATTTCCTGGATACTTAAATTCATTCCATAGTTTATTCCAAGGCTGAAGTATTCAATCAAAACCCACTTTGAGAGGCAGTCAACACAAGACAAGAAAAAAGAAGAGAAGAGTGACAGGGGTCCCCAAGGTACTACAACCACGGAGACAAGCAAAGTTATAGAGAACAGAACATTAACAAAACAAGACAGGAATAAAGAAAGTTTTACACTGCAAAAAATAGAACATTAACAGAACAAGACAGGAATAAAGAAAGTTTTACACTGCAAAGCTCTATTTCAAAGAAACAACTGATATTTTAAATAGACTATGAATAGAAATTGATATGGATATGAAATTATTTTAGACAGAAATTATTTTAAATTATTTAAAAACAGATTACCATTTTGAAAAGGTTCAAAATTTAAGTGAATAAAAGTTACCTCCTAATATTTCAAATGCCTTATAAGTAAGATCAAATGCATATCATGCCTATATAGTACTAAGTACTAAAACAACTGGTTAAATATAAAAAAGTTACAGGTATTTGATTAAACAAAGTAAATAACTTAAGAAAAACAAACAATCTGAATTATGGCATAAAGGAATTTGTTTTATAGTCTCCCAGTTCTTTAGAATTTTGGTTATGTTGATAGTATGAGATCTTTTAAGATAAAAAAAAATAAAAGTAAAAAAAAAAAAAAAAAAATCAATTACACTGACCACAACTAATGTGGGAACTCCCTAAGAAGGTAATAGAGTAGAGGTTGGTGAGTGTCACACTCAAAAGTAATATATTAAGACTGGAATCCATTTCAGAAGTCAAGAACTATAAGCCAAGGATGATTGACAGATGGGAAGTCTCTAATGATACATAATCTAACCTCTTCATTGTCATTCCAATTTCTTCATTAGGTTAGTTATAGTTAGAACCCTAACTCTATGTCTGAGAGAATCCATTTCCAGCCAATTCTAATTGACACCAAATTCTTCGTCATGCTGAGCCCAAAGCTGCCTCCTTGCTCTACATATTGCTCCTCAGAACAACAGAAGGCAAGTGGACCACCTCTGTACCATGACATCCTTTCAGATATTTAAAGCATTTTTTTTCAAGTTGCATAGTTCTTTCTTTATTGTACTTTGTCTAGTGAAGGCTATGGTTTTTCCTGTGGTCATGTATGGATGTGAGAGTTGGTCTGTGAAGAAGGCTGAGCACCAAAGAATTGATGCTTTTGAACTGTGGTGTTGGAGAAGACTCTTGAGAGTCCCTTGGACTGCAAGCAGATCCAACCAGTCCATTCTGAAGGAGATCAGCCCTGGGATTTCTTTGGAAGGAATGATGCTAAAGCTGAAACTCCAGTACTTTGACCACCTCATGCGAAGAGTTGAGTCATGGGAAAAGACTCTGATGCTGGGAGGGATTGGGGGCAGGAGGAGAAGGGGATGACAGAGGATGAGATGGCTGGATGGCATCACTGACTCGATGGACGTGAGTCTGAGTGAACTCCGGGAGTTGGTGATGGACAGGGAGGCCTGGCGTGCTGTGATTCATGGGGTCGCAAAGAGTCGGACACGACTGAGCGACTGAACTGAACTGAACATAAATATTTGTTCAAGTGTGTAATTGACATGTCAGACTATAATCTCTATTAAGATAGTAAAACTGGCTTTTAAATCTTACTCTGCAGTGCCCGGTACACAGGGCACTTAATACACTAGCTGAATGGAAAGAAAAAAAGTACAGATGTCTGATTTCCTACTTGTACAAAATTTTGTCAATATTTTTGCTAAAATCAAGAAAAGTCACCCAGTATTATTTCTCTTTCTTCTAATTGTAATATCCTTATATTTTAATGTATAGTCCTTCATCTTGAACACATTTCTAATACATGATATCGAACAATTTTATAATATATTTATAGAAACTTCCAGAGTCCAAAATGATCTAAACAGCAGGACATCTATGTTGCACAATGAACATACTACTAATTTTTCATCACATATTCAGTGCAATTTTGACATTATATTAATACAATGGAACTTCATATTAGCACATTGTAGCTTCAATTATATAAGTCCCATTATTTTTAAAAAAAGCATTCACTAAACCGACACTTTCAAACTACAAACATGTAAGGAACAAGTATGAACAGGGTACGGTCAGATCTCTTAGGGGTGCTGAGAGGTTGAGAACTATAAATCCTCAATGATTAAATCTCCTTTTTTAAAAAAACAATTTTTTTCTAAGAAATGTATGTGAATCTTTACCAACTATTAATAATTGGGACCAATAAATACTTACTTCACTGTGGCACTTAGAAGAAAGTTCAGCTGTGGCATTAACAGGTTGTCAGGAGCTGACAGATAGCGATCAAACTGAACCTAAATGAAACAGAGAAATTCAAAACACAAAGTGCACATATCTGCTAACAGACCTCCCTAGTAATCATTCCTTTTTAAGGATTAAATCCTTGGAAAAACCCCATATTCCAAATAACGAGGTCTTTGTGATCAAAATGAGTTATTTCTTATATATTCCAACTAAATTGACTGCAAGTGTCAACTCTTTAAGGTACTCAGTATCAGCAATATCTACTTTTAAAATTTTAAATCCAAGCCATTCATTTTGATCTCCCTCACCAAACTTCTGGGTAATAATATTAATAAGATGTTAAGTCATCAGATTTCAAGTCTGCCTTACTTTTTAAAATCCAGAGTATCTGTTAATCATTCGCTCATCTATTCATTATTAATATTCATCGAGTACCTGTTATTGGTAAGGTACCTTATAACGTAATGTAAATATAATGGTGAGCAAAAAAAGACAATTCCTAGCTTCACAGAGCTCATGGTCTAGTGAGAGAGGTAGTAAACAAATGTAAATAAAGGAAAAACCAAGGTACCAATACTACAAAAGCATCCATCAGGATGACACAGATCTAATCTTTGTGTTTGGCAAAAGCATCTCTGAGCAAAGGACATTTTAAGTGAAATCGTGAAGATGAACTGACATTAGGTTAAGTGTGTGCGTAGTGGGGACAGTGGATGAAGGCTTAGGTGAGAAAGAATGGCTACTAGAGCTCAGTCCATGTAGGACTTGAAAGATTTTCTAACAGATTCTAATTTCTACTGTAAAAGCATCATGAAAACCATTAAAGGAGGGAAATAATGAAAGGGGGGAAATCATCTGATTTGAATTTAAGATGCTAACTCTGGCCACAGCAAAAAGAATCAAAGGGGAGGTCATACATAGCAGATGCAAGGGCAACAAACGGGTAGCTCCTGCAGCATCTCAGACAAGGGCAACAGGAGTGGAAAGAAGAGAAGATATCTGAGAAAATTAGAGAGCAAAATCATCACGATTTGGTTACTAGTAAATGGGATGAAGGGGTTGACTCTGAGATTTTGGACCTGCATAATTTAATTCACAGCATTATCACAATTCACAACTGTATTCTTTATACATTTATTTAGTTGCATGATAAATGCAGCTCTTATTGGTGGTTTTCTCTAATGATATATAGCCTAACTTCTTCATGTTGTCATTCCTGTTTCTTCATTAGGTTAGGAGTAAAATTCTGAAACTGAAGAAAACTTAAACAGGAATAATACGACTATTAGGGCACAGTGAGATATTACTACCAATGTCTGTCTTGATCAGACCTCTTTAAAGGAATACATGTGCAATCATTATGCCCAGAACCAGTTGTGAATACAGCAAATTATCACATGAGAAGGAGTAAGAATAACATTCCGTAAGGAAACGTATACTGACATGCTTTACTGTGTACTTACCATTGCAGCCTTCAGTGCCACAGAATCTAGGTTGGGCAAATTAGCTAAAGGGCCCTTAGGGAACAAAAGGCCAAAAACAAGATGAAAACAGGTGCTATATGTTACAGTTCACTTATGAAATACAGTCCATTAGCAGACTTCCAAAATTTGAAAATTTAGTTTATTTCCAAAGAAGGTCCCATCTTCAACCTCAATTAAAAGAGGGACTATGACCTGTTAATTTTTGTATAACTAGCATGAAGGTCCTCAATAATAGGTGTTGGAGTGAGGAGCACATACGTTTACGAACAATGAAACGGCAGGATACTTCAGATTAAATCATAAGCAAGAAAAAAGGGCAGTTAAGTACTGAGAAACGGCAGTGAGAAACAGGGACTCTAAGAGTCTCATTTTGACAATTTTAGATAGTATAAAAAAGGTAGCAGAATCAGCTCCTTCTGGTGGAAACGTATTACCTTATCAAAAGAAAAAATTCAAAACCTGTGATCTTTGAGAGTGTCACTTAAGAGTTCCTGGGCTATAAAATATTCTTCATCTTAATGTTATTTAAAAGAGTTTTTTGCTTTTTAAAGAAAAATGCTTACATGGTTTCCTAGGCTTCTCTCCCACTCCGTGTTCTAATTCTACTGGAGTTCCGTAACTGAACAAGATCATATGCCCCAGAAGTATTTACCTTTCCAAATAATAGACCATGATCTGCTAAATTAAAGTGGGGAATGACTGATATTTATATATAGTAATCTAAGCATTCAATTAGTTGATGGTGATGAAGGACTCTGAAAAATTTACCACTGTATTAATTTATACATTTTTCTATACTAATTTTTGTATATTTTCATTACTTTTAACCCAAACTATCTATGGTAAAAAGGACAGTTAACATTTGGGGACACTCTACCATATTTCAGGTAGTCATCTGAGCACTACACAGGCATTATCTCACTTAATCTTCAGAATAACCCTATGTTACAGATATTAGTACCCTCAATTTACAAATGAGGAAACAGAGACAGGTCACTTTCCCAGTGAAAAACTGCTTTTAAGTGGCAAAGCCAAGATTCTAATGAGTCTAGCTCTAGAAGACACAGTCTAAATCGGTATTTCTCTCTAGTTAGAAACAGCCACGTACTTACCTGTTCAACTTTATGTTGCTGTACCATGTTGTAAATATAACTCAAGCCTGCTCTGGTTAAAACATAAGAAGCTTGCTCATTTATAAGTGTGTCCAAATGTGCTTCAATCTAAAATAAAATACAATTAAAAGAAAACATTTTAAAAGAAGAATAGGACTGATGAGAGTAGAAGTAGACTAGCCTGGACTCTTAGCTCTTCATCGTGTTCCTTGCTGAGGCACAGGGACTGCTCTTATATAAAGATTTTTCCTTCCTCAAAGAGGAAGTCCTCTCACAAATGGAAAGAAAGTCTTCTTTGAGGATTCCGGGACTAGTCAAAAAAAACTGAGTTGCTTCTTAGCTCTTTTAAAAGCTAGTATGAAGCAAACAAACAAAAACTACTCATCAACAACAACAATGTAAAATAAAATACTTAGGAAGAATTCTGGGAGGATGAGGACTCGCTGTTCCTCACATCCACACGGCCTCATGCTCCCAACTTACTGGACTGACTCAGCCAATCAGATATGCCATCTGGAGAGCCCCGGAGGAAATCCCACAGGGGCTGAAGCTGTAAGTTCTCCTGAAGAAAGCAGATCTGGGACAACTAGGGGATGGCTGAGGACCCAGCAGAAGACTAGTCAGAGGCGTCAGAGTCAGGGGCTGCCTACAGAGACTATGCTGGCAGGTGGGAGTTGTATGCGCTTACCTGCTTTTGCTGTTCTTGGGGAAGCTACCTACGGCTAATGGGGGCAGAAGTCACAGGCGGAGACTGCCTTTGTGGGATGACAAATTCCCAGGAAGGGAATTCCCTCCTCTTTACCAGTACAGGCCTGAAAGCCTGGAGCTCTTCCTGCTGTTCCTCCCTCACTGTTATCAACCTGTTTACCAATGACACAGTTCACTATTAACAGATGATGTTCCCACCTGAATGCTTGCCATTGTCCAAGCCTCTACAGAAGCTGAGGCCCTCCCTTTAAAAAACTTAAAACTGGTTTAAAAAAGGTGATAAGTTCTAAGAGGAAAGCCACCAGAGTAACGAAAACAAGTGTCTTTTCTTGAGGTAACACAGGTAGCTAAGACAGCAAACAATCTGCCTGCAATGTGGGAGACCCAGCTTCGATCCCTGGGTTGGGAAGATCTGGAGAAGGGCATGGCAACCCACTCCAGTATTCTTGCCTGGAAAATTCCAAGGACAGAGGGGCCTGGTGGGATACAGCCCATGGAGTTGCAAAGTCACATGACTGAGCGACTAACACATGTAGATTGAAAGACACAGGGCACTTTAATTTTTTTCAAGTGAATGCCCAAGAAAGTACAATTAGAACCTTTACTTACTAGTCTCTTTGAAAATCCAAGAAAAATAAGATTGCAAATATAAATATTTAATGAAAGAGTTACCACTAAGAACCAAATTAGTGTCTGAAAGAAAAATGAAGAATAATAAGTAATACAGAATAAATATCAAAGAAATATATTAAAGTGAAGAGGTTTAAACACAAATTAAAAGACAAGTTCAGGAGATAAAGCCAACTAAGGACAGAAGCTTTTTATATTCAGAATATAAAAAGTAACAGATGGAGAAGTGATAATTAATTAAAGATAACAGAAAACTTCCTTGAGCAAAAAAAAAAAAAAGGTTGAATCTTCAGACTGAAATGGCTCTGCAAAGTCCAAAATGGAAGTAACAAAAAAAGAGACATACTAAAAAATATCCCGAGGAAATATCTGAACTCAAAGGAAAATCCTTATAAGCTTCCACATGAATAAAACAGGTTTATTGCAAAACTAAAGAGAATCAGACTAGCCTGGATTTCTCAGAACACTGGAAGAAGTGTTTAAGAATGGAAGAAAATTACCAGGCTATTGATAGAAAAGATCTGAAAATCAAGACTCTTTTACTAAACAGGGAAAACCATTACTGCAGGGGCATGCCTCCCAGCAAGCAGCCACACCACTGCCCAGTCCTTCCACACTGATTCTGGTCTGGCCCATGAGACCAGCACTGGCCACCGCCTAACAGCAAGCATGATGCAGACCTAATAAGCACTCACATGGTAGGGTGTGTCCTCTTGGGATGCAAAAAATAACTTTGGGATATTTAAGAAACAAGGATAACTAATGATAAAACAGATTGTTGGACAACTGATATATATCTGCACATTTCAGGAACAGATTTAGACAAATGGCAGTTTGGGGTTGAATTAGTGATAAATACATTAAAAACCAATGAATTTTTTAAAAAGATTTTTACTAATTATACATAAACAATTATGGAAGAAAGAAAAATTAATCATACCTCATATTTTGTAAAAAAAAAAAAGAAAAGAAAGAAAGAGCAGGAAATATCATGAATTTAGAGGTCTCAAAACTCATTCCTTGGAAAAACCAAAAACAATATATTTTTACTGCAGCCACTGCCAACTGTTTATATTCTTGTGATAATAAAGAAGATTCAGAGTTTTGTGTTTTTCTAAAACATTTTATCTACCAAATCACTATTTCAAACTCAGAAGTCAAGTGTCTGGTAAATTTTATAAATGGCTTTGTTGTGACTCTTAAGTGAGACCATGTGGCTTAAGGACCAGCATGGTTGATTTAACAAATTGTAATGTTGTGCCTAACACTGATTTACACATAGATAAAAATGTATCTGTCCTTTGCAACACCTTCCGCACAAGTTCCGCAGTTCGAAAAATATAGCACGTTATTCACAGTTCGGAAACTGAAATCTGCATACAGGGTAATGGTTCAAATTAGTCAGAAAAGCTCCAGTCTACCACCACATACTATGGTTTGAATAAAATATCCTACTCATTACATACCCTGGCTTCTCCCAAACTAAACTAAAATACTGAATATGCCTGGCGGGAAGGGAGGTATTATCAGACTATAACAAGGGATTCATAGAAATCAGGTCACTGAAGTTAGCTTATAGCCAGTAACTGAGATCATGTATGGAAAAAGAAGATTTTATCACAGTGAGCAGTCATGTTATGGCAAAATTAACCTGGAACTGCAGCATTTCCAGACGTCTGTCAGTGAATTCAAACAGAGCTAATGTCGTCTTCATCATATATAGTGAATTGACCAAGAAAGTGGCCATATCAGCTGTGCCCAAATGGCTGGCTGATACAGTACACATCTGGAGGAGAGGATCCAAGACACACGATAAAACCTACAATGAGAAATAGAATTAAACAGACCCTTCATCTCCGTACCAGGGACACAGGTCTGTGTTAACGGCACTTCACAGTGAATGCCAAACTAAAGAGGAAGGGACCAACTTACAGAAGCACATATGAAAGAGATTAAATGGCATAAAAACTATAACTCTTAAGCATCATTGAATATATATTACTTTTTAAATTAATGGGAAATGGTTTACTATTTGAAGGAAAAAACATTGAGAAGGGGTGTCAAGATACATGGGTTATGAAATGCCAGAATTCCAACAGAATCTACATTAAAGGAGCAATGGTCATTAAGAGTGAATTTACAACACACCTGCACAAAATCAGCTTGACGGGCATCTAACGGCACAACTGAAGAATCATGAGACGCTAGAACTTCACGCAGCAACACGAGCGTCTGATTTAAGGCAGAACTTGGTCCAAGATCAGGTGGTGGGAGTTCAACCTAAAATAAAGGATGACCTATACACTGCTTATATTTTTCTACTAAATTTTAGTGTCTAAATAAATGCCAGTTCACAGTAAAATCATTCATATGAAAGACATAAAGCACTGGTTGACACATTACAAAATCTATCATCTATCGTTTATTCTCTATTGTACTAATGAAAATCACAGAAAGTAACACAAAAGTTTTTGTTAGATTATCTCAGAATTAATATATCAGAAGTGTAGAAATTGTACTTTTAAAATACAAAAAAAAAATTATGAGGAGAAACTTAGTAGTCTTTGAATTTAGGATTATATTTTCATATGGATTTGAAATGGCCTATTCTGTTCAGCCCTAGTCTTAAGAAAAAAGTAATTCAGAGAGAGACCAGCACTTCCCAACTATAATTGAGAATCACCACTCCCTGTCATGCCCCAGTCTCAGATATTGTGGCCCAATATGTACAGGTTCAGGGTCTATATACTTGAAACTAAGTCCCCCTACAACTGAGTTCCCTCACTGAGTTTATGAGTAATCTCTTATCCAAAACCAGACTCCCTTTCTTGTCCTGCCCTTGTTCCCCTAAGGACTGATGAGTATCAAAGAAAAGGGGAGACTGAAACCAAGCAGGACCCTACAGGACATTCCGAGGTACAAAAGCCCCTCCGTGTCCCCCATTTCCTGTTTGTGGAACAAAAGGCTTTAGTCTCCTACGCCTTTCCTGAGTTCCGAAGAGCAGAAGCAAATGGTTAATGATTACAACAGACTCACAGGACTCCTAGTTCCTCCTGAAAAGATATAGATAACAATCCAATGCATACTCTGAGTTGTTCTGGAGAAAGTAAGACCCCCATCCGGGCAGAGAATGGTGACTACATGCTGATCACAAACACACAGACTCCTGCTGGAACCAGCAGGTTAAGATTCCCAGAACATCACCCTGTTACCTTATCACCAATAAAGTAATCAATAACCAATAACCAATCAGAAGGTCCACAAGCTGGTCATGCATCCTAAGATCCTTTCCCCTAACACTGTCTTTAAAAACCCTGCCTGAAAGCCATCGAGGAATTCCCATCTTTTGAGCATTAGCTGCCTGTTCTCCTTGCTTGGCACTCTGCAAATAAACCCTTCAGATCAAATCAGATCAGTCGCTCAGTCGTGTCCGACTCTTTGCGACCCCATGAATCACAGCACTCCAGGCCTCCCTGTCCATCACCAACTCCCGGAGTTCACTCAGACTCACATCCATTGAGTCAGTGATGCCATCCAGCCATCTCATCCTCTGTCGTCCCCTTCTCCTCCTGCCCCCAGTCCCTCCCAGCATCAGAGTCTTTTACAATGAGTCAACTCTTCGCAGGAGGTGGCCAAAGTACTGGAGTTTCAGCTTTAGCATCATTCCTTCCAAAGAAATCCCAGGGCTGATCTCCTTCAGAATGGACTGGTTGGATCTCCTTGCAGTCCAAGGGACTCTCAAGAGTCTTCTCCAACACCACAGTTCAAAAGCATCAAGTCTTTGGCGCTCAGCCTTTTCACAGTCCAACTCTCACATCCATACATGACCACAGGAAAAACCATAGCCTTGACTAGACGACATAAACCCTTACTTTGGTCCAAACACCCACGGTCAGAGTTTGGCTTTCCAGCCCTGTGGGCACATGAGGCCCCTCTCGGTAACACACACTGAAACTATCACCACATTCTATACCACAACCATTTCCTCTGAAAGCTTCCTCTTACCTTACTTATTTATGGAATTACAATTTTAAGTCAATAAAATTATTCAAAAGAAATTTAAGAGTACAAGTTAATGTTTGAAATGTCAAAAAAATTACAACTTTTTCACACAGTTTTATTTAAAATTTCAAAAGCATTTTGGCTGAAAACATTGTTTTTGTCTGTTTTTCCTGGCAGAATAATCTGTAAGGAATAATGTAAATCTCGAAGTATTCCTCTTAAAAAGCATTTTTCAAACTTTAAGATGCAAACGAATGACCAGGGAATCTGGTTAAATGCACATTCTGATTCAGCAGGTCTGAATCTTAATCTCAGGTGCCTGAGGTTCTTCTTCTCAGCTAAACTAATAAACTCCGACATGATGCCCAAGCTACTCCTCCAAGAACTACAATTTGAACAGTAATAAGACATTCTAAACAGGAGTGATATCCAAGAATTTAAATCAAAATTTAAAGGACCATTTAGATTTTCTTTTCAGAGTGCTAGGCAAATCAACCCTGCTTACTATTAATTTGATATGGGTTTCATTTATGATAAAATATACCCTTTAAATTAGTATTGAATTACTATAGTGAAAAGAACTTTTCAGAAAATGCCTCTCTAGCTAAAACTGATATGACATTGTATCTCTTAGGGGATCCTTTAGATTTTGCTAGATGCACAGCTATGAATGTTTCAGGAGAGCCTGATAAACAAGGGAGTACACACACTTGACTACTGAAGGGCTTCAAACACTTTGTTAGGGAAAAGGTACATCTTTCAATTAAATAATGTCCTTGAATTTTCCTTTAGCATACCAGATAAAGAATTAGCTCCCAAATGTGTCTTTTTAAAAGCAAAAAAGGAATCATAAAAGAGTTCGTTTCTGGCTATATCTTTATATAAAAGCTATTCTTCCTAACAATTTTATAATCCACTTTAAAATTCTATTAACAAAAACTGGGTGCTTTGGTAGTGAAGACCATTCTGCAATACATGTTTTCCTCATAAGGCTATATCTTCTTGGAAGAGATGAATGGTTTATAAGAGGCAGAATAAGATGATAGTATACTTAACATAAAATATGGAACATTAAAATTTGGAGAAAGTAAGATTTTCTGAAAGAAACCTGAAATGGTTGTGTACATATAAGTAACACATGAGCTATAAACAGTATCATATTCCAGTCTCAATGTAATGTTAAAATATGCCTATTACCCAATTCATATCTAAGAAAAACATTTCAGGGCATAATTATTGATAACAATAAATAATAATAATTTCATTCACCTAATCTCACATAGGCTGCAGTATTAATTGGTACTTAATTGATGCTTTTGAACTGTGGTGTTGGAGAAGACTCTTCAGAGTCCCTTGGACTACAAGGAGATCCAACCAGTCCATTCTGAAGGAGATCAGCCCTGGGATTTCTTTGGAAGGAATGATGCTAAAGCTGAAACTCCAGTACTTTGGCCACCTCATGCAAAGAGTTGAGTCATGGGAAAAGACTCTGATGCTGGGAGGGACTGGAGGCAGGAGGAGAAGGGGACGACAGAGGATGAGATGGCTGGATGGCATCACTGACTCGATGGACGTGAGTCTGAGTGAACTCCGGGAGTTGGTGATGGACAGGGAGGCCTGGCGTGCTGAGATTCATGGGGTTGCAAAGAGTCGGACACGACTGAGCGACTGATCTGATCTGATGTTCAAATTACAATTCTTTCTTTCCCTGTTTTTATCCTATTCTGTTCTAGAATTTAGCTGGAAGACACCACACTTAAAATTTTCCTTGTATTAACCATTGTATTTTCCTGCAACTTTCATTTTAACTTTATAAGAGAAATACAGAACTTAGTGGGTTTTTTGAATGAAAATAAAACAAAATAAATGTATAACCATTTGAGAAAAATAAATGTGATCCTTCTTTCCCCACATGGACAAAAATAAACTTTATGTATTTAAAAAATTCAATATAAAAGTGAAATTACAGAAAAACCTAAGAACATGCTTATTAAATACTCTAACACTTTCCCACTAATAGATATTAGCTTTAGCATATAATGAATTCTATATATATTTTATTGATGTGGGAAAGTTTTTGAAGTACGTTTTATAGCAAGTTCCCAAAGGAGAAACAATAGAGAAAAAAAAATGTTAGATTTTATGGTATAAACATTAAAAGGGATGTATCAGAATATACTACAGGCAAAATCAAAAGGTAAATGATGACATGGAGAAAAGATTTGTAATACATATGACACTTAATATTCATAATGTATAACAATATCAGAAAATAACAAGAATAAGATACAACTTAGTAGGAAAATGGCAAAGGACTTGAAAAAACAATCCATGTGGTAATTATGACTGACTGACTTTCACTTGCTGAACTATCCCTCCAATCCAGGAATAAATCCCAGTTGGTCAGGATGTATAATCTTTTCTGAGGACTTCATTTGGTTTGCTAGCTATACTTTTCAACTCCAGAATTTCTTTTTGAGATTCTCTAACTCTTGGCAGGTATTTCCATTTTGTTCACACACTGTTCTCCTGACTCGTGTTTAACATAACTGTTCTCAAGTCTGGCTGGTAGATGTGCCAGCAAGTCTTTTGCAGGAAGGTATTTGCTTTGAATGGGCCACATTTCCCTGTTTGTGTGCCCTGTGATTTTTTGCTGAAAACACTATTTGTTAACCCTGGAAATAAATTCTCTCCCTTCTCCAGGGGGTGCCATTTCTTTTTACTATTTTTTTTTTTTAAACTAGTAGGCTATCTCTGTGCCAAGGATCAGGCTGAGGTGTAAACTAAAGTTCTCAGGTCTTTCTGAGCCTGCTCCTTTCCCTGAACATGTGGTTACTTTTTAATTTTCCTTGTATATACAGTTGTTTTTGAATGTTTTTAATGTCTGACTCCCATTATGGGAAAAAGAAAAAACATTAAGCGGGTAGAAAAAATGCGCTAACCTTTGAAATCACCAGGAAGTCAATTTAGCCAACTGACCAATTTAGGAGGAGGAGTCTGTCACAACGCGGAGGTGCAGAAACAATGGCCACCCTCCTCTTCACAACTCTGGGATGAGAGCAGATCCCAGAGGTACAGAAGACAGGGTCCTTTTTATCCACCCTGGCTCTACAAGCTGTGTGCAAGGCACTCAAGGAACAAGTGCACAGCTGCCCCACAGCCCTGCGGGTGGGAGATGGGTAGTTGCAAGTGTGCTGAGAGTTGAAGTTGACCAAAACTGACTGCAATTTATAATTCAAGCCTTCCCCTAGAATTTGCAATTCTTCAGTAGACTCCAGAGTCCCAAAATAGTTACAGTGGACAAATTCTGCTAATGCAGTTGTCTAAGGTGTAAAGACAGATTCCTAGTTGCCAAATTCCCCAAATTCCCTGGTTGCCAGATTTCTACATTGCCAAATTCCCCGAAAATTATTTATCCTTGTATATTGATCTTGTCACCAATTGTATTCCTTGAGTTTTTGAAGTACAATCAGAGCATCACAAATAATCCCCTATTTCTTCCTTTAAAATGTTTGTATCTCTCATTACTTTATCTGGACTGTTATTTAAATAAGCAGTTCTTGGCAAGTATTCTTGTTGTGTCCTTTCTTGACTTAAACAGAAACATAGTAATAGTGCTTCTATGTTAATCATGATATTGGCTGTTAGTTTTATTAATCTTTATATGGTAAAGGAAGTACTTCTACTTTCTCATTTACTAATATTTTCCCTCAATAATTTGATTAAATATCTAATAAGTTTTAGTCCTCCTCTCTGGTTATTATTTCCAATTCTGATATTATAATTTTAAATTTTGTCACTGCTTAAAGAATTGCTAGAAGGCTGTCAATTTTGTTGATCTTTTCAACAAATAATCAATTTTGTTTTTGTTTTCTAATTGACTGTAGAAATGTATGTCCATTTTTCCTTTTACCATTCTGCTTTATTATTCTCTTTTCAGATTTCACGATAAGAATGCCTCCTACATTTTGCTTTTAGTTTTTTTTAGTTCCTATGTTTTCCAATTAGTAAAGCTTTGGGTAATACTCTCCTGTGCTTTTCCCATATTGCAATCTGGCTCTTGCCCCCACCACATGAATAAAACTGTCCTCAGTAAGTCATGGATCACCTAATATTGACAAAGATAACACACCTGCTGCCTCTTTTTTAACAGAACTCTTCCTACAATATGTGCCACCAACCATGCTTTCCCCTCTATTCTCCTGGCTTTTCTGATAAAATCCTCTTCTCATTTCTCTCCTGCCTCTCCAACCTTCTTCAGAATCCCACCATTGTTGGGCTTACCTTCTTCTCTTAAATGCTACTGTTTCTCAAGACTGTGTCCTAGAAGCCCTACTCTCATTAAACATGATTCCTAGTGACCTCATACAAACCCATGGATTCAACTCTTTACACACAAAACCCTGTAAATCCAAATGCACGGCTCCCTGCTGGATGAGACTGACTATATAAGAGGATATCCCACGTGTGTCTTGTCTAATTTAGACCATATCGTCATCTTATCCCCTAGATTTTGCACTTTCTCTTTATTCCAGATACTTGTAATTAGTATCAATATTCCCAGGTTGGGAACTTAGGAATTATTTTTGAACTCTTTCCTCTGATTTAACCACATTCTATCAGTCACCAACTTTTGAAGACTTACCTTTACCCTTCAAGAATCTGTCCCCTTATGGCTCTTCCCTTAGAGTATGTATTTTCATAAAAACTACTTCAATGATAATCCCTTCACTACCCTGTCTGCAACCTGACCTCTCTGTCTACATTCCATCCTGTCTCATTAAACAAAGAGTTACATATTCTTTTTGTTTCCTCTACTTAGGATGACCTCTACTCACCCACCTTTTCACCTATCTAATCCCCTATGTTCTTCAAAGTTCAATTCTTGTAACTCCCTCTCTGGAAAGCTACCCCTCTGTATTTGTATATTATTATGGACACATATACTCCTCCTCTAAAGGCAAAGGAGAAAAGGAAAGATATACCCATTTGAATGCAGAGTTCCAAAGACTAGCAAGGAGAGGTAAGAAAGCCTTCTTCAGCGATCAGTGCAAAGAAATAGAGGAAAACAACAGAATGGTAAAGACTAGAGATCTCTTCAAGAAAATGAGAGATACCAAGGGAACATTTCAAGCAAAGATGGGCACAATAAAGGACAGAAGTGGCATGGACATAACAGAAGCAGAAGATATTAAAAAGAGATGGCAAGAATACATAGAACCACCATACAAAAAAGATCTTCATGACCCAGATAACCATGATGGTGTGATCACTCACCTAGACCCAGACATCTGGAATGCGAAGTCACATGGGCCTTAGCAAGCACCACTATGAACAAAAATAGTGGAAATGATGGAATTCCAGTTGAGCTCTTTCAAATCCTAAAAGATGATGCTGTGAAAGTGCTGCACTCAATATGTCAATAAATTTGGAAAACTCAGCAGTGGCCACAGGACTGAAGAAAGTCAGTTTTCATTCCAATCTCAAAGAAAGACGAAGTTAAAGAATGTTCAAACAAATGTACAACTGTACTTATCTCACATGCTGGCAAAGTGACGCTCAAAATTCTCCAAGCCAGGCTTCAACAGTACATAACCTGTGAAATTCCAGATGTTCAAGCCGGATTTAGAAATGGCAGAGGAATCAGAGATCAAATTGCCAACATCCATTGATCATCAAAAAAGCAAGAGAATTTCAGAAAAACATCTACATCTGCTTTACTGACTAGGCCAAAGCCTTTGACTGTGTGGACCACAACAAACTGAAAAATTCTGAAAGAGATGGGCATACCAGACCACCTTACAATGCCTCCTGAGAAATCTATATGCAGGTCAAGAAGCAATAGTTAGAACTGGACATGGAACAACAGACTGGTTCCAAATTCAGAAAAGAGTACATTAAGGCTGTATATTGTCACCCTGCTTATTTAACTTACATGCAGAGTACATCATGAGAAATGCTGGGCTGGATGAAGCACAAGCTGGAATAAAAATTGCAGGGAGAAATATCAATAAACTCAGGTACGCAGATGACACCACCCTTATGTCAGAAAGCAAAGAGGAACTAAAGAGTCTCTTGATAAAAGTGAAAGAGGAGAGTGAAAATGTTGGCTTAAAACTCAGCATTCAAAAAACCAAGATCATGGCATCCAGTCCCATCACTTCACAGTAAATAGATGGGGGAACAATGGAAACAGCGAGAGACTAATTTTTTGGAGGCTCCAAAAATCACTGCAGATGGTGACTGTAGTCATGAAATTAAAAGATCTTGCTCCTTTTAATTAAAAGCTATCATAGAAAAGCTATGATAAACCTAGACAGTATATTAAAAAGCAGAGACATTACTTTGCCAACAAAGGTCCATCTAGTCAAAGCTTTGGTTTTTCCAGTAGTCGTGTATGGATGTGAGAGTTGGAGTGTAAAGAAAGCTGAGTGCCGGAGAACTGATGCTTTTAAACTGTGCTGTTGCAAAAGACTCTTCAGAGTCCCTTGGACCTCAAAGATATCAAACCAGTCAATCTCGAAAGAAATCAGTCCTGAATATTCATTGAAAGCACTGATGCTGAAGCTGAAACTCCAATACTTTGGCCACCTGATGCAAAGAACTGACTCATTGGAAAAGACCCTGATGCTGGGAAAGATTGAAGGCAGGAGGAGAAGGGGACGACAGAGGATGAGATAGTTGGATGGCATCAAGACCCAACGGAAGTGAGTTTGAGCAAGTTCTGGGAGTTGGTGATGGACAGGGAGGCCTGGCATGCTGTAGTCCATACAGTCCAAGAGTCGGACATGACTGAGCGACTGAGCTAAACTAATATCCTTCCCTCACGTGCCAGCATAACACATTGGGGATGTCTTCCATAAAGCACGTGATTCTACAGTAAGCACTGATTTATCAGACTATTTTCCATGAATGGAAGAGCAATCTGAGACCAACAGACCTTCACTGTTTGCCCTTGTGCTCTCATTAGCAAGCAACATTTTGTATCATGGATGAATGATTTTAGAAAAATTGTGTCTAAATAATAACTTATATAACTGTATCTAAAACAAGAACAGACTACCTGTTAGTAAACTTCTGGTGATACAGGAAAACACATAAGTGAAATACTTCATCTCCACAAATTCATGCTGCTTTTCCAGAAAATTTGAATCCTATGTTAGGGTCAGACAGTAGACTCTTAAAAGTTTCCCTCAGCTTAGGAATGTAAAATCCAGGGCCTCTAAACTGGATTGCTACTGACTGCTCAACACCATACTACAAACCTGCGTCTAATATAACCAGGCAATTGGATAGAGCAGCATAATTTAAAACAAAAATGGTGACTGTGATACATCCCTGAAAAACCTGAGTCGTTAATAATGAAACAAAAACAAAGAAGGATTTGATTGTTATAAACCCATTCCCTATGGTCGCACCAATTTACTTTTGCACAACGCAATGCTCAGTGTAAAATACTAGCTCTTACAGAACTCTTTCAGGTTTTTGTTTGTTGTTTCTTTTTTTTTCCTTTGCTTTTATGGAATTCTTTATTATCCTACTTGTTTCATAATTGTAGTATATAACTCAAAGGAACATAAATTCCATAAGGAAAAAGCTAGACCACCAGTGTAAAAATATATGCCAGCTGTTTAGAAAAAGTATTTATTAAAAGTCCCAGTTTTTCAATCTGTATGTCATTTTAGTTCTGACCTATTAAACACAGAAAGTCTGCTTTAATTACAAATTGTGGTTATTGAAAAATGGTAGTAAAACTAGGGCTCTGAGATTCTACTTCCAACTATGACTCGATGTTATACTGTTGCAGAAACAGACTATAAGCCTACATCCAGTAAGCCATCCCGAAATGAACTTTCTTGTTCACAGGAAGAACTCAAGAGAACACTAAATGAAATGGGAAAAAACTGTCACCAATGTAAAAACAGTAAAACAGCATTTTTAAATGTGAAAGACTCACACAGTGTAAGAATTGCATTTTTCAAACATACCTTGTCCATTAACTTACTGGCATGAAGACTTAAGCTGTTGAAGAATATTTTTTTGCTCAGCAAATGCATTTCTTCAATGGTAGTCAACAATGTAGTTGCGCTATTTCCAATAATGCCACTAAAAGCAAAGAATATTTCTGGTTGCAAAGCAGGTCTAAACAATTTAGCTCTATAACTGGGTAGAATTCTTTTAAAAGATCTAGATTTAAATAAAAGTTTTTATATAGAATATAACCTGTGAACTAAAACAATTACTCTAGTTTCATACAGAAATGAGTTTTTTTTCTTTTAGGTTAGGTGACGAACAAATGAAAGCAAACTACAGTGTTTTCAATATCTCATGATCTCTTAGAAAAGCAGTGGGTTAGACTAAACCCTTATAGCATGCAAAAATCCATGTGGCTATTTTTCCGCTATTACAGTAAATGCATGTTTTGATTATCTGAAGATTAAAAGAAGATCTGCTTTTAATTTAAAGGAAGCCATTCCATCAGTAGCTCTATAGAGAAAATATTATTAATACTGAGCTTTTTTAAATAAAACTTATGCCATATCAGTAACACATCTTCAAATTATAAAGTATTATGATTATACAGCTGCCAAAAAAGTATATTTAAAATAATCATGAAAAATTTGGTAACATTTTTAAATAACTACTGTACATCCTATAATTCTCAATTTTCTCCTACAAGGATATTTCTTAGACTTGTCCAGTGGGGTTTCTCATTTTTTGCAGACTGTAACACAACCATGTATATAAAACAATTTGCAATTTTATTCTATTCATGTACTGAAAGTGATTCTTTTGTTCCTGATACTGGCATGCTTATAAAAAGTCATCTAAAATGATTTTTTAATAGACTATCAAAAATATAGCTTGGAACACCATTGTTTTACCACAACTCACATATAACATGGTCTTACATTTACAATAGGGCTCAAGTGTACATATGCTGTCAAAAGATATATGCATCGTGAAATGAATGCAAATTTTGGAGTCAAAGATTGTATTTTAGATAAGTAAGTGGTTTCTAATCAGATAAAATCACTTTAATTTAGAGAAGATAAGATAGCTATTAATATTACTTAGAGAAGATAAAGCTATGATTCTGTTTTACCACTAATGGAAAACTAAATGTTAAAGAAGAATTTATGTTATTTACATCCAGAATAGGACATTTTACTAATTATGCCCTGTTCTGAGTATAATATAGAGTTGCTTTAAGTGCCATGGATCTCGAATACAGAAGGACTCAAAAAATACTTCTATTATAGACTTATACTGCTACATAAGCTGTGCGAGTGCAAATGTGTGTTTGTGAGTGTGTGTGTACAGTTACACCTGGAAAAGAAAGGAAAAAGGAAATAACGGACTCAAACTACAACATGTATAATATGCAAATACTGACTCACATGGTGTGGAGGTTCTACTAGTTTACACTTAGTCAGCAAATAGAACACACACACACACAACTACTACACTGTGTTCCAACGGAAATGAAGTACGACATGGGATTTAATGAGCACATTTAACCATTCCACTTACCTGATTGTGTGGTGGTAAAATTTGAGGAGGTTAGAAATTTTATATAATAAAACTGCCCCAGGTTCAGCAACTATTACTTGTTCAATTCGAACCTATTAAAACATGTGACAAAAAATTAAACATTTCTTAAAAGTGTAACTTTTTCTTCATTAATCACATGTGGTGTGAACAGCATTAAAGAGATTAAATTTCATGATTATAGAAATCACAAACTTCTTTAAGTAACAACACAAAAAATTTAACACAGGTATACTCTATGAACAAATGATCCATTACCTACAGAATTTGGCTCAAGGCAACGCTATCAGAAATAATCCATACAATGAGATCATTTTGAGGTTTTTCTAACCAGCATATAATGGAATTTAGTTCAGCAATAAACTGAACTAAAATTACATGCCTAAAATTATCAGTAAAAAGGTACTGCTCTATGAACCAATAGTAAGGGGAAAAAAATGAAAAAAGTTTTACCTTTAAACAACTAAACCAAGTTTCTTTTAATATTAATTAGAGAACAGGAAAGCGGATGGATCTTGAGTTGGCTCCAACATATTTGTCTAATTATACTACTACCAGGGCAGTATCTCAGCTCTAGTTCAAAATTAACTTGAAATGCTCAAGATTAACTACCGGGAATCTTTCTAATTAAAATCCATCCTTCACTAATCTTTCCCTTACTTCACATTCCCTAACTAACAAATACAATTTAAACTACACTGAATGTGCTTACTTACATATTACACTACATCTATGCTTAAGCTGCAGAAAACATTATATCTTCTTATTTTCTAATTAGATTCTAAACACAGATATTGTATTTTCTAGTCCCTTTACATCTCTGCAGCACTCAGAAGAATAATACATATGTAGGAGATGTTCAATAAACACTTTTGAAAGCATTTAGATTTTGGAGTATGTCGTAATACCAATGAACATGATCTGCTAAAATATTTTACATTATAAATACATGTAATAGTATACAAAAACCTTGCATAGAAAATTGGCAATGATTATTTTAAAATAAGTTTTATTATCTGACATTAATGTGTTAATTTGACAAAATTACAGCTCAAGTGGCTATTTAAACTCCAAATAAGGCAATAATTTAACCATATAACATATATAAAATATTTTATATAATATATCAAAGTATTTTACCTTTAGAGGTCTGCACACACCCTCAGTGATATGGCCAACAACTTCTTGAATATTTTCTTCAACACCTACGGTTAATTATAACATAACTGAAATTTTTTTCATATAGCACTGTTTCACAGAAGTACAAAAAAAGCAACAATCACTAATATCTGTGATTAATGATAAACATTTAAAATAATCATTAATGGTATTTTATTAAGTTCAATATCTTTTAGGATATTACTAACTATATTAATATCTGAACCTAAAGCTTTATCAATTCATTTGACTGCTGATTAATGAAAAAAGATTGTGAAATTAATTAACTGAAGGAGGTGATGAGTAGATGTATTAGGATCTGTTCCACAAACTCCTTATTCTAGGCAGATGTACTAAGCACACAAACTGCAGGTATAAGATGGAAAACACACCTTACAATTTAATGGAAAAACTGACATTTACTAACTACTGACCACTTCCCAAGGGCTGTACCGTGTACTTGGACATGTATAGCTTGTAACCACCTTCATTTTCACAGATGGAGAAACTGAAGTTTAGAAGAATTCATGCCATTCCCACGGAAGAACCTATTTCTAACTCCAATTATTTTCTTCCTGCCTCTTAAGGCAGCCTCTCATGTATACTTTACTAACAGCTTTTAAGAAATACATTCTTTTAAATTGGGTTATGAGGATAACAGAAAACAACTTTAAACAGTGCAGACTGTGTGCCAGTCTATCACAGATGCTGAATCTAGTCTCAGCATCAATGAGGAGCTTGAGTCCTGCACCCCTTTGCACACCGGCCTCTCCTGGAAGATGACCTGATGAACCAGCATGGTGTGGGGCCACGCCATGCAAGACAGGCAAGTGACACCCCCCGCAACACGTCCCTTCCCTTCCTATCAAAACCAGAACATCTTAATTATCCACTAACCCCGTCTATCACAGGCATCTCAAGATAGTCACAACTAAAAAGACTGGAAATTCTGCAAACAGATGTTAGCAACTCAAAAATAATCATTTTTCTTCTTTGAAATTATGACAAAAATTTTAAGTACATTCAGTACATAGGCAATTATTCAAAAAATTGTGAAACAGTCGCATGAGAATGAAAAAAGGGGCTGAGTAGTATTAATAGAAAAGAAAGAAGTAGGAGCTTCATGACCTTAAGAAAAGTCACTGAGTCTGTGTGCTTGCAGACAACACAGAGACAACATCCCCTTTTGCCTTTAGAGGATAGTGCTGTACAAGATCTGAGACAACGTACACCAGGCACTCCAGAGGCACCTTGAAAGCGGAGCAGAGGGGTCCTGGCTCACTAGGGAAGGCCCCAAAGGTCCAGTATAAAAATGTTATCAGTTAAAGTGATGGAGAGGAATTCACCGGAAAAGGGAAACTAGAGAAAGGAAGACTAATTAGGCCGCTTACTGAACCACCTCAGGTAAAGAGTTTATCTCCACGAAAAACAGCAGCGAGAACAGAAACAGAGACATCCTGTGTGATGTGCTACCTCTCAGACGAGCAGGAGCCGCCGGCTGACCCACCTTGTGCAGTTACATGCTTCAGAAGAGCTTCGAGGTGTTCTTTCTCAGAAGCAGTAGCTTGATGGAGCCAAGCCAACATATCTCCTACGTATCTAATGGAAAAACTAAATGTTGGTGAAAATTTCCCTTAGAAAAACACTGAATACCCCAATACTGTCTGCTCTTATACCTCAAAGGGTCATGGGAGTGCATTTCAATGGGTCTAGGGGTACCTCCTGGGCCCCCTCTTGTAAGAGCATCAATGAATCCACGAACCACTGTACTTCTTCTGGCTGTTCCAAACTCATCTAAGGTATACCTAGAAGAGACAGGTTATTAACAAACAATTGTTTTTCTTCCTAATGGCTATATCAAACTATTCATGCACTTTCTCAGATAAGCTATCTAACACCTTTTTTTACACAATTCTCTCAAGCAATACTGCTTAAACAAAAAATATTTAATAAATAAATTTATCATAGTGATAATCCAATCCTAAGGTGCATCTTTTTATGTCTAAGAAGGAATGCAGGGATTTACAATCAGTAACAGAGGTTGTGGCAATAAAGGATAGAGCAGGGGATTTGATAAAAGTAAAATTCGAGACAAGCTGGAAACCCTGAACTCTACAGGTTGTCCTGTCCCACCCCTCGTCCAAAACATGACACTCCACTGCACACAGGCGGCCTAGTATATGGTTCTCAGAGGCTGGTTACAGTTAGAACTCTGTAATCCAAAATATAAGACTTTTCCTGCTACACTAAAAAAACTCTCATGTATATTACTACAATACCAACAAAATTTGTCCAAATTATACCAAATACCACCAAAATATACTATTCGTATTTAAAAGCTTATTTTGACTCCAATGTTAAACATATTACATGCTACTTGAATTTACTGACCAGCTATGCCTTAAGAGCAAATACTTTCTTTTACATATATTTACAAGTTATCAATTACAGTTGGTGGGGCAGGAGAGAAGACTTTCAAGGCTAAGGAAATTTTTAGGGAAAAAAGATTTTGAACTGGACGATCAGACCATTTGGGGTCAAATGATAGGATGGCTTAAAGCTACCAAGAGTCCCTGTTTCCTTGACTAGAATCAGCCTTTGTTTCTCTCTGTCGCCACTGTCGCCCAACTCAAAGTTCTGTTTTAAAGGTACACAGGAAGACAAACTATTTTTTCGTAGTCCTATGTCAGCAGATTCTAGATCCATGAACTTTTACATCTCTGAACAGTACTCTACTAAATGTTGAGAATTATTTCATTACCCTACTATAAAGAAAAATTACAAAAATTTCACCAAAGTTTTCAAAAGAATTTCTCAGGCTACACTGCTTTCTTTAATATGCTATTGATTTCATGAAAAACCCACTTTTTTTTTTAACAGAAGAAAGCTAGAAAGGGGGCATATTTTTAAATAAAAGTGTAGTAAAGCAATCAATAGCAATAAATTGTTAGGACTCTGAGCATTCATATGTACCAGTAACCAGATCATGGTTGTGTGTGGTTTTTGGTTTTAGTTAAAAGGAAATGGTTTTGAAATTCCATGCAGTGACATACCAGCAATACGTCAAGATGAAAATGCAGTTATCAAGCTAAGTTTTGCAAAAGTGCACAGTTGCTTTACATTCACTCTGTTTTTTTTTTAACAAATTAGAACCAAGGTGCTTATTTCTATTTCTTCCCTCATGCTCTTAAAAATATAAATGCTTAGGGTACAGAATGCCTTCCTTTAAAGACCATCAGTTCTATGAAGTGACTTGTGATCAGATTTATGACAGCACAAAATTCACAAACTTTTTAAATATGTAAACCTAATCTTCCCCTGGGGACCCAAATGACTGCATAATAAACAGAAACAATGTAACTTCTGTTTCTAGGACTACTCACTGTGGCCACAGGTTATATCAGAAACCACTGAATCCACTGGCATTTTAAATGCGGGGAGGGGCAATTTTAAAAGTCTGACAAACACCAGAATCTAACCTTTTTACTGTAAAATATAAATAAACATTAACATTAATGTTAAATTTTCCTGCAATAGATATAATTTGAAGCAAGAAGAGCATGAGCTAAAATGAACCTTCAGTGATATCCGAAGACATGAAATCTCTTTTCCCAGAGACAAAAGAAAATTTCCTTGACCAAAAAGAGATTCTTTTCCAACAAAGGTCAAAAACTGAAAATGTAGCTTTATAAAAGTGAATGTCAAAATTATGTAAATATTCTAAAATGCCTCTAGTTAAAATAAAAAAAATCAAAATCCCCAGTTTTTATGTTTATCCATAGTAGAAAAGGAAAAATTCTGGTCAAAAAGCAAATAAAATGAAAAAAATTTGTCCAAAAAAATTAAAAGATAGAAGAATAACGTAAAAGCCTTTCTAAGAAATACAACAAATAAAGAATAAAAAAAAATCAGCATTGTATATATTACTATATCCTTAATAACTGACATGCTGAAGGTTTACCAGTAAAGAAGACAACATGAATTTGTCCATTTCTACTTGGAATAAATTTCTTTTTGAAAACACTTCTGTAATTGATGTATTAAAAGTTAATAATGCATTAGCATTCCAGTTATATAAGACCTAACAAAATCTGAGTACGGCAATTTTCCCCAAAGACTTCAATAACTGACATTTTCTTAAATGTGATACCTATACATTTGAGACCCAATAATGTTTGGGTAGCTTCTCTACTTTATTTAAATCAAGTTCATATAGTGCCATCTGGTGGTTAACATAATACATTATAAAGTTTTTCCCTAAATTTTAAGAAACCACCACTTTGAAAGAGGTGATTACTTAAGATGAAAGGCTAAATTTCTCTTTTTCAGTGTTCATCTTATGGTACTTAACTGGCACTAAAAGCTTCCTTCTGCACTCAACATCCAAGTGTTTAACCATCCACACTGCACTATGGCCCCCATCCCCTGTGTTTCCTGTGAAGATACATCTTCTTTGCCTATTTCAGTTCTATTGTCTCTCAAGCATTTTGCCTTGCTGTCAGGTAGGCCTTAAATACACTTCTCTTTAGCTGAAAATTTTCCACTTTATCTGCTTTCAAAATAAAAATAATAGCCAGTACTTTGTGATGAGTGAAGCATGATGCTCAACACCTTATGGGAACATTCCAATTTTAATCTTCACAGCAACCCAGCACGACAAGCACTATTTTCATCCTCATTTCACAGCTCAAGAAAACCGAAGCCTATAAAGGTATGTGGGTTCATCAAAAAATCTAAAAAAAAAAAAAACACCCAGTCTAACTCAGAGCCCACCATTTAAACTATTATGCAATACTGCTCCTTTCCAAGTGTCGATCAAGAATCAAAACTTAGAAAAAATACATTTATATGGTAGAAGTCAGCTGACCTTTTCAGAGGCCCAAAATACCTGAAGGCCTTTTTAAAAAACAATTAACCTTGTGAACAAATATGAATCCGTGGATACTGTTACACATTATTAAACAAGCACCAAATGTTTCAGGTACTATAATCATAACCAAACACCAATACCTTACAGTGAAAAAACTGGGAAAGAAATTTCAAAGACGCTAAGATCCACTGAGCCGATGGTCAATAATGAGCATCAGCTTATCCCAGGAAACCGTATAACATGCAGATCTATTGTGATCCAGCTCCTGCTACTAACCCAGCAACCAGCTTCTGCGAGTCCCTAGAGGTACATGTTCCTCCTCAACCCATGCACTAGCACCTGCTGTTCCCTAAATCTGGGATGTTCTCTCCTCCCTTTTCATCTTGGAAAATGCTTATCAACCTTCAGAACTCATTTTATACCTACTTCCCGGAAGAAACTTTCACTAATGTACACCCCTTTGCCCACCACAGACTACTTGAGCCACAAAGCATTTGAGACTTGACTTTTAGAAAAGCACTTAATGTATACGCTAAAGTGGATTTGTTTACGTCTGGTTCCATAAAGTAAAGCAAGTTGAAGGTGATGTTTTATTGATGGTAAGCCTTTCACACTTAGAACTGTGCTTAACATATAGTGAGTACTCAGTAAGTAACACTGGGGTGTGATTATTTTATGTATCTGTCAAGTCCCAGCATTTGTGTTCTAAAATCTTATCACAGGACAAGTAATGTTCTAATCAGAAAACAGAGTAAGAAGGAAATCTTCTAAAAATATAGAAGCAGATAAAAGACATGACTCAGAGCAGGACTGAATGCATGAGTTCTCTGGCTTTCTGTTTCCCAAATTTTAACTCCCTACTTGGTCTTCCCATTTTCATACTATTCCAGACATTAAAAATGAAAAAGGATTTGAAGGAATGGATAAAAAAGATGTGGTACATATCTACAATGGACTATTATTCAGCCATTAAAAGAAAGAAATCACGCCATTTGCAGCAACATGGCTGGACCTAGAGAGTGCCATATGAGTGACGTAATCAGACAGAGAAGGGGAAATAGCGTGTGACAACCTTTATATGTGGAATCTAAAAAGAAATGAGAACAGATGAACTCACTTACAAAACAGAAAGAGGCACAGACTTAGAAAATGAACTTATGGTTGATGAGGGGGAAGGGGTAGTTAGGGAGTTTGAGAAGGTCATATACTCGTTGCTATATTCAAAATGGATAACCAACAAGGACCTACTGTACAGCACATGGAACTCTACTCAATTTTACATGCAAACCTGGATGAGAGGGAGGCCTAGGGGAGAATGGATACATGTGTATGTATGGCTGAGTCCCTTTCCTGTTCACCTGAAACTAACACAGTATTGTTAATTGGCTATACCCCAACACAAACTAAAAAGTTTAAAGACTGAAGACAAAAAAAGGACTTGAAAAGTAAAAGAAAACTAAAACACAGAAAAATAAAAAAAATATAAGTAAATAATGCATGAAGTTCTTATCCAAAGCATTATCACATAGCACCTGGCTGCCATAACTTACAGGATTAAAAACCTGAACTCTTTCTTTTCTGGAATCCTACTAATGGAATTCTAATTTTAAATCTTCTTTTCTCATCTCTGGGTAATTATTATTTATTAGTCTATTTGACCTCCACCCTTTCAGGGCAGTGTTAATACAGAAGTTTTAGTTACATACAATTCCAAGGTAATTAACGAGATGGCAGAATGCGGGAAAGACCTTAACCTCTGCATAAATAAGAGGCAGTCTAGATATTGGGACATCTTGGTTTTCATATCTGTGTTGCATTCTATAGCATGGAATATGCAATTAGGCAGATGCTCCAGTGGTACCCAGGTGAGATAAAAATATCACTGTACATTATTATACTGCTCAAACTATTGTATATAAATTTGATTAACACTGAAAGTCAACATAAATTACCAAAGAAAAAGTAGATTTGCTTTTTTATTAATTAGGAAAAAGTCACTCACTTATATAAGACAGGTCTGTCCTGCAGGGCTTCCATTGCCTGAGTTAGCACTGGAGATATGTCACATGATTCTTGTGTCAGTGTTCTGCATTCACCTGAAAAAGGGTTAACATTGTAACACTGGTTAAAATACAATTAGGCCCTTATTATGTCCATTGTACAACCAGAGTCTAAATACCACATTTAAAAAATGCTTGGAAAAGCCTAGAGAACATACCAATAAAAAACTAGTTAATGCTGCTAAACTAAACATTCAAGCTTAAATATCTATTTAACTTCAATATACCACATCTGCTATGAGGTATACAACATATTTTATTATTATAAGAAACCAGAGTTCTGAAGAAACCAATCAATGAACAAATATGCACTAAATAACAGCTATGTTGCTGTTGCTGTTGCTGCTGCTGCTGCTGCTGCTAAGTCGCTTCAGTCGTGTCCAACTCTGTGCGACCCCCATAGACGGCAGCCACCAAGCTCTGCCGTCCCTGGGATTCTCCAGGCAAGAACACTGGAGTGGGTTGCCATTGCCTTCTCCAATGCATGAAAGTGAAAAGTGAAAGTGAAGTCGCTCAGTCATGTCCTACTCTTAGCGACTCCATGGACTGCAGCCCACCAGGCTCCTCCATTCATGGGATTTTCCAGGCAAGAGTACTGGAGTGGGGTGTCATTGCCTTCTCCCAATAACTGCTATACACACAGCAATGTCAAGAAGGGAAGGGAATACTAACTATTCATCACCAGTTCTTTACCCCAGCGGCAATCTTCAAGCAGTTTGCTAGAATGTTTATATGGGTAACTAATACATACTAGTAAAATTATATTGATTATTCTGTCTACAAAATACTGATTAAATGTCTACTCTGTTCAAAAAACAGGACATGTTCAGAAATTCCCAACCTTTGCTAGGTGAAGACCTCATGTTCCTTTGTTTTTAACAGGTAATTCTACTAACACACTATTGAAACATTTTAAAACTAAATACATAAACCACTTGTGGTAGGCGAAATAATGGTCTTCCCAAGAGCCCTAATCACTGAAACCTGTGAATATGCTATTTTATGAAGCAAAAGGGGCTTTGAAGATGGAATTAAGGGGATGGACTTTCAGTTCAGTTCAGTCGCTCAGTCATGTCTCTTTGTGACCCCATAAACCGCAGCACGCCAGGCCTCCCTGTCCATCACCAACTCCCGGAGTCCATCCAAACCCATGTCCATTGAGTCGGTGATGCCATCCAACCATCTCATCCTCTGTCATCCCCTTCTCATCCTGCCCTCAATCTTTCCCAGCATCGGGGTCTTTTCAAATGAGTCAGCTCTTCACATCAGGTGGGCAAAGTATTGGAGTTTCAGCTTCAACATCAGTCCCTCCAATGAACACCCAGGACTGATCTCCTTTAGGATGGACTGATTGGATTTCCTTGCAGTCCAAGGGACTCTCAAGTCTTCTCTAACACGACAGTTCAAAAGCATCAATTCTTAGGTGCTCAGCTTTCTTTATAGTCCAACTCTCACATCCATACATGACCACTGGAAAAACCATAGTCTTGACTAGACAGACCTTTATTGGCAAAGTAATGTCTCTGCTTTTCAATATGGAATCTAGGTTGGTCATAACTTTCCTTCCAAGAAGTAAGTGTCTTAATTTCATGGCTGCAATCACCATCTGTAGTGATTCTGGAGCCCAGAAAAATAAAGTCAGCCACTGTGTCCACTGTTTCCCCATCTATTTCCCATGAAGTGATGGGACTGGATGCCATGATCTTCATTTTCTGAATGTTGAGCTTTAAGCCTACTTTTTCACTCTCCTCTTTCACTTTCATCAAGAGGCTCTTTAGTTCTTCTTCACTTTCTGCCATAAGGGTGGTGTCATCTGCATATCTGAGGTTATTGATATTTCTCCCAGCAATCTTGATTCCAGCTTGTGCTTCCTCCAGCCCAGCGTTTCTCATGATGTACTCTGCATAGAAGTTAAATAAGCAGGCTGACAATATACAGCCTTGACGTACTCCTTTTCCTATTTGGAACCAGTTTGTTGTTCCACGTCCAGCTCTAACTGTTGCTTCCTGACCTGCATACAGGTTTCTCAAGAGGCAGGTCAGGTGGTCTGGTATGCCCATCTCTTTCAGAATTTTCCACAGTTTATTGTGATCCACATAGACAAAGGCTTTGGCATAGTCAATAAAGCAGAAATAGATGTTTTTCTGGAACTCTCTTACTTTTTCGATGATCCAGCAGATGTTGGCAATTTGATCTCTGGTTCCTCGGCCTTTTCTAAAACCAGCTTGAACATCTGGAATTTCACGGTTCACATATTGCTGAAGCCTGGCTTGGAGAATTTTAAGCATTACTTTACTAGCATGTGAGATGACCTTAAATAGGGACATTTTCCCAGATCATTAAGTGGGTCCAAGGTAATCATCTATGTCTTAAAAGTGGAAGAGGCTAGCAGAAAAGTCAGAGATATGAGATGGAAGAAGAGGCAGGAGAGATTCAAAGTGAGAAAGCGACTCCATCTACCCATTGCTGGCTTCAAAGATGGAGCAAGGGGCCACAAGCCAATGCAGGCGGCCTCTAGAAGCAGGAAAACCCTGTGATAGTAGCCAAGGAAACTCACAGCTCAGTCCTCCGACTCAAAGAACTAAGTCATGCCAAAAAAGTGAATGAGCAAGCCAACAGATTATTCCCTAGAGCCTCCAGAAATGAATGCACATCTTCTCATTTTAGCATGGTGACTTCTGACTACAGAACTATAAAATGATAAACTTTTGTTTTAAGCCATTAAGATTGAAATAAATTTGTTACAGCAGCAACAGAAAATTAATTCACCCTAACGATTACATTAACAACAAGGGATGTCTAATCAACCTTAAGATAATCTGGGGCACAGATACTGACCTTATTATTTTTTCATTTCCATCCTTAATTATATATAGTACTGAATTATAGTAGATACTTATGAGGCAAACACAAAGACAGTATGTTCAAATTTTTTTATTACTAAAATCAAAATATGCTATCAAATAAATACTAAGTGAAATAAAATCAAGCATTCATGAATCTAGACTGCATCAAAGAGACCACTTACTTTGAGCCCACCGGTAAAGTCTTTCGTAAGATGTTTCTTGAAGCAAGGCCATTTGCTCCATAATTTCTAAACTAAAAAAATTAACGATTATAATTTATTTAAAAGTTTTAGCCAATAGCTAAATCTAAGAATCTAATTATTTTAATTACAGAATGATTTGGTTATAGCTTATTAACTTTTTATCATTTTGTGGAATAATTTTTTTAGTAATTTTTTAATAATTAAATAAACTTTGCCAAGTTTTAATACCATCACTTAGATACTCAACTGCTGTTTTATGCTAAACACCAGGGTATAACTTCCTGTTTATCCAAAGACACATAAAGATTAAACTTCTATTTCACATAATGCCATACACTTTAAGAATCTAGAAAATCTTTAAAATTTTGGAAACACAAGTGGCAATACAGTCATGAATTGAAAAGGCTACTCACCCCGCTGTTTGTTGGTTTGTACGCAAGAGAACTTTAACATCATTATGAATCTGTTTTACTCTTCCCAGTGCCTTGAAAAAATCCTTTAAAATTAAGAATGTAACTTTAAAGTTTCCATGTTTTCAGGTAAAACTATATTGCTCTAAATTGAAATATCATAACAAAGAAATTATTCTACCTACTCTAATGAAGCCTTCTTATACTGATCTCAACTTTCTCTAAATTTTTGTAAAATGTATGATAGATATTTAGTGAAGTGAAAGTTGCTCAGTCGCATCCCCCAGAATCTTTGCGACCTCATGGACTACAGAGTCCATGAAATTCTCCAGGCCAGAATACTGGAGTGGGTAGCCTTTCCTTTCTCCAGGGGATCTTCTCAACCCAGGGATCGAACCCAGGTCTCCCACATTGCAGGTGAATTCTTTATGAGCTAAGCCACCAGGGAAGCCCATTATTCACATTTTAAAACGTATGTGCCAAACAGTGTACTAAGATGTGGAGATTAAAAGTTTATAAAGACAAAATCTCTGTCTTCAAGACGTATACAGTTTTGTGAAAGAGTAATGTAAACCTGAAGATTATAACAAAGGAAAACATGCTATGTATTACGTATCTAAGACACAGAAAGCCCAGCATGGCTTCATCACCACAGGAGATGATGGTTTATGTGTCTACCATATAACCCTTTCTTGCCCCTCATCCAGGAGCAGAATGCAAAGCTGAATGTATAAACATACATGAGCTGACTGACGCTGAACTCCCAGCTTTTCTTCCCTCTCGAAAAAGGTACTGGAGCCTTAGTTTCCAGATAGCCACCAATAGTGTTCCAACCATGAAAAGCAGTTGATGAGTTATTTTTCTTTGATGAATAAAAAACTTTTTTAATGTTTTAAAATCCCTAATACTGTTGATTATTTCTGCTGAGGCGGGGGGAGGGAAGGTGCGATGTCACATATTTAAAATGCGCCAAGTTCCTCAAACTATAAGGGCAATAAATACCAATAGGTAAGGCACCTACAATTCTCTCACCTACTTAACACCCTACACTCAAGGGATGGGTTCCATCCCAGCCCAGGCAGTAAGATAACGGTGACATCTATCAAGAGTCACTCAGTAAGCCCCCCTCCCTGGGCCCCCTCAGGAACTCTTCCTGCCCTCAGACCCCAGGCACAGGTTTGCAGTTCCTCCCAGTTAGGACACTGAAGGATTCTTCTCAAGAAAAACTGAGTATTTTCAAGAGGGAAAAAAGAGAAATGATACTTTTCCTTGTTGTTTAGCATTTTGAAGTTTTAGAAAGAATGGCATGGGTTCAGAAAAGAATCAGATGACAAGGTAAGAAGTTTCTAATCTCAGGAAAGACCAAAAGTTGTGAGAGAAAGAACATGTAATCACTGCAACATCACTGCAGTGTAAACAGAACATGCCATATAACTGCACTGTGAGGCAGAAGAAAAGAGAACATGTATGTGTGGAGGGAAAGGAGCCGTGGAGAGAGAGGCTAATTACTTAGTCCATGGTAGCTCATCCATAGCAAATAGTTAACATGGATATCCAAAGCATACTCCTTTTCACCAAAGGTCCAGAATATAGAATCTACAAAAGAAGCAATTAACAAGATTGAAAATGGTTGCCAAAGGACTTAGAGATGGAAAGGAGTGGAATACGTGATGAGGAGATGTAGGCTTTCCTTATAAGCCCTATTGTACTCTGACTCCTAAAAAACAAAAAAGAAGTACACGTACTGTTTAAAAAAAAATAAGATAATTTAAAATCTGTACCTTAAATTGCTAAGCTTAAAAACATTTTTAAATAAAAAAAAAATTTAGGTGGTAAAATAAAGCCTTAGAAAAGAGTGATTTCTCTTTAACATCTGTAACTGCTATGCTTTAAGTGATTTCAACAGAAAGCAAAAATACCTCAGTGATGGGTCCTTCCCTTGTACCTCGGAGAAGACTCATTTCGTCAGAAGTCAGCTGGAACTTGGATAAGAAGGCATCTGCCACTTGTGCTCTTATTTCTAACCTTTGACTGTAATATTTTTAAAAAGGGAACAGAAAATCAAGCACATTATGCATTTTACATAGCTTTAAAACAAGTTGCTTCTCTCATAACTTTTAAGACAAAGACGTGAAACTGTCTCAGTATCTTCAGAAGCCTCATTTCTGCCTCAAATACTAGCAGCTCATCAAGCACGTAGGTGATCAATTAGCTGATATTGTCCTACCTCTGCAGAGGGCACAGTAAGAGGCCACAGTAAAATGATGAACTAACCTTTATGCAAAAGGGGAAATAAGTTCATGAATGGTACAGGCAATACAAATCCTTAGCCACTTATATGTATGTGAATAGTTCACCTTATGGTAACAAAGTTGTGAGAGAGACATAAGCCAATTAATTTCTTCTCAGTCACTAAAAAGTTTTAAGCCTTTGAAGCTGGTCCATGAAGTACACAACAAATCAAAAATCAAGCCTATTATTTACTTTAGGTTAGAAATTGAAGCCAAGAACTCATCTTGTAATTCTTCATTAATCCAAAAAAAAAAAAAAATCACTCCTCTCTTTTGTCTTAGCCACTTTTTCTGCACACTATCATAACAAACAAAAAACATCTTTTCAAATTATATTACCTGAATGCAGCCAACTTAGACTAGCTGACCATTAGGAAAAAGCACACTTGAGTCTGCAATTCAACCTGCAGGGACCTGCAGGACTGAGCTGCGTCACAATCGAAAGGCAAGTCAGGAATACAAACCACATGAGCAGAAATTCAACATTCCTGCCTTCTAGATTTTAGATTTGAAGATATACAAATAAAATTAAAGTGTTTCGTTAATAGTGTTCACAGGGAAGTAATATTCTCCAATTTCAAAATATTCAAATGAAACTGAACAAACAGTATCTGAACAGACAGAACAACGCATGTCATCTTTGTTTTGTTTGGACTCTTGGGTTTCCAGGTTTAAGTTCACAATGTCAACTGCTCCTGCCGAATGACAAGAGCTAAAAAGAAAAAGTCCTCCAGGTGGCAGTAATGCTCTATTTTTCTCAAATGACAATGTAAATCACCTACTTAAATCTATACAGATTTAAAAAACCTATGTCCTTAATTATCTTATTAAGTACTGATATCTACAAGTTACCTTAACATGTTTTGTTTTATACTTTTAGAAGCTCAAATCATTATCATACTGGATTTAAATTAATGATAACACCTCATAAAATTCCTTGAGACTATACAAATTAACCATTTCAATGAAAATCTTCTGGGAGTTTCTTTTGGATCTATCTTCACAGTCAATTTACCAGGCACAAAGGAAAATTAATCTCTTTAGTTTACTTTTTCATTATGTTTTAACTGAATCTAGCACAGTTGACCCTTGAATAATGTGTGGGTTGGGGACTCCTACCCTACCCTGTACAGAGGAAAATCTGCATATATTACATCCAGCCCTCTGGAGTAGAAGCTCCAACCCACTGTGGACTGTGTAGGACTACAAAAAAAAAAAAAACACATATATAAGCGGACCTGTGCAGTTCAAACCTGTGTTGTTCAAGGGTCAGCTGTTAATTCAGTATGCACACATACTAACTGAGAGAAAATACACCACATTGTTAACAATAGCTGTATCTAGGTGTTCAAGTTAATCTAACTGTAATTTTCTTCAAGTTTCACACATGTAAATGAAAGGAGAAGCAGAAAAAAGTGATTTTTTCTTGCCTTCTCCTAACCTTTTATAGGGCAATAAAAGAATATGTATCACATATGTTCTGACAAAATAAATTGCTTTTATATTTTTATGTAAGCTATAATATCAAAACCTAAGATATAGGTTTATAGCAAATAACACAATCAAAATAAAACCTATTAAAAAATAAGAAAGAATGAGAACATAAACAACACAGCTGAGGAAAACTATCTAATTAAGTACAGAATAGCTTCTGTTTCTAGTTGCCAAAGCCAATGAAGAAACAAGATGGACTACACATCTCTGTCTAAAAAGCGGAGAGGGATATGGAGGGTAGTACTCCTTGAGGTAAGTCAGGCAGTGTGTTCAGCACTCAATATAAATCACTTATTCATCACAACAACCCTGCAATGTAGCTTATTATTCCTTTTTTTCACATGTGATAACTGAGCCTGAGGGAGTTAACAAAGAACTCATGTAAGATTAAAAATCTAACAAGCTCTTACCTAAGATTTAGATTAGAATTCAGCTCTTCAAGGTCTACATCCTTTCCACTATAACATACTACACCTCAAAGAAAAACATTAACATTCACCAGAGAGAAATCTGGCTGATGGGCCTTTCCAAGAGACCAAAAAAATACATAATAAATAGTGATTTCACCAATATTAAAAAACAAAGTTCATATTTATTCACTCAAAATCACTTACTGAATCTACAATGTGTTTTGCACTGAGACATAAAAAGAGAATAAGAGGCTGTCACTTCTCAAGGAGCTCAGCTTTGTAGATAAGAGACTCAATCAAACCAACAATTAGTTACAGGAGATTGTACTACATACTAAAGATGGCAAGACAAAGATTTAACTCAGGCCAGGAGAAGGCAATGGCACCCCACTTCAGTACTCTTGCCTGGAAAATCCCATGGACGGAGGAGCCGGGTGGGCTGCAGTCCATGGGGTCGCAAAGAGTCGGACGCGACTGAGCGACTTCACTTTCACTTTTCACTTTCATGCATTGGAAAAGGAAATGGCAACCCACTCCAGTGTTCTTGCCTGGAGAATCCCAGGGACGGGGAGCCTGGTGGGCTGCCATGTATGGGGTTGCACAGAGTGGGACACGACTGAAGCGACTTAGCAGCAGCAGCAGAAAGGGTTTGAATAAACTTTGTATACAGGATTGGTGATGTTTCTCTCTTGGTTTTAGACATAATTTTCAATTGAATCCACACTTGTTCTCACGTCAGCCAACAAAAACATAAGAGAAAAATTCACAGGTGGGTCTCTAACTGCAAGGAAACTTTCAAAAGATGTGTTGTGATACTAAAAACATTCTAATCTGATGCTCAAGGCACATGCTTAGTTCTGAATACAGAAATTCAACACCTGCTTTTCCTTAGAGTTGACTGCTCTGTGAACCCAACCATCTCTTCAGCATAGTGTGCAATTTTCCTCATCATGGTCCATGCACCAATGGGAAAGAGACGTGTGGTGGCAGAGCAGTTCTGTACCTTGACAGCAGCAGCGTACATAATCATTAAGTTAAAAATGAAAGGCAATTGTGAAAAAACATAATACAATTACTAAAAAATTTAAAAATCTACTGCTTGTTTTGAATTATACAGCAAACGAACAACACATCATCACTTCCAAAAAGGTATAATCTCAGTCCCAGCTATCAATGTTCCTAAACACTGTTTGTATTTGTTTTACTCTTGGATAATAGCTTAAAACCTCATATTTTGTATCATTTTTGAATCACTTTTTTGATTATTTTATCTCTGCTTTGAAGTTATTTATAGTTTTTGAATTATCTCCAAATTAATGAAGAATTGATTATATAAAGAAAAGCTTACCTTTCAGCTTGAAGCTTAGTGGTTTTTACTATTAAATCCTGAGTCTGTTCCTTTGCTGCCTAAAATTATAAACATATCTAATATTAGCACATTTCAATTCTATTATACTTCAGAAAACTAACATTGCCAATTACTGGAGTTCAACAGCAAATGAGATTACACTCCAGAACACAAAGATATAAAAAAGGCCCAAAAAATTGAAACAGATGTTTTAAGGCTCACATACTACATTTAAGAACTGACTCAGGCAGAAAACAACACAATATTGTAATTATCCTCTAAAGAAAAATAAATAAATGTTAAAAAAGAAGAACTCAGAATTCTCAATACACACATAATACTACATACATAAGGCTTACAAGAAAGAAAAAGGTGTCACCATGATGGAATTTAACAGTTCCTGATGCTTTTTAGTGAAACAGAGGCACTGGCAGGGCCAGTTGAAGGATGGAAAACATGGCTTCAGTTATGGCTGTGCTGAGCTACCAGGGAATCTCTGAATGAAGTTGTAAGCTAAGTCAATGATAACTCAATATACAAAAAATACCCCTCATAGAGGGTTCTAGTGAAGATTAGAGATAGCCCCATCTACAAGACAGAGTGCTGTTCCTGACCAAGTCATACTAAGTCATACTAAGCAATCCTCTCTCCCCTGAACCAGAGCTGAAAGGATCAGGAATGAAAACTTGATGAAAAGGTATTTCAAAGACTAGGAAAACATTTATAAGGTGAACTGAAACAAACAACAAGTGTAGCCAATGAGATTCTCTCTCAGTGGCCTGAACTGGGCAATCCTATAAAATAAGGCAGTCAGTAACGAGAGGAGAAACAAGTCAGTGGTTGGAGACAGGTAGAGACATAAAGGCATAAAGTGAATCAGAAGTATGTAGATCAATGCTAACTCTGCAGCCAAACTAGGGGTTTAGACAGCTTTAATAAACGGCCCTACACTTAGAGACATTTTCCTGAGATATTTTTTAGAGTGAGTATAAATCATAATTAAGCTGGGTCTTCACTGGGCATAGCTTTAGTCTGAAAGTATTCCTAAGGCTTTCTACTAAGGAATTTATTTGTGCTGCATTTGTGGAATATTATGGAATTCAAAAGTTTATCAAAACTTCACACAGTTATCTCTATACTGGCAAGATCAAAATACAAAGGTTTCTGGAGTTAACTACACAATATTAGCAAACCATCACTGAAGAAACACGAGGAGTTATAATTTTTAAAAATTTACATTCAAACTTACTACAGGGCATGATGTATCAGATATCCACACATTCTGTGGACTTAACTAGCAATTTCTGAAAGTTTACTGTCTTATCAGGAACTAGGCTACAATGCAGTCATTATACCGGACCTGTAGGCGACTTGTCATATCTTGACAACAGCTGCTCATTGCTTGAACATCTTCATGTATGCTTTCAAGTTCCTGAAAAGGAAAAAAGTAACATTAGATATAGTTAAAGCATTAGGTATAGTTAAAGCATTAGGTATAGTTAAAGAAATTTCTCTTATCTTAGCCAAATCTTTACTTTTGTTCCATGATATTCTTTTACCAAAGCATGACAAAAGATTCTGTATTTAAGACTGAAAATGGTTAAAAAGAATAACGTCTAGAATATGAAAAGATATTTTAAAAAACTAGCATATTTCTTTTTAGAAAGGGTCTGACAATAGGAAAATGGAAAATTTTTAAGAATATGAATACGTGTTTATTCACATTCTCATACTAAGAATTTATCCTAAGAAATTAATCAAATAAATGTGCAACAATATATGTAAGAGATGATCAACACAGAGTTGCCTAAAACAAATGGCAAGTGTGAACCATTTCCAACCACACAACGGAAACCTGTGCATCCATTAACAATGACAGTATCTGTGTGTGTGTGATTATGGAAAAATGTCTACATAAGGCTAAAAAAGGGCTCATAAAACACATACAACACCTCCCCATGTTTGTTTGTTTGTTTGTTTCAGAAAAAATACACATATATGTGTGCAGAAGAACACAGGAAAAGTCCTGAAGGGCCACACAATAAAATACTGACAGGTTATTTTTGTGTAATAGAATCATAAGTAATAGTTCTATTTCTGACCTTTACTGTTTATCCTAAACAGCTTTGAAGTGAATAAAAGAATGATTTCAAAATAGCAATTAATATCAGCAACAGCAAACAGGTACAAATAGGCAAACTAATCTATTTCCTTAAATCTCACTGTATAATCTAATGAGACTAGCACTATATTATTAGCCAACTAGGTCAAGAAAAACTTATTTCTAATATTTACTTTAACAAATGGCAACCCATTCCAGTATTCTTGCTTGGAAAATCCCATGGACAGAGGAGCCTGGCGGGCTACAGTCCATGGGCTGCAAAGAGTTGGACACGACTGAGGGACGAAGCATGCACTCCAGTACACTGAATGAATCTGACTTGTAAATAATGTAGTATCCCTCATGGACATAAATATGCTTGACGAGCTTCAGTCCACTGCAGTCATTTTTACTGATCCTCAAATCATCCTATCTTTGACCAGTGGAAACCCCTTAACTTAGCTCCATAGTCCTTTTCACACTTCCCAGTGGTCTTTTATGGCTTCCTCGCTTTGGTACTTCTTTTCAGTGGGAAATGGTGTTTAAAGAGTACACTTTAGATGTGCTCATCACTACTATCTCTCCCTAGTTTTATGAACACTACCAAACTTCCCTTTTAACCTTTCAGATTATTAGACTTCAGCCAATGAAATCCTACTGCACAGTTAAAAACAGTCTACATTGGACTTGCCTGGTGGTCTATGGTTAAGAATCTGCCTGCCAGTGCAGGGGAAACGGGGTTCAATCCCTGGTCTGGGAAGATCCCACATGCAGCAGAACAACTAATCTCATGCACCACAACTACTGAAGCCTGAGCACCTAGAACCTGTACACTGCAATGCAGAGTAGCTCCTACCCATCGCAACTAGAGAAAGCCCACGTGAAGCATGAAGACCCAGCGCAGCCACAAACAAATAAACAATAAATCTTAAAAAAAAAAAATAGCCTTGTGTTTATTAAGCACTCACTGGTACCATGTATGACACTTCCATACAACTCCCATAGAAATATTAACTATGTAATATTACTCTAATTTAATGTAATTTATAACATAATAAATAAAATTCATTTTCACCCTATGGTGAGTAGACTGCTCACTCAAATATAATGAATAATTATTTATTAGCTGAAGTAACTGATTGCAATTAATCTGAAAATTTCATAATTTAAGATGCAATAAGGTTACTCGGTCCCTATTAATCTCCAGTGGAAAAATAGTTATCCAAGGGAGATGTATTCAACAAGAGACTATTTCTACTGGAAAATCACTCAGAGAAATGGTTTTTTGTTTCTGTTTAAAATGCTAAAATTTGTAAAAGAATTTCCCAGAGCAAATATTTCAACATTCTAAGACGCAGCATTTGTGGAGGTTATGGATTTAGAAATCACACCAATCCAAAGAATGATGCTGCTGAAGGAATTGTTAATAGTTAAATTTTTTATTTGAACATGGTACACAAATAGCAAGCGTATCAACTCTATTCATAAAAAAACTTAGCACAAAGCCAAGCATACAGTAAGCGCTCAATAAATGCTAAATGAAAAGAGTTTACATACTTCTTTCACTTCCTTGAAAATGCTTACAAACTCTTCATTGATGGCTAAACTTCTGCGTTCGATATCTCCACGTAAATTTCTTCGAGTCCGCAAACTGTTTTCAACAAAAAAGGTTGACAGTGCCTTAAGAGCTTCCAACATGTCCTACATAATTGATAATAAAAGAATATTATTGGGACCAATTTTCAAATGTTTTTCTAATCTTAAGCAAAAACTTACTGAAATCATTTCCCAAGAATTTATTTCCATTACACAATCCAAAAAATACCGGAAGACCTTCACAGTACTGAACAGCAAACTTATTTCTGAAACACAGTAAGGACATATTTACTTGTGCATCGTGACATATATACAAGGTTATTCATTGCAGGATTGTTTGAAATTGCAAAGATTAGAAAGAACCTTAATGTTCCTCTAAAAAGGCTTGGTTAAAGAGACTGTGATGCAGCCATTGAAAAGAAGTGGAAATTCTGTATGTACTTACATAGCGTGAGCTTCAAGATATAAGTAAGTGAAAACAAGTGTTAAAAAAAAAAAAGGACTATGTACAGTACATGCATATTTACTGGCACCTGCATAAACCAACTCTGGAAGGCTTATCTAAAAAATAAGAACTAACGGTAGTTTCTAGGCTGGGAACTGAATAACTGGGAGCCGAACTTAGACTTAAGAGAGGAAGGCCTCTCTGAGATGACTTCTGAACCAAAATAATTCAAGCAAGATTTGACAGTGGCCAGTGGCTTAGTCCAAGATGGTTTAAGCAGATAAAAAAAGAGATAATCCAAAAAAAATTAGAATATATTTTTCAAGATTGAGCCTATAGGATTTGTAATGAATTGGATGTGAGATGTGCGGGAAAAGAAAACAACAGGAATAAAAAAAACACTTATATGCTTCTTGCATGAAGGGTAAATGGTGATGTTCTTTACTAACAGGGGAAGAGAACCAGTTTGGAGGAAAATCAAGAATTCTGGCCATGCTATCTGTGTGATATGGATCAGGTAGCCAACTGGAGGTGTCACGTAGACAACTGGAGCTTGGTAGAGATGTCAGGAACAGGGTTAGAAATTAGAGCATCATCATGCTTTTTACTATTTAAAAAGCTATGAGACTAAAAGAGGTCTTTAACAGAGAGAACATGGGTAGAGAGGGCAGAGGACCAAGCCCATTGTGTCCAATAACACCCTAAATCCTACAGACAGAAATTCCTACACCTGAACTAATACATGTTCAAACAGGCTGGACTTTCCATGTTTTGATTACGTTATCATAAAAACACTGAACACATTTGGTTGCTCACCTAAAACTAACACTATATTGCAAATCAACTATACTTCAATTTTTTAAAATGGCTGGAATGAAAAAAACTGTAAGGCTATTTAAATTCAGTTTAATATTTAAGAGACAGAAAAAATAGCTATAAATATTTATGGCAAAAAATAGATAAAATAAAGCTATTTCTTTTTTTGGAACACAGCCTTGATACGTCCTGGAGTCGAGGCTAAATGAGTGGTCAGTAAACGCTAAATGAACAAAATAGCACAGACTAGGGGGCAAAGGACAGCTCTCCAGTTACTAGATATATGTCTTAACCCAGAGACCCTCTCTCCATACCTTATTTTTCTCATGAGTAAAAAAGAAATAATGTTAATTTACCAGAGCAGCTGTATTAAAAGAGAAGATTCATGTCAATAACAGACACTTTAAACCCTTAATAAACTGTATAAAATTAACATTTATTGAGAATTAACAAGAAACAACTCCTGCAGCGCTGTGCTGACCATTTCACCTGGTTTCTCTCATTGAACCCTCGCAACAACCCTGAGAAAGTAACTTGCGGTATTCCCAATTAAGAGATTTAACATCAGCTTAGAGAAGTTAAGGGACTTAAACCAGAATGCACCAGTTTGCTGGTTATATCTAATAAGTGGTGGTCCTAAAGACCACCTTTCTTAGTCATAGTATAATGTGGACCATCTTTCTAACTCATCATAGTATAATGTTATCTTTTACACACAAATTCTTATCGATACCTTACTGTCAGGTGTCTACACATTTACCTATAAAACTCTCACTTCTACATTTTTTTTCTTTATGCCGTTAAGGCACGATCAACACCTGTCGGGGTCAGGGAGAACCCCTCTTCCACCGTTTGCCGTCCAGACCCAGAATCTTCGAGGAACCGTTTTAAATAAATAGAGGTACACCCTGGAAACTTCGTTTTTCCTGGGTCTCCTCGGCTTCCCCCTTCTCACCTGCCCCACGTCGGCAACGCAGCCTGAGGGGTCCCGCGGGCCTTGGGTGCCCACCTCGAGGCGAAGACAAGGGACAAGCGCGAGGTCGCCGGACAGACGACCACCCCCCGACTCCGGCTCCCAGGGATGCGCGACCCTCGGCCCCTCCAGCCCCGCTCACCTTGTCGTTGTCCAGCCGGGTGTCCAGGATCTTACGCAGTTTCCGCGACAGCGGGTTGCTGGTCTGCGCCGAGGTCCCGCCGGCCCCATTATTGAGGCCGTTGGCAGCCCCAGTCGCGGGCACTACGACTACTTCCCCGCTGCCCTCGGCCATAGCGCCTGGCGTCCCGCCCCTGGACAGGCGCCGGCCACCTCAGCCCAGGAAAGGGACGCGCCAGTAGCCGCGTAGCACGCATGCGCTGCCTAGGCCGCGCATGCGCCCTCGGACGCCTGTGCCCCGTCCCCTCCTGTTCAGCCTGGCTCCTAGGAAGCTGGTCGGGGCGGGTGGAGAAATCGAGGGAGGCGGAGCAAGACTTCAGGCTGGGAGGAGGAGACTCACGTGAGACTGCGTTTGCAAAGTGGACTGAAATTCAAATCAGGTGTAGAGCTGGGGTATTACGATTTATGGGATTAAAGAGATTTCGTAATCCTCAATCTGTGAAAGTCTGAGCTAGACTTACACATACTGAGACCTGTGCCTGGGCAAATATGTTCAGTTAAAGCTAATTCTAGTTAAGTTCACTTAATACTGTGCAGCCATTTTTCCGCTATGAAGGAGATTTAAATGTGGATGCGCAAAGAATTCCTAAATACAGTATGTGAAAAAAGCAAGATGCGTTACAGTGTGTGTAGTGTGATCACCGTGTGTGTGAAATACCCGTACGTGTAAATTTGGGCTTTTTTTTTTCTTTTTTAGGATGGCATTCCTTTGGCAGACAGGTTTGCACGTTTCATTTTGTACCTTTCCAAACTGACATTTTCTAATCTCCCTCATGTGTTACTGAATATATTAACTGAGTACATTAAGGTAGGGGGCCCACTTTTCTGTGTTTATTTGTACTTCTCTGAATTTGCCATTGTAATAAAAGTTCAGTTCAGTTCAGTCGCTCAGTCGTGTCCGACCCATGAATCGCAGCACGCCAGGCCTCCCTGTCCATCACCAACTCCCGGAGTTCACGCAGACTCACGTCCATAGAGTCAGTGATGCCATCCAGCCATCTCATCCTCTGTCGTCCCTTCTCCTCCTGCCCCCAATCCCTCCCAGCATTAGAGTCTTTTCCAATGAGTCAACTCTTCTCATGAGGTGCCCAAAGTACTGGAGTTTCAGCTTCAGCATCATTCCTTCCAAAGAAATCCCAGGGCTAATCTCCTTCAGAATGGACTGGTTGGATTTCCTTGCAGTCTAAGGGACTCTCAAGAGTCTTCTCCAACAGCACAGTTCAAAAGCATCTTCGGCACTCAGCTTTCTTCACAGTCCAACTCTCACATCCACACATGACCACTGGAAAAACCATAGCCTTGACAAGACGGACCTTTGTTGGCAAAGTAATGTCTCTGCTTTTCAATATGCTACCTAGGTTGGTCATAACTAATTTGGAAATTAGAAATATAGTAGGATGAAGACAGGAAAATTACTGTAAAATTTAAGGATGTTTAAAGCAATTTATATGCTTTTTAATATTCACCTATTATTCTTTTATAAGGCTAACTATAAATTTTAAGTTAAGGGCTAGAAATCAATACTTTTAAACAGTTCAATATTTTCCAGCAGTTAAAAACGAATATTCAGGTAAGCCTCATCAGAGATGTAGGTTTTATATATGTATTTATTTTAATATGTGTATGTATAATATTTATATGTAACAATTTTATTGAAGATAAAGATAAAATTTTATTGAAGATAAAATAAAGGTTTTATTTTAGTGAAAATGTAAAGGTATTTATGTATACTAAACGCCTTATGATAATAGACACTGAAAGAATTAGAGACAGGCTCTGACCTAAATATTTTAATTTAGTGAGAGAACAAAGACTTATATATAAAAGAGTAAAGCATTTTTACATAACCACAGAAGAACCATGCTGAAGTGTAAAATGTGGACATTCTTACCTTCCAAGTAGCAGTTGAAAGAAAAGCCTCATCAATTTCCCTGTCTCCCACTTTGGTTTTTTTTTAAAGCTTTCTGGCTCTTTAGTTTCTGAAATAGGTGGAAGTCACACCATATTGTTCACTGTGACTTTATCAAAATATAATATGGCATTTATTAAAGCCATATCTGGTGTATCATAGAATAAAATAGAATATTCAATCCTCTACATTCTTCCTTCTGTTAAAAGCAACGAGTGCGTTTTCAGCTGTGTCCAACTCTCTGCAACCCTAAGGACTGTAGCCCTCCAGGTTCCTCTGTCCATGGGATTTCCCAACCAAGAATACTAGAGGGGGTTGCCATTTTCTTCTGCAGGGGATCTTCCTGACCTAGGGTTAAAACCCATGTCTGCTGCGGCTCCTGCATTGGCAGATGGGTCCTTTACCCCTGAGCCACCTGGGAAGTCCATAAAAAAACCACAGCTTCTATTATTTAGCATCCAAATGTATTGAGAATCAGGCTCAGTGCTAGATCCTTTTAATGCACTGTTCTTTGTGCGTATTCTGCAACATCAGAATCATTACCATGTTATCATGTCGTTAGTATTTTATGATGAGTAAATGAGTAAGTAATCCAAGGCCATGGAATCCTTCCCAAGGATATAAGGCTAACCTCACACCACGTACTTACTTACCAAGTTAGCAATAGTTTTCAAATTCTATTTCTGCTTCCTCGGTTTTTGTTTTGAGTTATGTACACCTCTCACTTGGAATATAGGCAAAAACTTTAGCAGCTAAACTTTTAAGTGTGTTCTGTGTTTGCGTTGCCTGTTCTTACTACTCTTGCACTGACACCAAGATTATTTTTCTAGAGTAAATTTGGTCCTATCACTTTGTGGCTTTAAAAACCATAGTGGCAATTATTGAATAAAGTAACTTTTTAGTATGGTGTACATAAGTAAGTAAGTAAGTTAGTGAAGTCCCTCAGTCGTGTCCGACTCTTTGTGACCCCAGATTCTCCAGGCAAGAATACTGGAGTGGGTTACCATTTCCTTCTCCAGGGGATCTTCCCGACCCAGGGATTGAACCTGGGTCTCCCACATTGGAGGCAGACGCTTTAACTTCTGAGCCACCAGGGAAGATGGTGTACATGCACCTTCATAATGAGATTTCAGAGTATCCCTCTTATTTTATTTCTAGGCACTTGCTTATGGTTACCATGCTCAAACCACCTGTGTTTTCTGACCCACAAACACATCGCAAATTTCTAAGTCTCCATACCTTGGCACATACAAGTCACTCCCCAGAAATGTCTGCTCCTGTGAAACAGGTGAAATCCTCTTTGTCCTTCCGACTCCACTCAAATATCACTTCTCTGTACCTTCACATAGCTCCCCATCTGTCCTTGGGCAGAGTTAATTGATGTGTCATGCAAATTCCATAGTAGATAATATACGGCATCTCTAACTTCTGTCATTCTATTATTTTAAAATTTAAGTGTTTGTTGTTCCTCCACTAGACTCTTAAGTACTTGGATGATGGGAATCTTTGCCTTCCTAGATCTTCAGCATAGTATCTTACACAGTATATGTGCTTATTAGAGGCTTATTGAGTGAAAAGTATTGAAGTTTTATGGTTTTATAAGTGATAGAGTTCTTTTTTTTTTTTTTTTTTTTAGTGAAATCCCAGGTGGTGCTGGTGGTAAAGAACCCACCTGCCAAAGCAGGAGACATAGAACCAAGCATTCAGTCCCTGGGTTGGGAAGATCCCCTGGAGGAGGACGTGGCTACTTCAGTATTCTTGCCTGGAGAATCCCATGGACAGCGGAGCCTGGAGGGCTACAGTGCACAGGGTCACAAAGAGTCAGACACGACTGAAGAACACAGCATGCATGCACATGGTTGATTTACAGTGTTGTGTTAGTTTCTGCTGTACAGCAGAGTGTGTGTGTGTGTGTGTGTATAATACAAATTTTTCTCACATTCTGTTCCATTATAGGTTATTGCAAGATATTGAATATAGTTCCTTGTGTTATACAATGGTGGTTTAGTCATTAAATCATATCCGACTCTTGCAACCCCATGAACTGTAGCCCACTAGGCTCTTCTGACCATGAGATTTACCAAGCAAGAATACTGAAGTGGGCTGCCATTTCCTTCTCCAGGGGTGCTATACAGGAGGACCTTGTTGTTTATCTATTTTGAATATAGCAGTATGTACCTGTTAATCCCAGATACTAATTTATTCCTCCCCCTTCCCCCTTGGATAACATGGATTTTATCATGTTTTCTACATCTGCAAGTCTGTTTCTGTTTTATAAATAAGTTAGTTTGTATCCTTTTTAAGTTTCCATATATAAGTGATATTATATATTTGTCTTTCTCTGGCTGACTTACTTCGCTTAGTATGATATTCTCTAGGTCCATCTATGTTGCTGCAAATGGCATTATTTCAATATTTTTTATGGCTGAGTAATGCTTTTGAACTGTGGTGTTGGAGAAGACTCTTGAGAGTCCCTTGGACTGCAAGGAGATCCAACCAGTCCATCCTAAAGGAGATCAGTCCTGGGTGTCCATTGGAAGGACTGATGCTGAAGCTGAAACTCCAATACTCTGGCCACCTCACGCGAAGAGTTGACTCACTGGAAAAGACCCTGATGGTGGGAGGGATTGGGGGCAGGAGGAGAAGGGGACAACAGAGGATGAGATGACTGGATGGCATCACCGACTCGATGGACATGAGTTTGGGTGAACTCCCGAGAGTTGGTGATGGACAGGGAGGCCTGGTGTGCTGCGATCCACGGGGTCGCAAAGAGTCAAACACGACTGAGCGACTGAACTGAACTGAATATTCCATTGTATAAATAGACCACATCTTTCTCCATTCATCTGTTGATGGACATTTAGGTTGCTTCTATGTTTTGTCTATTGCAAATAGTGCTGCTCTGAATGTTGGGATACATGCATCTTTTCAAATTAGAGTTTTCGTCTTATCTAGATATATGCCCAGGAGTGGGATTGTTGGATCATACAAAAATAAACTCACAATGACTGAAAATATAGGACATGAAACTGTAAAACTCATAGAAGAGAATATAGGCAAAAATGCTCTAACATAAATCATAGCAATGTTTTCTTAGATTAGTCTCCCAAGACAAATAAAAGCAAAAATAAACAAATGAGGCTTAGTCAAATTTATAAACTCGGGCACAGCAAAGGAAACCATGAACAAAATGAAAAGACAACCTACAGAATGGGAGAAAATATTTGCAAACGGTGCAATCTACAAGGGCTTAATACCCAAAGTATACCAACAACTCATACAGCCTAGTATAAAAAACGAAAACATGAACACCCCAAGCAGAAAATGGGCAGAAGACCTAGAGAGACATTTCTCCAAAGAAGACATACAGATGGACAACAGGCACTTGAAAAGGTGATCAGCACCAATTATTTAAAAAATGTAAAGCAAAACTACCAGGAGGTATTGCCTCACATAGGTCAGAATGGCCATCTTTGAAAATTCTACAGTTATTAAATGCTAGAGATGGTGTGGAGAAAAGCGAACCCTCAGACATTACCAGTGGGACCACATGGGTATTACTGCTGAAGCCTGGATTGACGGGTCACTTGACCAACTGACCCTCGACTGCAGGTGCCTCCACAGCGCAGCTCTGTCTCTGGAGACTTGTTTAAACTGCTGTCACCTCCTGAAGAGTTCTCCCTGTGTATGCTTTTTGTATCACTTTCTCTTGATTCCCTGAAGTGCCAGTTTCTTTGTATCCACAGATGGTGTTTCTACATTTATATGTCCAGTTAATTGAACCTAAAATACATGTCCACGCTCTAGTTTCTAGAAAAGCTGAGAAATGGAATACGAATTTTAGCTTTCATTTTCAGTTATTTCAATTTCTCTGCAAAAGTCCTTGTAACGTGCTGTCTCTCCTGTGTATTTCTCTCAAGGACTTTGAAGCATGGATCCCACGTTTCTTACCTGTCTGTAATCACGGCTCCCTGAGCCTTTTCTTTGGATGTTCTGTTCTTTGCTGTACTACCTAGAACTCAGTTTTTAGGCATTGAGGGTCTTCACATGAAAATAACTCCTGTTATCTCTCTTTCCTCTGAAACCTTATGAATTTTGAAGCTGCTTCCAATTTTTCATTTTCTTTTTTTTTTATTTCAGACATTTTCTGCCATAGTCCTCATCCTTCAGTTTGTCCTTAAAATTATCCAATTTAAAGGTTTCATGACTGAAACCTTCACAGTCATGAATGTGATGATTTCAGACCTTTTTAGTGATAAAACGATTTCATATCTTCTTCAAATGAAATCTGCAGAACGAATAACAGTATGGCTGGTCTGACTGGAGCCTGGATAAGGCCTAAAGCCTTTTCTTTGATAAAGAAAGAAAGAAAGAAAGTGAAGTCACTCAAGTTGCATCCGACTCTATGTGACCCCATGGACCGTAGCCTGCCAAGCTCTTCTGTCCATGGAATTTTCCAGGCAAGAATACTGGAGTGGTTGCCATTTCCTTCTCTAGTTTCTTTGAGAGGTACACTTCTGTGTGTGTGTGTCTGTCATATGTGTAGCCTCCCTTGGCTGCCTGTACCAGTTGGAGTTTGGGTTTGCAAAGAAACAGTAATTTACTGGAAGGGTGGGAAAGGGAACGTGAAAGTTGCTCAGTGGTGTCCGACTCTTTGCGACCCCTTGGACTATACAGTCCATGGAATTCTTTAGGTCAGAATACTGGAGTGGGTAGCCGGTTCCTTCTCCAGGGGATCCTCCCAACCCAGGAATCAAACCCAGGTCTCCCACACTGCAGGTGGATTCTTTACCAGCTGAGCAGGCAGCTCAGAGAACTGACGGGAAGACTGAAGACCCAGCTGGGAACCAGCAACAACTCGGGATCCCAGTAGTTGGAAACACTGGCCAGTTTGTAGGGTACTGCCACTAATGGTTTTTTCTGCCTTTGCTCCACATTCAAAGTCCTAAAGTGAGTCCACCTTGACCGTATGCCCATCCATTGGTCAGGACACCATGATTTATGATTCTGATGTGTTACTGATCCAGACTTGGTCTGCTTGACCAAAGAGCAGCAAAGCCAATTTACCAACCCCAAGTTGCAGTGAACAAAAGTGCTGCATTTATTACTGCAAGGGGCCAAATGTGGGGTGAAGCATGGAAAACATGCAGTGCATGCTCAAAAGACCCGAACTCCCCATGGCTTTCAAGGAAAGGTTTTTAAAGCCTAAGAGAGAGAGTCCCAGGACGTGTGTTCAGCTTGTACAGAATTCTCTGATTGGTTGATGGTGAGGTAACAGAGTGATGTTTCAGGAATCTTAGTCATCAACCTTCCAACTGGTCTGGGGTCTATGTGCTGGTGGTCAGCACGCGATTAACATCTTCTACCTGGTGGGGGTGTTAGTATTAATATCTGTAAAACAACTCAAGGTCATGGCTCAGGATATTATCTATAGCCCTTGAGAAAGAACCGAAGGTTCTTGAGTTTGTTTATGGCTAGACTGTTATGATTTTGTCTTGTTTAACTGTTTTCCTTGATTTTTGCCTTTTTTTTTTTTTTTTTTTTTCACTTCTCTGATTAAATTTGCTCTTTGGAACTCTGGGAAGGCCTAGGAGGCTAAAGCTTTTTACAAAGAAGAGGCAGGGGACTTGAGGGTGTCTGTCTCCTGGACCCAACAGGATCTTGCTTGGTTTCAAACCCAGGAGCGCACAGTATTGGAGAGGTAATTCTGGTCAATACAATAACTGTGAATTTGTGGTCTGTGGGATAATTAGGAAATAATCTATATTAAAAAGGTACAAATTTCAACAAGATAGTAAAAAGTTTAATTTCAACCCCAGCACATGGGGTAGAAGGGGCTGTCATACAAATTTTAATTAGCTTTGAGCAGACAGATTAGTTGTGACTTGGTGAGGTGGGTATGAGATGTTGTACACTCAAATGAGACAATTATATTTATGATGGGGTTATAATACAAGTTCTGTCAGAAATTATAGTAAAAATAAAATGGCTAATAAGTAGCCAGATGAAACTTTCTGAACAGGATTGACATATTAACAGGCAGCTTAGGTAGAATTATTTTGGAAATTGCCACTAGGTTCAAGGTCTCTGTCTAGAATCTCTAACCACAGCCTGAAATTCTTTGAGTCAAGAGATGATAAATGACTTAGCAACTGCAGGAAGATATAAAAATAAGTATAGGGAAAATAATGATAAAATCAAATCCTTGGAATCATTATTTTTGTACCAATTTGGGATGTTAAGGGCAAATCTAGGTGACCCCAACTGCAGAGAATAAATGAAAAAGAAAATAGAAAATTTGAACAGTGTATAATTATCTGAAAAATACAGGCTATCTTGGTTTTAAATCTGACATCTTAAACTTGTACTTTCAACCTGAAGATTGTGTCTGTGTGATTTTAATTTTAAAAGATATAATAGTATTTAATAAGTTTTAACAGCATTTACAAGTTTAAATAAATCCAAATCATCAGATCTTTAATATTAGGCTTTTAAGTATCATTTAAGTACTTAAGAATATTTTGTGTTTTAGATTTGTAATTTTACCTGCTTGTCTATTTGAAGTACACTAGAAAAACAGATATATAAACCATTTTAAGTTGAAAAGTTTTAGATAATTAAATCGATCACAAAAATTTAAATATTTAGGAGAATATAACTAGCATGACTTTAATACAAAATATTTGAAATAATACATGAATAAAACTTATGAGTTGTACTTAAATGCTTGGGGAAATTAAATATCCTAAATTTAAAGTTGACTATTAATTAACAACCACTAGATTTGTAAGTTCAGTTCAGTTTAGTTGCTCAGTCATGTCCAACTCTCTGTGACCCCATGAACTGCAGCATGCCAGGCCTTCCTGTCCATCACCAACTCCCAGAGCTTACTCAAACTCATGTCCATTGGGTTGGTGATGCTATCCAACCATCTCATCCTCTATCATCCCCTTCTCCCACCTTCAACCTTTCCCAGCATCAGGGTCTTTTCAAATGAGTCAATTCTTCACATCAGGTGGCAAAAGTATTGGAGTTTCAGCTTCAACATCAGTCCTTCCAATGAATATTCAGGACTGATTTCCTTTAAGATTGGACTGGTTGGATCTCCTTGCAGTCCAAGGGATGCTCAAGAGTTTTCTCCAACACCACAGTTCAAAAGTATCCATTCTTTGGCGCTCAGCTTTCTTTATAGTCCAACTCTGACATCCATACATGACTACTGGAAAAACCATAGCTTTGACTAGATGGACCTTTGTTGGCAAAGTAATGTCTCTGCTTTTTAATACGCTGTCTAGGTTGGTCATAACTTTTCTTCCAAAGAGCAAGCGTCTTTTAATTTCATGGCTGCAGTCACCATCTGCAGTGATTTTGGAGCCCCAAAAAATGAAGTCTGCCACTGTTTCCCCATCTATTTGCCATGAAGTGATGGGACTGGATGCTATGATCTTAGTTTTCTGAATGTTGAGTTTTAAGCCAACTTTTTCACTCTCCTCTTTCATTTTCATCAAGAGGCTCTTTAGTTCTTAGCTTTCTGCCATAAGGGTGGTGTCATCTGCATATCTGAGGTTATTGATGTTTCTCCCAACAGTCTTGGTTCCAGCTTGTGCTTCCTCCAGCCCAGTGTTTCTCATGATGTACTCTGCATAGAAGTTAAATAAGCAGGGTGACAATATACAGCCTTGACGTACTCCTTTTCCTATTTGGAACCAGTCTGTTGTTCCATGTCCAGTTCTAACTGTTGCTTCCTGACCTGCATACAGATTTCTCAAGAGGCATGTCAGGTGGTCTGGTATTCCCATCGCTTTCAGAATTTTCCACAGTTTATTGTGATCCACACAGTCAAAGACTTTGGCATAGTAGATTTACTTAATATTTAAGTTGTATCTTACAATCAAAATTGTAATGTATACACTACTGGTGAAAATGAATGTGCATGGAAAAACTCCTTTCTATACATAAAAGCCGTCTATACATTTGTAAAGAACCCTCAGTCATCAAATGATAATTCTCCAAAAAGCTACTGATATGTTGAAACCACTGGTAAAGTGGTTGGTGCCCTGGTTTTGAAGTCAGAAAGCCTGATTTAAATCTCAACTCTACCACCATAAGTCCTTGGACAACTCACATTTTGCCTGTAGTTCTTGGTCTCCTCATCTGCAAAATGCTGTAACACTAGCGGAGTTATTGAATAATGAGGACTAGATGAAATAAGGTGGATGCAAGATGTACTAAGTAATCAATCCATAATACATACTTGTCACATTTACCCAGGCTACTTCACACACCATCAGTGGAACTATACAGTAATCCTCCATTCCTGCCAAGTCTCATGTAACAGTTCTACATTCTCAGATAAATAAAGTATACATATTTTTCACACATTTCCTATCCCCTTTCAGCTTCAAGTTTCATCTAGCACACACATGTACACATACAGCAACTCTTTGTGACCCCTTGGACTGTAGCCCACCAGGCTCTTCTGTCCATGGGATTCTCCAGGCAAGAATACTGGAGTGGGTTGCCATTGCCTCCTCCAGAGGATCTTCCTGACCCAGGGATAGAACCTGTGTCTCCTGCATTGGCAGGCATATGCTTTACCACTGAGCCACCTAGGAAGCTCCACGTGGTTTAAATACCAAGGTGTAAACATCTCTGTACTTTCCATAGCTCTGACCCTTCCCTCTTTCCTTGTGTGGGTGCATATAATCTCCTGAAACAAACTTCCAATTGTGTCTACTTTTTCATTCTTGGGGTCCCTGTCTACAAGGTTGCCCGCTGGCCTCTCTTATTTAACACATGCCACATTTACTCACCAGATAGTAATGTCTCTAATTTAAATAGCCACAGTTAATGTTTTCATTGCTCAGTTTCCATACTGCAGCTTTAACATATGAAGGATCTATTTCCGCTTCTTTTTTATTTGGCCTCCAGTTGTCACTGTTCTGCATAGATCTGGCAGCTTTTGGCTTTTCATTGATTGGTATTGATTTTGTTTTCAGAATAGTTGAGACCATGGCCTCTTAGCAGATAAGCAGTCCTCCTGTCACGCGGAATCTGATGCCTGTTGAACTCTTTCCTGCTTCAGTTTCCCCCACACTATGCTTTGCCTTGGCCATCATATCCCTCCTCCTGGGACTCAATTTTCTTTCTTCTTCCCTTCAAGCACTTTTTTTAGACTCTCAGAAGACGTCTTTTCCAAAACTGTCCTGAGACAGGCCAGCTGTCCCTTCCCTGTGCTACCAAATCACTCTCCAGGTGGTTCTCTTGTGGCCCCTCTCACACCTCAAGTCATCATCGACATGTTTTTATAATTCCCGCAAACCTGTGAGCTCAGAGAAGGCAATGGCACCCCACTCCAGTACTCTTGCCTGGAGAATCCCATGGATGGAGGATCCTGGTAGGCTGCAGTCCATGAGGTCGCTAAGAGTTGGACATGACTGAGCGACTTTACTTTGACTTTTCACTTTCATGCATTGGAGAAGGAAATGGCAACCCACTCTAGTATTCTGGCCTGGAGAATCCCAGGGATGGGGGAGCCTGGTGGGCTGCCATCTGTGGGGTCGCACAGAGTCGGACATGACTGAAGTGACTTAGCAGCAGCAACCTGTGAGCTTCCTGAGTCTAGAGACCATCTCATTCAGCTCTGACTACTTGATATATCACGCAGTTTCTGAAATGTAGTTGGAATTTGTATTTGTTGAATAAATTGAAAAATTTTATGAGTAAATGAATAGGCTGATTTATTTGAGTTAACAATGACCCAAATTATAGAAAATATATTCTATTCCAAGCCAAACTAAAAACACGGCATGCTGTTATTAGTAATATCTTCACCGTTCATTCTTTGCCCAGAAGAGAAAGTCATGGTTACTGCTGCTTTTTGTCCTCTACTCCCCTTATTCTGCCTAAAGTCCTGTTGTTCCTGCCTTCACTGAAATCCCGTCTCTACCGCTTCCATCTTCCCCTTCTTAGTCCCAACCCTTCTTCCCTTATTCAAGACATGAATTATCTCAACAATTTATTAGCCCTCCCTTCCCTTCTTTCCCTTTTACAGTTCATTATAAAATAGTCTCTTATAGTCCATAAAATAGTCTCTTAAGGTACCTTGGCATCAGATTTTTTTCTTAAATACAGCTCTTGATATATCTTGAAATATCGATATATAACTTCCTGGCCCCAAACCTTTGATGCATCTTTATTCCAAAATGTGAAACTTCAAAATTATCACTTCCTCACAGCTAAAATATTTTGAGAATATGTGGAGTACAGATACACACATATTTATAGTTATATATTTAAGTTATGACTGTAATAATGTTAGCGATATGAACAGGCATATGCTTCATTCTTAAATAGGCACAAAAGGTAAAAGGTTGAGATAAAGAGAAAATTAAGTATTTTGAATAATTTTTATTAATATTTGGAGAACTTTTAAAATCCCTACATTTTTATTATTCATAGATCATACATGTTGACTTACAAAGGCATAAAATGTAGAAGTATTTTATCTGCTTAGTTGTTTTATATTGAAATGTTCTATATGTATTCATATTTATGTATACATATATTTACTTCATATTTTGGTAGCTTCTCTGGTGGCTCAGATGGTAAAGAATTCACCTGCAATACAAGAGACTTGGGTTCAGTCCCTGGATTAGGAAGATCCCCTGGAGAAGGGAATAGCAACCCACTCCAATATTCTTGCTGAGAGAATTCTATGGACAGAGGAGCCTGGCAGGCTACAGTCCATAGGGTGGCAAAGAGTCAGACATGACTGAGCTACTAAGACTTTCACTTTTCATATTTTTAAAAACTGTGGTTAATACTTTGTGATACAGCAAGCAAAGTTGCTGCTCTCATTCTAAGTTTAGTTTGTTTTAATACCTCATTCAAGGGCTATCATGCAAAAAAACCTCAAGATGTCACGAAGACACAATACTATTATGCCATTGATGAGAACGTTCACCATAAATAGTGCTGGATCTTTATCTATATTTCACATGTCACATTTTCAGATACTATTTATCAGGTCTCATCAGATGATCCCTGTTTTGGTTCTGTAAGGTGGCCAATGCCATCTTATACTTGGAGGATAAGGAATATCAGCTCTGCAACTTTCAACTTGTCTGTAATTGTATTATTAGTATTATCTTCAATCTGTGAGTTCTCTGAAGGCATCTTTTTAAGCTATTTGCCATTTTGTGATGATGTTTAGTTAAAGTTAGATGACATAATCTATAAATCCACCTACCTGGGGCACCACATTTGCAAACCCACTGGAAAGTAACCATTTGCCATGTGCTAAGCACTGAAAAATAGCAAAGAAAACAATGACACGCCCCAATCCTGGCATTCTGGAGCATGCACCCTTCATTCAGGATGCTTCCTGGACTATACAGGACATGAGACCTATAGCCTTGCAATATGGACAGTAAGAGAAGCAGGCTCAATCAATAGAAAGTTCAGTTCAGTTCAGTAGCTCAGTCATGTCCAACTCTTTGTGACCCCATGGACTGCAGAATGCCAGGCCTCCCTGTCCATGACCAACTCCTGGACTCAAACTCATGTCCATAGAGTCAGTGATGCCAACCAACCATCTCATCCTCTGTCCTCCCCTGGTCCTCCTGCCTTCAATCTTCCCCAGCATCAGGGTCTTTCCAAATGGGTCAGTTCTTCCCATCAGGTGGCCAAAGTATTGGAGTTTCAGCTTCAGCATCAGTCCTTCCAATGAATATTCAGGACTGATTTCCTTTAGGATGGACCAGTTGGATCTCCTTGTGGTCCAAGGGATTCTCAAGAGTCTTCCCCAACACCACAGTTCAAAAGCATCAATTCTTCGGCGCTCGGCTTTCTTTATAGTCCAACTCTCACATCCATACATGACTACTGGAAAAAACCATAGCTTTGACCAAATGGACCTTTGTTGGCCAAGTAATGTCTCTGCTTTTTAATATGCTGTCTAGATTGGTCATAACTTTTCTTCCAAGAAGCAAGTGTCTCTTAATTTCATGGCTACAGTTATCATCTGCAGTGAATTTGGAGCCCCCCAAAATAAAGTCTGTCACTGTTTCCACTGTTTCCCCATCTATTTGCCATTAAGTGATGGGACCAGATGCCATAATCTTAGTTTTCTGAATATTGAGTTTTAAGCCAACTTTTTCACTCTCCTCTTTCACTTTCATCAAGAGGCTCTTTAGTTCTTCTTCACTTTCTGCCATAAGGGTGGTGTCATCTGCATATCTGAGGTTATTGATATTTCTCCCGATAGTCTTGGTTCCAGCTTGTGCTTCCTCCAGCCCAGTGTTTCTCATGATGTACTCTGCATAGAAGTTAAATAAGCAGGGTGACAATATACAGCCTTGACGTACTCCTTTTCCTATTTGGAACCAGTCTGTTGTTCCATGTCCAGTTCTAACTGTTGCTTCCTGACCTGCATACAGATTTCTCAAGAGGCATGTCAGGTGTTCTGGTATTCCCATCTCTTTCAGAATTTTCCACAGTTTATTGTGATCCACACAGTCAAAGGCTTTGGCATAATCAATAAAGCATAAATAGATGTTTTTCTGGAACTATCCTGCTTTTTCAATAATCCAACAGATGTTGGCAATTTGATCTCTGATTCCTCTGCCTTCTCTAAATCCAGCTTGAACATCTGAAGTTCACAGTTCATGTACTGTTGAAGCATGGCTTGGAGAATTTTGAGCATTACTTTACTAGTGTGTGAGATGAGTGCAATTTGTAGTAGTTTGAGCATTCTTTGACATTGCCTTTCTTTGGGATTGGAATGAAAACTGACCTTCTCTAGTCCTGTGGCCACTGCTGAGTTTTCCAAACTTGCTGACATATTGAGTGCAGCACTTTCACAGCATCATCTTTTAGGATTTGAAATAGCTCCACTGGAATTCCATCACCTGTATTAGCTTTGTTCGTAGTGATGCTTCCTAAGGCCCACTTGACTTCACATTCCAGGATGTCTGGCTCTAGGTGAGTGATCATACCATCGTGATTATCTGGGTTGTGAAGATCTTTTTTGTACAGTTCTGTGTATTCTTGCCACCTCTTTTTAATATCTTCTGCTTCTGTTAGGTCCATAACACTTCTGCTCTTTATTGAGCCCATCTTTGCATGAAAAGTTCCCTTGGTATCTCAAATTTTCTTGAACAGACCTCTAGTCTTTCCCATTCTATTGTTTTCCTCTATTTCTTTGCATTAATCACTAAGGCTTTCTTATCTCTCCTTGCTATTCTTTGAAACTCTGCATTCAGATGGACCAAGGCCATCATTATATTTTATTCTCATTGCTTCCCTATACTTGTGCTGCAGTGCAAGCACTTAATCCCTTGTTTCCTAACACGTCCAGTGCTTTTCATTCCCACTGTGCACATGCCCTCTCTTCTGCCTTCAATGCTCTCCCCTCTTAACCTCTGTGTCCCTGCTACCTTCTAGGTTTCTAGAATACCTTCTAGAATATCTTCATGAAACCTGGTTCCATTTGGGCATTGTTCTTTTTACCTCACTGGAACAAAGGTTCATAGAACTTAAAGATTCTCTTTGACATTTCAGTTAGAAATAATTATGTGTGTTTATTATCTCTTCTATGTGCAGGTTCTAAACACCTTATGAGGAGGTGCTGAGTTTCATTAATTTTTCTATTCTTAATAATTATCTTGCAATCATTTTGGCATATAATAGACATTCATTCAAAGACAATGTGGTACCATAAAACAATGTGGGCTTTTTAGTCAAAGTGACCTGATTCTGGGAAGAAGGATTAGCATTCTGCTGAAAACATCTGTCTATTGTTTCAAACTATCCAACAAGGAAATTGTCACACATTTTCTCTCCGTAGATGGGGTGAAGCAGGCACCAGCTGAGAATCTTCCCCTGGAAGGTGCAGAAGAGACTTCTCAGTTTGGTGGGGCATCAGATTGAAGTTCCTTTCAGTAGCATGAATCTGTGGTTTGGAGCAGAAACACCAAATCTCTGAAGGCCACTTCCAAGGAGAATGCTGTTATATTTGAAAGTCATCTGCCATATCTCAGTTATTTTGACCATCTCTGATCTTATTTATTGACTGATAGGTGAATAACACATACCCTGTTAAGAACAAGAAGTGATTTCAGGTTCTGATAGGTTTCCTTCTCCTTTTACAGATTAACTAGCTCAGTAATTGATGATGTCCAAGCTTCCTCTGGAGGACTAGCTGTCCGGCTGTTACAAAGAGTTATGAAATCTATTAATTCAGTGTGATATCATCCAGCCGTATTCCTTAGGCACAGATATTGAAGACAATTTAGGTGATGGAAGCTACATAATTGATTGCAAAGCGAGTATTGCTGTCTTCCACACCCTCTTTTGACCATTTAGCCATCAGAAGAAATAGTTGCCAGCGTTGTTTATGATTAGCAGAACTGTTAATATCCTACCAGCACAAAAGTATAAAACACACACATGCACGCACACACATGCATTCACACACACAATTGGGTGGTGCTTGGAATAGCATTAGAGTCTCTTCTGGGAGATAATGTGGCAGTTGCACTTTTTCACTGAAATTGATGCTCCTGGGTTTGGGATGACATGTCCACACTGCTATATTTAAACTGAATAACCAACAAGAGCCTTCTGGGTAGTACAGGGAACTCTGCTCCATGTTATGTGGCAGCCTGGAGGGGAAGGAAGTTTGCAGGAGAATGGGTACATGTATATGTATGACCGAGTCCCTTCGCTGCTCACCTGAATCTATCACAACATTGTTAATCGGCTAGACTCCAGTATAAAATAAAAAGTAAAAACAGAAAAAGATACTGATGCTCCTGGAAGGTGCCTCATACCTATCTGTGGGGTTCTCATCATCCAGTTTGAGAAACAGAAAGGTGTGTTACTAGATTAAAGACAGCGAGGGTGAAAAATGACATGGGACCTTGAGGTTGCTTAAAAATATTAATAAGAAAACATTAATGATGTGGAGCAGGTGGAGGACATTTGGAGTAACTCCAAATCATGGCTCATGACTGCCCCTCTGTGCACCACCCTGGGCTCCTAATGAGCCCCGGGCCTGGGAGTGCACAGCCTACCAGCAATCAGAACCCACCTTTTAGAATATTCTAAATTCTGCCCCCTTTGGATTTCTGAGGATGCCCACTGTGTGTTTGTATGAAAGAAGTTTTAGTGTCTGTCAGTGAATCAACTCAAAGAGTGAAAATTCTCCACTTCATGTAACTTTGTTTTTTCTCTTTTGAACTTTTTATTTTGTGTTGGAGTCTAGCCTATAAACAGTGCTGGGATAGTTTCAGGTGAACCGCAAAGGGACTCAGCCATACACATACAGGTATCCATTCTCCCCTAAACTCTTCTCCCAATCAGGCTGCCACATCACATTGAGCAGGGTTCCGTGTGCTATATAGTAGGTCCTTGTTGGTTATCCATTTTAATTACAGCAGTGTGTACATGTCCCGCCCAAACTCCCTAAGTATCCCTTCCCCTGGGGAACCGTAAGTTCATTTTCTAAGTCTGTGAGTCTCTTTCTGCTTTGTACGTCGGTTCATTTGTATCATTTCTTTTTAGATTCCACATATCATATCAGATCAGATCAGATCAGTTGCTCAGTCGTGTCCGACTCTTGATGTCATATGATATTTCTCCTTCTCTGTCTGAATTACTTCACTTGGTATGACACTCTCTATTACATTGAGTTTGCTTTCCTTGTTCACTCTTTCCTCTCCCCTATATAATTTTCCTCAGAAGAGTAGAAAGGAAAACTAACTCATTTGGAATTCAGCAAATTATAGTGTAAGCTTTTAAAAGGTGTTGACTTTTGATCCACGGCACAGACTCAGTGGATCTCTTAGGAGGGAGGTGGAGGAAGATCTATGTTAAAGAAGGAAGGAAGGGAAAGATGGGGAAGGGAAGAAAGAAAAGGAAACATTTAAAAAGGAAGACTGGAAGAAAGAAAATGTGCTGTGTTCAACTGCTGTGTGCTTTTCAGTAAAAGTGCATCCAAATATTACAAAGAGAAGCTTTATCTCTATGATAATTTTGTTCCTCTCTCTGGTTCTCACAAACCCAGGGAGGTTGTAATGAAATGGATAAAAGTGGAATTTGTATTATGATTATCATATCCATGCCTCATTAATTTTCTAGCTTGTGGTAAAATTGTGGTTGTTTAGTTGCTAAGTCATGTCCGACTCTTTTTCAATCCTGTGGACTAAAGCTTTCCAGGCTCTTCTGTCCATGGGATTCTCCAGGCAAGAATACTGGAGTAGGTTGCCATTTCCTTCTCCAGGACATCTCCTCAACCCAGCCACTGAACCCGAGGTATCTCCAGCATTGGCAAGTGGGTTCTTTACACTGAGACACCAGGGAAGCCCTATGGTAAAATACCTTGAGGCTAATACATGTAGCCATGTTTGTATACATGTATATGTACGTATATGCTGCTGCTGCTAAGTCACTTCAATCGTGTCCGACTCTGTGCGACCCCACGGACAGCAGCCCACCAGGCTCTGCCATCCCTGGGATTCTCCAGGCAAGAACACTGGAGTGGGTTGCCATTTCCTTCTCCATATGTACCTATATACCACACAGTAAGAATTAGTATAATGTCTTAAAGTGAAAAATGAAAGAAAGTGAAGTGAAGTCGTGTCTGACTCTTTGAAACCCCATGGACTGTAGCCTACCAGGCTCCTCCATCCATGGGATTTTCCAGGCAAGAGTACTGGAGTGCGTTGCCATTTCCTTTTCCAGGGGATCTTCCCAACGCAGGGATCAAACCCAGGTCTCCCGCATTGCAGGCAGAGGCTTTACCCTCTGAACCACCAGGGAAGCCTGTTAATAAATATTTGCTAATGAACAAATAAACTGTTCTCTTATAAAAAAGCAAATTCTCTGTTTGGAATTTACAAACAGATCCAGTTACGATGGTGGATCTTTAATTATTATTCTATGGGCATATGTTTATCTAATGTTGCAGACATGATGTATGTGCTTATAGCTAAATGGAAGTTAATTGCCACAATCAAGAAAAACCATTCAAAATAAGCATTCTATTAATTTCAGATCAACAGCATCCTTTTTTCAGACTAAAGAAAACCAGAGTCTTAGTTCAGTCCCTGGTTCTTAAAATATACTCAGTAAATCATGATTAATGTAGATAATATTAAGTATAAATATCAGGGTTATTGTGCCTTCAGATACAGATCTCATTGGGAAACTTTATATCATTCCTGGCAACCAACCAAATTGATGCCAGTCAGAAATTGGAAAATATTTATTAATAACCAACCTACTAGAGAAAGTACATGTTATTACTGAAATATGATACATTTTAAAAGTGTTAAGAAAGACCATAAAATCAAACACAGACGGTCATGAGCAATTTCTTTCATGGTTATAGACTTATGGTTCAGTTCATCAATATTTGAATTACATGTGTGTAGCTCAATGATTGTTAAACCATTTCTCTACAAACTACAAATTAATATTAATGAGAAACTCAACAGCATTCAGCAGCAGCATTCTGTCACTCTGCTACAGAGTCATCACTGATTTTCATTTTAAATATTAATGCAGTGCAATTTTCATCAGATTAAAGCAATAATCACACGGAAACAGTGAGGCCCAAGTCAGGCGACATTTTATCATAGGAGGTGCAAAAGCAGAGCTGTCAACAGTGACTGTGCAGTAAAATTGGAATTGCTCTCCACTGGCATAGAATTATGAATGAGTCCATCCATCCTGATGAATAGCTGACCCCTGGGTTACTTGGTTTGCAGTTTGGGGCCAATCCTTTTCAAGAGCTGCCTAGTGTCAGAGACAGAGTGGTTTATTCCGAACAAGAAATTCAGTTCAGAATAAACTGAATAAAAGAAATTCAGCAAGGCCATGGAACACCAAAGCCAACTGGCACTTTGCAGCAGAGGAAGGAAGAGCCCAGAGAAGAGCCTGGGGAGGCGCGACAATAGGTCGGTAGCAACGTTTGTGAGATCCAGCGTCTTGGTGTGAGAGGCCTGATGGAATATGGACTATGTGTTATTGAGCCAGCCCTGCTCTTTACATCTGAAGGAGCAAAAACAGTGTGGTCCCAGAGGAAAGAAAGCAATTTTTTTTTTTCTTTTCCAGATTTTTCTTAAGGGGAGTCTCTTTAATCAAGATGTGATTACAAAGCCTAAATAGCAGAAACCAGACCCAATCTCTCTTTGGACCTCAGACCAAAAATCATATCAGATGAATAATGATTTACAAAGAAAAATCCTCTCTTTTTCTTGCATAACTCCAGGCTGTTCCTTGAAGTCCTGTTTCTAGAGCCTACTTTCTATTTTTTAGAGTAAAGGATGGACACTGCTATTAATTTTGTTATTAACACTCAAAAGCTTATCAATCACCTGCCTCTGATAGGAAACTGACATCAAAATAAAAATTACTAATAAGTATTTGTTTATATACTTTGCTAGGCTTGACAAATATATGATCATGGATTTTTAATTGAAAAAAATTTTAAAGTCATTGAAATGATGTTCTTCAGTCCCATGGAACTGTATATAAAGCAGTGTAAAATTTTTATAAAATAATTATTTTTTTGTAAAAAAATTCTTTTTTTTCTTAAAGAAAAAAATGAAAGTGCCATAACATGTCACTGAGTTTGTTTTAATTCCACATGTTAATTAACCTTGATTTCTGAAGCAATAAATGTCCACATACAGGATGATTTTCTTAAAAAATGGAAAGCAAACAATTATTTATTGGAATTATGGTGACCTTCAAAATGTAAGGGATAATTTAAATTAAGTATAACAAAAGAACAACTAGTCAGCTGACTACAACTCCTTATAAGCAATAACGTTAATGATTTAGTAATGAAATTTTTCCTCACCAGAGTCAAGAGAATAAAATGCAGATATTGGATGGAAAATCTAATGCATGTTATTGACCCTGGTTTTTCCTTTGTTTCCAGTAGGTGCAAACGAAATATCCTGATAAAGCATTATGTTAAATGCAAAGAAAGTACCATTTGCCCAAATACATACATTGTGATGGAAAGTAAAGCTGATCACACTCTTTCTACATTAAAAATATGGTATTTACAATAGTTATGTGTATTTCTATAACAGTTTAAGTGTCTGAGGAGGTTTGATTAATTACACAGGTGAAAGCTACATTAAATATATCTGGGGAACAAGATAGAGCAGAAACCTTGAATAAAATTAATAAGTATGAGAATGTTGATATGAGCCTATTTTATACATATGTACATAAATTTTCATTTTATATGCTGAATGAGTAAATATACAAATTATTCACTTATAAATGGTTATTTAAGTAGGGAGAAAAATACCAGATTTGTCAAGTGAGACAGATCGTGTACCGGTGGCAAAAGGCATAGAAAAAAAAAAAGGCGTCACTAAAAACAGACAACAGTATACATACCATTTGTATAAAATTATAAATGTGTGGGTAGAAACATTAGATATAATGGTTCTAACTATAGCTACGGACTTACAGAAAGTCCATTTACAAATTGTTGAATAAAAATATTAGAGTTTAAAGTCTATAAAGTGTATTATGCAATGGATAAAAGCAAAAAAAGAGAAAGCAGAGATATTTATATAGACGTGATTGTATTTGCTTGTTTAACTAGGAGACGATATATAAGGATGCATACTGATCTAGTAAAAAATGAATACCCCAGGAGACTAGGAGGCAGGGAAAGTTATTAGCATTTCTTTTACGCATCTTCGTATTATTTCACTTATGGAAGCACGCACTAGCGTTCTTTCCACATTTAAAACTTCTGTTGAAGTAAAACCTGGGAAACTGCACTTATCTTGGATGTTCGGCTCAATAAAACACACCGCATAGCATCTGAGACATCTCCCTGAAGCCCTTTCTAGTTACTGGTTTCCGGACCCCGTCTCTTTTGACCTCTATCTCCATAGACTAGTTTCATTCATTTTTCAACTCTATATAAATGGAACAATACACTGTATATTTTCTGTGTCTGGATGCAATCATTTAACCTCAGGTTTGAAAGATTCATTCATATTTTTTAATGGAACATTAGTTCATTCCTTTTCATTCAGTTAGGGATACAACCTAATTTACTTATATATTATTGATGGACACTTAAGTTGGTCACGGTCTTGCAGTAGTAAGAATACTATGAATGCTGCCACAAATATCCTTATGGCGCACACTATTCCTTTGGGTATAGATCAGAGTTCTGTTTGCAGTGAACAACTTTACGGGATGAGGCAATGTTCTGGGCAAAGATTAGGCTTGCTGTTTGCTATAAAGGGGTTCCCTGGTGGCTCAGATGGTAAAGAATCTGCCAGCAATGCAGGAGACCTGGGTTTGATCCCTGGGTCGGGGATATCCCCTGGAGAAGGGAATGGCCACCCACTCCATAAAAGAGCAGGCTCCCCTAGTTCATTGTTTCTCCCTGTATTGCAACCCACTGCATGTGAGGGTGGCATCTGGGCTTTCTGTGTCACCCCTGTGGGACTTTGGGGGAAAGGTTCAGTTCAGTTCAGTCGCTCAGTCGTGTCCAACTCTTTGCGACCCCATGGACTGCAGCACGCTAGGCCTCCATGTCCATCACCAACTCCCAGAGTTTACTCAAACTCATGTCCATGGAATCAGTGGGGGAAAGGGGACAGATGCAAATGATGGTGTTCATACTGCTTCCTGTACCATGAGTAACAAAACACTTTGTCCCTGATCCAGGCCTCTTATATCTACTGCCAGCATCCTCACAATAGTAACAGGTTAATTGATCAGCTTGTAATATAAGGTAAAATCAAATCGCAAGTGGACCCCCATCACATGAAATCAAAGTGAAAGTGTTGGTCTCTCAGTTATGTCCGACTCTTTGCGACCCCATGGTCTGTCCATAGAATTCTCCAGGCAAGAATGCTAGAGTGAGTTGCCATTCCCTTCTCCAGGGGATCTTCCTGACCCAGGGACTGAACCAGGGTCTCCTGCATTGCAGGCAGATTTTTTACCATCTGAGCTATCAGGGAAGATAGTACATATTTCCCACCAGCACAACCCCAATAAAGACAGCAGAATCAAGAAAATAACTTTGAAAATCTACTGGCTGGGTAAATTTCCTGGCTCTGTGTGTTCACCATCAGTATCACCAAGACCTTTGAGGACACCCACTGTCCCTTGGACTGCAAGGAGATCAAACCAATCAATCCTAAAGAAAATCAATCCTGAATATTCATTGGAAGGACTGATGCTGAAGCTGAAGTTCCAATACTTTGGCCACCTGATGTGAAGAGCCAGCTCATTAGAGAAGACCCGGATGCTGGGAAAGTTTGAAGGCAGGAGGAAAAGGGGACGACAGAGGATGAGATGATTGGATGGCATCACCGACTCAATGGATATGAGTTTGAGCAAACTCCAGGAGATGGGCTTCCCTGATAGCTCAGTTGGTAAAGAATCCGCCTGCAATGCAGGAGACCCGGTTCAATTCCTGGATTGGGAAGATCCCCTGGAGAAGGGAACAGCTGGCCTGAAGAATTCCAGGACTGTATAGTCCACGGGGTCACAAAGAGTTGGACACGACTGAGCGACTTTCACACACACATCGGGAGATGGTGAAGGACAGGGAAGTCTGGCGTGCTGAGTCCATGGGGTCGCAGAGACAGACACGACTGAGCCACTGAACAACAACCGGTACAGGGAGTAGAGGTGAGAACTCTCAAGTGGGTGAGAATTTAGACTTGTTCTCGGTACTGGTGGGGACAAGTGCGACCCGGACGGGTGCCCCGCGACCACGGCATCCCTTACATTCGAGGTCGAGACCAGGAGGCGCCAGGACCGCCGCTGGGACTCTGGCCCCAGGTTCTCAACCCTCTGGGATCCCTGGAAGACCCTGGAGCCCCGCAGCCCGCGGGGTGGTGCGGAGGGCGCCCCCTACAGGCTGGCGCGCCAGCCAGGACAGCACAAGGTGCGCAATGAGCCCTCTGGACCAGGCTGCTGTCCCGGCTGCCCCATCCACTGTGAAGTCCCTGCTGGTCCCCGGTGCCCGCCTGGGCACACACGCGGGGCCTGGAGCAGCGGGATGCGGGGAGGAGGCGCAGACACAGGAGGGAGGCGGGGAAGGAAGGAAGGAAGGAAGGAAGGAAGGAAGGAAGGAAGGAAAGAAGGCTCGCGGGAGCCCAGCCAGCCAGAAAGGGTGCAGTCTAGGTGACCGCAGACTCTCCCACGGAGGCGGACTATCATGAGGTGTCCCAGACGTTTAGTGATAACGCGTGTGTGCTCACTTGTGTACGCGTGTGTGCTCACTTGTGTGGGACTCTTTGGGACTCCACGGACAACGACAAAGACTGTACTTTCTAACTTTCTCGATTCTTTGTTTCCAGTGCAGGGCTTCCCTCTCTTCATAAAAAGTTAAATACCTGGAAGTAAGGCTGCTTCTGCCATACTCAAGACTTCTCAGGGAAGTCCAGTTCCTTCCGTCCCCAAAATAGGAATTCTTTGTGACCGTTTCCCCTTCGTCCAAGTTCTCTCAGCTGAACTACTCATGAGCTGTAGCCCACCAGGCTCCTTTGTCCATGGGATTCTCCAGGCAAGAATGCTGGAGTGGGCTGCCATGCCCTTTGTCCAGGGGATCTTCCCCACCCAGGGACTGAACCCAGGTTTCCTGTGTCTCCTGCATTGGCAGGTGGATTCTTTAGCACTGAGCCACCTGGGCCCAGATGTTTACCGTCTTCCTAAACTTCTTCTGGTCCTTCCCAGCGCAGGCTGAAGAACAAATTCTTTTTGGTCTTAAAAAGAATCCGTAGATCCCATTCAAGTTTCACCAAAGACAGTTCAGAATCACATGAGTTTGTCACCTCTCTTTATTTTCCTTCAGTCTGGGACAGTTTCTCAACCTCTCTTCACATTTATGACTCTGACACTTTTGAAGATCACTGACCAGTCGTTTCACAGAACGCCCCTCTATTTCACTTTCTCTGATTTTCCTCCTAATGAGATTCAGGATGTGTTACAGGTAGGAACATCACAGTTCTTGATGCTGTGCTGTAATTGCATCTTATCAGCTGGTACAGAATTTTAATTTGTCCAATTACTGGTGATATTCACTTCGATTGTTTTAGGTGGTTCATCATATTACAGAACTCTTCACTGTAATATTAGGACTTTCTCCTTTCTATTTAATGTGTTTCATGGGAGTAATTTGAAACTATGTAAATATCCCATTTTTTATCAAACAAGTTTAAAACTTGGTTTGTTTGTTTAGGACTCATTGTTTCCTATTTCATTCAATGAGTCACATCTGTGGTTATTATTATTTATCTTTCTGCTCAGATTGTCTCAGACTTGGCCAGAGGGAGGCTGTTCAAACTGGCTTCTGTGCCCTTTTGATACAATTCCATCGTTGAGTATTTGTTTTCTTTCTGTCATAATAATATATTCTGGGCTTATCTCATACCTTCCCCTGCCTACGCGGATATCTACATATTCATCTACGTATACAGAAAACCATAGCTTCACATCAATCCTTCTATTTCCAATCAACAATACAGGATTCATTTTCATTTTCTTCCTTTGATTGTAGCTCCCTTCCAAACAGTGAGAAACTTGGTTTCCAAAATCCCTAATATGTTTATGTATTTGTTCAATCCCCTCTAGGTAACCTAATAGAAACTAGGCAAAATATTTAGACAGAAAATTCACAGCAGAGACTATTTCATTGTCAAGAAGCACAGAAAATGGCACTCAACATCACAGACATAGAGCCTTACTTAAAATGTATCCAATGACAGAGAGATAAGGTTCATTGGTTAGTATTTCAGCTGAGAGAACTTGGGAGAATGTTAAATGGCCACAAAGAATGAAGAGGTGGAAGGGGCCGGACTTCACTGAGAAGCCTTGAACTTGGCATGAGCAGCCTTACCTCGGGGTATTTAACATTCTACGAAAAGAAAGAAGCCCCAGACGGGAAATGAAGAACCGAGGAGGTTAGAAGGTACAGCCTCTGTCGCCCTTTTGCCCAGAGTTAGCCTTGTGAGTCAATATGACTGTCGAATCTTTCCCTGGGAATTTGTCCTCTATTCTCCCACCTCCCCTTACCTTGCTACTTTTCTGCTAGACCTTTAAGTGCTAGACTGAATCGTTAATTTCTCCTATGTGGTGGACTTGAGGAATAATCAAGCCAACACCTGAGTCTTTCAAAGGACCTTTCATAATTTTCAGAGCCTCTCAAGTTAATCAAGCATTGACTTTTCTGTCTGCCACAATTCCAATCACTCTCTTGTTCCCTACAAATCCTGAGGTCAAATGTCAGCTACCATTTATCATCAAGTACCATTTTTATTATAGCAGAAAAATATCCATTTTTGTTGGTTTTATAAACATGGGGAAATAAAAGAGAAAGTCAGTTGACTTTTCCTTATACTTGGATCCACTTTACTCATTTATATTTCTTTGCTGGTCCCTGAGTTTGAGATTTTTAACTTAAAGAATTTAACATGCCCATTCCTAATGAGCCATCTGGCTAGAAAAAATTATGTTTGAGGATTACTTTTGGATAGCAAAAGATGTAAAAAGAGGAGAGATGGGAGAGTCATTTTATATACAGCAAAAATGTGAATGCATATTTCTAATATTTATCTCAAACAAGAAAAGAAGCAGTGAAAAAATGCTACAGAAGTATGGAGTTTGGAGAGTTCAGATGCAGCAGGGAGCCTGGAAAAAGGACATGAAAAACATCCAATAATTCTTGAGCCAAGACTTAAAGGATGAAAAGGATTTTTCTTGGCAGAGCGAACTTTATTACTTCATGATGAAGTCTGGGAGTAAATATTGGAACTTTGACTTAGTCTTTCCCACTTCAATTTTTTTTATCATAGCAGTCATTACTATTTTCCACACACAAATCCTCCCACAGAAGGGTCAGGATAACATGGGTACATTAAAATCTAGCGGTCTCATGTCAATCACTCCCAGTGTGATTGTGGCAGTCACTCCCAATAGAATCACTGCAATTAGAATTTAAAAGTGAGAAACTTGTAAGGTACAAAAGGAGTCTTGGAGGTGGAGCCACTACTTGGCTCTGCTTAATCCTAGGGTGACTTTGAGGAGGACAGAACTTCTTAGTTTCTGCTTTCCATACACTGTCAATGGAAATAATCCCAATCTTGACTGCCTTGCAGGCTGCCATGGAAGTTTAAATGAAAGTATATGAAAACACATTTTAATCCGTGACATGTTGTTCAAATATGAAGTGTCCTCAAGAACATCCAGCATACACAGCAAATACTTCATACTTTTTCAAAGATAAACTTTTCACTTTGGAATATTCGGAAATGTACAAAAAATTTGCAAAAATAAGAGCGAGTATTCCTTTACACCTTTTCACCGGTTTCAGTTTCCTCTAAGATGTTTTCATCTTACACACTGTGGTACATTGGTCAAAACTAAGGCCACATTGGAATCTTTGAGTTCGAGTTCAGTCGCTCAGTTGTGTCCGACTCTTTGCAACCCCATGAATTGCAGCACTTACTTTGGCATCTTACTCTTGGCATCTTACATTGGCATCTTGCTGCTAAGTCGATTCAGTCGTGTCCAACTCTGTGCGACCCCATAGACGGCAGCCCACCAGCCCCCCCCGTCCCTGGGATTCTCCAGGCAAGAACACTGGAGTGGGTTGCCATTTCCTTCTCCAGTGCAGGAAAGTGAAAAGTGAAAGTGAAGTCGCTCAGTCGTGTCCGACCTCAGCGACGTCATGGACTGCAGCCTACCGGGCTCCTCTGCCCATAGGATTTTCCAGGCAAGAGTACTGGAGTGGGGTGCCATCGCCTATTGACTAAACTCCAGATTTCATCTGGGTTTCACCAGTTTTCCTATGGGTGTCCTTTTTCTGTTTCAAAATCCCGGCCAGGAGCCCACATTGCACTTAGCCGTCCTGTCTCCTTAGGGTCCTCTGATATGTGATGGTGTCTCAGCCACTCCCCTTGTTATTCATGACCTTGACAGTTGTGAGGAGTGTTGATCTGGTATTTTGTAGAATGTCCCCCAGCATGGTTTAGTCGAATGTGAGTCAACTGGAGTAATGGATTTGGGGCAAGAATGCCATGGAAGTGAAGTGTGTTCTGGTCGTCTCATATCAGGGCTCCACACATGACCAGTGATGTTCATCTATTAATAGGTCACCTGGTTAAGATGTTGGTCTGTCAGACTTCCCCACTGGAAAGTTGCTAGTTTTTCCTTTCCGTGGTTTATTCTTTGAGAGGCATTGAGTCCACCTATTCTCCAGGGAGTGGAGGAGGGGATAAGTTTCACCTATCTAGAATTCTTTTGTAAGGAAACTTCATATTTTTTAAACCTTCAAATTAACAGAAACGATACCTATTGATGTGAGTTTCCTTGTTTATGCCCTGCTTACTTAACCTCTGTAAGAGTGTTAAGATTAGCCTTTCAGCCAACAGCAGAGAATTGGTGTGAGAATGACGGGTCTCTAAAAACCTGGAAATCCTCAAACCAGGGAATAGTTGCATGTTAAGAGTTTATGTTTGATTTCAGGCAGTTCCGTATCAGGGAGTAATTTCCTGAAGTGCAAACCATATTCCTAGGTCACCACAAGATGGCGCTAGTGAGTAACAACGCCGTTCTGGCTAAGGGTCTTTACTAAAAAAATCGCTGTACACTGAAGCATCCTACTCTACCCATTACTGCAATTCTGCCCTGGAAGGATATTTTTAATTAGCAACCAAAATAACATTTATTTGGTTTCCTAAAACTGATCAAGATAAAGCAGTGTCTGGGGGTTTCTACATCAATTCTGAAGTCTGAAGTGGGTTCCAGCGGGAATAACTTTTTCTTGGGTTTATACTCAGGTATCTATCTTTATTTTCACAAAGGTCAGTAAGGTGAAGCATTAGAAGATTATTGACATTATTGCAAACTAGTATCCTTTGTTTTGTCCACAAAGGCCATTAATTTTTATTAGCTAGAATTGATGTAAATCAGTGAGGGCCATACCACTTAGGAGCTGGTGTTATTTAATACGGCCTTTGGGACTGTATGAGGCTTCCCTCATAGCTCAGCTGGTAAAGAATCCACCTGCAATGCAGGAGACCCCAGTTTGATTCCTGGGTTGGGAAGATCTACTGGAGAAGGGATAGGCTACCCACTCCAGTATTCTTGGGCTTCCCTTGTGACTCAGCTGGTAAAGAATCCACCTGCAGTGCGGGAGACCTGGGTTCAATCCCTGGGTTGGGAAAATCCCCTGGAGAACAGAACAGCTATCTGCTCCAGTATTCTGGCCTGGAGAATTCCGTGGACTGTATAGTCCAGTTCAGTTCAGTTCAGTCGCTCAGTCATGTCTGACTCTTTGTGACCCCATGAACTGCAGCATGCCAGGCCTCCCTGTCCGATGACAGGGGCTCCCGAAGTTCACCCAAACCTATGTCCATTGAGTTGGTGATGCCATCCAACCATCTCCTCCTCTGTCGTCCCCTTCTCCTCGTGCCTTCGATCTTGCCCAGCATCAGGGTCTTTTCAAATGACTCAGCTCTTTGCAGTAGGTAGCCAAAGTATTGGAGTTTCAGCTTCAGCATCAGTCCTTCCAATGAATATTCAGGACTGATTTCCTTTAGGATGGACTGGTATAGTCCATGGGGTCACAAAGAGTAGGACTGAGTGACTTTGACCTCACTTCACTCACTGGGACTATTAAGGTGCCTGACCTACAGACCACAGCTTTTATGTATATGCCCCTGCTAACTGGATTATGGAGATAGATTCAGAGGTGCTGTGCTTAGTCACTCAGTCGTGTCAGACTCTTTGTGATCCCAGGGACTGTAGCCTGCTAGGCTCCTCTGTCCATGGAGGTTCTTCAGGTAAGAATACTGGAGAGGGTTGCCATGACCTCCTCCAGGGAGATTCAGAGATAGGAAAGGGAAACAAAGAAAGGATGGGTTATGGTGTAGACAGAGTCGGACTTAATTAAAGAAAATAAAATAGACCCACAGAATTTAGCTTTGGGGGGCTTCACCCTTGGCTTTCTTGAGCTCAGAATAAACACAAGTTTCTATTTCTTCCTCAAAGTTCAATGTTCATTAATTTGATGTATAGAAGTGTCAAAGAATATTTCCACTGGAAAACTTTTCTTGGTTACCATTTTGTATAACACAGCATACTGTATATTTTGATTGTTTTATTTGTATGAAAAAACTGGTCAAAATTTGTCTTCTCTCTTAAAAAGAAATCATGGGAAACACCAGATCGCGTATTGATTTTTTTTTTTAAGATCTCTTTGATTTTATCATCTTAAGAGAATAAGTCAGAACTTTTTATAGATTTGAATGTGTGGGAATATTTGCTGCTAAATAAATTCTAAGTTAGTAGAAGAGTGATCTTCCTAAAACAATAGCTATCATTTGTTGAGCAGTTTACTCTGTGCCTGGCAATGTGATAAGTACATGTGTATTTCCATTTAGTCTGTAGAATAACGCTATGCGAAGATACATGCTCCATTTTACAGATGAGCAAATGGAGTTTTAGAGAGGCTAAATGACTGATTTATCCACGTTGAGAAAAACCAGTAAGTGGTTGAGCCCATTTTCTGCTGCTCTCAACCCAAACAGGCTTTCTTTCCATTGGAGGTATTTCTATGGCTAAATCCAATTCAGATCAGTCCCGTCATGGTAGCAGCAAGTCATTATGCTTCATCTTATCCTTGTATTTACCTTTATTGTACATCAACACTTAATCCAAGAAACTGGAAAATACCAAGATCAAAAGAAAAAAAAAGATAACTTTTCTCTTCGGTTTTAAATAAGAGAAGTGGGACTTCCCTGGTGTCCAGTGGTTAAGAATCTGTGCTTCCACTACCAGGGACCCCAGTTCAATCCCTGACTGGGAAACTAAGATCCCACATGCTGCATGGTGTGGCATGCATAATCAATAAACAAATCAAGAAAAGCCCTTGAATTTAGACTCATTATACTGTTATGACCCCTAACAGGGTCTTGGTCTTTGCATGCTCTTGGCAAACTAATTGCACCCTCAAATTCATCTGAGAAGGGTAGGTCAAACTTTTACTGTAGGTTTGAACATGCTGGATTTTCTTATTGTTATAACTGAATGAATCTT